>NC_140579.1:141459766-142154766 GCF_964204655.1 Triturus cristatus | reverse complement strand
GAAAAAGACCTTGGAACTGAGGAAACAGGTTCCATCGACCAAAGACACTGTAAAACCGCATGGTTCCAAACCCAGAACCGGCGTCTCAAAAGCCTACGGCACCAACATCGTCGGCACCGAAGGATCTGTCTCCCACAGAAGAACTGTTTCGCCCAGATCCTACCCAAACAACTCCTGTGAAGGATCCTAAGACTGGTCACTTAATGCTTAGCATCAAGAGGAGACCGCTAGATACGCTTGCACCTGCTCCACCACCTAAAAAGAGAGACTTTGTTACCTCTCCATTAAGGATCCCTTCTCCTCTTCTTCCTCCTCCTTCTCCTCTTCCACCACCACACCGCTCTCCTACACCATCACCTACTCCAGTAGATGATGATGATAACACCTCAGGTGATGCAGAGGGAGGTGCGGTCGATCAGCCACTAGGGGACCCTACTCCTACTGGCTTCCCAGACCCCTGGGATGATTATAGTATCCCAGACGTCCCTTACACCCCACAAGAGGACATCTATCCCTCCAGGCCGTCCCCTCCAGAAGACAATATCGGCTTCAACCAGCTCCTCCACAGAGCTGCCCAATACCACGGGGTTGCCCTACACACAGACCCAGTGGAGGAAGATTATCTCATGGACACTTTCGACACCACACAAAGGTCCATCTCAATTTTACCCATGCTTAAAGGGGTCATTAAGCATGCACCAGAGGTCTTTAAAGACCCGGTCAGGGCTCGAGTCATCAACCTCAGAATAGAGAAGAAGTATAAGGCTGTCCCTACTGATCCAGCCTACATTAAAGGCCCGCACCCCTAGACTCCCTTTTAGTCTCCAATGCGTGAAAGAGAGCCAACTCGCAATCATCAGGTGATGCACCACCACCAGATAAGGAATCTAAACTCCTGGACGCCTCTGGCAAACGAACAGCGTTACAGGCGGCAAACATATGGTGCATTGCCAATAGTAAAGCGCTGTTAGGTATGACAGGGCACATTATGATGAGCTTGAGTCCATAATGCAGCACTTCCCAGACAGGTATAAAAATAGGGCGAATGACCTCATAGAGGAAGGTAAACCCATCACTAACACCTCCATCCGTTGTGCCATAGATGTTGCAGATACCGCCTCAAGGGCAATAAACACCAATGCCCTTCTGCGTAGGCATGCCTGGCTACGCATTTCAGGTTTCAAACCTGAAGTGCAGAGTACCATACTCAATCAGCCATTCGATGAGCAACACCTATTTGGCCCTAATGTGGACGTATCCCTTGAAAAGATGAAAAAGGATACAGACAAGCCAAATCTATGGGAGCCTTGCAGTCGCAAGCTCCCAGACGTTCCTTTCGTCGCTCATCCTACAGAAGCACCCACAGAGGCTACTCCTCAGATAGCCCCTCCACTTCTTACAAGGCTCCCACCCAATCCACCTTTACTAGAGGTTACCAAAGAGGTGGTTACAGGGGGAACAACAACAAAGGTAGAGGCAAAACCAACAACTCCCGCTCTGCCTCCACCCCCACCCAATGACTTCCCTCCACTTCCCCCAGACCATTCCACTCCAGTCGGGGGAAGACTCCAACAATTCCTTCCTGTTTGGGCCAACATCACTTCAGAAAGGTGGGTGAAACAGATAATTCAATCAGGCTACTGCCTCGAACTAACATCTACCCCCCTGAACATACCACCCAAACAGCGTCCAATGTCACAAGAACATCTGTTACTGCAAAAGCAGGAGGTAATCTCCCTCCTACGAAAAAGTGCAATAGAACCAGTTCCCCTGCACCAACAAAACAAATGAGTTTACTCCCTGTATTTTCTCATACCGAAAAAGGACGGCTCTCTAAGGCCTATTCTAGACCTTAGACCCCTAAACCTATACATACTCAGACCATTTCCACATGGTCACACTCCAGCAAGTCCTTCCTCTGCTTTCACAGGGAGACTTCCTTGCTACCCTAGACCTCAAGGATGCCTTTTTCCACATTCCCATTCACAACGCTCACAGGAAATATCTCAGATTCGTAGTGGACGGTCAGCACTATCAATTCAAAGTACTCCCATTCGGAGTCACCACAGCACCACAAGTGTTTACCAAGTGCCTAGCGGTGGTAGCAGCACACCTAAGAAGACAGCAACACGTCTTCCCATATCTGGACGACTGGCTCATAAAAGCCAGCTCATACAATCGGTGTGTTCAACACACTCACGCCACTCTTCAACAACTTTACGACCTGGGGTTCACAGTAAACCACGCCAAGTCCCATCTGCAACCGTCCCACACACAACAATACCTCGGTGCCACAATAAACACCTCAAGAGCGCTAGCCTATCACAGTCCTGCCAGGAAAGCAAGCATGCAAACTCTTCTCACCAAATTCCAACCGCAACACTCTCTTCTCCAGTATTGGGGTGTCTTTCATAGATTCACATGCTTGAATATTCCCCGTCGTCGGAGTGGGAGTCCCACGGTAAATAAAAATAGCAATATATATAGTCATAATATACATAAATAATCCCATAAATAGAGCTATGCAGGTGTAAAAACACCAAGAATGTACCTATATGAAATCTCCATAGGGATACATGGAGAGAGAAAAAAGACATTTGTAGTCTATCTCTGTCATTATCTTGGTCCAAACTACAGCCAATCAGGCGTCAGCACCTCTCCAGAACCTTCTCCTTAGAGTTCCTGACCTCAGATTTTCTACCGCACGTCGTGTGACAGGGAGTCTCCCTGAGCTCTGCTCAGTTTTTGTCTGTCAGAATGTCTTCAAGTAAGAAATCTTTGTTTAGACCTTGTTCTTCGTCTGGAAAACTGCGTTTATTTTCTGAGGACCCACACAGTAAGTGTATTTACTGTTTGTACCCAGATCATGAGGTGGCAAAATGTAAATTTTGTATAACCTTTTCTACAAAGACTTTGAAGGACAGGGGGGTTCCGCAAGGGTCTTCGCTAAGCCCCACGTTGTTCAACCTTTACGTGAGACCGCTGGCTGATGTCGCGAGGCAGTGGGGCCTTACTTTGGTCTCATATGCCGATGACACTCAGCTGGCGGTTACTCTTAGCGGAGATGTCCATCTAGACGCCCCTAGGTTTCAGTCCGGACTGAAGGCGGTGGCTTGCTGGTTGACAGAAAACTGTCTCCAGCTTAATGCCACAAAAACAGAGGTGATGGTTGTTGGGAAGGGAGTGGAGCTTTGGGGTGATCAGTGGTGGCCTTCTGAGCTGGGCCACACTCCGACCCCTGTGTCGGAGGTGAAAAATCTGGGGGTCTGGTTGGACGCCGGCCTTCCTTTCACAGGACATACTAAAAAAACGGCAGCCTGTTGTTTCGGCCTATTAAGAGGTCTTAGACCAGTCCTCAAATACTTCGATGCCCCTACCAGACAGCTTGTAGTCCAGGCTACTATCATCTCTCGCCTGGACTACGCTAGCTCTCTTCTGGTTGGGGCGAATCAGGCTGAGCTAACTCGCCTACAGCGGGTTCAAAATGCTGCGGCTAGAGCCATTGTTGGCCTGCCCAGATTTTGCCCGGTGGCGAATGTCCTTCGTTCCTTGCATTGGCTCCCTGTAAGGAAGCGTATTCTTTTCAAGGTCCTCTGCTTGGCTTTTAAGATACTAAGAGGTATTGGCCCTGAAATTTTGTCCAATCTTATCTCCTTCTATGTCCCCACTCGTAGCCTCCGATCTCAGGGCCAGGCCCTTGTTGTGGTCCCCAGATTTAGACTCTGTCGGATGGGGGGTCGTTCCTTCAGCGTGAAAGCTGCACTAATTTGGAACACCCTCCCAGTTGAAATCCGACAGACGATCTGCTTTCTTTCCGTAGAGCGATTAAGACTTTTTTGTTTTAGCTGTCTATCTTGGGCGTCTTTGTTTTGCTGTGTTGTGTTCCTCCTTGTCTTTGCGCCGGGACGCTCCTTGGCTGGAGTAGCTGTGCGCATAATAAATCAACATAACATAACAGGGAAGGCCGTCTCTTATTGTGGCTACAGAGACTGAAAGATAAGGAGGATCCAGTTTCTGATTTTGAAAGCCTTATTTCTGGCCGTTCCCAGACAGCCTCAAAGCGCAGTAGTGTGCAGGAGTTGCCATCTCCCTTCCTGAAGAAAAAGAAACTGTCTTTGGCTCTAACATCTGCTACATCTGTTGACTCACCTACTGTTTTGTCACCTTCGAGACCTAGTTCTCAGGTTGTTGAGGCGTCTACTTCTCAGTTTTCTGGAAAAAGACTGGCCGCCTCGTCGACGATGCTTCCGACGACTAAATTTGCAGTGTCGACGGTGACTCTGACGACGACATCAGCAGCGTGTTCGTCGACGATTGTCCCGTCGACGTTATCCTCGTCGACGGTAACCATCAGTACCACAAGGTCGGTGACTTCTATAGTGCCCATTACATCGTCGTCGACAAGGAAGGAAAAGGTTCCGTCGACGAAGACTTCGTCGTCGACGAAGAGTGTGAGATCGACTTCGTCGTCGATCTCGTCGACGGCTACTCCGTCGACGAAGAGGAAGAAGATTCCGACGGCGGCTCCGTCGACGACAGCTAGGTCGACGACAGCTCCGTCGACGACGGCTCCGTCGACGATGAGTTTGTCGGCACAAATTTCGTCGACGATTGTTCCGTCGACCACCGTTCCCTCGACGGTTGCTCCGTCGACGAGGCCCTCTCCGAAAACGTCCTGGGGGACTACCATGCAGCCGTCGACGGCAGTTTCGTCAATAAGGATAAAAGTGAACAGAATATCATCTGCTCAAAGGTCATTGAGGGAGCAGCTGCCTCCCGCGACTTCCACGCCGGTTTCATCTTTCGCTGTGGTTCCCTTGATGCCATTGCCACCTAGTACTGGCCTAGATAGGCAAGACGAGATTATTCCTGTAGAGGAGTCGCAGCTTCCATCACCATTATTTGCGACAGATTCTGAACAGGAGTCCGAGGAAGGTTTACCCGAATCTTTTGGTACGGCGCTAAGCCCATCCGACTTGATAATTAAATGCCAGGATGACAGTAGTGAGGCTGAAGATGCAGATTACATGCAGCAGGTCCCTGCGAAACATTCAACGGCGACTCTGCCATTGTCACTCATAGCTAATCTCCAACGCATGTTGGACGATTATAACCGTTTTCCTCTGTCTCCGCAACATCCTGGGGTTCCGTCAACTCCTGTGGTTTCGACAAGTATAACTCCGGTGCCGATTGGAAATCCTTCACCCCTGATGCCGTCAGCACCACCAAGACAGCCTTCAACGAGGTTGTTACCTCACCATGAGTTTGTGGAGGAGGTCCCTCAAGAAAGAGAAGAGGGTGAGATCCCAGATGATGATGGTGATGTGGTTAACGATGATGATGATATGGCGGAGTGGGACGATTACCAGGCACAAACACCATCCCCCCTTCCGGTAGTATCTGGTGACTCACCTCCAGTGGATATAGCGACTTTTCACCAACTAATGGAAAGGGCGGCACAACGTTTTAAACTGACAACGGAGCGCAGAGAGGAAGATTGTTTCCTTTATGATTTCAAGAGTCAACCTTTTAAACAGACGCATACTATTCCCATTGTGGATTTCATTTGAGAAGAAGGCAAGAAGTTGATGAAAACACCGAATACCTTGCCAGCACAGGTGCCTCGATTAGAAAAGAAGTATAAGGCACCACTAGGAACCCCAGCATGCCTCACGGGTCAGTCAAGACCTGAGTCCGTCATTACGCAGGCAGCGCAACGTAGGGCGAAAAATCCTGTGTCTACTGTCACCGCACCACCGGATCGTGACGGACGTCGAATGGATGCCATAGGGTGTAAGTTTTCTTCAATGGCCTCTACTGTGGTTAGAGCGGCTAATGCCTTGGCCATCTTGGGTCGTTATGACCGACAAGTGTGGGCTGACATTTCGACTTTGGTTCAAGAACTGCCGGAGCCATCTAAAGGCGAAGCAATGAAGTTGCTCCAAGAGGGAGAAACTACGTCGGCGGAAATGATTGATTGTGCAGTGGACATCGCATGCACGGGTTTCCGTCAGCTTACTGGAGCGGCTGTTATGCGCAGGCAGGGGTGGTTACGATCGACATCCTTTCGCCAGGAGGTGCAGTCCATGATTCTAAACATGGCTTATGACGGGGAGGCATTATTTGGAAATCACGTCGATGAAGCGCTCCAGTCCATAAAGAAAGATACTGAGACTGCTAAATCTCTCGGAAATTTACATTTTCAAAGACACAATTTCGTGGTGCACGCGGACGCGGCACCGCCTCAAATTTTCGAAGGGGGAATAATCAATACAGACCCAATAATCAAGGATCCAACCGCTATTCATATAGCCGGCACCAACAATCATCACGACAGCAGGCCTCCAAGTCGTATAGAGGGAAATCCTCATACGGAGGAAACTCGTCAAAAAGACAATGACTCTTACCAGACATACAAAGTTGGAGGTCGAATCTCTCTGTTCTTTTCTCAATGGTCCTCCATTACAAGGGACCGTTGGGTTTTGGACATTGTGAAAAAGGGGCACGCTTTAGAGTTCACCAAATTCCCTCCGTCCACACCACCCACCGGACCACCACCACCTCACATCAAAGAACTTTTACATCAAGTTCGACTTCTAAGGCAAAAAGGAGCTATAGAGTTGGTACCAGTATCTCAAAGGGGAAAAGGATTTTATTCCCTGTTCTTTCTTATCACAAAGAAGAACGGAGAATGGAGGCCCATCCTCGATCTGAGGGCACTCAACAAATATCTAAAGAACCAATCCTTTCGTATGATGACGCTAGTAGAGATCTTGCGTTTACTCTCGCAGGAAGATTTCATGGCAACGATAGATCTCCAGGATGCCTATTTTCATATCCCTATATTACAACGTCATCGGAAGTTCCTGCGTTTTCGAGTGGGTCAACACGATTTCCAATTCAAAGTGTTACCGTTTGGTCTGCGCTCGGCCCCTCGAGTGTTTACAAAGGTACTAGCTCCAGTGATAGCGTTTCTGCGACTCCAGGGAGTGCAAATATTTCCATACCTGGACGATTGTCTACTAAAATCACAGTCAAGCACTCAGCTGCGACAACACACGCTTCTATGCCAGGAGGTGTTTCGCTCATTAGGTCTCTCCATAAATGCAGCGAAATCCCAACTTCATCCTTCGCAACAAAGGGACTTTCTGGGAGCCACTCTGGAAACGGTATCAGCAAAAGCGTTTCTCTCCCAGGAGCATCTACAAAAGATACGACGGCTGGTGACTTTGATCAGGTCAAAAAAGTCAGTTTCTGTAAGACTGTTAAAATCATTTCTGGGGATGGCATCATCGTCCATTGCCTTGATTCCTCATTGCAGGCTAAGGACACGTCCTATCCAGGAAGCACTGGATGTTCAATGGCGTCAAGTTTCGGGATCTTTCAACGACATGGTATGTGTCACAGATCAAATGAGGTCGGCACTCGAATGGTGGACAGTACCAGCCAACTTAGCAGAAGGCACTTCATTTCTGTCGGCGACGCCGGACAGGACAATCACAACAGACGCCTCATTAGAGGGATGGGGTGCGCATTTGGAAGATCTCTCTGTAAAAGGAAGGTGGTCAACACATCAAAGAACTTGGCACATCAACAGGTTGGAGCTTATGGCGATTTTTCTGGCTCTAAAATCATTTCTACCCTTAATCCAAGGAGAATCAGTGCTAATACAGACAGACAACACAACCTGTATGCACTATGTAAACAAACAGGGCGGAACGAAATCCCCGAGTCTGTCCAGGTTAGCTCAATCAATTTGGGACTGGTCTCTGTCATCGCATCATGATTACAGCAGTTCATCTACCAGGAATATCCAATGTCCTAGCGAATTCCCTGAGCAGGTCCTCCTCATCGACCCACGAATGGGAATTACACCAACCAACTCGGATATTCCAACAATGGGGTCGTCCACGGCTGGATCTCTTTGCTACTCCGGAGAACCGAAAATGCCGAGATTATGCAAGCTGGCATCCCCACAAAGGGTCACAGGGAATGCCCTTTTGATGAACTGGTGCAATCTATTTGCGAACGCTTTTCCTCCAATTCCCCTCATACCTCGGGTCCTTTGGAAGATGAAGAGACAACCTTGCCACCTGATTCTAATAGCCCCACCCTGGCCCCGACAGGCATGGTTCTCAGAATTGCTCCTGCTGTCCCAATGCCAACCAATCCTCCTGCAGTCTCGGACAGATCTGCTCACGATGAGCGAAGGGAGAATTTGTCATCCGAATCCCTCCTCACTGAGCTTATCGGCCTGGAACCTGAACACCATGAGTTCGCCCATCTAGACATCCCCAAGGATTGTAGAGACATTTTGGCTCAAGCAAGAGCACCCTCTACAGTCAGGACGTACAAGTTGAAATGGAAGAGATTCTGCCACTGGTGTGCTTCTAACGGAATCCACCCAATACATTCCACGGCACACCAATTACTACCTTTCTTCTTGCACTTAGCTAGTTCCGGACTGTCCTATGCAACCTTACGGGTTTTCCTAGCAGCGATTTCCCGTTTCCGACAGGATGGATCAAATTCCCTTTGTTCCTCAAGAATAATCCGCCAATTTTTTAAAGGCTTATTTCGTAAATTTCCGCCAATTCGGCGCCCTCCTCCGTTGTGGCATCTTAACATTGTGTTAGCGCAATTGATGAGACCACCGTTCGAGCCCATTCACAAGGCCGACTTAAAATATCTCACTTGGAAAGTGGCCCTACTTCTGGCACTAACGTCTTCACGTCGTGTCAGTGACATCCATGCTTTTACCATCAAACCTCCTTTCCTGCAGTTCAAACCGGATGCTGTAGTGTTGCGTACGAATCCATCATTCCTACCCAAGGTGCCTTCTGATTTTCATATTAACGAGCCAGTGATATTAAAGACTTTCTTTGCTAATCCTCAGACACCTGCGGAGCAAAGGTTGCATTCTTTGGATGTGAAACGATGTTTAAAGTTCTACATCAGCAGGACAGCTTCGTTTCGAAAATCCGATCAGCTTTTTATAGCGTATGGACGCTGTCATAAAGGACGTCAGGTTACTAAACCGACGATTGCACGCTGGATTTCGACGGCTATTGTCTTCTGCCATCAAAAGGCAAACAAACCACTGCAGTCTTCAGTGAGAGCACACTCCACTAGGGCAGTATCATCTACCGCCTTATTCGCTGGAGTACCTTTGCAACACATCTGCAGAGCAGCTACGTGGTCGACCAGACACACGTGCAACACATCTGCAGAGCAGCTACGTGGTCGACCAGACACACGTTTACTAAGCACTACTGCTTGGCGGCCTTAAGCGAGGAGGATGCTGCAGTGGGACAGGCAGTGCTGCGCAATCTTTTTAAATAAGGTAAGCCTCTTCCTCCCGCCTCCATATTGTTTCCATTTACTGTTCAATACTATTCATTGCATTTATATACATGCTGTATGTCAACAGATATATGTATCTATATATATATATGTGATGTTTTTATAAGAAGGTTATGATCATTGCGATCTCACGTTGATGTCATTATGGAAACAATAATATGGTTACTGCTTTCTATTCATATTCAAGCATGTGAATCTATGAAAGACACCCCAATATTGTTACTTACCTGTAAACAGGTGGTTCTCCAGTATTGGTGTCTTTCATAGATTCACACGCGACCCTCCCTCCTCCCTTCAGAGGCTTTTTCCTCCTCATAAACTATGCATACACTTTTGTGCTACGAAAATCTGAGGTCAGGAACTCTGAGGAGAAGGTTCTGGAGAGGTGCTGACGCCTGATTGGCTGTAGTTTGGACCAAGATAATGACAGACTACAAATGTCTTTTTTCTCTCTCCATGTATCCCTATGGAGATTTCATATAGGTACATTCTTGGTGCTTTTACACCTGCATAGCTCTATTTATGGGATTATTTATGTATATTATGACTATATATATTGCTATTTTTATTTACCGTGGGACTCCCACTCCGACGACGGGGAATATTCAAGCATGTGAATCTATGAAAGACACCAATACTGGAGAACCACCTGTTTACAGGTAAGTAACAATTGTTCTTCCAGCTCGAGTGTTCATGCAACTCATAGGGATGATGGCCTCTTGCATATTCATAGTGCCTCATGCAAGACTCCAGATGCGACCTCTCCAAGAGTGCTTAGCATGCCAATGGAACCAGGCTCAAGGTCAGTTAACAGATCTGGTGTTGGTAGACGGTCGTACTCCTCGCTCTCTGCAGTGGTGGAACACCAAAAACCTTTCCAAAGGGCGACCGTTCCTAGAGCCGATTCCTCAAATAGTTATGATGACTGACGCATCGCTCTCCGGCAGGGGAGCTCACCTACTACATCACACCATGCAGGGCAGGTGGGTACCTCAACAAATGTTACTCCACATCAACCACCTGGAGTTTCTAGTCCTATTTCTAGCCTTAAAAGCATTTCAAAAACCCATATCGGGCAAGGCTGTCTTAGTCCGCACGGACAACATGACAGCTATGTACTACATACACAAACAAGGCGGGACGCACTCTCTGCAGCTCTCTCAGCTAGCACATAACATATGGAGGTGGGCTATACCTCCGACCATTTTTCTCCTAGCCCAACATGTCCCAGGAGTCCAAAACACCATAGCCGATCTGTTGAGCTGTCAGACACAACAGATCCACGAGTGGGAACTTCATCCCCAAGTTCTTCAACCGTTTTTAGGTCTCGCTGAGTCCGCGCGCATGCGCTGCTCATGAGACTTTAGTAGGTGAGTTTTCAAGGTGCTGCTGGCTGGCGAACAGGCTTGCTAACCGCCAGCCTTCAGCGACATCTGTCTTTCCTCTTGCTTGCTCCCTGCCTCCGCCCCTCCCCCCGCCTTCGCGCTTACAAGCGTTCGGGATTCTCCCAGTGGGTGCATCTCCGTCTGTCAATATCACGCCCACCTTAAATGATAATGATTATTTTATTGTAGCAAACAGCGCGATATAACACAAGCATTGTACAAAAAAAGAGGTTCAGGTAGCAAACAGCATGTAAACACCGGAATCAGGCCACACACGAGAATGCTGTCACGAGCTTGCATAATGTTACAAGAGCTTCCTGTAGCAAACAGCAAAATTGAATAAAGAGGCATAATGTAGCAAACGGGCTTGCCAGAATAATTAATCGGGACATAACACACCAACAGCATGTTGAGGAGTAAGATTATAATGCGTGCATCCAATATTTACATTTGATTCACCATTTCCTAATAAATGCTCCTTTCAGGGGGCTGGCTGGTATGCAGCAGACGCATAGGGGAGTGCTGAAGTCATCAACTTTAATGCATGTTTGGACACACGTATTCGCAGGAGTATTGCTACAAAGACAATAACAGAAATAGGACCGCCTCTCGAAATAGAAACATATTGAAGGAAGGGCTCTGTTGTCTGCAGGAGACTACCTTAAACCCTTCCATTGACGCCCATTCTGTGTCGGCCATATTTGCCTGTCACACACACAACCACACCACCAACAACCACACACACAACAACCACACACACACAACAACCACACACACACAACAACCACACACACACAACAACCACACACACACAACCACACACACACACAACAACCACACACACACACAACAACCACACACACACAACAACCACACACACACAACCACACACAACCACACACAACCACACACAACCAACCACACACAAACACACACACACAAACACACACACACACACATGACACACACCCAACCACACACCCCCAACCACACACACCCCCAACCACACACCCCCAACCACACACACCCCCAACCACACACACACCCCAACCACACACACACCCAACCACACACACACCCAACCACACACACACCCAACCACACACACACCCAACCACACACACAACCAACCACACACACAACCAACCACACACACAACCAACCACACACACAACCAACCACACACACAACCAACCACACACACAACCAACCACACACACAACCAACCAACCACACACACAACCAACCAACTACACACACAACCAACCAACTACACACACAACCAACCACACACACAACCAACCACACACACAACCAACCACACACACAACCACCCACACACAACCACACACACACAACCACACAACCACCCACACACACACAACCACCCACACACAACCAACCACCCCCACACACAACCAACCACCCCCACACACAACCAACCACACACACAGCCAACCACACACACACACAACCAACCACACACACACACACACACACACACACACACAACCAACCACACACACAACCACACACACAACCACACACACAACCACACACAACCACACACACAACCACACACACAACCACACACACAACCACACACACAACCACACACACAACCACACACACAACCACACACACAACCACACACACAACCACACACACAACCACACACACCACACACCACACACACCACCACACACACAACCACACACAACCACACACACAACCACACACACAACCACACACACAACCACACACCCACTCACACACAACCACCCACACACACAACCACCCACACACACAACCACCCACACACACACAACCACCCACACACACAACCACCCACACACACACACACAACCACCCACACACACAACCACCCACACACACACAACCACCCACACACACAACCACCCACACACACACAACCACCCACACACACACAACCACCCACACACACACCCACCCACCCACACACACCCACCCACCCACACAACCACCCACCCACACACACAACCACCCACCCACACACACAACCAACCACCCACACACACAACCAACCACACACACACACACAACCAACCACACAACCAACCACACACACAACCACACACACAACCACACACACAACCACAAAGGGAGGAGACAACTGCATCAGGACCTTCAGCTCGATCAGGACAGCAGAACCACCGGAAAAGGAACCCCTCGGCACGACCTGGGCAGCAAGAAGTTGTCACTGGAGACATTGTGATCCTATGAACAATAGTGTCATCAATGATCTAATCCAAACTGTAAACTGTGACAAATAACATCCCTATATATTGCACTACCACAAAAACAGCAACAAGCATTGGCATAGCCAATAGGTCTCGCCTTTGGGACCTTATAAGTGTTTAGCCATGCACCAGTTGATGCTGTTGTACCAATGATATTGTGCTGCATAACTAAATACTTAAGGTCCCAAAAGCGAGACCTATTGGCTATGCCAATGCTATTTTCAAATGTGGGGGCAACCACAGATAGACCTCTTCGCCACTCAAGAAAATGCCAAATGCCCAAGCTTAGCCACCAGACAACCTCACCCATTGTCCAAAGGCAATGCGATATGGATGAACTGGTCAGGCAGATTTGCGTACGCTTTTCCGCCTTTCCCGCTCATTCCACTAGTGGCGCACAAACTACAGCGACATTCCTTACCGCTCATCCTAGTTGCTCCAACTTGGGCCAGACAACTGTGGTACACCACATTGCTGGAACTCTCCGTAGTACCGCACCAGAAGTTACACCTCTCCCCACGCCTCTAAACCCAGAACCATGGAGAGATCCAACACCCAGACCCAGCTCAACCAAGCGATCTGGCTCCTGAGGTCTTAGAATTTGGTTACCTTAACCTTCCCCCTGACTGTATGAACGTCATTAAAGAAGCTAGACGACCTACCACTAGAGCATGCTATGCAGCCAAGTGGAAACGTTTTGTAATATAGTCATAACAACAACACCAATCCCCTAGATGTGTCTATCCAACACGCCATAGGCTACTTACTACACCTCCAAAGATGCAACTTAGCCTACACGTCTATTAGACTGCATCTTGCTGCCATAGCAACATATCTACAAAATAGACATCTATCGCTTTTCAGAGGATCTGCCATAAAAGCCTTTATGGAAGGCCTCAAAAGAATAATTCCCCCCAGAGTACCACCTTTACCTGTGTGGAATTTAAACATCGTTCTCACAAAACTAATGAGGCCTCCATTTGAACCTCTACATAAACATGAGTTACAATTCTTAACATGGAAAACTGCTTTCCCAGAAGCCATTACTTCTCTACGAAGAGTTGGCGAGCTGCAAGCACTAACCATTCAGGAACCCTTTCTACAGATGCATCATAATAAAGTTGTTCTACTAACTAATCCTAAATTCCTCCCTAAAGTCATTTCTCCCTTCCACCTCAATCAATCTGTGGAGCTGCCTGTATTCTTCTCGCAGCCACAAACAGTCGCAGAAAGAGCTCTTCACATCTTAGATGTCAAAAGAGCACTGCTTTACTACATTGAGAAAATGCAACCTTTTCGTAAGACCAAACAACTATTCGTGTCTTGCTCACCACCACACAAGGGCAACCCCATATCAAAATCTGGGATAGCTAGGTGGATTGTCAAATGCATACAAATTTGCTACCACAAAGCAAAACGTACATTAACTGTTCTTCCTAAAGCCCACTCTACACGAAAGATAGGGGATTCAATGGCATTTTTAGGGAACATTCCCTGCAACAGATACTGGTGGTCGCCGCTAGGAGAGGTAACTGCTATACAATCTATGCATAGTGTGTAATCTGCAGCTCATATGCCTCGAACGGAATATGCTACTTACCAGTATGCATCTGTTCTTGGCATGTAGAGCTGCATATCTACCCACGCCCACCCGCCTCCCCGGCTACCTTTATCTGTTCCAGTATTATCTTATTTAGATACAGAATACATGGGCATCTTTCCTGTTTCTTACAAAACTCCATCATTTCCCTGCTGGCGAAAAACAATCTGAGGCTGGAGCTGATGCCCATGCGCACTATGATCCAAAGGAGGAGTCACCTACCTCGTGATTTCTAAAGACTTTCCAAGACAAAAACAAGTGCAAACATCCGGGCCCAACACCAGATGGCGATCTATGCATAGTGTGTAGATCTGCAGCTCTACATGCCAAGAACAGATGCATCCTGGTAAGTAGCATATTCCTTACAAACTATTGTGCACCCGGCCGGAATGCCTTGGTGGGCGCGGTCATGTTTAAATGAAATAAAAGTGAAGGCTGCTGTTCCAAACTGTGCCGGAGTTGAGGACACACACAATAACAGTCCGCTCGTTTACAAAAACAAGAAAGAACCGAGATGAGGCAGAGGCGCCATTTTAGTGTTGTGCGGCGCGCTGAAAGTTTACAACAAAAAAATGAGTGGTGCGCGCGCTTCACAGGGAGCCACGTGGTTTCAATTATCGCACCCGTGTCTGGGCACGATAATTGAAACCAAATGGCCGCTGGTGCGCGTAATAGAAACCAATAGGCCATGGGCGGAGCAATGCGCCCGCCTTTGGCCAATTGCGTGCTGTCTTTAATAGAAAGACGCATGCAAAGGCCAATAGCGTGGCCCAAAAGGAAAAGCACACGCACGAGCGTGTGCGATTCCTAGGGCGTTTCTGAAACCCCGTAAAGGAGGTCTTTCACTGCGCGAGCAGTGCTGTACACTGCAACGCTGGGCGCGAGACCTAAAAAGGAATCTGAATGGTTGAAATCAATTTCATTGTGAAAGAGGGAGGATCCATCCTTCTGATATTTCCCTTACTTTATGTCCTTGATAGAGAGAAGACCTGTTTCTTGCTTCTCTTTATGGTGCTATATCTTTTTTGTGTGTTTGTTTATTTTTAATACAACTATGGCTTCTAGTTTTGCCGAAGTTGATCCACTTGCAGTAGAGGAGGAAGAACAGATGGTGCAGCAGCAGAAGAAGAAAAGAAAGGAAAGCATTGTTTGGTCCTTTTTTAGTGTACAAGAGGACCTGCGATGGATGCCGCTTCTGCCTCCCGTAACCTAGAACAGCACAGTACGGTCAAACTGCGGTGGGACGCACACTCGTTGACCTCTCATGGCACTGCTCCACAATTCGGGGAGGACGCTTTCCATTAGCTGTGTTTTCTGATGACTTGTCGCGCCAGCCCCGTCCAACAACAGAACTCCTTTAGATCGAAACCGACTCTGTGGGTTGTGCTGGGGGTAGTGTTTTAAAGGTTTAGGTCAGTGCAGTGGTGTTTTTGTAGTGTAGGGGTTCGTGCTGGGGTAGTGGTTTTAGGGTTTAGGTTAGTGCAGTGGTGTTTGGGTAGTGTAGGGGGTCATACGGGGGTAGTGTTTTAGGGTTTAGGTTAGTGCAGTGGTGTTTTTGTAGTGTGGGGGTCAGGCTGGGGGTAGTGTTTTAGGGTTTAGGGTAGTGCAGTGGTGTTTGTGTAGTTAGAGGTGAACAATTCCTCACGGAGTGCGTCTTTAAAGCTCGGAGGCTTTTGGGAACATGGTGTTTGTGTAGTGTAGGGGGTCGTGCTGGGGGCAATGTTTTAGGGTTTATGGTAGTGGAAGAGTTCCTGTACAAATAAGTAGGTGTTTCTATAAGTGATTGTTTAAGATAGTATCTGTAAGTTTCTGTAGAAGTAAGTGTGGTAGTGTGTGTATAACTGTATATGCAAGTAAATGGATGTTTGATACTTTGTATGCATGTGTGACTGTGTGTGAGTAACTCTATGGATGAGTGGCGGTGTGTAACAGGATGTATAGGTGTATGAGTACATATGATGAGTGAGTATATGTATGAGTGACTGTACAGGGACTGTTGGTGAATGAGTGGATGTGTGTGTAGATCTTGGAATTACTGAATAGGTGTGATGTAACTGGTATTGGTATGTCCATTGTTTTGAAAATGTTAGTTTGTATTTTTGAGTGTGTGTATCAAAGGTTATATTAGGGTGACCTTGTTCACGTGAACAAGGTCAAAGTCACTTGACCGAAACGCTTAGGGCATGGCAAACGACTAATAAATCCGCCTTAATTGTTCCTGAAAACAAGTGAGTGCGTCTTTACTTCGCTGCAAAGCGAGAATTACTTCATGGACACCGGTGTGGCTCTGCCAGAAAAGAAACGTACCACCCCTCAAAACTGAGCGCCAGCGTCAAAACTTTGGCTGCAAACTGAAGATATATATACTATCTCTTTTAGTATTCATATGCATTATTGTGAGTTCATGTTAAATTATTAAATTTGGTGGGATGGTTCACCTACCACGGCCTTTTTGTTCTAAGTACTGCTTGCTATTCTTATTTAAGCATGTGAATCTATAAAAGATACAATACTGTAGAAAAATCAAATTACTTACCTGTACACTGGTTGGTTCGTTCTCCAGTATTATCTTTTATATCTTCAAATGCGACCCTCCCTCCTCCCCTTTTCAGGTTCACCTTCCATATTTCTTCATTACCTAGGGCACTTGTGCTCGAAATCTGAGGGTATGGTGGCTCTGCAGGGGAAGAAGATTCTATGGTCTACGCTCTGATTGGCTGGAGTTTGGATGTTTTCTAACAATGGTTATAGGTTATCAAAGTTAATGAATTATTTTGAGCTTTTTCAATGGTCAGCTTTAATACTGCTATTTTACTATTACCGGGGGTCTCCCACCATAAAAACTGGGAAGATTCAAGCATGTGAATCTATAAAAGAACCACAGTGTAAAGGTAACTTACTTGTTGTTTACATTTAATGAACCTCTCCCCAGACTCAAAACTTTTTGTACGCCAGAAGAAGAGCATAAAGTGCAAACACAGTCTTTATTGAATGAAACACCAATAGACTGCATTTAACCCCTTCAGCGCGGCGCGGATTTCCGCGCCACGCTGAAGGTTCTGAGCGCGGGCGGGGCCATGACGGAACGGTTCCGTCATAAGCACAGCCCAACCAACGTGCATGACGGAACCGTTCCGTCAAGCGCGTCGAAGGGGTTAAAGTATTACAAGTAAATACTGACACTGTGCCTTTAGGACCTCTAGAACCACCTGTATACCATCGTGCCCCAAAGATGAGTTAGGTCAGTTCTTTTTTCTGGCTTCTTCAGTGAGGATCCTAGAGCACTGAGCTCTCCCATTTTTTTGACTTTTTGTCAAGAAATTGCTTTATAAAGCTTCACTATACTTTTTCCATCTGGAGTGAAAAGAAATATTTTTCTGACAGGAAATTATATTTTTTTCTGTCAAAAATGCGATCTTTCTCTCAAGTGCCCTGCCTGTGGCAAAAAGGCGGCACAGGCTGATCCCCCATTAAGTCTGCATCATGTATCTACTCGACACTCATCTGCCTGAGTCTTACCACCATTGCCAGAAACTCTCTTAAAGAACTTTAACGGATAGAGAGAAAATGGGTCTCCATGGTCTCCCAGAGAGAGGAAAAACTAGATCAGCAGTAGGACTTCTTCCAAGAAGACTAACTCTCTTCACAAGACAGGTCTCTGGAGGCAGATCTCCTGACAGGCGAGAAAAAAGGCAAACCAGATCAACACCTAGAGGTAGGAAAATAACTATCTGTTCCCCGTCGGGGTCCACGTTGAAAGTGCCCTCAACCACGAGGCACTCTTACCTGTAAGACCACTGTTTGTGATGAAACGTGGAGAGCCTCTTCACCTGAAATGTCTCCATCCACGGTGACACTACCGCAAGATATTGAAACTCGTGTCAAGGGACGTTCCATTGTCTCCCCACCATCGCTCGACGTCCACACATACTTCCAGGGAGAACTCACCGGTCGATGTCAAAGCAGGTACAGCTCACAAAGTCTGTCGGTGGCTGTCAGTTCGTGGAGGCATACTCCGACGAAGATTCCGTAGACGGCGGCACATCACTGTTCGCCGTCGTGAGACACTTAGCCGACGTTCTCCATCTGTGGCAACCAGGCGCCAATCGACCTCAAGACAGACAGCCCTTAAGTAGTCTCCAGCATTGAGACATCGTCCACTCACAAAGACTGGTCACTTTTATTCCGAGCTGTGAGTCTGCACCAGATCAAAAACACAACATGTTGTAGACCACTTTAATGACTGCCAACATGTTTCATTGCCAATTATTTTATGGCAATTTCATCAGGGCACCAGAGGTCAGCAATCACCTTCCTCTGGATGTCTAACATAAAAAAAGAGTGACTGACAGACACACAAAGAAAGAAAATGTTATTTAGAGAAGATACCCCCAAAACAGGCTCGCTTCAGTACAGGTATAAATTAAAATTGTGACCACGGCCAAGTGGCTAAAAGTTGGCCACTAGTCCTCTATTCAATTTCACAATAGTTACCTAGTAGGAGCTATGGGCCCACATACCAGCTCCCACCACATCGTAGGGATGTATATCATATACACTTTTTATCCCTTCAAATAGCACTTTTGTTGCTTGGTGTTTAATCTGTGGAAAGAAACCATAAATCATATATTATATCTATAGTGTATACTGGAGATTGACACCATATCAATAAAACACGTTAGTCAACAGCACACTGTATCTCAAGCTGCCTCGTAAGAGTATCCAGGTATCCATCACGTACATCGGGCGCTTGAAAGCTCTCGTTAAAAACCACAATCAATATCCACGTGATGCAACACTTAGTCTTTGAAATTGCGGTGCAAATTGAGGCATTGACCCTCTTGATACTTTAAACACGTGTATAAATATAGAATAGCGATCAACTCCACTCAACATCATTCATTACGCCAACACTACTCCTCTGGCAAATCCTACAGCCGTCTCGCTGTTTGTCATTTCATTATTTGCTTTTCTCAGTATTGAAAACTCTAGCGGTGACTATGCCCCACCCGCTCCAGAGTCATCAAAACATGGTGAGCAGGTGAAAAAACACTTGCTCCCCTTCGCCTCCTCAGACGGACTGCACTCAAATCAGTCATCCTCATTCATGCGCCCACACCACTTTCGGCCACCATACTCTTACCGCTCCCCTAGGGACTTCAAAAGGTAAATAAACCCGACAGCACCGCCGCCGAACGGAGCTCATCTATTTAAATGTAACGCACTCTCTCTCACAGCGCTCCATGGTGACATGACCCCTTCTGAAGCCTCTGCAGTATTCTAGCAAGTACGGGCGCCATCTTGGAATGGTGGGGGTGCATAGTGAAGAGAATGTAATGCCCTGCAATACTCCTCACAAAACCGTGTAAATCATACCAAATTTGCTAAAAACCAACTCATTTAATCTAGCAATACCTTGGAATATCATGACACATTCCGCAACAGAGGTAAGGAGTTTAAGAAATATAATCCAAATGCATGATTACACCCATGTATATACAGGGCATGTCTCAATGCACTACATGGCCTAATAGTCAGTCCAAGAGGGTGTTATCACAAATACATACAGAACCGAGGTAGGCTCCTGCGTCCGCCCCAAACGTCAATATCAACACTAGGACAGTCGTGGTTTTGTATGGCCAGTACTCATCTACTGATCTTATTCCACTCAATCTGATCATTGAGGCTAATCTGATCTACCTTCTCAGAAAAATCCAGCGTGCTTCTTTTGTGGCAAGTTGTCTATCCAGACAGCTTACATCACCCACTACCTTCTACAGCACCACCCATTTGAGTGCTTTATGATTGTGTGGATGTTCCCTGTAGTGTTGTACCAGGCGTGTGGTCAATTTTCCTGCCTTGATTGTGCTAAGATGTTCTTGCACTCAAACCTTGACCTTATGAGAAGTTAAACCTATGTAGTGCAATCCACATGGGCAAGTCAGTCTATAGATCACATTTGATGAGTTGCAGTTGCTGAACTTATTTAAATACCACGTCCTCCCATTAAGCAGCTGGACTTCAGTAGTTTTTTCTGTTAACTCACAGACTGAACAGCAGCCACACGGGTAATGACCCGATGGAATAGAGGTATTCACAGTGCACTGCATCGGTCTTGTATGGACCAATCTGTCCTTTAAATTCGGAGCGTGCTTAAACGCAAACCTAGGTTGCGGCATTGGAATTCATTGGTAGACAATAATGACCAATGTTTTCTAATTGCTTGACGGATCTTAGTAGAGAGAGGATCAAACGTAAGCACCACTGGCAAACAGTCCTTAAATTCTTTACAATTTCTTTCGAGAAGTGCATCTCGGGGGGTGTTGTGAGCCCTTTTACGGGCTCTATTGAGAATTTTTCTAGGATAGGCTCCCTGAACTAATTTCTCAGTCAGACTTTCAGATTGTTGCAAAAAATCATACGTCGAGGAACAGTTCCTACGATATCTAAGAAACTGGCCCACCGGGAGATTGTCGCTCAGGGCTCTTGGGTGAAAAGATTGATAATTCAACAATGAATTTTTGTCAGTAGGTTTTTGATGTACAGTTGTACTAAGCTTGTTATTGATCACTCTAATGTCCAGATCGAGATAAGTCGCTCTTTCATTACTTATCTGCCATGTGAACTTCAGGCACTTATCTCGACCGTTCAGCCAATCCAAAAATTCACATAACAGATGTTTTGTTCCTCACCATACACATAGAACATCATCAATATACCTCTTCCAGTGGCAAATATGCCTCTGGAAGGGGTTGGATGACTGGTACAGATGGTATTCCTCAAACTGGCCTACATAAATGCAGGCCAGACTGGGCGCAAAGGTTGCGCCCATTTTAGTACCCGATACTTGCAAAAACAATTCATTCTTGTAACAGAAATAGTTGCGGGTCAAGGCCATCTCGACACATTGCATCACAAAAGACTGAGGAGTGTCGTAAAACCACTCCTGTGCCACAAGAGCGCGAGCTGCTGCCACCAGCGTCGCCTCTTGGGGTATGCTCGTATATAGACACTCAATGTCAATTGTGACTAAAAACTGTTGTAAAGGGTCAAAATTCATCTCGTCAATGATATTTAGAATGTCGGTGGTATCCTGAAAGTAGGACAATTGTTTAACCACCGATTCTCTCAAAAAGAAATCCGCAAATTGCGACAAAGGTTCAAGAACAGAGGAGATACCCGAAACTATCGGGCACCCCGGTGGTGGCCGTTGGGCCTTATGAATTTTGGGCAGAATGTAAAACGCCGGTGTCCTGGGTTTTACATTAATCAAGAAATCTGCCTCTTTACTGGTAATCCACTTTTTCTCTTTTGCTTGTGAAACCATCTCTGTGATTATACTTAGAAGTTCGGCTGATGGATCCCTTGAGAGGGGTTGGTAATTTTTCTTTTCATGCAACAACCTCAATACCTCTAATTCATAGTCACAAGTATTCATTAACACTACGGCCCGCCTTTATCGGCAGACTTGATAGTTATAGATGCATTATCTTGTAATGATTTGATTGCCTGCCAATCGATCTTACTCATATTATTAAAGGTGTTTTGCTGATGTGATTCTTCCAACAACTTGATCTCGTCTAATACCTTTTGCTCAAAAACTAAAACTTCTGGGCCCAATGATGAATACGGTGGACAGAATTGGGACAGATGATGATTAGTAGAGAAGACAGAGGGGAGATCTTGTTCCTTAGCAAAGAATTTCTTGATCTTAATTTTTCTCATTACTTCTTGGACCTCCATCCGACATTTAAATGGGTCATGGCGTGGGGTAGGGACATACCCTAGACCTTTATTAAGGACTCTCAACTCATTTGCTGTAAACTGATGATCAGAGAGGTTTACCACAATGTTGTTTATGTCGGGGTCGTGCCCCGGCTGCGAGTCAGATGTGGTGAATACATTTGCCATGTTTGTGTCTGATTCTGCCTGGCCCTGCCTCTGCCCCTGGGTCCTCCCCCTCTGTTGCCCTGCTGGTCCTGGCCTAAAAAAGAGCGTAGTAGAGCCCCCAAATCCTGATTGGACTGTGCCTGGGGGTTAAATCTAACCCTCCCTTGATCTAATGGATTTGACCCTTCTTCCTCTTCACTCGATGTGTTGTCAAAAGTCCAATTCTGTGGGGTTAGTCTAGTTTGTTGACGTCCACCTCTTTGATGTCTGATTAATGGAGCCTGTTCACTTGCTGATTGGTAATACTTATCTTCAGTGTATGGAAATGCCCACTCATGGGAATACCTCTCTAAATTTCTTCTGAGTCCATTTATTTTTTGGTTTACCATGTAGTTCTTATAGTCCGCTAAGTCCTCCTGTATCCTTTGTAACTGCTCTATAGCGTCGGTGATAGTTGTCGTTTTTTATAGTCTCCTCTAAGTCTACAATTTCTTTTAACAATTCATCACTCAGTCTCTTAGCAGTCTGAATGATCAAGATGAGCAAATCCCGGGTGCATTTGTTCGCAATAAAGCTCCAGTCCACCCGTAATTGCTTATCCTCCAAGAAAATCCTAGGCTCAATTCTAACCAGAAGGCTCGCAGGGGCAGCACCAGCTCGATAGTATTCAGTCATAAGAGCCCCGTGTAATGCTACCCTTACCTGTCGCTTTTTAATACTACTCAACTTCTCCCATTCCTCCCTCACTGAGGTGGTATTAGAAAGAGAGGAATACGGAAAGAGTGATGGTCCAGATAGAATAGCAGCAATCTGGTCATCTGCAAATGCTAGGCAATTCCTGTCCATGTCAAACACTTAGAATAGAAGTGCAACACCTCCTATACTTTCCACAGAGAAAATCACTTAAAAGCAACTGATGAAATTAGTGCTTAAACCTGACTGAAAACAGAAAAAGCCTGAAGAGGGTAATAATCTCAAAAGTTTTAATAAAAGGAAGAGAAATTCTAAAATACACTATTTGGTGTAAGCTCTCACGGCTGAGCCGCCGTTCATCACAATGCTTTCAATAAGGAGCTATAGAGGGTTATAATGTGCCAGAACGCCCTCCACTCAACATCTATTCATACAACAAAAGTCTGGCATATGCAGGCACTTTCTCATTTTTTTATATATATATTGGATTACAGTGAGGCAAGATATTCTTATCTTGATTCGCAGCCAGCTATCTTATAGCACAATGTGGCCAAATCCTATGTGCCCACTGATTTTAAAACAATTAAAGAAAAGAGAAGGAGAAAAAAGTGGTCAGTCAGTACACTCAAATCAACACATAACCCCCCGGTTTCAAGTGTGTATGTGCAAAAAATGTGTGAAGAAGAGAAGGTATCTCACGTGCGCACCACCAGAGGAGCTACTGGTAGGTTCTCACCAGCTTGCCCACGTTTGTATCATCATCAATAACTTTCTCAGAAGAAAAAGTGATGTGTCCAGTAGAAAAGGAAGTGAAAAAGATAAAGACCCCATGAAGACAATGAGACTCAAGAAGTCTCTATTTAAAATTCGACTAAACTCACAAAGACTGGTCACTTTTATTCAGAACTGTGAGTCTGCACCAGATTAAAAACACAGCATGTTGTAGACCACTTTAATGACTGACAACATATTTCATTGCCAATTATTTTATGGCAATTTCATCAGTGCACCAGAGTTCAGCAATCGCCTCCCTGGACGTCTAACATCAAAAAAGAGTGACTGACAGAGACACAAAGAAAGACATTTTTGTTTAGAGAAAATACCGCTTCAGTACAGGTATAAATTAAGATTGTAGACCACGGCCAAGTGGCTAAAAGATGGCCACTAGTCCTCTATTTAATTTCACAATAGTTACCTAGTAGGAGCTATGGGCCCACATACCAGCTCCCACCACGTCGTAGGGATGTATATCATATACACTTTTTATCCCTTCAAATAGCACTTTTGTTGCTTGGTGTTTAATCTGTGGAAAGAAACCATGCATCATATATTATATCTATACTGGAGATTGACACCATATCAATAAAACACGTTAGTCAACAGCACACTGTATCTCAAGCCGCCTCGTAAGAGTATCCAGGTATCCATCACGTACATCGGGCGCTTGAAAGCTCTCGTTAAAAACCACAATCAGAATCCACGTGATGCAACACTTAGTGTTTGAAATTGCGGTGCTCCAACCTATGACAGACGTTTTTCTTACCCTGGTTTCCCTACAAGTGGCTCTAGCAAGAATTCTAAAGACATAAAAGGTTCCGGGTCAAGACTCTTTATGTCTAAGAACTGACCATTCACCAGTCTTGGTCATTATAGCTGTCGCCAACATGACGCACTCCATCACAACTTCATCATCAGTTCCTCTGGACAAAGACAGTACACAAATGGATTCCATGGGCAGGAAAATATGCAGCACATTTGCCTCATTTCTTAGATTTCTAGAGCATCCACATTACTGGGGAGATATGAAGGGTCTCGCTGGGACTCACTGTCCAGACTTACAGAAAGGCCGCCCAGGGATGACCGATAGGACTTCCAGGAGATCCTGAAAGGAGGAGGCCTGGTGGCTAACCAGGTACTTAGCATAGCATCGGACGACTCTGACCTGGCTGCACACAGATATTCACATAGAATATGTGCCAGATGTTCATCATGGCTGCATCTTAAAGGCCTAACGCTAGAGGCACAAAGCAGTGCATCCTGAACTTTCTGCTCTGTTTGGGGCCCACACAAATGACAAGTTGGCCAAAATACAAATCGATTTAGACACACTCAAGGCCGTGGCTGTAGAAAAACTGAAAGACTTCAGTTGAAGGGACAGGCTGTAGGACGTATGTCCCTACCATCACTGGGTTCCACACCAACAACACCCAACAAGCCAGATCTCTCTACCAGTCCTGCAGATCAGTGCGTGGGCGAGGAGCTAATCAGCAACCACCAGCTTCCTCCAAGACTCAAGGCAAACAATGAGTTGTCACTTCCCCGATCTTACTCCCAGGGCGGGGGGGAGGAGGGGGGAGTGGTGAGAGTATCGCCAAACATCTGAACGAGTGGCTCTCCATGACCAGCAACAACTGGGTCTTAAATATTGTAGTCAATGGGTACTCACTAATCTTCAAGCCCAATGGGTACTCACTGAGCTTCAAGCCCCCTCATCCAGCTTTTCCAGCTTCATAAGCCTCTTGCCACCAGCGGATGCTGCTACAGAGCGAAATCTCCACTGTTCTTTGCAGGTAGGCAATAGAGGAGGTCCCATTCTCTCAAAGAAGGGTAGGAGTATATTCTCAGTATTTCCTCGTTAGGAGCAATGGAGAATTCAGTCCCATTCTGAACTTACGTCTGCTAAACAAATACATATGCAAGAAGAAATTCAGGATGCTTGCTATCGACCCGATATAACCCCAGCTCCATTAGGGGGATTGGAAGTGTTCATCGATCTCCAGTATGCCTACTTCTACATCCCGATCGCCAGGAAGCATTGGAAGTTCCTGCGGTTCAAAGTGGCTTCCAAACATTATCAGTACAAGGTGCTGCCTTTCAGCCTGAAATCAGCACCATGCACCTTCTCAAAGGGCATGGGCATCATAGCAGCAGCCTTACGAAGTAGAAGAATATTTCTCTACCCTTACTTATTTGACTGGCTGGTAAAAAGCTCCTCTGTAGATAAGAGGAAAAAACACTACAGCATATGCATCAATACCTCCAGATCAATTTTGAAAAGTAATCCGGTAGGGAAGTGCCCTTATTTTTTTAATGGTTATCCCCCTCTTTTTGCCTGACATATGATGCACCTTGACTTGAGGTGCTCTGCATCCCTGCTAATCAGGTTCCCAGGGCCGGTGTTCTTTCCCAAAAATGGTACCTTTTGTACCAACAACCCTGGCCACAGGTAAGCCCCTTCTAAAAGGTACCGGGGTACCAAGGGCACTTTGACCAGGGAAGGCCTCTAAGGACTGGCCGGGTCTTTAAGGGTGGCACCTGTTGTGCCACCCTTAAAGACCCTGCACCTCAACATCCCTGTGTACTATGCTTGCAACCCAATGCCTGTGGCCTAGGTAAGTCACCCCTCTAGCAGGGTGCACTAGACCTCCGGTGACAGTACAGTTGCAGGAGCACGAGACCCCTACAGTGTCTAAGCCCATTCTGGTACAGTATAAGTGGAGTAAGGTTGTAAAGAGCATATGGTCTGGGAGTTTGTCATTACAAACTCCACAGCTCCATAATTGCATTACTGAAACCTGGGAAGTTTGGTAGCAAACCTCTCAGCACATTAAACCCACACTGATGCCAGTGTGGGTTTTAATGTAAAATGGACTCAGAGGGCATCTTGGAAGTGCCCACTGAAGAACGACCAGCCCTGCTTTTGTTCCTAAATTGCTACCCACCATTTGCTACCACCAGACAGGGTTCTGGTCCCCTGGGTAAAGGGCCTCCACTCTCTGGGTCCAGAAACAAAGCCCATCCAGGGCAGAGGGGTCGTGCCTCCTCCGCCAGGATGGGCTGGGTCTAGGAAGGGGAAACTTCAAAGGCTGCCACCTTAGCTGACACTGCCTTTTGATTCCCCCAGCAACTGGCTACCACCGGTTCTGACCCCCACTTTGGGAGGGAGAATCGGCTGTAAAATCTTGGTAGGAAAAGTGGTGTGCCAATCTTTGCTAATCCCACCCCTCAGATGGAGTCAAGGTGAAGCACACATCTCAATCCCCTCCATCTTGAAGAAGAGGGGACACAACCAGTCTGACAGAGGCTCTTGCCCCCCTCCACTGGTGGGTGGCATAATAGGGTGTGTACTTGTTGCCGGGATTCTGCACAAACACAGAACTATGCACAGGATTATAGGGCCTTGGTGTATAGAGACGGAGTCATCCTACCACCTTAGTACCAATGTGCCCAGGACTGACAAGCTATGGTGTCTCACTTGCTCTCCTACTCACTCAGAGAGAGACAAATGATTAGACACCCCAGAACACAACACTCCCAGATCTCCCAGGAATCGCGGTAGCAAGACACACCCTTTCGCTCTCACTCTTGTACTTGTCCACACTAAGATTTGACAGAGACACTAGCGTGCCCACACATGCAGTATAAGTGCCAAAACAAGCAGGAAAATGCATAGTACAAATACAGTCCGCATAGCAGCTTGTCCATATATCATGAAGGGAGATGTCGTCATCATCATGACGTTCAATAAACACAATAATTAACATAATGCCTTTAAAGCTTTGTGCTGTAGAAAGGGCATGCACATGCTTTCGTCCCAAAAAGCATTCCTCCATATCAGCCCAATAGAACCCTGCCTACTTTTTGACACCCTCCAAATTCTTAAAATTATTTTAGGCAGTCGTAGCTTTTTCAGCTCCTGCTGCTGAACAAAGGAATGCTTTTCCAGCTAAGTCGAGGCTGTTTTACTGTTTCCTGGTGTAGACAGTTGTGTAAGTCTGGCATCAAGGCTTGCTGGGTCAGTTGGTTGCTTACTATTTTAGGTTCCTGTTATGAGTGTCATTCGAGCGATCACCATGAACTCTCTGATGTACAGATGGTGTTTAGCTAGTACTAACGTAACACACGTGACGTGGAGCACCCATTGCCTCCCATTGGAAGCTGAGGAAATTGGAACAAGGGTATGTGTTTGATCGCCTCTCAAGATCTTGATTTGTTTTGGACTGTAAGGAGTAGAGAGATTGTTTGTGGTTCCAGAATTATGGTCAGCGGGACTCCTATGGGCAAGGGTGAAAGCTCTTGTGTCACCCTTTTTCATGAAAGGTCCTCATCCTTCTGTTGCTCTTAAGTGTCTAGTTGTTGGCCCAGGATCATCTGAAAACCTGTGGCTTTCCCCAGTCATCTAATGGTGGAACCCCTATCCATTTCTTGATTGTCTGTTTTCTTAGGTCCTTCTAGCTTGGAGAAGTGAAGGTCACTATATCGTTATATTTATTGGAGCAGGCTCCACTTGTGTTACATAGTTATCTTTTTTGCTGTTGCGCAATGGATTTGTGCTGTTGCCTAAGGAATGTAACTGTACCTGTGTCATTCAACACCTAGAAAGACATTTGAAAGCAGGGTGAACAATGTCTTATGAGAAGAGCACTCACTCTTACCACTGTGGACACTTCCATGCATAGGCCTGTTTGCTGCTGGGTTGGTAGTGATTCCTGGATGGGCAAGGATTCCTTTTTTAAGTACTTAATCCTGACTTGTAAAGGTGCACTCTAGGAGCATCCTTTGTTTTCCAAGGAGCTTTCGCATCAGTGGGCATATGCCAGATACTCCGTGGTCCTGGACTCTTTGTAGCAGAATTGCTTTTGTTTTTTATATCTTCTGGATAGTGGCAGGTTTTTGTGTTTTTTTTTTTATCACCCCTAACTCTGAAAAACCTTACAGCAGGTGGGTTGTGGTACACTTGTTCTGAATTTGTGCGCTCTCTTCAGTTTAATATTATGCAACACTGTCTCAATAGGAGTCAATAGAAAAAGGCACAGAATATAACAGTAAATTAATTACACAAAGAACACATAATCACACTTTCTTATATTCAAAAGTTCATATTTTATCAAAAGGAATTATTGCTTAAATACTTTTTATACACAGAACTGATAACAGCATCAATTATTTTTTTAAGGTGTTTAAAGTGCAAAGTGAACACACAATGGTCATGAAAAAAGTGATTAAACACACAAGTGAAACACATAAAGAAACCACGAAAACCAGCATATAGATTGGATGTAATTAGATGCAGAGGTTATGCATAAGCATTAATTTTAGAAACAAAAGAATCCTAGCATAATTAGAAATTCCAATCGGGCTGGTTTAAGTCGACAGCATTTCGATCTTCATAATTTGAGGTCTTCTTCAGGACAAACAAACACAAAAATTATGATAGCTGCCTGGAAGCAATTCAAGGCATGATGTAGGGACTTTTACGTGGCAGGAACTTCCAAGGCTTGGTTGGTGTCAATTTTTACCAGTGCAGCATAATTGAATCCATGATGAGTCTCAATGTCAGATCCTAAATAATTACTAGATCTGGGGGCAGTGAGAGCGAAAGATCTTTTTGGCTCTCAGATGTTCCAGATTGCAGTTACTTACAATGTACATCCGTCAAGTAGAGTTAATTGGTATCTCAGTCGTAGCTGCAGAGATGTCGCAAAAAGTTCAAGAGCATTTTACATGCTCTTGCTTTTACGAAGCGGAGCCGAGTTTGCTGTGGCTTGGCGGGAGCCGTAAAGCTCCTGCCAAGACATAGCAACCTGTAGTGTCCCGGGTTGGGCACCACAAAACATTACAGGAGCTGTCCTTGAGGGGGGTGGGGGGTGGGGGGAGTTCCCAGGGCCATTATTGGCTCCAGGAGGAGGACCTCCCCCTCCATTATAAAAACAAAACAAATGGGGCCTATAAATGAATCTCATTTTTTTTTGTTTTTTGACCTGATCCTGCCAACATTCGT
This sequence comes from Triturus cristatus, assembly GCF_964204655.1. Lineage (NCBI taxonomy): Eukaryota > Metazoa > Chordata > Amphibia > Caudata > Salamandridae > Triturus > Triturus cristatus. Next base: position 142,124,772 of record NC_140579.1, on the reverse strand, counting down.
TAAATTTACTTTTTTTGGCCCAGTGGGTGCCTCCACCCCTCACCCCTTCAAGAGGCCTAGGGGTTCAGGCCATTTCTACACTGCCCCCTTTTCTTTCTTTCAACTTTTTTGTTTGACTCTGCTTCAAGCGGAATCCCAAGATGGCTGCCAACACTTCCTGGTAGAAGTGTAGGCAGCCAATCAAATTTCAGTATATTTTGGGCTCCTAGATATCTATATTTTTTAAACTTAAACTTTTTTCATTAATCAAAAATAGAATGCTATGTAAAACAATTGACTTTAATTCATTATTTTTCTTGTTCCTTGCTCAAATAGTAGCATTTCAAATCTTCAGTCAACAGTGACTGTTGTGGGAGATATTTCTGCTTAAAGAGACTACTAAACATCAAGATGGTAGAAGGGAGTATTCTGTACGACTCCTGTTGTGCACTTCAAGAAACCCATAACCACCTTCAAGTCCCGATGTGTCAATGAGAGTCTCATGTTTGGTATAGAACTGCTTGGTCCTCGTTGGTATTTAAACCTTAAGCAGCCATAATCATCCAGATGCACTGTCTTGTTCTAGTTGTTTATGAATGCAAGCGGCGTACCTAATAAGGAATACCAGAGGTGGTGGAGAAGCACAGAGGATAAGGAAGGTGGGACGCAAAAAGGAGACTGGTTCTCCGACGTCTCTCACGAAAAAACACCAGCTTATGTAATTTATTTAATTTATTGATTACCAGCAGCTCTCAAATTAATAGTGTTAACACCTGCAGGATCTGCTGCTTTTTGAATCCCTATTTATTGATCTGTTCTCCAAGCACAAGCCTAGAGAGTACACCAATACGTCTCAAAGATCAGTCATAGGCACTGGCTAAAGTGAAGTTGATCTATGTCCATTCTTCATGGAATGCATCTTTGGTGCACTGGAGAGGAGAGGGTGAGGGCTATGAAGTGGAAACTGGCGCCTCTAGACTGCAGTGGGAACTTCAAATCAAGAGAATGGCTATAGACGAGTAACCGGAGCTGGAGCCTGGAAGGGAGTCAGAGTAATGTGGAGATCTCCGGAACACGTGGTAGATACTTAGAAGAAACGTCAACCTGGAGTGGGGACTCGAAACAAGCAAATGGGTAGAGACGACTAACAGGACCCAGAGTCAGGAAGAGAGGAAGAAATAATGTCAAGATCTTGGGAACACGGGGTAGATACCACTGCGGAGAAACATCAACCTGAAGTGTTGTCATAGTTCTCCAGTATTGGGGTGTCTTTCATAGATTCACATGCTTGAATATTCCCCGTCGTCGAAGTGGGAGTCCCACGGTACATAATATAGCAATATAGTAATAACATAAGCCTATTAGGCATAAAAGAAAGTAAAACCATAGAGTTTTCATGGATAGACAACTTGTCCCCTCTATAACCTATTACTGTCGTTATGTTCTAGTCCACATCCAGCCAATCAGGTGTCCGCACCCTCTAGAACCCTCTCCCCAGAGACTCAGGCTCTCAGATTTTCTACCGCACGTCGTGTGAAGGGAGTCTCCCTGAGCTTGCTCAGTTTTTCTTCTAATTTTTCATCAGAAGATTGAATCTATCCTGTCTACTACCAAGAAATCCCTCTTCAGAACTTGTGGGAGTTGTGCTAAACTGAGACTTCATTCTGAAGATCCTCACAAGAAATGTATTTATTGTTTATATCCTGAACATCAGGTAAAGGACTGTAAAATTTGTAGAACCTTCTCACAAAAAACTTTAAAAGATAGAGAAGGGCGTCTCCTTCTGTGGCTACAGAAGTTGAAGACTTCAGAGAATCCTCTTTCAGATGTGGAGAGTGTGTCTTCCATACAAACTGCTCCCTCTTTGAAAAGGTCCAGTGACTCTCAAAAGGTTTTTCCTAGACCTAAAGTGGTGAAGAAACATCATGGAGAGAAGACTGCTACTCAACCTTCTACTTAAAGAGGGGTGATTTCCGCCCCCCCCCCACAGGAGTCTCTCTGTATCCTGTACGCCCCCGAGATCTGATTCTCAAGCGTCTAAGACTCCATCTGCGCAGTTTTTACCTCAGAAACTGCCTCCCTCGTCGACGAGCTCATCAACGCTTCCTCCGTCGACGAGAGCTGCCGTCACCGCATCTACATTGACGACTTCGGCATCTGTCTATGAAGCCAACGATGATCATGTCGTCGGCATCTTCACCGTCGACGTTGGTATCAGTTAAGGTGAGACCCATTTAATCGACGCTGCCTTTAACTTCGTCGTCGACGGCAATCAAGCATAGAAAGAAGCAGACGTCGTCGACGGGTGCTTCGTCGTCGACGGGTGCTTCGTCGTCGACGGGTGCTTCGTCGTCGACGGGTGCTTCGTCGTCGGCGGTGGTTCAACCACGAATTTCAGCAACAACGGCTACAACTCCAACTCTAGACTTGCTACCACTAGGGGCTTCAGGCTCTCTGCTTCAGCTACGGCATTCGTCTCTGGATACCCTGTTGACACTTAAAACTCCTGTGCAGCCTCTTGAACTGCTTTTTTCATCTGATAATGAGGAATACGAGGATGATAGGTTTCGGGCTGCTCGCAGTCCTTCAGAACTTCTAATTAAATGTCAGGACTCAGATGATGATGAGGAGGACTTGCAACAAGATGATTTCTCAACTTATGACACGCATCCAGTTCAAGAACTTCCTACGGCACAATTGCCTTTAAGTCTTATTTCCAACCTACACTACATGCTGGATGATTCTAATCGCCGTTTTCCACGGTCTGGGCATACTACTCCAACGCCGCAGACACCTCAACAACCTATTTTAAATAGGGAAACAGTAGTCACACCTACATCAGTGACAAGAGATAAAGGTCTTGCGGTTCCTCAAATAATACTGGAAGATATTGTTGAGGAACAGGATGATGATGCTGACAAAGAGGAGGGTGAGCTGGATGATGCTTCCCTCTTTTCTGATTGGGACAACTATCAGATACAAACACCTTCTCTTGCTGATCCAGCTCCTTTGGATTCTCCCCCAGTTGACATTGGTGGTTTTCATTTGCTCATGGAAAGAGCAGCTACAAGATTTTCACCTCCCTATGACAACCAGAGAGGAGGATTGTTTCTTATATGATTTCAAGGATCAACCTCAAAAGCAGGTCCGTTGTATTCCGATCATTGATTTTATTTGGCAAGAGGGCCTTAAGTTGATGCAAACTCCTAATTTCATTCCTGCTATCCTTCCTAGGATAGACAAAAAATACAAAGCTCCTCCAAATTCTCCTGCCTGTTTAACTTCGCAAACAAAGCCTGATTCCATTATTACTCAGGCAGCCCAACGCTGATCTAGAAACCCTTCATCTCCTTTGTCGGCACCTCCAGATCGAGAAGGTCGACGGCTGGATGGTATAGGGAAAAAGATTTCCACTATGGCAGCAGCTACGGTACGAGCGGCCAATTATTTGGCGATCCTGGACCGCTACGATCGCCAAATGTGGTCAGACATTTCATCTCTCATTAATCTTATTCCTGAAGCATCTAGACCAGAGGCTTTAAAGATTCTCCAAGAGGGAGAAAGAATTTCTTCGGAAATTATAGATTGCGCCATTGATGTGTCCTCTTCTGGCTTCCGTCTTTTGGCTGGTGCAGCAGTTCTCCGGCGTCAGGGCTGGTTACGGGCCACGTCTTTTCGTCAAGAGGTACAAACAAAGATACTGGACATGCCTTACGACGGTGAATCACTTTTTGGCCAGCATATAGATGATGCCCTTCAAGCAATTAAGAAGGACACTGACACAGCTCGTGCTCTGGGATCTCTGCAATTCAAAAAGTAACCTTTTCGAGGCGCAAGAGGTCGGGGTTCCTCTTCTTCCTTTCGAGGCCATTCAAACCAATACAGGCAAGGACAGAGCCGCTACTCCTCTCAAAATCAGCAATCTTATCGGCAGCAACATTCTTCCAACTACAGACAATACAGAGGCGCTAATCTTCTTATAGAGGAAAGGATTCCTCTAAGAAACAATGACTCTCACTACCCTCAGTCGCGAACTCCTCAAAAACTTGGAGGTCGAATCTCCTGTTTCTACTCCAAATGGTCACAAATTACTACCGATCAATGGGTTCTCGATATTGTACGCAGGGGACACGCTTTGGAATTTGTAAAGATTCCTCCAAATACTCCACCAAGAGGTCCCCCTCCTGCCCACTTAAAAGAGCTTCTGAGTCAGCTCAATATTTTATTGAGAAAAGGCGCGATCGAAGTGGTGCCAAAACTACAGAGGGGCAGAGGGTTCTATTCAAGGTTCTTCCTCATAGAGAAAAAGTCAGGAGAATGGCGTCCCATTTTGGATCTATGAGCCTTGAACAAGTATATAAAGACACAAACTTTTCGTATGTTGTCCCTTCAAGAAGTACTCCCTTTTCTCTCCCAAGGAGAATTTATGACCACTTTAGATCTCCAAGATGCTTATTTTCATCTTCCCATATTATCAAGACAAAGAAAATTCCTCAGATTCAGGGTGGCCGGAAGAGATTTTCAATTCAAGGTTCTGCCATTCGGCCTTCGTTCTGCTCCCCGAGTGTTCACGAAAGTCCTTGCACCGGTGGCAGTTTACCTTCGTCTTCAGGGAGTACAAATCTTTCCCTACTTAGACGACTGCCTTCTGAAGGCAAAGTCTTTCGAACTAGCGTCCAAACAAACTCTATTATGCAGATCCCTCTTCCAATCAATGGGCCTCACACTGAACATAACAAAATCTCAGTTGCGCCTGGCTCAAAACAGATTGGTCTTGGGAGCCATTCTGGATACCAGTCTAGGGAAAGCTTTTGTGTCGCACGAACGACGACAACGTCTTCCTGATCTAGCGGCTTCTATCCATCAAAAAGAGTTTGTTTCTGTCCGACAGTTGAAATCTTTCCTAGGGATGTTGTCCTCCTGCGTTCCTCTAGTCCCTCACTGCCGCCTGAAGATGAGACCCGTCCAGGAAGACCTGGACAAGCAATGGGCTCAGGTCTCAGGGACTTTCAACAACCTGCTCAGAGTCACCCATCGTCTAAAAAGAGCTCTTTTATTGTGGACTCGCGAAGAAAATGTCTCCTCGGGGCGCCCTTTTCTGGCGGACACTCAACAATTTACCCTCACCACCGACGCATCTCTCGAGGGGTGGGGTGCCCACTTGCAGGGTTTAACTGTGAAAGGCAAGCGGTCTGTTCATCAAAAGACAAAACACATCAACCCTTTAGAATTACTGGCCATTTTTCTGGCTCTGAAAGCTTTCCGAACCATTATCTACGGAAGCACGGTGTTGATCCGGACGGACAACACAACGTGCATGCACTACCTCAACAAGCAAGGGGGTACGAGGTCAGTTTTGTTATCCCTTCAGGCTCAAAAAATGTGGGATTGGGCGATTCAGCATCGCATCCTTCTTGCAGCAGTCCATGTTCCGGGAGCGTCAAACAATCTCGCAGATTCCCTAAGCAGATCGTCCACAACCAATCACGAATGGGAATTACACCAACCCATTCTGGATCACATCTTTCAGCTATGGGGTCCCCCAAATCTGGATCTTTTCGCAACTTATCTGAACCGAAAATGCCAGTTCTACGCAAGTTGGCTTCCCCAACCAAAGTCATGCGGGAATGCCTTTTTGATGAACTGGTCCAAAATTTATGCTTACGCTTTTCCACCAATACCTCTAGTCCCCAAGGTTCTACGGAAAATGAGGAAAGAACCCTGTCAGCTAATCCTTATAGCCCCTGTTGGCCTCGACAAATCTGGTTCACGGAACTGCTGCTCCTGTCTCAGTGCGAACCGATCATGCTTCGTCCTCTTCCGAATCTTTTGACCATGGAACACGGGCAAATTTGTCATCCCGACCCTGCATCTCTACACTCAGCGGCTTGGAACCTGAGCACTTTGAATTTGTGAATTTGAACATCCCTTTAGATTGCAGAGACGTCTTGGCAAAAGCTAGAGCTCCTTCTACTGTGAAAGCATATAAACTCAAATGGAAACGATTTTGTTTATGGTGCAGTGATGCCAAAATTCATCCTATACATTCCAAGCCAGAAAAACTTTTGCCTTTCTTTTTGCACCTAGCGAAATCAGGCCTCTCATACTCTACCCTTAAAGTCTTTCTAGCGGCAATCTCACGATTCCGACAAGATGGCTCTAACTCCCTTTACTCGTCAAGAGTAATTCAACAATTTTTCAAAGGGCTTTTTCGGATGTTTCCTCCGATACGTCGGCCTCCTCCACCTTGGCATCTAAACATTTTATTGGCGCAGCTCATGAAATTACCATTTGAGCCAATCCATAAGGTCAGTCTCAAATATGTCACTTGGAAGACTTCTCTCCTCCTGGCTCTTACATCCTCACGCCAGGTTAGTGACCTGCAAGCATTTACCATTAACCCACCTTTTGTTCAATTTACTAAAGACTCTGTCCTGCTTCGCACCAATCCGGCCTTTATCCCTAAGGTACCATCTGATTTCCACCTCAATGAGCCGGTTGTTTTAAAAACATTTTTTCCAAATCCTCAGACTACTGCAGAAAAGACTCTTCATTCTTTAGATGTCAAAAGATGTCTCAAATTTTATCTTCAGAAAACCGCTGCTATTCGCAAGAATGACCAACTCTTTGTGGCCTACGGACGGATGCGACAAGGTAATCCGGTCACCAATCAATCTATAGCATGCTGGATATCTTCTACTATTGCCTTTTGCCATCAACAAGCAGGAAAACCTCTTGCTGCTGCTGTTAAAGCACATTCCACCAGGAAGGTTTCTTCTTCTTCGGCGCTATTTGCGGGGTGTCTCTTCAATCCATCTGTAGAGCGGCAACATGGTCCAGCAGACACACCTTTACGAGACACTACTGTCTGGATGCTGCAGACAACACGGACACAGCCGTGGGACAAGCAGTCCTTCGTAATCTTTTTAAATAAGGTGAGCCTCTGATGCTTCCCTCCTCCTGTATACAAGGTACTTTTCTTTATTTATATATATATATATATATATATATATATATATATATATATATATATATATATATATATATATATATATATGCATATATATATATATATATATATATGCATATAGTCTTTTGCACTGTATTTGCTATTGCTTTGCTTCTTCTGTACCTTGTATTGTTCTGATATCACTGCTCACTACTCTTAGTCAAGCATGTGAATCTATGAAAGACACCCCAATACTGGAGAAGAACAAAAGTTACTTACCTGTAAACTGTGGTTCTCCAGTATTGGTGTCTTTCATAGATTCACATGCGACCCACCCACCTCCCCTCAGAGGCTCTAATCATGTATTTGACTCTTGTGCTATGAAAATCTGAGAGCCAGAGTCTCTGGGGAGAGGGTTCTAGAGGGTGCGGACACCTGATTGGCTGGATTTGGACTAGAACATAACGACAGTAATAGGTTATAGAGGGGACAAGTTGTCTATCCATGAAAACTCTATGGTTTTACTTTCTTTTATGCCTAATAGGCTTATGTTATTACTATATTGCTATATTATGTACCGTGGGACTCCCACTTCGACGGGGAATATTCAAGCATGTGAATCTATGAAAGACACCAATACTGGAGAACCACAGTTTACAGGTAAGTAACTTTTGTTCTTCTCTGGGCTTCCAACCCATAGTCGGTAGAGATGAAGATTTCAGTACTAGTATTTTAAATTCCCAGACTAGGGGGCTGTTGAAATAAGGATTGTGACCTGGGCAATTTAGAGATGGTTCAATACTAAATTGATCTATTGTGAACACAGTCTTTTGAAGAAGGAAGTTTGACCACATTAGAAAGAAAAACATTTATTTATATATACATAAAGTTTTATATAGCGCGAACGTGACCCACGAGGGTATCAGAGCGCTTTACAGTATAAGAACATAAATGGTTGAGGTGGGATACACACATTCAAAAGTGTCAATTCGTACATAAGAAATATAAAATTTATGAATAACAAACATAGAGGACCGTGAAACTGCAGGACGTTGTACAATAGACAGTTAGTGAACATTAGGTGATTGTGCTATAAAACATGCATATTATGACCTCAGTCGATTCACAATGGGTATAAAGTGTATAGATAAACCAAGGGGGACCCACAGCCAGCTAAGCTTTACACTACATATAGTTATTGAGCAATAGGAGCTGTGATATTAGTCTTACCTAAAATAGTCTCGTCCATTCCACCTGAGATAGGCAATGGCATTTGGATTATAAAGATGACTCAGTGACATCCTAGAATTGAAACTTGGGGCATGAATTTGTTCATTAGTAGTATTTTTACTTCTTTTTTGAATACGGTAAGGGAAGTGATTTCACGCACTACTGGAGGTAAGGAGTTCCAGATCTTTTGTGCAATCCCTGAGAGAGCTCTTCAACCAGTTCTCTTCTTATGGAAGGATTGAGGTTTCAGAAGGAAAGTGCTCGCACTTCGAAGTTGTCTGCAGCCTCCAGACCATTCTAACTTTAGAGCCAAGTAACTGGGTGTATTGTTGTGAATTGCTTTATGTGTCATGCAGGCCACTTTAAGGTGTATTCTTGCCTTGTAAGGCAACCAATTCCGGGCTTTCAAGGTTGGAGAGATGTGACTATTTCCTTTGGTTCCTGATACCAGTCTAGCTGCAGCAGTCAGTGCTGATCTCTTCGGAGCCAGCTTGTATTTAGGGAGACCACAGAGGGTGGTGCTTCCGTAGTCTAATCTTGGTAGCACTAGGGCTTGTACTGCCATTTTTAGATCAGCCTGAGGGAGGAAGGGTTTGAGTTTCCTTAATATACTCAACTTGTGATTAGCACCCTTGGTGGCAATAGAGATGTGCGACTGCATATTCAAATGTTTGTCTATGGTGATGCCTAGGGATTTTGCTGAGTCAGTGATGAGGGGGAGACAGTCAAAGGAGTTTAGGTGTTTTAACCATAGGTCTAGCTTTGGTGTGTGGCTCGGTGGCAAGATGAGAATGAATTCCGTTTTTTTGGTATTCAGCATGAGGTGGTTGTTAGTGAGCCAGCTTTGCGTGTTCAGTAGAATAGTGTTGAGGGCAATGAAGTCTTCTGGCGAGGTGATTTTCAGATACAGCTGGGTGTCATCCGTGTACAGGTGATATAGAATGTTTGCTGATTTAAGTGCGTTCGCCAAAGGCTCCATTAGGAGGTTAAAGAGAATGAGTGATAGGGCAGATCCATGAGGAACACCAAGGGTGAACATAGAGGGTTGCGAGAGTGAATTCTTCATCTTGATTCTTTGAGTTCAGTTATTCAAGAAGGAGGAGAACTATTGCAACACTGTGCCCGAGAGGCCCATCCTTCGTTCCAATAGGGACAGAAGGTTGCCATCCTTGACAGTATCGAAGGCGGAGGACAGATCAAGAAGTATCAATAGGCATGATTCATTGCGGTGAAGCATTTTTAGTATGTCATCCATAATATGTGTGAGTGCAGATTCTGTGCTGTGTCCTTGGTGGAAGCCCGATTGGTGACTGTCTAAGAGGTTGTAATTCTCATTGTGGTTGCATAATTGAATTTGTACACATTTCTCCAATAGTTTCGCCAAAGTGGGGATGTTGGTTAAAGGACGGTAGTTGCTTAGATCAGATGGAGTGGCGTCAGCTTTCTTTAGAATAGGTGTGACCTGCCCTATTTTAAGGCAGTCCAGAATGACACCTTGACTCAGGGCGGCATTTACAATTTTAGCCCATAGTAGTAGGATAGATGTTTTTAAAGTTTTGAACAGGGCAGGAGGTCAGAGAAATGATTGGAGGGGTTGATTGCTTGGAGTGTTGTCGATAAGTTGTTGAGAGATTGACGAGAAGGTGTGCCATGAGGTATTGTTTTTTGTGACTTCCCCTGGATTATTAAAATGTTCTTTGAATAGATCGCCACAGTTAGAATCTTGGACCATAGTTTGCGGGAGCGCCATCCTGGATTGTATGTCAAGCTAGATTGTCTTAGTCTTTTCATGAAAGAAATTGGCAAGCACGTCACAGGTAGGTGTGGCCAGGTCGTTTAATTCCCTAGAGTTAGTTGTATTGCATGATTGATGCTTGACGATTTCAAAAAGTTTTTTGGGCCGGTTGATAGCTTGGTTCAGCTGAGTTCTGAAAAAGTCTGCCTTTGCCTTAAGAATTTTCCTATTGTGAGAATTCCTTAACCTTCTAATGTGCTCAAGGTTATTAGTGGTAGGAGCCGATTTCCATAGGTGCTCTGCAACTCTTAGATGTCTACGCTCCGAGTTCAGATCCTCGTTGAACCACGGTTTGGAAATCTTAGAGGAGAAGTTTTTTCCTGGAGGGGCGCTGTAGTGTCCAGGATTTCGAGTAACGTGGCATTGTAGAAGGTTGTGAGGTCATGTACCTCAGTCATGTCCATCATGCGGGTCAGAGCGGAGTTACAACGGTTTACCAAGGTGGTGGAGTTGATATTTTGTAAGTTCCTTTCCCATTGCCGCCTTTTTGAGGGTTGGCTCCCTTTTTGAGTAGCTTTGCTATTGATGGAGAAGAGGATGCAATAATGATCAGACCAATCGCATGGGGTGATTGATTCTAGTAGGACGATGTTTGATTTTGCAATGATGAGGTCCTATGTCTCTCCCTTGTTATGAGTTGGGCTGTCACAGAATTGAGGTAGCTCCTGTTCTGACAAACTCTTTAAGACAGCATACAATATGATTGTTTGCGTTGTTCCAATGGAGGTGAAAGTCACCCAAGAAAATATGAGGAACTTGTGAGTTGGCATTGGATGCCATGATCTCTATTATCTCATCAATACAGGTCAAGTTATCGCCTGGGGGTGGTAGAATATGTGTAGCTTGCTGGCGATGCGCATAGCATCAGAGATATTAATGCAAAGATAATCACAGGAGGATAGCCCGATGGCGTCCGCTTGCTTGACATTGAGTTACGATAAATGCAGGCCACCCCACCCCCTAGTTTCCAGATTCAATATAGTCGGATTAGGTCGTGGGAAGGAGGAACCAGTAAGTCGGGGATGGGTGAGGAGGAGCTATTTAACCAAGTTTCTGTGAGGACCATAATGTCCAAATTATTCTCTAAAATGAGATTGACTATATCAGTATCATGTTTGCTAGCAGATCTGCAATTAATGAGCCCACACTTCAACTTGTTAATAGAGTGGTTTAAGGTAATCTGTTCTAAGTTGATATTTGTGAGGTCATCTCTATTTACAGATCTGTTGGAGTGGGTTCTCTGAGGGGATTGGTTACAATGGTTTGAATAGTGTCACATTGGGACTTACTGTTGTCAGTATCCCGAGCATAGGATGTGAGGAGGTAGTCTATGTCTCTGTCTGATAGATCATCGCATGACCTCCTAGGCCACGAAGGGGAGGCAACCCGGATTAGTGTTTTTGGGGAGTGTGAACTTAGATGTGTCTAGTGGGTTGGACGTTGATTGGTTATATTGACTAGTGTTCTCAGTGTGAGCCTTCGTGGGGATGGAGTTACTCATTTGGAGACTGATTTGATTCACGGTGTCATTGGTGGCTCTGTGTAAGATAAGAAGTTTTTTAGTGATAGTAGAAAGGTTATGCATTTCGTCCTTGAGATGGGATAGGCCAGTGGCTAACTCATTAAGTTGAGTGATCCAGACTGAATTGGAAAAGTAGGTATGGGCGTATGATCAGTTATGGAGGGCGATCCACCCGTAGAGTCATTATGCATAGTCTCCAAATGCTTGGGGATATCTACATTAGGTATGGGTGTATGATCCGTTATAGAGGGCGATCTGCCAGTATGTTCTGATTGCAAAAACACGTTCTCCATTTGCTTTGAGATAACTTCAATAGGGGTCAAAGCGGTAGGCTGAACCAGGAGGTTTAATGTGGGATCCACGTCCGTGAGTGGAGTGGTATAAAGGCTAGACAGTCGGATGGGGGCTTCCTCATGAATTTGGGGAAAGGTCACTGTCTTCTGTGAATGGATAGGTGGGGTAAGAGTAGTGGGTGTAAGGGTTCCCTCAGATATTGAAGAGGACAGTGGGTGAGGGGGGTCTAAGCGATCCGCTTTGAATGAAGGGGGGGTGGAGAAGAGTGTGGTGTTGGTGGCATCCCGTTTGGTGCTATCCCACGAGGAAGGCAAGGATAACGGTGGTGCGTCAGACATGATGGGATCGGTAGCACAGCCTAACCTTGTCTCTTCTGGTCTGTGGGATCCAGGTCTCTTCTGGTCTGTGGGATCCAGGAGTGGACTCAACCAAACAGACTAGATGGTAGGGATTACTGGTGGTTTCTGCACTGCTGATGATAGAGGCCAAGTACAACCCAGTCACACCTGGGCCAGGGGGCCCATGCCTAATTGGATCGGATGTGTCTGGGGGGCTGGACATAATGTCAGGGACGACATATGTCAGATTGGGTGAGTTTGATGTGGTATTTTGAAGAGAAGTTATGGAGGCCTCTAAATCCTGTGGATGCGAGGATGCGGTGAGTGTGCTATTCTTATTGTTTACTGTTTTCTTGATAGTAGGGAAGAGCCTGTCAATGATATCGAGATTATCGTTAGAGGCTTGTATAAGAATATTACCATTGTTGTAGATAGTAATGGTGGCATTCGCTGGGCAAAGGTCCGAGGCGTGAACTGTCAATTTCAGAGCATGCGGGGATTTCTTCGTTATGAAAATTCGGAGCATAGCGTAGAAGGTATTTCTCCATTGGGCACGTTTTTTCGTGTGGAAGATAAGGTTGTTGGAAATAATGCCTTTGTTAGTGCAGATGTATGTGTCTAAAACAAGAGTCTCAGGATGATTTATCAAAAGTCTGTGCTTGAACTTCTTTGTAGCATTTTTGGAGAGGTTGGGTGGGTAGAGAATGGTGTAGGTATTGTGGCCTGCAGGTTCAAGGTCTATGGCCATATTTAATTTATTATGATTTCTTTTTTTTTTATTATACTAACTCCAACCAGCCCCCGTCAGTTGGGGGTAGATTTAAACTAACATATGAGTTAAAACTTGTCATACCAGTATATTAGAAAACCCACTGAGCTGAACAAAACATTGAACGTGATAAGAAGAGGAGATAGGGGTTTCAGCTCTTCAGCATATACAACTCGTTATCAAAGTACTCCCTCACTCTAGCACTGCAATGTAGTCCCCCTTATTTACTTTCCCTTAAAATATCATTGTCCTAGACCAGACACTTAAATTGTAAAGTCGATTTTTCACACTCGCTAACTTGTACCTCCTTGAGTGTAGACCTGTTTCACTGTTAATAGCAGTGTGGACGAGAGACCCGGTTTATTAATTATCTCAAACATGCGCCATTTTAAAGACCGGTTGAATGTAGACCTGTTTCACTGTTTATTAACAGTGAGGACGAGAGGCCTGTTAACCCCTCCCCCCCCACTCCCCTCCCCCCCCTTATGTGTCTCGAGCAGGCGCCATTTTAAAGTCAGACTTCCGGCTCTAAAACTCCATGCCGACTCACAGGACCTCCTTGCAAGATGCAATCCGCTTCCCCAAACTAAACCCCTCACCTCCTGCAGTTAGCCAGAAGATAATGCCAGACAAAGACTACCCAGGTCATGATGGAGGGGCAGAAAAGGAGAGATGGGCAAGCTGGAAAATGGCGCTCATTCCATACGACCACCGGAGGAGATCACCTCTGCCGCAGACACTCCGCGATCTGCTGTCCGATGATGGCAGGGCAGTGTGCGCGATCCGCCCTCCAGCTGCTCCCGCCTCCTGCAAGACCCCGGAGCAAATTCAATGTGATGCGCAGTGTCCTCCAGCACCCCACTGCCGCGCGTGGAGTGAGTCGGTCAGCGGGTGGAGAATCGTCAAACAGCGGCCGGCTGAGAGATAGGTGGTGACTGCCCACCGGTACGTTCTCAGAAAACTGCTCGGGTTGAGTGCCAGATACAGAGACTGTCGGCCGTCATTTTTGCGGTCCGAAGCTGACCCCATCGCCTGGCAGCAATCGGCCGATATCACAGGACCCACCCGCTATCAATCTCCACGAAGAAGCGCGTCAAGACCAAGCGTCACACCAACACTAGTGGATCCGGCTCGCGAGACCCCCGTGCACCGTGATGGGCAGTCTTCAAGCAGCGCTGACCAGGTCAAGTGGCTGCAGGAAAGGGACGCCACGGAGGTCAGATCAACAGATCAGGTGAGTTGCCGTCCCATCCTTCTTCTTTGTAATGCGTCTGTGATGTTGCCCAGTAAATAGCCGAAGTGTAGGCAGGTGGCAGGCCGGTGTCGGTGAGGTTTGTGTAGGGATATCTACCAAAAGGTAATCCCAGAAACCTGAAGCTCCTGCAGGAGGCTCCTACACTGCGGCCATCTTCCTTCCCGGTGCTTTCTTTAGGTGATTGACCTGTGCTGTCGACTTCTTCATATATCACAAGATTTACCGGTGCGAAAGGTACCCTTTGTGTATTGGAAAGTAGCTGACATCTCCCTTGGAGGGATTGCTCATGTGCAGCATAATTGCCGGTTGTTGATCCCTTTTGCTTTCTTGGTTTCACAAGGTAATATTTTTGGACGTGCTCCAGTGTAGAACAGCTCTTCACTAGAGCCAGGGCAACAACTATCTCTCAAACACATTCTGAACTTGGGCTGGAGTTGCTATTGTATTTATCATTCAGAAGGCAATCTATAACTAGACAGGGCAGGTTGTTCCTGCAAAAAACCTGATATAATTATATAAACTTACTCCCATTTTATAGTAATGGAATTTTCTTCCGCCCTCCTACGTGATGCTCACCGTCATTAAATTGAATGCCTGCAAGTCTTACCTTTTAACAGTTCATGTCTCAGGAACTCAAGTTTTTTTTACTCCTTAGGTAACGGTGGAGTTGGGGCGCATTATGACAAGCTACGTTTATCCTGTTTTTGGAATCCTTACCCCTAGCTGGATTCTGAAATAGGTTTAAATGCTCTAAAAGTTTACTTTGAGAACTCTTTCCTTTTTGCTCAAAGTTATTGCGAAATTGCCCTTATTTTTTCCCCTGGTAGGTTGTGCCTTTTCCAACGTGCCGAGGATTGAAAATGTTCAAAGGTCATCCTCAATTCGACACTGCATCAGGAAAGAGAACACCCCACTTCCATAGTCTGTGTTTTAATTCGCTTTTGTATTAGTAAAATAAGAGAAACTCTCTCCAAACTTTTCTCTATATATTAGAGCGTCAATGATTGCAACTCTGTAGGTATGTTAGGTCAGAGTTTCTATCTCACATTTCTTTATTGATTTATTTTTTCCAAACCATACAAAAACATTGAATAACAAGCATATATCTATCCAAAAACAGAAAAACATGTTATCATGAATAAAATATGCCAATAGGTCTCGTCTTTGGGACATTATAAGTGTTTAGCCAAACAGTTAATGTTGTTGCAATAAGGATATTGTGCTGCATAACTAAATACTTAAAAGGTCCCAAAGACAAGACCTATTGGCTATGCCAATGCTTGTTTTGTTTGAATCTGTTTGAGTTTTATATTTTACAATCATTATATGTGGTTTGCACATTTGGCATAACCATTTGCCTAAAATGCATTAGTGTAGCATTACAAGACTTAGACATGTAGCGTATAGTGTGTTACACTAACCAGTTGTTAGCTGTATCAAAGGAGATGTACAAATTGTGAGAAGTTGGCCTGATGTATGATGTCACTAGTTATAGTGTACACCTTATATCAGTCCAAATACCCTTATGGTGATTGGTTGTAAAGTCAACCTTATAGACCAGCTATCCTAGTGGTAGCATGGACAAGAGCAGTCTTAGGCTAAACTCTGAATGGCACGTGAAGCCAGCTGTGATACCATATATAATCCCTTGAATACCAAATGAAAGGACACCACAACAGATATATATATAAAATAAAGTGTATTTATTCTAAGCAAACCCTCAGCACTCTTTATGAGTTTAGAGGTAAGTACAACACAGTCTTATTAATGCATACAGTAAGTCACACAGGTAAGTAATACAGTTAGGCCCTAGGGGCCACGCAAACCATATACTAAGTAAGTGGTATAAGAACCACTGTCACGGAAATAGAATAGGCCTAGGCCTAGGGAATCGCTGGGGCTACACTACACTAGCGTTAGTTAGGAAGTGGGAGGCCCACGGGATTCGTGTGCAGAGTGGAAACACTCACGCGTAATGCGTAAAAGTCAATAGCAATGTTACAGTTTAGAAATAGATAGATTTAGGACACTTCCGGAGTAGCTAGGAAGTTGAGACTTGAAAACTAGACACTAGGATAGTCACTATCCTGATGAGCACCGGAGTACCCAAGTTACCTAGCCCACAGGCTGCGGGTGCATAGGGGTGAAGATGCGTCGTTTTCGTCGTCGACTCCTATGGATGCCTGAAGAAAGATGCTGACAGGCAGTCAGTGAAGAGTGTCCGGTGGATCCCAAGGCTGGGATCAAGAAGAGAAGAAACCTGCAAGCAGAGGGGACAGAGTCAAGGTCACTAGCCAGTGACCACGTGGAACCAGGAAGGAACCAGGCGATGTCGTGAAGAGTTGCAGGTGAAGGTGAAGCTTGTCGCTGCAGCCAGGAGGACCAGGAAGCGTCGAGGACGACCAGGACCAGGAGGCGAGCTGTCCCACGAAGGCTCTTGCTGTCGGCGGCGTCGAAGTTGGACTAGGACTCACCAAGCCTTGGCAAGCGGAACCCACGAAGAACAAAGGACTTGCTTCTGGTGCAGACCAGGAAGGTCTGGGGTGCTTCTTCTTTGCAGAGAAGCGGGAGCCAGTCTGGAGGAGCCAAACCAGCGCAGGAGATTTCAGGGAGCGTCGTCACAAAGGCCACTAGCCAGCGGGCAAGCAACCGGACAGACGCGGCAAGCAGGAAAATGCTGAAGGGCCCCACGCAGGACTCGTGGAGTGTGGGGGGCTGGTCTTCGGTGCAGATGGTGCTTGGGGTTGGGGCTTCTCAATCCCCGGTGCACAACTTCGAGGGTACCTCAGAAGCTGCGCTGTAAGTTACTAGCCACTTTTCCCAGGTCGCCGGTCCCACGTCGCTCGTCGCCTCCACGGATCTCAGCTCTGCTGCAGATGTGGATGAGGGTCGGAGAAGTCTGGAAATCAAGGCTCTGGTCGGGCTCTGCAGTCGGTTCCTCGTCGAACGTTTCACAAAGCAAAGGGTAGTCACTTGATGGTGCCTGTTTGCACAGGGTAGCCACTCCTTGGCTACAAGGGAGATTCTTCAGTCTTCTTCTTTCGTCGAATGTCGAAGGTCCAGAGTTTCTGTTCAGTTTTGCAGGTTCAGGATAATCTAAAGTCTTGAGGCCCAACTCCCACTCTTATACTAATCTGGGGGGCTGGGATACCTGCTAGGTCACGCCTTATGGGTGGGACCTGGGAGGGGGTGGTTACACCCACTTCCCTTTGTCCAGTTTCGCGCCAGAGCTGGGGCTGGAGTGCCCCAGCGCCGGTTTGAACTGGACTATGCAAGGAACACCTTGTGTGCCCCAGGCATGTCTCATTCCTTTCAGCCCACCCTGCCCCAATACACTAAAGGCTGTCTGGAGAGGTGCTAGCACCTCCCCAAGCAGGAAACCTATTGTCCAGGCCTCCCTGGCTGGGATCACTCCCAGCTGCAGGAGGTCAGACTTGTGTCGTGGCAGCAGCATCCATTTTGTGATGCTGAGGCTTTGGTCAGAGGCTAACAGTTGAAGTATGATTTTAACATGTCTTTCCCTCTAGAAGGGGGGAATAATATTCTCATGTCCAGAAATGGCATGGGGGTATTATTCCACAGTGTTAGACACCTTACACGACATGTTTCGATAAAGCCAAACCATAGTTACCATAACCGTCTAAGATTATAAGGCACTTTAAGAGTATATGGTAGGCTATATCATAGAACAGGTATAAGGACAAGGTTCCGAAAGCTGCAGACAGGCTCAGCTCATGCTAGAGCACCATCTCACATGTTACCAAGCACTCTGCCTCCAGGATTGTCAAGGCCTGCCATAGGAGTGACTGATAGGTACACATGTGTCTATATGTAAGTTAGGTATAGGAATACTACACCTAAGCAAGGGGTGATTACACGACCTTGCCCCAGCTGAGTGATCAGCCAGTTGTGTCAAAATGGAAGGCCAGGCCAGGGGTGGCATAATACATGCTGCAGCCCCTGGTAGGCCTAGGGTACACCTATGCCCTGGGTACCTAGGGTACACTGTACAGGGGCCAATAAGGTGATCCTATCCAAATGGGTTATGCACCTAAAGTACATAGTATTAATTTAGAGAGAGAACAGCAGGGCTGTGGGTCTGATTAGCAGGCCCACAGCCACATCTAAGTCGAAAACCAGTAAAGCAAAAGCAAAAAGTGGGGGTGAACATAGAAAGCAGACCCTACTCTCCTACACAAATAATAGCGTTTGTAAAGATGTCAAGGTACAGTGCACTAATCTGGATAATCTGTGTGCTTCAACCAATATTATACAGTGATGTGATAGCCATTTCTGTATACAGCAATAAACCGGTGAACTGAGCAAAAAGAAAGAAGAACTATAACAAAACATTAACAGTCCCTCTGCCCGTCTTGACCCTCCCCTCAATGAAGCCGTACAGCTGGGGCTTTAAGTGGGCCGGGTCTCACCGGCAGTTTTTTTAAAGGATGCCTCGAAACGGGTCTCTAGTGGGATCTGTTATTTTCCGGACTGCAGTGACAACAGGCACATCGATGTGCGCACTTATCCAGTATTAGGGTATCTTTCATAGATTCACATGCCTGAATCATTCCCCGTCGTCGGGAATGGGAGTCACCGGTAAATAACAAAGTAATGTCCAGAAGACATAAGACAGCCATAGGCCTCAGAGGCCTTAGCTTAGTAAGCTATCCACGTCCTTATGTAAAAAGGACCAAATTTTGGCCAGAGCCAATCAGCTAACACCACCCTCTAGAACCTTCCTGGTAGGAGCTCTAGTCCCTCAGATTTTCTACCGCACGTCGTGCTAAGGGAGTCTCCACTGAGCTCTGCTCATTTCTTTGGATTTGACAGTATTTCTTCTCAACTTTCTGGATTTTCAGCATGGCTGATACACCTAAGAAGGGTTTATTCAGGCCCTGCGCCTCTTGCGGAAAGAAGAGGCTACATATCGACGACCAACACAAGGACTGCTTATATTGCGTCTATCCCAGTCACAGTTCTAAGGACTGCAAGGTATGTCGGACTTTCTCTTCTAAGACTTTAAAAGACCGAGAGGGGCGCCTTTTAATCTGGCTGCAAAGGCTAAAGGACAAGGAGGATGTGGTGTCCTCTGAGGAGAGTGAGAGTTCCTCAGTTGCGTCTCACTCCTCATCTAAAAGACCAAGGGTGGCATCGCCGGGCCCTTCGTCGCAGCCACCTCAAAAGAAGACGCAGAAAAAGTCTTCAGAGGTCCAGGATTCGCCTGTTCCAGGGAGCTCGTCTCCTAAGGTGATGCCCCACACCTTCAAAAAGCCTATTGCCACCTCGTCGACGACAACAATGTCGACAGTAGCGTCGACGAGAAAATCTCCTTCGACAGCGATTTCTGTTACATCGTCGACGACGACTCTATCGACGATGACATCCCATTCCATGTCCTCGACGACGACAACTCCATCGTCGACGGCAGGCAAGACAATATCGTCGACGTTAGCCATAAAAAAGTCGTCGTCGAGTAAGCTGTCGACGGGAGGGTCGACGACGACACCGTCGACGAGAGCGTCATCATCGTCGACGACAACATCGTCGACGAAGACACCGACGACGAAGACACCGTCGACGACGAGGGTACCGTCGACGAGAATATCACCGTCGACGCCGTCGTCGACGTCATCGTCGACGTCATCGTCGACGAGGAGACCGTCTTCATCAACCTCGTCGTTGACGACAACCCCGACGACGATCCCGTCGACGGCATTGATACCTGTAACGTCGGTTACAGCTATACCATCGAGCCCCTTGAGGGGTATGGACACGGACGACCAGAGTACATTTGTGCATGTACAAATAACCAAGCGTGCATTAACTCCGGCCCTCACTTCGCCCAGTAAGGTCTCAACCTTGCCTCCCACTCGCCTCTTTGAAGAGGAGGATTCGGACGACGCTAGTCTCTTTCCTGCGGCGACTAGTCCATCACAGCTCCATGTAAAGTACCAGGATGTCTCGGATTACGAAGACAATCCCCAGGACTATGAGGAGGTTCCTCATCAAGAATACATGCCGCCTCCACCTTCCATGGTGTGTCTACCGGCAGCCTTGGTCACAGACCTTCAGCTCTTAATAACGGACTATAAGCAGCGTTTTCCGACTCCGGCACCTCCACCGATGCCTGCGGGGCCTTCCACTCCACGGCCACGACCGCCTCCACTGCTTTTGGAGAGGACGGCACCTCCGCCTCGGCCCACCACGGACGAGGAGGAGGAGGAGGACGAACCTGAGGAAGGAGAACTCCAGGACGTCCAATCCCAACAAAATGAATGGGACGATTACATCCTTCCGGCTCCTGTTTCGCCTGTCCCTACCACAGCCGACTCACCGCCCGACGACATCGGCGGTTTCCACAACATCATTGAAAGAGCGGCCCAGCGCTTCCAGATCCCGATGCCTTCGCATCAACAAGACTGTTTCTTATATGACTTTAAGGAACCCTTCAAGAAGTCTGTCCGGGCAATTCCGATAATTGATTATATTTGGGACCAGGGCATAAAGATAATGCAGAACCCTTCATCAGTGCCACCGGTTCTACCACGCCTGGACAAGAAATATAAAGCTCCGGACACGGCTCCGGTTTGTCTTACAGGCCATCCAAAGCCGGACTCGGTTATCACTCAGGCTGCGCAGAGGAGGGCAAACAACCCAGCTGCGCTGTTGACAGCTCCGCCGGATAAAGAAGGGCGACGTATGGATAACATAGGGAAACGTTTCTCCTCTATGTCAGCCTTGACAGTGCGTGCCTCCAACGCTACTGCACTATTGGGACGGTACAACCGACAAATGTGGGCGGACATTGCCCCATATCTAGCGGATTTGCCTTCTGACTTTAAAGAAGAGGCAAGGAAGATTCTGTTGGAGGGTGAACGATCTGCCACGGAACTGATAGACTGTGCAATGGATATTGCTTCCACAGGTTTTAGACAGCTGGCTGGTACGGCTGTTCTCCGGCGCCAGGGTTGGCTCATGGCAACTTCTTTCAGGCCGGAGGTCCAGACAAAAGTCCTGGACATGCCTTATGATGGCCAGCTTCTATTCGGTTCTCTTATTGACGAGGCATTGCAAGGTATCAAAAAAGATACAGATACTGCCAGAGCCCTGGGGTCTCTGCAATCTCGGAACCCTTCCTTTCGTGGGTCAAGAGGAAGAGGTCAGACTTCCTCCAGAGGAGACTTTCAACAGCGTTCCTCTTTCTCCTCTTCCCAGCAGTACCGTCCACAATCTCAGCAGCGACAACAGTCGTCTTACCACAAAACTTCCTTTCGTAACAGAGGAGGAAGACAAAAGGGTGCCGCGCGGCGGCAATGACTTCCAGATGCAGCCGGTCTCAAACTTGTCTCCACCCTACAAGATTGGCGGAAAAATCTCCCATTTTCTCAAAAATTGGCAAACGATAACTACGGACCGATGGGTCCTCCAATTAATACAATTCGGCCATTCCCTGGAATTCATACAAATTCCTCCTCAAACTCCTCCCCGCCAAAGGGCTCACAAAAACCTACGCCCATTACTCCAAGAAATAAAGATTATGCTTCTAAAGGGAGCTATAGAGAAAGTTCCCCTAAGCCAACGAGGGAGAGGGTTCTACTCCCATTTCTTTCTCATCCGAAAGAAAGAGAAAAAATGGAGACCCATATTGGACCTCAGAAATCTCAACAAATTTCTGAAAAAACAGTCGTTTCGAATGATTACCATACAGGAGGTTTTGCATTTACTCAACGCAAACGACTACATGGTGTCGGTGGACCTTCAAGACGCCTATTTTCATGTCCCAATACACCGCAACCACAAGAAGTTCCTGCGTTTCATGGTGGCGGGCAGGCATTACCAGTTTCGGGTTCTGCCATTTGGGCTCAAATCGGCGCCACGCATTTTCACCAAATGCCTAGCACCAGTGGCGGCGTACCTACGCCGTTTCCACCACCAAGTCTTCCCGTATTTAGACGACTGGCTTATCAAGTCCCCATCACAAGAAGGCGTGATAAGATCTTCCAACGCTTGTCTGACACTCTTCGAGTCACTGGGGCTCACTCTCAACCACGACAAATCTGTCCTGCAACCATCCCAATGCATGCAATTTTTGGGAGCCACACTAGACACCATCCACAGGAAAGCATTCCCGTCACAGGAACGCCAGGACAAACTTCAATCTCTGGCACTCCAGGTAATGACAAGAAAGACACTCTCGGTGCGCCTCTTCAAATCCCTCCTCGGGATGATGTCCTCCTGCATTCTATTAATCCCACATTGCCGCTTACGGATGCGACCCCTACAAGAGGCTCTGTCGAACCAGTGGATCCAGTGTACAGGGTCTTTCGACGACGTCATCCAAGTAACCCCGGCGATCAAACAGGCTCTGCAATGGTGGGTTCGCCCCAAGAACCTTTCGCAAGGCTTGCCTTTCTTGCTTCCTGCTACTCCTCATATAATCACCACGGACGCCTCCTTGGAAGGCTGGGGCGCTTTCCTTCAGGAGCTACAGATAAGCGGAAAGTGGTCCCTTTCGGAGAAAATGCTTCATATCAACCTTTTAGAGCTCCGAGCAGTCTACCTAGCTCTAGTGGCTTTCCTCCCGAGGATAAGGAACTCAGTAGTGCTTGTCCGGACAGACAACACCACGACAATGCACTACCTGAACAAGCAGGGAGGGACTCGTTCACTGACACTTTCGCGCGAATCGCAGAAAATCTGGAACTGGCTGCTCCGCCACAACATCTCTCTCCGAGCAGATTATGTTCCAGGCACCCACAATGTGTTGGCAGATTATCTAAGCAGGAGGCAGGCAGCGTGCCACGAGTGGGAACTGGATCAGCAGGTCCTCAACAATATCTTCGCCCAATGGGGCACACCTCAGCTGGACCTATTCGCCACCCAACGCAACGCCAAATGCCAATACTTTGCAAGCTGGCATCCCCAACCAGGATCCCTGGGGAATGCCTTTTCGATAGCATGGTGCAACGTCTTTGCATACGCCTTTCCGCCATTTCCCCTGATCCCCAGGGTACTACGGAAGATGAAGGCGGAACCTTGCACTTTGATATTGATAGCCCCAGCTTGGCCACGCCAACACTGGTTCTCGGAACTTCACCTCCTCTCCCAGGAACCTCCGATCAGGCTGAAAACGTTTCCATCTCTTCTGACGCTCAGCGATCAGCAGATTCAACATCCGGATCTAGCCTCTCTCAGGTTATCAGCTTGGCTCCTGAGTTCAGAGAGTTTCGGGGCCTAGACATTCCTCCAGACTGCAGACGAATTCTAGCTCGGGCTCGAGCAGATAGTACCAACAAGACCTACTCACTCAAGTGGAAAAGATTCTGTATCTGGTGTAAGACGAATAAGTTGCATCCTTTCTCTTCCACCCCAGGACAAGTCTTACCCTACCTTTTACATCTGGCAGAATCTGGTCTTGCTCATGCCTCCATTAAAGTTCACCTAGCTGCAATCTCACGTTTCAGAAGATCTTCTTCCGGCCCCTCTTTATGGTCTCATAGACTCATAAAGCAATTCATGAAAGGACTGTTTCGCACATTCCCTCCAGTAAAGCCTGTTCCACCGGCCTGGCACCTTAACATAGTTCTAGCTCAACTAATGAAGCACCCGTTTGAGCCCATCCACAGAGCTGACCTTAAATTTGTTTCCTGGAAGGTGGCACTTCTACTAGCTCTTACCTCGGCAAGGCGAGTGGGAGAGCTCCAAGCATTCTCTATCCAGGACCCATTCCTGCAATTCAAAAAGGATAGAGTCCTTCTCCGCACAAATCCAGCTTTCATTCCCAAGGTTCCATCTCACTTCCACCTCAACGAACCTATTGTTTTACAATCAGTCTTCCCAAATCCACAAACAGTGGCGGAACGAACTCTACATTCACTAGACATTCAACGTTGCTTGAAATTTTACATTGAGAGAACGAAATCTTTTCGTAAATCAAATCAGCTATTCATAGCCTACAGCAGACCTCGAAGAGGGCTTCCGCTCACAAAACAGAGCATTTCCCGCTGGATTTCTTCGGCCATTTCTTTCTGTCACCAACAGGCAGGACGTCCGTTGAGAACAACGGTCCGTGCCCACTCCACAAGGGCCATGTCTACTTCCATGGCTCTTTTTGCTGGGGTGCCCATTGTGGACATTTGTAGAGCGGCCACATGGAAGACGCTGCATACCTTCACCAAGCATTACTGCCTGGATGCGGAGATCATGAAGGATGCGTCAGTGGGCCAAGCGGTACTACGTCATCTTTTTAAATAGAGGTGAGCCCTTTCTTTCATCCCACCATCCTGAGTTTATGCACATTTCGCACTATAATGTATGCATTACTTATTCATTGCTTTACAGTAGCACTGTTGTTTATCTCAGATAGAAGTGGTTATCTAATACCTGTATGTTATCCATATCTTCGAAATGTGCTTTTTTCACTGCTTGCTACTCTGATTCAGGCATGTGAATCTATGAAAGATACCCTAATACTGGATAAGGAACGCGTTACTTACCTGTAACTGCGGTTATCCAGTATTGGTATCTTTCATAGATTCACATGCAACCCACCCGCCTCCCCTGGAAGGGCTCTCTCGGATCTCTCAGTATACAGCTGCTTAGCACTGTGCTCACGAAAATCCGAGGGACTAGAGCTCCTACCAGGAAGGTTCTAGAGGGTGGTGTTAGCTGATTGGCTCTGGCCAAAATTTGGTCCTTTTTACATAAGGACGTGGATAGCTTACTAAGCTAAGGCCTCTGAGGCCTATGGCTGTCTTATGTCTTCTGGACATTACTTTGTTATTTACCGGTGACTCCCATTCCCGACGACGGGGAATGATTCAGGCATGTGAATCTATGAAAGATACCAATACTGGATAACCGCAGTTACAGGTAAGTAACGCGTTCCTTCTAACTAGTGGAGAAGTTACAGCATGACGTCATGTAGGTGAGCGTTGTTGGGGGAAGGGAAATCCTTTAAAGAGTCATTTTTTTCTCTCTGGATTTCCCTTCTGTTTTTGACACTTTGGAGCAGCAACATTGTTGTGGTGTCACCAGGGCTTTAAGTGGAAGCTTTTTCAATATTATATACTAGCCATATTTGCTGCCTAGTTATCTTATGCAACTAACAATCATTGACAAAGCCAATAGTCCTGACTTGTAGGTGTGATGTTACTTGTTGTATCATATATCTGGATGCAATGACAGAAACGAAAAAATACAAGTCGAGCAATACACTATGCTAAGCACTGATGTTTATCTTATGTGTTTTAAGCCACGCCCTTAATTACACTGGTCACGCCTCTTTAAGAGACCCCCCAGTTTTTTCATCCCACTTAAAGCCCTGTGTACAGCACATACTGGGCAATTATTTGATGCGCCCATAGAGGCACCGTAACCAGTTGTTAACCCGGAGCCCTGCGTATGGCAGGTAGTGCATACTCCAAACAGTTGTAGCAGCCATCAAACCAATTAGTGAACTATGTCTTCTGCCTGTTGTGGCGGCGAGTTAGTGCCAGTGCCTGGAGCTGATTGAGTGGCGGCATGCAGGTTAACCAGGATAGCATCCCAGTTGGTCTCTTTGCGTATAGAGATGCCCACTTGATACTTGTAGGGGCTAAATATGGAAGATGAGCAAGGATAAGTCGAGAGTGGGAATGGAAGGGGTTCCGTTTGGGGCCTACAGGGTGAAGCAGAAGGGGTACAGTCTCTGGCAATCCTGCAACTGGATGCAGATTGGATTTCCAGGGATACATGTAGAGTGACATAAATTGAGTGATGATGCAAGCAGGTTTTAAGCATCCATATCCTAAAATATCCTGTCCTTTTCAGGCATACTTCGGGCTCCTGGCGGTCAACATCAAACAGACCTCCAGGGTACAGATGATCAGCACAAGAACACAGCTTTCTCTCTTAAAGACTGCCACAAAGTGCAGGCCTGCTGCTGTCTGCAAAGCAGTGCATGCCCTATCCTATCCAAGGGAACTGCCAGCAGTCACAGCAAATCGCAGAGAAAGGTGGGTAGCATCATCCAATCCTTATTTAGACCACCCTAGTGAGGTGGCTGTGGATTGCATTTGTAATGTCAAGTGCCCACCAGACATTGGGAGCCGATCAGGGCTAGCAGTCCCGTTCTGTGTCTACCTTGGACGTGCGTTTTTCGTAGACAAGGAATTTAGGTAGACTTCTTACAACCCCATGAGCTACTCTGATTGGGCGGTTCCTTCTGTAAGGTGAGCAGAGGTGTGAGGAGAGGTGCACTAAAATGGAGGAGACAGAGTGTGGACGGTGATTCCCCACTTGCAAGGAAATCTCGTAAAGGTCATAACCATACGATGTTAAAGGAGAATAAACAAGTGCGTCAATAACATATACAAAAACACACTGTGTGGGGTTTATTTACAAGCCTCTTGCGCTGCAGGTACGTCACTTTTTCCCATATTAAAAGTGACGCACCGGCTGCGCAAGGGGGTTGTACATAAGCCCCACAAAGTTCAAGTGATGTGAGACAACCATAGGAATAGTTTTTGCTTCTTTTTAAGCACGGACGTGTTTCGAGACGTTGGTGTTAAGATCTGTTGACATCCAATCTTGCTTACTGGCGTTTGTTCACGGGGTGGCGTCGCACGTCGGCTCTGTCTTATCTAGAAACAGGCAGGGACAATGGAGTCGATGGACGGTGTGTACAAGCCTGCCGCCATTCTTCTTCGGGTTTGGGCTTCCCTACTTGTAATTATTTTCATGGTCCACGGTACAGAGATGAAACACACGTCGTCCTCAAAAGGTCGTTATGCAACGCCCACTAATCATTTCTGAGTAATTAGGGTAGACTAGCCAAAACTCTCCAGATACCTACGCCCAGGCCATGTGATGGTTTGAGACTAGCGATGAATAAGGAATTGCAACACTGACTCATTCCACTGGAACTTTTTATAGTGCCGCGTGCAGCACCCATTTATTTGGCACCAGAGTGGGGTCAGTAATTGGAAAGCGGCTGCTATAGCTCATGAACCATTTATAGCAGGCCACAAGTCCTATAAAAAGTCAAAACCTGTGGAACAAATTTGGGAATAGGATATCACTTAGCAACACCGGGTAATTAAAGGGGGGGGGGAGGAGTTTTAAAAGCGTTCTGTGTTTATTAAACACTGTACTTTAATTGAAAACTGATTTCACTTGATGCCAAAAAGAAAACAAGTAACACAAAGATGGAAATCAGTGGTGCGCGCGCTCCACAGAGGAGTGGTGGAAGGGAGCGCGGCAGCAAGGCGAGTGCGCGCTGCTGCGCGTGCTAGACACGCTCTGGAATGGGCGTTGAAAAGGCAGGACATGCGCCTGCCTTTTCCCAATAGCGTGCTTTCAAAAAAAAAAAAAAAAAGCACGCTAAAGCCAATGGCGGGTGGCGAAAGCCTGATCACTTGCAGGAGCGTGTGAGCAGCTTTCAGAACCCCCTTACAAGAGGGCTCGCGCTGCGTGAGCAGGTTTGCGCACTGCAACGCCGGAACGAGCCCTAAAAAGGGTCACCAAAGAATGAAAAATACAATTCAAAACGATATTCTCTGTTTCAAACATTGACAAAAAATTAGTAATACAATGAAAATACGAAATGCATATTCACCTTGAAATAAAAAAGGTCAGTTTTAGTTGAAAAGCTGTTTTTGTTTGCTAATTAGTTTGGTGCAGTATAAATCTGTGTGGGTGGGGTTGGATGAATAAAGCAGGGTGTTAAAAAAGCTAAAGTTGCATTTCCCGTTTCAACTCCTGTAGCAATTTTGGATCACTGCTACAAAAAACACTGAACAAAATTACACCAAACATGGCATGAAAGAGGAAATGTACTCAATGGAGCTGCGTTTTGTTTGGGTTGGTGTAAATACGTTAATTTGTTTTCTGGAAATGAGCATTACACACGTTTATTGGTGGGCTTTAAAAAGGGAAATTCTTAGATCTCTGGACGGCCCTTGATCTGTCATTTAAAACCGGTTCAAAACACAAATTTGAAAATAAAATTTGATTGGAAATGGGAGAAGGCATTCTCATGCATCCACCATTACAGAATGCAGGGTACAATCCCTGATTCACAAAAAAAAAACCTGCCAAATAAAACCGCAACCTGTCAACTAGATCTAAGCAGTAGGCCCCCAAAGAACACCTTCTATCCCCCCAGTCCCTTCTCCACCCCCTGGTGATGTTTGAAACTATAATGAATTCATGTTTTATTTTTTTGTTTAATCTGTTTATTGCATTTTCATTTTACGATCCATTTGCAGAAGCAACAGTATGTTACAGTAACAGTATCTGCATCTTTCATCAGGCGGTGGTTTATGTAGGTGGGTTCATTTGGTTATGTTGAGTCTTCTGTGTGTCGGTCAGCAGTTTGAATTGGTATCTCTTCTGTAGGGGGAGCCAGTGGAGTTGCCGGAGGTGGGGTGTGATGTGGGTTAGTCGGGGAAAGCCCTGATGAGTGTGGCTGCGGAGTCCTGTATGGTCTAAAGTTTCTGTAGGAGTGGCAGGTTCCCCACAAGTTACCTGTTTCTTGCGGAGAGATCTCGCAGAGACGACATGAGCTATCGCCCCCACACCCCACTCTAGATTGGACAACAAACTCGGATGAAGATGGGAGTAGGGATGGTAGCTAAAAGACCATGGCGATGTCAGGATGGAGTAGCGGACGTCCCTCTGTGCCGAAGAACCGTGGGCACCAGCTGAACAGGAAGACAAGGGTACACCTGTTACCATCAACACAGCCATCCTGCGATCATTCACAACATGCACTCATGTGGGAGACAGCGATTACCTCTTGCGGATACTTCAGTAGGTCTGCTACCATTGAATGAAACTGAAAGTCTTGCCAAGGTTAGCGCACCTGCGCTATGTAAAGTAAAACAAAAAAAAAGCGCTCCAGCGCTATATAACAAAGTAAAGGCTTTCCTACGCGAATTGCAAGATGCAATGCAGAGGAACAAGCAAGCACACCAGCACTACAGGTAAGGCAGGGAGTACTGGCGCCAAGCGGAATGGGGGCAAGTCAAAGTCACCGGTCCCAACACAAACGCACCAGCGCTGTGAGGCAGGTAAAGGAGCTAGCGCTTCAGCGCGAGGAAACAAGGCACCAGTGTGCAATCTAGTGCTCCAGCACGGTACCAAAAATAGGTGTAGAACCCAAAGCGCTCCAGCGCGGTGTAAGAGGTCTCGGGCCAACAGAAATGAGCGCCCCAGCGCGGTGCAAGAAGTCACGGGCAAACCATTATAAGCGCTCCAGCGCTGCGTATGAAGTCTCGGGCAAGCAACAAAGAAGAGCTCCATCGCGACATATGAAGTCTCGGGCAAACAAATAAGCATACCAGCGCTGTGAGCATAAGTACCTGGGGCAGGGGCAGCGTCTGTGGCATCCGTAGGCATCGGCAGCGGTAGACGATAATCCGAAGAGCCGGACTGGGGAATAGCCGCTGTTGATAAGCGTATTCCCCCGTAAGCGGTGATGACGCCATGGTGGTCCCGGCAAAAGGATAGACCGCTAATGGGCCGTAACCGGAAGTGAGTATGATCGTCCTGCATGAGCAACACAGACGCACACAGGCAACCAGGGGAGAAGGTAGGGGCGGAAACAGGCGAACTACGACAACACCCCCGTCCAAAACAAAACCCCCGCCCGCCACAGCAGAATCACACAGGGGTGGCAGGGCGAGGGCTGAGTGGGCGACGGACATGGAAGGCGTGAACCAACCGGGACACATGACAGACATGAGACGGGCTCCCAGGACCTCTCCTCCGGACCATAACCGTTCCAGTCAACAAGGTAAAAGAGCCTCCCCAGAGTACGACGGGAACCAAGAATAGCCCTGACCTCGTACTCAATGTGATCATCCCTAAGAACTGGAGCAGGAGGGGAGGTCACATTGCACTTGGTAAATGGGCGGAGAAGGGAGACATGGAAGACGGGGGGTGTATTTTCATCTGAGGAGGCAGCAAGAGCTTCATGGACACACGATTGACCACCTTCCCATCAACATACGGACCTACGAAACGGGGCAACAGTTTCTTGGGGCCATGCACATTGAGGTGTCAGATGGAGAGCCACACCCTGTCCCCTTTCTTGTAGGCGGGTTCCAGTTTCCTGCTGTCGTCCGCGTAGTGTTTGTAGTACTCCTTGGCCTTGGCTAGTTCAAACCGGGCCTGTTGCCAGAGGGTGCAAAGTTTGGCGTGGTACTCCTGAACCATGGGCAAGGGACTGGCCTGTGGTTCTTCCCATGTCATGGTTCTAGGGTGTTTGCCCTGGAGGCAGTAGAAGGGCGACATGCCGATGGCAGAATGCTTGTTGTTGTTATAAGCGAATTCCACCATCCACAGCACGTCTGCCCATTCTTTTTCTGCTGACAGTAGTAAGCAACGTAGATACTGCTCCATTGTATGGTTGGTGCTCTCGGCTTGGCCGTCAGTTTGAGGGTGGTATGCTGATGACAAACAAACGTCCACATCCATGGCAGCGCACACCTCATCCCAGAAGTGAGACACGAACTGCGTACCCTGGTCGGTTATCACCACAGACGGTATGCCATGCAATCTAACCATGTTCTGCAGGAAAACTGCCAGTTCGGCTGCCGAAGGTAGCTTCTTCAGTGGGACAAAATGAGCCATTTTCGTGAGGTGATCCACTATAGTAAGGACAGTAGTATACCCTAGTGTGGTGGTAGGTAATTCTACTACGAAATCCATGGAGATTGTATGCCAAGGATGAGGGGGAACAGGTATGGGATGTAACAGCCCAACGGACGGTCCAGTCATGTTCTTTCCCTGGGCACACATGGCACAACGCACTACATGGATCCTGGTGTCTTCCTCCAACGTGGGCCACCAGAAGTGTCTCTGTAGGAGGTCCACGGTCTTGTGATAACCCGGATAGTTGGACAGAACATGATCGTGACACATGGACAGGGCCTGCTGTTGGCGAGCCACCAGAGGAAGATGGTACTTGTCTCCTTATACAAGAACCCGTTCTGTGTAGTAATGCCTTTGTGGTTCGTTGTCACGGCAGACGGATTGATCCGTGTGAGGTTGTCATGGAAGAGGGAGAGGAAATCAGAAGATAGCACAACACCCTGGAAACATTGTTCGGGAATGATGGGCAAGGGTTCAGAGGCACACAGTCATTGGAATCCTCCAGGTGGGATAGCGCGTCGGCCTTGGCATTCTCTTTTCCTGGTCGGTACATAATGCGGAAGTCGCATTCGTTAAAAGTCCATCGTAACTGCCTGGATGTGAGGGCACGGGCTGAGTGATGAAACTGCAGGTTCCGGTGGTCCGTGTAAATCACCACGGGATGTTTGGCGTCTTTCAAGTAGTGGCGCCACTCCTCGAACGCTGTCTTGATTGCCAACAGCTCTCGGTCAGAGATGGTATAGTTGCGTTCGGCTGGTAAGAGCTTCCTGGAATAGAACGCTACCGGGTGCAGTAGACCTGACTCAGCGTCCCTTTGTGACAACACACCCCCCAGAGCGTCCTGTGATGCATCAGCCTCCACAGTGAACGGTTGTTCAGGGTCGGGATGCCTCAGAATGGGGGCTGTAGTGAACTTCCGTTTCAGTTCCTGAAAGGCGTGCTCGGCCGTATCATCCCAGCAGAAAGGAACCCCTTTGCGTAGCAAGCGAGTAATGGGGGTGACAATCCTGGAGAAGCCTGTGATAAAGCGGCGGTAGTAATTGGCGAACCCCAAAAACCTCTGTATGTGCTTTATCGTGATGGGGGATGGCCAATGCAAGATGGCTTCAACCTTCTTGTTGTCCATTTGGATGCCAGCTGGAGTGATGACATGTCCCAGGAATTGGACAGCGTCCGTATGAAAGATGCTTTTTTCCAGCTTGACGTGCAAACCATTCCGTTCCAGCTGTCGGAGGACATTGCGTATGTCTTGCACGTAGTCAGACATGGTTTGTGAATAGATCAGTATATCATCGATATTTACTATACAGAATATCGATGAAATCCCTTAAGGCTTCGTCGATGAAAAACTGGAACACCGCGGGGGCATTGCAGGGTCCGAAAGGCATGACCTGGTATTTGTAGAGACTGAATTTGGTCCAAAATGCTGTTTTCCATTCATCACCCTTCCGGACTCTGACTAGATGGTAAGCCCCCCTAAGATCTAGTTTGGTGAAAACTGTGGCGTTTTTCACCTGGTCCAGCAGGTTGGAAATCAGCGGCAGTGGGTTACCTGTTTTTGATGGTGATGGCGTTCATAGCCCTGAAGTCTCTGCACGTCCTGAGATCCCCTTCCTTCTTAGCCACGAAGAAAAGAGGAGAGGACATAGGGGACCTAGAATGGAGTATGAACCCATTTCTGAGGTATTCATCCAGGTAGGAGCGGAGGTGCTCGTTCTCCTTTTCGGTGAGTGAGTATATCCTGCTGCAAGGAAGCGTGGAGCCAGGGACCAGGTCAATCCTGCAGTCGAATGGACGGTGCGGAGGAAGGGTGTTGGCACCTTTCTTGTCGAACACTGCCGCCAGGTCACGATATACTTCAGGGACGTTGTCCTGTGTGGTCATGCCGGTTCCTGTCAAGGATAGGGTGTGAGCCTGTATGGTACGCACACAAGAGGAGCCGGTGGGTGTGTAACAAGAGGCGTTGCAGTAGGTTGAATCCAAGACCAGAATTCTAGATACCCAGTCTATGCGTGGGTTAAGGCGTACCAGCCATGGCAGGCCCAATATGACTCTGAACTGGGGAGCATCAATTATGTCAAAGGCGATGGTTTCAGTGTGGTTGTTCACGAACACCATACACAAGTCCTCGCTTTGGTACCGAATAGGACCCGAGGTGAGGTCAGTCCCATCCACTGCTTTGGATATGGATAGTGCAAACGGCCTTCTCCCTCTCACCCGGTTAGGCTTTACTGGGCATACCCTGACGAAGTGCCAGTTTTTTCCGCAACATAGGCACTGGTTCTGTCTTTTTCTTTTCTCTCGTTCCTTGTAATAAGAGCTCCTCGTATACCGCCTATCTGTATTGGTTCAGGCACATCACCAGAAGAGTTCGGCTCATCTTTGTTTTTCTCCTTATATGACAGGAACCGGTTGTCACCTCCTTTGGTCCTCTTGTTTCTTCGCTCCTGTAGTTTACCTTGACCACCAGGTCGTTAAAGGGTCCTATCTCTTCCGGTGGATCAGGCATCTGGGAAATCAGATCCTTTAGGTCGTCGCGTAAACCCCTGTAGAACACAGATACCTTTTTGCTCTCGGGCCAGCGGGCTTCTATGACCAGCCTGCTGAAGGTCGTGACGTAATGGAGCAGGTCGGTGTTGCCTTGTTTCAGATTAGGCAGTTCGTTGTCCGCGGCTTGGACAAAGGTGTGACGGGCGAACATGCGCCGTAGGCCTTCCTTGAGTATCGACAGGTTGTATATATAGCATGGGGTCATCTTTGTCCACCAGGGAGATGGACCATTGTGCGGCGTTGCCACCCATATAGCAGAGGATGAATGAGACTGTGGAAGCGTAGTCAGGAAAGGCTGTTGCTCTAGCCATAAAGTGTAGGTGGCACTGATGGAGGAAAACACTGCACTTGGTGCTATCGCCATAAAAGCGTTCAGGTGGGGCTAGTTGAACGGAATGGGGCGCTATAACCTGTATGGCATTGTTCTGTTGTGTAGTGGAGGAGGTGCCCTCATAGGTGAACACGGGAGGTCGTAGTAGCCCCTCCTGCCTCACCCTAGCAGAAGGAATAGGACCCCAGGGACTAGTAACCCCTGCTGCTACTTGGCTCTGTAAGGCCGTCATGTCTTGACGCAGACTTAGGTTTTCTGCCTGTATGTTTGCAAGCATAGCTGCTATGTCTTGCAGAGTGATCTCGGGATCGCTCATGTCGTCTGGGCGAGATGGTTTAACTTGGGCTTCGGATTCAGTCAGGTTCCCCACAAGTTACCTGTTTCTTGCGGAGAGATCTCGCAGAGACGACATGAGCTATCGCCCCCACGCCCACCTTACCCCACTCTAGATTGGACAACAATCTAGGATGAAGATGAGAGTAGGGATGGTAGCTAAAAGACCAGGGCGATGTCAGGATGGAGTAGCGGACGTCCCTCTGTGCAGAAGAACCGTGGGCACCAGCTGAACAGGAAGACAAGGGTACGCCCGTTACCATCAACACAGCAAACCTGCGATCATTCACAACGTGCACTCATGTGGGAGACAGCGATTACGTCTTGCGGATACTTCAGGTCTGCTACCATTGAATGATACGGATAGTCTTGCCAAGGTTAGCGCACCTGCACTATGTAAAGTAAAACAAAAAAAAGCGCTTCTGCACTATATACCAAAGTAAAGGCGTTCCTACGCGAATGGCAAGATGCAATGCAGAGGAACAAGCAAGCACACCAGCACTACAGGTAAGGCAGGGAGTACTGGTGCTAAGCGGAATAGGGGAAAGTCAAAGTCACCGGCCCCAACGGAAACGCACCAGCGCTGTGAGGCAGGTCAAGGAGCTAGCGCTTCAGCGCGAGGAAACAAGGCACCAGTGTGCAGTCTAGTGCTCCAGCACGGTACCAAAAATAGGTGTAGAACCGAAAGCGCTCCAGCGCGGTGTAAGAGGTCTCGGGCCAACAGAAATGAGCGCCCCAGCACGGTGCAAGAAGTCACGGGCAAACAATTATAAGTGCTCCAGCGCGGCGTATGAAGTCTCGGGCAAACAACAAAGAAGCGCTCCAGCATGGCGTATGAAGTTTCGGGCAAACAAGCTTACCAGCGCAGGGAGCATAAGTACCTGGGGCAGAGGCAGCGTCTGTGACATCCGTAGGCATCGGCAGCGGTAGACGATAATCCGAAGTGCCGGACTGGGGAATAGCCGCTGTTGATAAGCGGATTGCCCCGGAAACGCGGATGACGCCATGGTGGTTCCGGCGAAAGGCTAGACCGCTAATGGGCCGTAACAGAAAGTGAGGATGATCGTCCCGCATGAGCAACACAGACGCACACAGGCAACCAGGGGAGACGGTAGGGGCGAAAACAGGCGAACCACGACAAGGAGGTGTGTGGCGATTCCTATGTAGAGGGCGTTGCCATAGTCCAGTCGACTAGTGATGAGGGCCTGTATCACGTTGTGCCTTGTGTGTAGAGGTAGCTTCTTGAAGATGTTACTCAAAATGCACAGAGTGATGTAGCAGGAGGAGGAGACAGCGTTGATAGCAGTGAAATTGCAAAACATTGCTCATATATAAAACTGTGGGGCCCTGATGCAGTAAAACTAGACCCACCCCGCCCCCCCAAATCCCTTTTGGAATTTAGGTGAAAACAAGTAAAGGAGAATTATCTGACAAGACATTATTGGTACTTTATGGCGGTGCTGCCTATAAACCCAAATCATACTCTATGCCCTGTTGCTTTGTATCTGTGGTCACCTCTGGAAGTCACATCAATATGCACTGCACCTGAAAAAGCTGCTGCAGCAGAAATTTTGTTTGCTAGATTGTGTCCAATGTGTCCTAGAGAACTGTGCCTTTTTGTCATCAGAGCAATACTTGGATTATTACTGAGAAACACTCAGGTACGGCCCTAGTAATGAAGGCTACTACCCTCTCAACTCAGACTGCACATTGATTAGCAGCGTTGGCACCTCTTTTGCTGTGGTCTGAGGAGTGATTGAGAGCTTTACAGCCTGTATGAGGAGCTAAACTTTTCCTGCCAGGGCGAGTCGAACTGATCCCAGCAAAACCTGCACTAGGCCAGTCTCACTAGAAAATCCAAGTGGGGGTCTTATTAATTGACCAATTTCGCACAGTATTCAAATATCGCCACAGCCTGGCTGCTCAGGCCATTGCTATCTAGATCATGCAACTACATCCCCACCAGTGTTTGAGCTGGTGGACGTGCACCTATATCTGTAGGGTGGCTGTATCCTTCCCCATTTCCCAGAGAAGCCAGGAGACAGTCTGTTTTCACAGCCTCAGCCGGAAGTTCCCCTGATTATGGAACTAACCAAACCAACTTTTGAGCCTGTAAAATGCTGGTGCTATTATCTTTAAAGGTGTGTTAGAGGGCCTAATAATAATTTAATTTCTCTGTGGCCTCTCGTAAAGCCAGTGCCCTCAGTTACTGCTCCCAGTTGTGTGGGTTTTCTTGCTACAGACAACAGTTGATGATGACTTATAGATTCAGAGATTCAAGGTTTTACGTACCAGCTTAGAAGACCATATTGAGTGCTGTCCCACTTCTACTTCCTAACCTGGTCCCTATAAGATTGGATCTACAGGAGTGCACCAGTGACCTCTTTGGGTTTTGGTCCTTGTTTTTCAGGAGTTTCACACTTATGTGGGGCAGTTTTATTTTTCTTTGATGGCCGAAACTCAGCAGCAGAGGCTTCAGTTTATCCTCCTGCTCCTCCAATTGGTTTGGTGTAGGTAACGTCTCCCTCTTAGGATAACTATGGTCTCAGGACCAATGTTCTACAAAATCTAGCACCTAGAATGTATGAGCTGTTCTGTGTAGTCTACAAGTTAAAGTAGTTTCCTGCTTAAAAGATACATTTCTGACTGACCTTAGACGTTATTAATTACTTACTGTTTCATTCAGTACCGAACTCTATCTCCTCATCTCTTTCAGTAGGCCAGGAGCGCTCTTCTTCACTCTTTAAAGTGAACTAAGTTCCCAAAATGTGTGTTCGGTAACCGGTTTCAGCTAGGTTTGTCATTCTGGTGTTCTAGCACCTGCTGTCTTGTGCTATCTAATAGTTGTCCCTAATAGAATAGGTGTGACTGTAATGAGTAACCTTTCTATTTTTATCCACTCCAGGGACTGATCCTGCCCTGATGGACCCTGTCCTTGCTCGCCGCTTGCGAGAAAACCGCTCTGTAGCACTTACCCATCTTGACGAAGTGGTTAAAAAGTACGCTGTGATGCAGGATGACGGTGAGGAAGAGATGGACCGGAAAAGGCGGCGAGGTTCCATGCACCTGAGAGGAGTCAAGGTACTGAGATGGTGTGCATGTGCTGAATATCTCCTTAGAATCCCTGCATCAGTTAATCCTGCTAGTATTTAAAGGGGTTTATAGTGCAAGTGTTAATTTGTTTCTTACCCTTCTCTTTAGTGTTACCACATAGTAAATTTGTTTCTTCAAGATCTTACCATATTTAAGGGGATTCCAATGGCGGACTTTTGTTTTTGTGAGATGAGTCAGGCTCATGAACGTCTTCTGTTCTTTTCACTGTATCTGCCAACTAGTGTCAACAGCAGGTCTGGTTGGTGACCTGGGCAATATCTTCTTTGTTTGAAGATAAGGACTTCCCTATTTGTTATCGCACCTGGCTCCAAAGTCCAGACTAGAACAAAAGTGAAGGAAGAAGCAGTCTGAAGAAAACTCTGGAAGAGAGAAAAACTAAATTAAAGAAAACACAACTAAGTATTATTGAAGAGGTCAGGCTGCAGGCAGCAAGACGGGAACTGTAGTCCACTATAGGCAGCTACACTGAAGGCAGCAGATGCAGGTCGAAATATTTAAGAGGGCAGTTGAAGCAGGCAACCAGCTAACAAAAGCTGCAGCACAACCATTACCTCCCCTGGTTTGTTTATTAGGGATTCTTGCAAATTAACCTGAAAAACGAAAGGCGGTTTAAACCTATCAAGTATTTCCTGCATATTGGTTTGGGATTGGAATACATTTTATTCTGTGGAAAGACTAATTGCCCAGAGTAAACGTGAGTAGGCTCTCTAAGATTCCTGGATCAGGTGTGTGAAATCTGTGTTGGGCTAAGTTAAATGTGCCCCTGCCACTTCTGGAAAATGTCAGATGCAGCAGATGGCGTCACACCAGGGCCAAATGTGTGTCGCAGTCTAATGCTTCCTTGACTTGACTTGAGAGGAGCCAGATTCACTCAGCATTAAAAGGAGGAATGTGCTGCCAGTACACCACTGCTTGAGGAAGAATACCAGACCTGAACAGGGAAAAGCTGTCTGGTTATAGACAACTTTTCATGCACTGTAGCTTGAGATAAACGATCCACAGTTTCTCTCTTATCAGCTGGGTGCATAGAACACCATGGACATGCAATGCCCAGTAAGCTGCAACCACTCCTATTGCCAAGTAGGATGGGGCAGTGTATACCCTGGCACTCTGCACGATGGCCTGTTCTTCCAGGGGAAGTTGTTAAAAATCTTGAAATAGCTAAGGCACATTAATGAAGTAGGCTTCAAAGACCTATCGCATGAGGAGTAGAACGCTTCCCAATTAATGTGATTTTGTTATATTCACAAGCATATACAGGATTTACAAATCTCATTGACAAGGTATTCTTTATGTTCATTGAACAACATGGTGGTTAAGTAGAGCGTTCATCTGTTTGCTGAGATCTAGAGGAAGAACATAGTTCATTATGGACAGATGAACTGCCAGATGAAAGTGTCACAAAGAGGCCAGCTTCAGGCATACTGTAACCAGATTAATAATAGAACATATGCTAGTTTAAACCAGTGTAAAGTAGAGGTAATTTAGCAGGAAAAACCCATACTCTGTCCCCAGCATTGAAAGTGGAGATTGCCTTCTGTGCCCCTAAACCTACTGCACATGTCGCTCTTGGGCCTGCATTTGTTGCGTAAGTTCCGACTGTGGCATGACTCTCTACAAGGTGTGTTTTTCCCACCCATGGGTGACGCGGGTGAACATGGTTTGATGCACTAGCAATGAATGTGAAAGACAAGTTATTGTAGCCCGGCAAGACACTATTCAGTGTGGTATTGATACAGAAGTATTGCTTCTGAGTTACTAACAATCCCATTAAGGCATCAGGGGCACTGTGAATATAACAACAACCCTTCTTTCTTTATTCACAGTATCACACACACTGTACTAAGAAGAATAGACACTTTTAAGTAAGAAGTATTTATTTTTACAGAAATAATCTGTTTCTCAGTGCATCTACACCTACACAGAACATTGTAAAAACGGCAAAAGCAAGTTATTAATAACTAGAATAAAATGTTCTAAAATGTCATAACAAACTTAGCACCCTAATGCAGGTTTCTTAAAACTTGGGGCGGCCCCCACCCCTCCTCCTGTTGCCTTCAAGTGATCCCAGGGAGAGCACCAGGCTTTGCCCAAACAAAGCATTATGCTGATAACAGTGCTTTGTTTTCAGTAGAAACAATAGTAATTTATTTCCTGGCTCGGAGAAGGTGTCACAAAGTAAGGGACTCCAGATATTCTTCAACAACCCCCCCCCCCCCCCTCCCCCCTTCTAATAATCGCACTGTGGGTACTTTTACATGTTAGTGAGGCCTGCCTGCCTTACCAGAATGGTATGTTTGGCAATCATGCGTTTGACCGCATTTTATAAAACGGTAGCAGAGAACTTAACTACAATGTTTAATAGGTCTACACAAATTTAAACATTGCCAGTTTAATAGAATAATTATTAAAAGATTGAGGGAGGGAGGCAGTAATTTTTTTTTCTATATTTGCGGGGGGAGGGGCAGCATTAAAACGTTTGAAAACCACTGCCCTAATGCCTATGTGTTACACTAAGAGTGCATGGAAAGCAGAGCAACTTACAATCTAAAATTTCTTGGGAAGTAGAGATTCACTGGATACTTTGTGGACAGCGAAAGCTTTCTTTATAAGCGGAGGCGGGATGATGGTGTTCCCTGTGAAGGGCAAACATGCTTCGGTAGAAGTCTGTCAATCTTCCTCTGTAACACAGCTTTATCAGTTTCAGGTGAGATGTAGCATCTGCAAAGTGTGCTGGCAGTAGGTGAGACAGTATCTGGTAGAATCTCTGGTGATAATCTGGGCGAAGGACCTCTCCTGACATGCGGCAGTCCTTGTATACTAAATTTCATCAGAAATTTGAATATGTGATGTAAGTTTAGGAATGTCTGACTTAGATTATGTGCATCAAGGTGTACATCTCAGACGTTGCCTTATGAACATATGAGGTAAAAGGGCATCAATTTACACTACTTTATTTTTGTTGTGTGTATGTGTTCTTATTTAACCTTTACATGGTGAAGAGTAGAAATTTGTCACGTTAAGGGTAGTATATCTCATCAATCGAATGACTTGACGCTCACAGTTCTTAGAAAGATATGGTCGGATGACATTTGCGATTAATGGCAGACATGACAATGATTCTGCATAAATCGGGAGAGATGGCGAATTCCATTGTTTGAGAGGGAGAAGTAACGATTTCCATTAGCCAAGATGGAGTCAAGCCCACTTGAGATGTAGTCGGGACTTTGAGTCACAATCAGTTGGAGAAAGAAATGGCACCCCGTGGACAAGAAATTTATAGTGACCGTTATATCAGTATGGCCATGGCATTTCAATTAGTCTTCAATAGTCTGTGGATTTCCCACATTTGTTCAGGTAATGCTAAAGGATGCAGCATTCGAGGTTTAGGTAAGGTACTGACTATAGCCTTTGCACAACTCGACAAAGCAAAGTCCTTTATCTTCGGCTTGCTAATGCGATCGTAGTAAGCGATCAGATATTCATGTTGTGCCTTGTCTAAATAAAGACTTTTCTGGCCGCAGTAGGACCATGGCTTCTGTAAAGTGCTTTTTTATTTGGTTAGAAGCCTCCAGGTTCTTTAGGTCACTGGAAAGACCTTTCTGTCTATAGTAGCTCAGTGAAAGATGTCATGATCAGGGCACAGTTTTCTATGAATTTTCTCTAGTAATTGGTTTATCCTATTATGTGTTGGGTTTCTCTACTGCTCAAGGAGGATTTCATTCTGTCTTCACTTTGAGTATCTATGGCCTATTCTTCTGTTGAGGGAACATAGCCAAGATATTTAACTGAGGTCTTGTCAAACAGACATATCAGGTTTGTCCAATAATTCATGTTTCCCTAATTGAAGTAATCCCTCCTAGACATGATCTGCGTATAAGCACCTCTTAGATCTAATTTATTAATCACCTTTGCGTCTTCTTTTTTTTTAACATACTGAATGTTTGTGATTAAAGAAAGTGAATACTGATCATTTGTGGTCAGATGGTTAAAACTTCAGTAGCCTATTCATTATTGTAGTTTGGTAGTGTCTTTTCTTGGAATATAAAATAGAGGTGCAATAGATCAAGGGGCATAGCAAAAGAATAAAAAACAACGTTACTGAAAAGAACAATGGCACTATATTTCAAGTCCTTGGAGCATATTTGGTGTGCTGGTGTCTGTCTATCGCTTCCATAAAGACAGTCAAGAACTTATGATATTTCGTTAAAACTGTAGAGTCCTGTGCTACAATTTCTTGTGGTGTGATGCTTGTGCACAGAGGTGCAATGTTTGACAACAAACTGGAACCTAGAAGCAGTCTTGGCAGACCAGTTTACATATAGGTTTTGTAAAGACAGCCATGATATTCCCAGAATAACCGGGTACAGTGGTGTGGCTATAGAGTCAAAGGGGATAATTAATGGCGCTGAGAAGTACTGAGGTGCAAAGTTGGTTCCTTCACAGGTCCCAAGGACAGTGGCGTGCCATCATCTGCTTTTTATGTGGAACCTCATTTTTTAGGTCTCGGGACCATCCGGTCTGCCGAAGGCAGAACCGGAAGTCGAGAGATTTAATGTTTTGGAGAAGAGGGGCTTGAACCCGCCCCTCTTCTCCCCTGTTCTCCATTGGCTGGC
Organism: Triturus cristatus; assembly: GCF_964204655.1. Lineage (NCBI taxonomy): Eukaryota > Metazoa > Chordata > Amphibia > Caudata > Salamandridae > Triturus > Triturus cristatus. The sequence continues at coordinate 142,083,056 of NC_140579.1, read as the reverse complement.
CTCTTCAATGCTGGCCAGCCATTGGAGAAGAGGTCCTGTCACTCCGATCAGGCCCCGTCCTTTTCAGATCAGGGGGCGTGTTTTTTGCAGAAAGTCTAATTATCTCCTCCAGCCAATGGCTGGAGGAGATAACAGCAAAGCACGCCCCCGAATCCGAAAACGACGCTGCGTTTCTCCGAGGCATTTCTGCTCTGCCTCGGAGAAAGGCGGTGCGGTCTTCCGGTGCCCTCGGCTTGTTTAGACTGGGCATGCGGCAGACATTTCAAGGAGTATTAAAGAGAGGTGAAAGTGACTATTTCGGCCCTGGAAGAATGTCTTCAACCTCCACATGAACTACACGGGATTAGATAAGTAAGATAAAGTCATCGTTGCGTTTACCCACAGTAAAGATGGCGTCAGATGCTGGGCGTCCGCGCAGGAGTCATTCTGTGTCTCAGAACTCGCAAAAGAGTTTCCTTTTCTGGTCCTGGGTGGCTGTACGCGCGCGCCTCGTGTTTTGGGAATCCTGCAGACTTCAACTATGCACACTGCGCGTGCTCAGTACCCATAGTTAAAGTGGCGACGGCCTATGTGTTATTCACAGCGCATGCTTGGGTAGGCGTGACCCGGAAGACCCGCCCCTGAATATCAGCCCCGGAATCCTCGTGTGCGGTCAGTTAGAGATACGCCGGCCACTACTCCGCGGGTATATTGTACCCTTCTTGCATTTATACCCAACTCTGGTTCTAATCACAACAGCCGACCCAGCAAGATTTTCCCATTGTACTTCCGGCTGCACCGACCGTACATCGTTCCACCACATGTATTTCCGGGTTGATCTGAAAATAATAGCGTTACCGTACAGTGGCTCGCTCACCTGCCTGAAGAAGATATCTGTTCTAGTGCTTTAAAAAGGCGTTCATGAGACATTATTATTGAGATTGGGTAATTTATAAAAAGCGTAACGACGCTATACTTTTTTTTAAATAAAAGAATGTGACTAAAAGCTAACAACAATTAGGTCATTATTTTTAAAGTACGAAAGAAATGCTGAAAAACAAGATTATCATGTGCGACAAGATTACCATGTACATCATTGAATTAAAATTTGAAAAAGCTTCCATCAATAAAAAAGCCTGCCTACTCCTGAAATCGAATGCAGGAGGCTTCTCATTCCAACATGGCTACTGCATTAACTACAAACATACTGTAATAGCAGAGAGGCGGACTAACTGAAAATTGTACCAATCAGCAATGTCTTGCAAGAGTAGCCTGTGTGCGGCCTCACGTGATTGGTCCGTAAAAGTGAAGACGCCTACAAAGCTAAGTGTAGAAGAGGAAAGCTTTCTTTGATTGGACTCTTAATATATAGGATCGTATTCGAGACTTTTCGCAATAAAATAATGTACTCTTTCATGACTAATCGCGTAAAGTAGCGCCTGAATGTTTTTAGTTCAGTAAAACGTGAGTCACGGTGTTTCGTACTAGGTTGGATATGGCTAGGCTGCTCAGGCGAGTTATTGGACAACAGGATCGCGCGTCTCCGGTGGACCGACCCTGCCTCTTGTTGGGGGAAGTTAGTTCCGGAAATACCTCGCTACTGCTGGCGGCCGCTCTCAGCTCGTCGGCGGAAGAGGGTCGACGGACAGTGTTTATTTCGCGAAGACCACTGCAGAGGCTTCCAGAGAGCGAGCGAGACCCTCTTATTTTGAAGGTGCGAAGGAGTACTTTAAATTACAGTCCCTTAGTTTAATGAGCTATTGAAATTGGCGGGAAGGAAAGAGGTCACTTCGTATTTTGAATAAAGTGTGTATCTGGGTGGCACTGCCGTTAATACATCCCGTCCTTTGGAGGAGCAGGTGCAGTAGTATTGGTGGTCACCGAACATTGGTTATCGCTTTATTCAGAGTTTACAAAGCGTGCAGTGGGGCACGGTGCTTTCCTTCTAGGGAATATGACACACTGGCATGCCACTGCGTGAAAAGGCTACTATATCAATATAAATCAGGCGCGCAACACCCAATGGACACAAAGGGCTTCAGCCCCCCCCCCCCCCCCCCCTGTCGTGTGTGGCAGTCCGGGAAGAGACAGCTTCCCGGGTACACACACAGCCGCACTGAGCACTTCACAGGTCTTTAAAAGACCATTTGCATGTTAATGAGGCCTTGCTGTTGTTTCACTCCTTCTAAGAACCCCTGCAGCGCCACTCTGCCTCTCGCTTAAAGATTCAGCGAGCCCCCCCCCCCCGCCCCCCCGAACTTTGCCTCTAGTTGCGCCTCTGAGAGATATATATATACAGCTGTGTGGTAACAAGGATGGTTATTTCTGTTTTTTTGTTAATTGCTTTTTCATTGTATCAAACGACTAAACCAAGTCAAATAACGAACTTCTGGGTCATCACAAGCACAGTAGGTTTATGATGAAATATTTTACTTCTGAGACTACTGTACCACTTTATCGGGGAGAGCAAATGTGTAGGTCACATTAATAATGAAGCAATGCAGAGTAGGGAAAAAAAAGTGAAAAAACACTTTTACCAATTTATATGAAATATACGCAGTAAAATAACATAGCAAATCATCTGTATTTTTACTTTATGCATTCTAACATTTTGAAATAATACATTCTAATAACATATTTGTTAACGTTTGTGATAAAAAAAAAAGTGTGCATATTTGCACAGTAATAAAACGCCATATGTTAGTCCTATCCAAGAAAATATTATATATTTTTCCCTTTTTAAGCACTGGCGGCCAATCGCAATTCTCTGAACGGATGTATAAAGGTCGCTTTAACAAACCGGTCTTTCCCATGGTTTAGTGTGTAAATTGTGCACAATGGTTTACTTTAAATCCCATTGGAAATATATAATAAGAGTTCAGTAGGCGCGCTCTCAGGATACAGCACAAATAGACCCAGTTATTGCAGGAAATTGTTTAATCACACAACACGTTTCGGTTGCGCTGTATTCTGAGAGTGTGCTTACTGAACTTTTACAATAATGATGGCAAGCCGGTATGCTCTGCCGGCACGCGCGCCTCTTTCCACGGGTCCTACAGTCCCAAAAGGAGAAACACGTTTGGGATATATATTTATAATTAATGACAAATGGTGTATATGCTGAAGGGTGTGAAAGGCTCAATTAGCCCGGCAGGAATGAGACCCCGTGTGACTTGCTGGATAAATACATATCTCAGAATCAACTGCTTAACCGATTGAACTAATGGATCAGGCGAGGTTTGTATGGGTGCCAATATTGGAATAGGAGACATTTGCTTTGTTAAACCTTTAAACCTCTTGCCTCAGAAATGAGGGTGAAGTCAAGTGTTTGAGGGTGGTCCGATAAAGGTCAAGAGTGAATTAACACTTTTTTTGTGGGTGATATGTTTGGAAAGCTGATGACTCAGTTAAAGTCAGTGGAGGCATTTTGTTTGATGTCGGAACAGAAGTAACAAGCATTTACAATGCAACGGTCTCGGCATTGTTAAAGTTTGAGCTATTGGCATTGCTCATGACATTATTTTTGTTTGTTTTTGTTTTTAAAACATGTAGAGAAACGGCATTGTTATTTACAATGTCAATAGCTTAATCAGTGTGTGTGTAGGTGGCTCTGTGTGTGGGTGCAAATGCAATAGGTCTCGCATTTGAGAGTGATTAAGCTATTGGCATTGTAAATAACAATACCGTTTCTTTAAATGTTTTAAAAACAAAAATAATGTCATGAGCAATGCCAATAGCTCTAATTTTACCAATGCCGAGACCATTGCATTGTAAATGCTTGTTTTCTTGTCCATTGTATGCCCATGTAAGCCCCACACTCTTCCAAGAAATAAAGATGGAGAAACCTATTTTGAAATTTTGATAGTGCTTGAAGTATGATGACTCCTGATGAGGCTGGAATCTGGTAAACTATATATTTCCCCTGCGTTAAGGACTTGTTTCCCGGTTTCCTTCTAGAGCATATTGAGGAATTGCCACAGCAAAGACTTAAGTCCATCGTAAGTTGTCTTTCCCTGTCTCCCTTTGCGAGAGGTGTCTGTTACTATCAGCAGCACAGACTTTTTTACAGGCTCTAAATTCTGTGGAAGTAAAGAAGGGGTAGGTTGGAATGAAGTACATAGTGGAAGGTAATAGACCGACTGATTCTTCATTTTTCTTTCCTGTTTGCAGCTGTCTGAACAGTTAGTGATTCAAAGTCCGAGAATATGCTGGGTCTGGCTAGGCAGGCTAGTTCATTTTTTAGGTCTTCCTTCAGACCTTTTCTGAAAAAGCAAAACAAAGTTGATTCTGCTCAATCTGTCTTGAATTTCGTAGTGTAGGCCCCCAAGTATCTTGGGTAATTTCTATCAGTTTTTTCTGTGCTAAATAACGTTGCTTGTGCCTTCAAAGCATTTAAAAAGGCTGTATAATAAGAACTATGAACCTCGCCATGGCATGCTCAAAAGGATATATACAAGTTTTGAAAGTAAAACAGATCATACATGTATAAGGAAGTTCCTTGCATAATCTGGGAGTTTCGGCGTGTTTTTTTCTCGGCCAGCCTAACTGTTTGTAGATCCAGTGATAACAGATCAACTGAAAATAACTGGTGTAATGTCGCATTCTCAGTCATTAGACTGGATTTGGATTGGATTTCTGTTCTCCCGCAACCCCTCCATTTTGTTTTGAAGTTCTTGGGGTTCATGTCTTGAATCCTCCATCTTGCGACTACGCCTGAATCTCATGATTAACTCTTGCCGCTAGTCACCATCTTTGCCGCCAGCTTGACCTTTGCCTTAGCTCTACCCCATCTTATGACTCCCACACACCCCACTTCTTGTTTTGGTCACAATAAGGCACACTTGTAGCTCGTTTCGGCCCCATACCTTTTCTTTCTTTTTCGACCCGACGCAGTTATGGTATAAGTGTCAAGAATTCCTGTCATGCGAGGGGAGGAAAACGGTAACCAGCGTAAACGGACTACATCTCCCAGGATGCTTAGCGGTTGAGAGGTTATGTAAACAGGAGAGCTGTTACATAACTCAAGGAAAACACGCCCTTATGTAAACAGGAGAGCTGTTACATAACTCAAGGGAAAACACGCCCTTATGTAAACAGGAGAGCTGTTACATAACTCAAGGGAAAACACGCCCTTATGTAAACAGGAGAGCTGTTACATAACTCAAGGAAAACACGCCCTATAAAGGGAGGAACCGGGAGGTACAAGGCTGTCGGATATTGTGTTTACACCGACGTACCTGCTTCGTGAAGAGCAGTGTTCCGGAGTGGTGCTCCAGTAAGGCAAGAACGGAGGTAGGTCGAGTCGTTACTCCCTGGGCCGTGTCTTGCCCCATCGTCACCTGTGAAGGACCCGGAAGCTCTACCGGTCAACCATTGAGCTTCGCCTTTTGACTCGGCTAAGTCAAAGCGCAGTGGCGCTTTTGCTGGTTGGAGTCGTAACTCCCAGCCCGACCAGAGATACAGGGACTGCCAGCTGTAACGCACACCAGGAGGTGTTTGCCGCGTTACAGACTCGGAAGTCCACAGGATCGATCGAGCGGCTGCTCTCGGTTCAGTCTTCTTGCTTTTGATTGGGGTATCGGTGACGCATCACCAGGAGGTGACTCCGCGTCCCGGTGCAGTCGGAGGAAGAGGTTGAGCGGCTGCTCCCTTCAGGTAGAGACCCCGGCTGGGTGTTTCCCTGACTCCTCGATTCTCCCCAACACTCGTCGTGCCCCTCACAGCCTACCGATTGGCATTGTCGGCCATTTCATTTCTGCCCTCTGTTGGCATACGCCGGGATCGGCGTATATGCAGAGGACGGTTAGGACCATCCGTGCTGTGGGCTGGTAACGTACTTAGCCTGGAGGATTCCAGTGACTATAACTTTTGTTTATTCGTTGTATTGTTTTTGCCTTCATTAAAATAACTAACCCTTCACAAGTGGTTGCGTCCTCATTATCGTGTCTGTTAAACGATCCTGAGACGTTCAGGGCGTTACAATAAGGTACTAGATGTTGCTCTTTCACTGAACCCTTACCGGTTTATAGACTCGCATACTCTGACTTTTGTTGTATCGTGAAGTACTTTCCTCCATGACAGATCTGCCAGACCAGATCTGCTTTCTAATCCCCTTTATTCCCCCCCCCCCCCTGATCCATAGAACTTGTTCTCTATTGTTTTTTAAATGTACTAAGTAACTGATGTAATTTTGAAATCACGTTTCTTTTCTCGATGCTATGTTTATGCTCCAGTATCTTATGTAACCATGTTACCCACTGTACGCCTTCCTCATGTTAAGCGCTCTGATACCCCCCGGGTCAAACCAGCGCTATATAAACCTTTTCTAATAAATTCACCTTGGTGCCCAAGCACTGAAGCTGAAAACTGAAGCACTAAAACTGAAAACCTTTCTATTCCTTGCTCCGTAACGCTGAACGTTGATGCTCTTCCCCCACCCTCCTTTTTGCCCTCAGCAACAATAAAGCAAGCGCCAAGATGCCCCGGGTGATTCGTGCGCTATAGAAATTTTCATAACATAACAAGCAACGTTGGCCGATGCCCTGTGGAGCTTGAAGAACCGGGATTTAAACCCAGCGGCGCAGGGGACACGCCCGAAGTCTTCGGGTTCACCTGTCTTAGAGTACAGAGACACGGGATTCTTGTTGACATCAAAGATCAAATTTATTAGCTGCAGCCAGTAACAGTGATCCTAGAAGTACAACACGGTGTATGTTCTCAGGAGACTGCTCAACCTAATAGAGCGGAGCATCGTCTTTTATGCCAAAAACCAAGTTCCTGGCTAGCATCAATTACTCACAAATTTGACCAATCAGAGGATGATATTTACAGAGGCATCACATAACGACAAACCCACTTTCAGTTATCCAACCCACCGCCAATGACCACGTAAAAATCCAGCATTCTTGCTCGAACAGGCCGGACGGGCCCATCATAAAAGTCCTCAACCCAAATCAATAATTAGGCCATAGGGCCATAAAAGGAAGGAGCAGAAACAGATGAGAAGCAAGATAGAGGGGTGTGTGCGTGTGCCATAGAATCAATAATGTCCTGCTCTTTGATCTCTATCTGACCAGCTGCTTAACAAGGTACTGGCTCAACAAGTTTAGCCTCGGGCAACAGGGTCAGTTGACTCAGGTCCCGCAACCCCTCCATTTTGTTTTGAAGTTCTTGGGGTTCATGTCTTGAATCCTCCATCTTGCGACTACGCCTGAATCTCATGATTAACTCTTGCCGCTAGTCACCATCTTTGCCGCCAGCTTGACCTTTGCCTTAGCTCTACCCCATCTTATGACTCCCACACACCCCACTTCTTGTTTTGGTCACAATAAGGCACACTTGTAGCTCGTTTCGGCCCCATACCTTTTCTTTCTTTTTCGACCCGACGCAGTTATGGTATAAGGTACTAGATGTTGCTCTTTCACTGAACCCTTACCGGTTTATAGACTCGCATACTCTGACTTTTGTTGTATCGTGAAGTACTTTCCTCCATGACAGATCTGCCAGACCAGATCTGCTTTCTAATCCCCTTTATTCCCCCCCCCCCTGATCCATAGAACTTGTTCTCTATTGTTTTTTAAATGTACTAAGTAACTGATGTAATTTTGAAATCACGTTTCTTTTCTCGATGCTATGTTTATGCTCCAGTATCTTATGTAACCATGTTACCCACTGTACGCCTTCCTCATGTTAAGCGCTCTGATACCCCCCGGGTCAAACCAGCGCTATATAAACCTTTTCTAATAAATTCACCTTGGTGCCCAAGCACTGAAGCTGAAAACTGAAGCTGAAAACTGAAGCACTAAAACTGAAAACCTTTCTATTCCTTGCTCCGTAACGCTGAACGTTGATGCTCTTCCCCCACCCTCCTTTTTGCCCTCAGCAACAATAAAGCAAGCGCCAAGATGCCCCGGGTGATTCGTGCGCTATAGAAATTTTCATAACATAACAAGCAACGTTGGCCGATGCCCTGTGGAGCTTGAAGAACCGGGATTTAAACCCAGCGGCGCAGGGGACACGCCCGAAGTCTTCGGGTTCACCTGTCTTAGAGTACAGAGACACGGGATTCTTGTTGACATCAAAGATCAAATTTATTAGCTGCAGCCAGTAACAGTGATCCTAGAAGTACAACACGGTGTATGTTCTCAGGAGACTGCTCAACCTAATAGAGCGGAGCATCGTCTTTTATGCCAAAAACCAAGTTCCTGGCTAGCATCAATTACTCACAAATTTGACCAATCAGAGGATGATATTTACAGAGGCATCACATAACGACAAACCCACTTTCAGTTATCCAACCCACCGCCAATGACCACGTAAAAATCCAGCATTCTTGCTCGAACAGGCCGGACGGGCCCATCATAAAAGTCCTCAACCCAAATCAATAATCAGGCCATAGGGCCATAAAAGGAAGGAGCAGAAACAGATGAGAAGCAAGATAGAGGGGTGTGTGCGTGTGCCATAGAATCAATAATGTCCTGCTCTTTGATCTCTATCTGACCAGCTGCTTAACAAGGTACTGGCTCAACAAGTTTAGCCTCGGGCAACAGGGTCAGTTGACTCAGGTCAAACAGGAGTCAACACGAACTCAAGCTAAGGTGTATGCGTCCCTAGAGGCTCGCTTGGCCACAGTCATCCTTCAGTCATTAGCCTATGTGAGGGCAACCACAAAATGGCGGTTATGCACAAAATGGAACCCAAGGGTGCAGACTAGATCGTCAAATACACAGTGAATCCATCGGTGTAGCATGACAAACGCTTACGCATACCCCACTTGTCAGTCGCGGTTCGCTGATACCAAAACCTTCACGATACGACAACCTTCATTGAATGGGTTCAGAATTCGCGGAACCACAGACCCTCCTTTTGCCCTTACATAGGCAATAACCTAAACTCACGTCAATCTGAATCCAGGTCTATATTCATCAGATCATTGAGATGTTGCTGTAGCATCATCCTGGTACTTAGTAACTCTCTCTGGACAGGTCTCCTCGAACGCGAGGTAACAAAAAGGCCACAGATAGCAGGAGCACACTGTATACAAAGACAGAACAGGAAAAGGATAGCTAATACCATCCCAATGACCATCAGAATCTTCCATCCCCAGGTGGATAACAATCCCCAGAACCATCCCATTAACGACCAATATCCTTCGTCCACATGTACGGACTCTGAGAGCCTATTTAGCTTGGAGATGGCTTGGAAAACTGTCGGAGCGTTGTCTGGAATGAAACCACAACAGCTCGATTGGATCAATTTACAGACCCCTCCTCTATCTGCAAGTATGACATCTAACGCAACTCTGTTCTGAAGAGTCATAAGGCGATCCGACTGGAGCTCAGCAGTCAAATTACTAAGGGCGCCGGCAGTCTCGACTATGGTGGACTCAACTACTCTCGTCAATTGCCGTATGTTCCTGCTGTTAACCATAGGTCCCCAAAACGGCAGAAAACCCTTCGAGAAATGGCCCAATTCTTGTCCTGCGGTATCTTCCTTTCTGAAGACACCTCTAACGACTCATCTTGTGGTAATCTGCCGCAGCTGTAAATGTAGGAGGTAACAAGAACGAGACAAAACATGTGCCCGAGAAATCAGGAGGCAACCATGTATACGCTCTGTCATGACAAATGAAGTAGGTACCCTTAGCTGCTAGAAACGGTGGGGAAGTCTGGGATGCAAAAACATATGTCTCAATGCAAACACTCTTCCCTAGCTGAGCTCTAGGATTCTTGCCATTACCTTGCAGACAGTAATGACCCTGATGGGGTACTATCCAAATCGGAGAGGATCTCTTCGCTCGCTGGTTCCCACTCAGACTAGCTCCATATCCAGTAACGTTCCATCCAATATACGCTAGCGTCTCATCTCTCGGGATAGTCTCATAAGAACCTATTCCTCTAATCATGTCGACTATTCCCTTGACCAGAGTACTATTCTTCGGATTATCCTTCACTTTACGTAGGGGGTTAACTTCACGGGCATAAATGAACATTGTTCTGTATGCCCACACAGAACCATTGTAGCTAAATGGCAGGACCAGGTAAGGAATACCTTTATCGGTAGTATGGGGCATAAGGCCACACACCCAACAATTAGTTGTGTTCACTACTAGCTGGTGTTGGTGCAGAAGCTGAACAAAGGAATTATTAGCGAATTCCAGTCTCCTAATGGACTCATGTTCGGGCAGAGGGTGAAAAGAATGCGAAGAAACAGTAGAAGGAGGCATGGGTTGTGCAGTGGGCATGAATGTTACTTCAATAGAGAATGTCACATATCCAATTAAAAACATCATTAAACTAAACCGTATAAACAGACATAATATCAAAAAACGTTTTCTACTCATTATTATACACATTTCGTTCTTGAAGCTCATTCTTTTAGTAGGTCTCTCCATCCCGAAAAACTCCATCCTCTAATCGTGCTGCTCGCGGCGGATGGGTGTTCCGTGCTAAGGAATGCGCCTGTCGGTCCAGGGAACGCCCTTAGACCAACCAGAACCGTCGACCTAACGTCTTCGGCTTGCACTCCAAGGACTTGGCACCGCGACCCTACAGCTGAACCCGGATGGTGGTTCGAAAAACAAAAATCAAAATGGTTTCTCGGAGGGGAGCTAACCCTAAAAAAAAAAAAAAAGCAAAGATGGAACTTAATTTGTTATTTGTCCCGCGACTCTTTGTCGCAAATTAGAACGCTCTTTGCCAGTCAATGTCTGTTCTCGGAAAAGTAGCTCAGGTTTAACAGTGTTCAAACGGTTCGATGGAGGCACAGCTTCTTGAAGAAGATTATCGCTTTCTGGCTCAGTGTTTGTTCCAATCAAACGGGCATCGCTGAAAGGCAGAAAACGAGGCACGGTCTCGGAATCAGGAAGTCCTTTTTGGACCCACCGGTCGTACGGCAGAGGCAACGAGGCACTCTTACAATGTACGCCGTGAATCCAGTTCTTTTTACCGTGCACTCGTACCGCAGAACGGGTAGATAATAACACCAGGTAAGGTCCTGTCCAGCGGGGCTGCTCGTTCTTGGTTCGCTGAAAATTCTTCACGAGCACCCACGCGCCAGGTTCAATGGTGTGCCCTGGATCTTCAGAAACCTGTGGCAAAGTATCATGAACCTGTTGATGCAGAACACGCAATTTAGCCGTCAATTCGTACAGGTAGTCAAGCAATACAGGGTGCTCTCTCACTAAATCTTGTCTGCCGCGGCACTCCCCAAATATTTGCCGGGCGACCAAACACAACCTCATAAGGACTCAGACCCATTCGCGAATGCACAGTCATTCTTGTGGACAGAAGGGCTAACGGCAAAGCATCAGGCCATTGTAGACCAGAGCTCGCTTGAATTTTGGCCAATTTTAACGTGCCATTGTAGCACTCAACTAGACCAGCTGACTGGGGATGATTGGCAGCGTGGAACTTCTGCCGGATTCCTAACCCATCACACACTCTCTTCATCACTTGACCCACAAATTCACTCCCATTGTCACTACAGACCATTCTTGGCAACCCATACCTAGGGAAAAATTCCTTAATAAGGGCTTTAGCTGTGGACAAGGCAGTATTGTCCCTCAAAGGGTAGGCTTCCACCCATCTAGAAAAAGAGCAAACAACCACTAAGACATACTTCAGGTTGTTGCACCTCTCCATGTGGATGAAATCTAGCTGCAAAGCCTCAAACGGATACGTGGGAGGAGCAAAATGACCAGCTGGAGTTGGGAGTTCCCTTACCAGGATTGTACATCAAACAAACCATACAGTTCTTGACCAAATTCTCTGCCCACTTAGGAATTCCAGCATTTTGCCATACTGGGGCCAACAACTTACAAATCCCTTTCACACTGATATGGGCCATTCCATGTGCCATCGTAACCACTGGAAGTACATACGCATCAGGCAACAACCATCGCTGATGCTCTGACAACTCAACCCAACAACCATTCGAGTCCAATTTACCCTTGCTTTCTCTCCATTCATTCAATTCTTTCTCTGTAGCTTCAGCTTGGATGGATTTCACACTCTCAATCGTATCTTCACACATACTTCTATCTGGAACCCATCTCGCCGAACCCGCAACATACATTCGACTCATCACATCTCTCGCAGTCTCTTTCGCGACTTCATCTGCAAACGCATTACCACGACCAACATCATCCGTGACTTTCTTATGCGCACTGCATTTCACGATCGCAACTTGCAACGGCAGAGTAAGAGATTCAAGAAGTTCATTCACCAATTGACCATGTTGGATCTTGGTCCCATGCGAAGTCAGAAACCCACGTTCTCTCCACAATCGTCCAAAACTAAGAGCAACACTGAACGCATACTGGCTGTCAGTGTACACAGTCACTCTTTTCCCTTTCGACAACACACACGCTCTTGTCAATGCAATCAACTCTGCCGCTTGTGCTGAATTATGTGGGATACGAGCAGCTTCAACAATCGTATGCAAAGTTGTAACCGCATATGCCGCAGTCGTATCACCATTCAGAAGCTTGAAGCACGAACCATCAACCCATAAAGTACCATCACATTCTGCAAGAGGAGTGTCCCTAAGGTCTATCCTCCCTTTCGTTTCTTCCTCAGTCCTAAGAAAACAATCATGCTGTTCGGTATCATCTGTCTCAGTTGAGATCGGCAACAACATGGCTGGATTCAACGTGTTGCATCTTTTTATATGTACATGACTTGCTAACAAGGTCAATTCGTAACCTGACAACCGAGCACTAGTTAAGTGCTGTGTCTTGGTACGGTTCAGCAAGGTATCCACTGCATGTGGAACCATCACAGTCAGTGTATTGTCCATCACCAAACCAGCAGACTGTCGGATTGAAACAGCCGCTGCAGCTCTCAAACAACTCTGCAACGCTCTAGCTACCGGATCCAAAGTCGACGAAAAATAAGCACATGGACGTTGTTTATCGCCAAACTGTTGAGTCAAAACTGACAATGCACATCCCTCTCTCTCTCGTGGACATACAATGTGAAAGGTTTACTGTAATTGGGGGTACCCAACACAGGAGCCGAACACAGGGCATCACGCAATTCTAAAAAACTCTTCTGAAATTCGTCAGTCCAAGGAATAGGATTCGGAGTATCCTTAACAGTAAGAGCTATTAAAGGTTTTGCAAGCAACGAAAAATTAGCAATCCACTGTCTACAGTACGATGTAATACCTAGAAATGTACGCACTTCTCTCTGTGTCGTAGGCTCACTCATTTTCGCAATCGCTTGAATTCTTTCTGGGGTCAATCTTCTTCCCTCCTTCGATAAGAGGTGACCTAAGTAGGTAACTTCTTGTCGGCAATACTGCAACCTCGAAAGAGAAACCTTATGATGGAAATCAGACAAGTGACGTAACAACGACAGAGTAGCCTCTCTACAAGTCTCTTCATTGTCAGCAGCGACTAATAGATCGTCAACACACTGAATAAGGGCGACACCATCAGGTAAAACCAACAAATCAAGTTGCGTCTTCAAAGCTTGACTATAGATCGATGGACTCTCACAATAGCCTTGAGGAGCGCATTTAAACCGGAAACTTCGGCCTCCTAAAGAGAAGCCAAGATATCTCTACTCTCCACGGCAATTGGGATGCTGAAGAAAGCATTCTTCAAATCAATCACCGAAAACCACGTGGCTGTAGCCGAAATCAAAGTCAGTAAAGCGGTGATATCCGGCACAACAGGGAACAACGATCTTATTCACCTCGCGAAGATCGATCACAAACCTATATACAGGAGGTTGTGAAGAATCGGTTCTTTTCAGAACAGGCAACACCGGACTATTGCACACATTACCTCTCGTTTCCTCAATCACACCTTTCTCAATTCGATCAGAGATGATCGCCAAAAGTGCTCTTTCACCATCACTTGAGATACGATACTGTGGAATGCGTGGCAATCTAGCATTCGTCTTCAATGTCACAACATATGGCGGGATCTCCAAGAGACCCACATCATTAGGACCAGTAGCCCAAAGAGAATCAGGAAGAGAAGACAATTCAGCTGGAAGTTGGTCTTTAGCCAAATACATCGGAGAGATCACTCTCTTTCCCAATGTAAGCTGCACTCCTGAAGGAGAACAATAAAGCGTCGCATACAATCTCTTCAACAAGTCCAATCCCAACAAGTTCTCACCACAACCTGTCGTCAGATTGAGGGGTGCTTCGAAGTCACACGGTCCAACAGAAAGAGACAAAGGACTAGAAATCGGATTTCTAACCGGGGCGCCAGAAAAACCTACTGAAACATTCGTTGAGCCAGACAAAGGTGCGCCAGGGAGTTTAGAGTGCATGATAGAACTCTTCGCAGCACCAGTATCCAACAGAAAAGGCTCTGACACACCTGATGCAATCACTTCAACATAAGGTCCACTCTGATCTACTGGAACTGAAACGACTCCCTCTCTTTGTCTGTGGCTGTCCTAGCAATCATTACCTTCCATATTCTCACCTTCAACGTAATAATCATCCGCATAGTACTGAGACGTCCTACCAGACGCACCATTCTGTTGATCAAAACAATTCATCGAATTCTGCGGGGGCAAGGAACGCGCAATCTGAGACATACCACGTCCTCGACCTCGCGGAGCTTGTTGAACACCTCGACCTCTCATACCAGAAACACCATTCGTGCGCTGTAATAAAATCGGGCAACTATTCTTGAAAGTGACCCTCTTCTTTGCAATACGCACACTGATTAGGGCCTACAGAAAAACGCTGTTGAGAAGACTCGAACCTTTGCGAGTTTCTCTGATATTGTTGGGGTTGCTGATAATCACGCTGGGTATTGCGAGGCGGGTATGCTTGCTGCAAAAGAACCTTAGTCTTCAATTCTTTAGTCTTTTTATCCGCTTTCTCTATCTCATCCTTATTTCTATTCTCGTAGTACTGGGCAGTAGCCAATATCTGTGCTGACGAAGAAACAGCCCAGGCACTTTCAGAATCCTTCAACCTATTGCACAACTCGGGAAGCAAATTATGCACAAACTTGTCAACGAACAACCTTTGACCACCTTCTGTACTCGTGTCTTGACCACTGTGGTCTGCAAATGTCTTGACCACTGTGGTCTGCAAATGTCTCTTCAAATCGAGTGAAAAAGTCACACAGTTTCGTCTTTCTTCTGCTTGCATGCAGACAACTTGTCCCAATTGACACGCATAGCAGGCATCAAAGTCTTCATATAATCAATAATTCTACCAGGGAGATCAGCAATCACATTCTCGGGTTTAGCACCACCTATTTGTCTTTCATCTGCAGTTCTAAGG
Source organism: Triturus cristatus (assembly GCF_964204655.1). NCBI lineage: Eukaryota > Metazoa > Chordata > Amphibia > Caudata > Salamandridae > Triturus > Triturus cristatus. The sequence goes on along the minus strand of NC_140579.1, from coordinate 142,067,816 downwards.
TTATTCCATGTATCACCTAATTCCTGCGCATGATCCGTATGACGAATCTTACTCCATATAGGCTGTGGAACAACATTCCCAAATAACATATCTATATCAGCCCAATTCATAATACATGAACCCGCAGTTTGAGATAGCTCCTTATAAAACCCCGCAGGATTTTTACGTGGATCAGGCAGAGTCTGCTTTAGAGCTAGGACTTTGGCACGCTTCCATGGAACATGTACCCAAACGCGCTGGAAATGTGCCAGAACAGGTGGATTAGCATTCGCATCACCAGGTCTCCAAACGGGAGGAACCTCACGCATCGGGTATTGACGTGCCTTTCTCCTAACTGAAGAATCAGGCTCAAATAATGACTTAGAAGGAAACTCACTCCTAAACGACAAAAATGTCGCGACTGCTCTTTCAACATCAAGTCCCACTATAGTTCCTTTCGCAAACTCGGACCGCACACAGAACAACTCAGGCTGAGTCTGCCCTACCTCACTATCTTCCCACTGTTCACGAAGGAAAGAACACATCATATCAAATACGTATCTCTGTTTCGGTGCTTCCCATTGATGGAAAACATCCATAACACCCATAGTGCGAAGGAAAGGTAACCCATTTACGCGCCAAGTGATCCAACACTGTCCGTTCATCAGGACCAGGCAATTGACTACGCAATTGCTTACGCTCTACAACAGGAGACATACCCAATGAACCCATTAGAGGAGAAAAAAGACTAGCAACCGCATCAGTCATTCTCCGTCGAGCAGAAGGAGAAGGTGACAAAAGAACAGGGGACCAAGCAGAATGAGTAGGAACCGAAGTCGGAACAGTAACAGAAGGAACAGACAACACAGGTATAGGAGTAGCAGACGAAGGAGGTAGCAAAGACGGCGGCCCTTGAGAAGGCTGCGCCGAAGCGCCAGTAGAGGGAAAGCTGGCTGTTGAGGAACCACTGGAGGTAAAACAACCGGGGGTTGCGCAACTACAAGTGGCGGAGGTGCGGTAGCACTCTGAGCATAAGGGGGTGGTGAACTTAATAGATGCGACATTAAAGGATCTTTCGCAAGATCTTTCTTTTCTTCTTGCTGTTGAGGCGGCAAAGCTGGATAACATTTGTCTACCGCTAATTGACGTTGCCTAAACATCTGTTCGCTTTCTTGCTCTTACTCATTATCCTTAAACTGTATAGCAGCCTGCACCATCGACATACCTCGTGCACGCTTATTTCGTTTCGCTAACTTAATTTCCTTCTGTTTGGCTTCTTTTCGCCAAAGGCGGAAAGAGTCAAACATTGCCGGCCGGGCTTTCTTTTTGAAGAGTCTAACTTCTAAATTATCTAAAATCTCCGTGTCATAACTACCATATTGGGGCCATTTTAGGACATCATCCTTCCTAGTATACCTAATCCATACATCATTATACGTGATGGGGCCCACGCCGTGTTTTAAATAGAGCTCATAGGTCGGAGTTCCAATCGGAGGCACCGGACACGAGTCCTCCAATCGGGAATCCCTATTACAACCATAACAGAATATCTTTCCAAGTCTGCTAAGACCAGGCATCTTCGCTCACTAGTCTAGCTTCAAACTTCAAGGGAATATCAAAACGATAGCCTTGTGAATACACGAGTCCCTCGGCTTTGGGGCCTGCAGGTACCAATCAAAGCGATCCCGAAGGATACCAAAACAAACTAAGGACTGGGAGACGCTCCACTCATACTTAACTGAAATATCGATGACGTCGCCAGAAGACCCGTCTATCGTCTCGCTTTACAAGTCATCAAAGGGCTCCAAGACAGGGCGACAGTCAGGGCAGCAGTCCTTTGTAGCCGTCTGAATGCGGGGAACTTCGCAGCAAAGACTTTTGGACCACGACGACATACAGGGGTCGATGAAGTGGTAGGCCTCCCTCCAGAATTTTCACACGAAGCTCCTCACGATCTTCAGCCTTGGACCAGTACCGCTGAAGTCGCCCCAGAGTTGGGCGCCAACTGAAGAACCGGGATTTAAACCCAGCCGCGCAGGGGACACGCCCGAAGTCTTCGGGTTCACCTGTCTTAGAGTACAGAGACACAGGATTCTTGTTGACATCAAAGATCAAATTTATTAGCTGCAGCCAGTAACAGAGATCCTAGAAGTACAACACTGTGTAGGTTCTCAGGAGACTGCTCAACCTAATAGAGCGGAGCATCGTCTTTTATGCCAAAAACCAAGTTCCTGGCTAGCATCAATTACTCACAAATTTGACTAATCAGAGGATGATATTTACAGAGGCATCACATAACGACAAACCCACTTTCAGTTTTCCAACCCACCGCCAATGACAAGGTAAAAATCCAGCATTCTTGCTCGAACAGGCCGGACGGGCCCATCATAAAAGTCCTCAACCCAAATCAATAATTAGGCCATAGGGCAATAAAAGGAAGGAGCAGAAACAGATGAGAAGCAAGATAGAGGGGTGTGTGCGGGTGCCATAGAATCAATAATGTCCTGCTCTTTGATCTCTATCTGACCAGCTGCTTAACAAGGTACTGGCTCAACAAGTTTAGCCTCGGGCAACAGGGTCAGTTGACTCAGGTCAAACAGGAGTCAACACGAACTCAAGCTAAGGTGTATGCGTCCCTAGAGGCTCGCTTGGCCACAGTCATCCTGCAGTCATTAGCCTATGTGAGGGCAACCACAAAATGGCGGTTATGCACAAAATGGAACCCAAGGGTGCAGACTAGATCGTCAAATACACAGTGAATCCATCGGTGTAGCATGACGAAAACGCTTACGCATACCGCACTTGTCAGTCGCGGTTCACTGATACCATCACGATACGACAACCTTCATTGAATGGGTTCAGAATTCACGGAACCACAAGCTGTCCTATGCAGTTATTGAGGAGTTTGGCTCTGGTTCACCCCTCAGCCGTCACCTACCCAGCCGGACATCGGACATTGTTTTTCTCGTCAGTAATGCCATTAGACCCTTTTACAGGGAGTGCCTTTCTCTACCAGCTTGACTCCTTTAAATGGCCCCCATAACTATGCCCTTGTCCAAAGCACTCCTACTCCCCTTGTTGGGGATGGATCCAGCATCTTTGCCCTGGAGTCTCAGAGACCCCTCTGAGAGAGACCACAGTGACATGGGTGACACTCATAGTGGAGGACTGGGATTGATCCCCTTACTACCGGGAGCCATCTCCTACCCTGTCGGACGTCCGGCACTGTGTTCCCGCTGGGTTTCCTACCCCATCCCCCACCTCTTCCCTCCTTCATTCTTCAGAGTGTGCCTGTGACCAAAGCACTCCTCTCCCCTTGTTGGGGAGGGATCCTGCATCTAGGCCCTGAAGTCTCAGCAACCCCGCTGAGAGTGTCCACTGTGACAATGGGAATCACACATAACTGAGGACTGAGAATGATCCCTTCACAGTCCTTCATTGGTTCAAATCCTTTCTGGAAAACAGAACACAAACGTTCATGACCAACAAGATTTTTTCTCGTTCATCACCCAACCTACTAGGAGTACCACAAGGCTCCACCCTATCCCCCACACTATTCAACATATATGTCGAACCACTTACCGATCTACTATAGCAGGCGAACATCTCATACCACATTTACGCAGACGACTCCCAACTTTACATTAAGATCACCTCCATTGATGAGATAAAGACAATGAATCTAGCTCTAGAAAAAAACGTCCAATGGTTAGCAAACAACTTCCTCAAGCTAAACTCACAAAAAACTGAATTTCTTTTAATCTCCCCTCCCAATAACTCCCAGGAAGTAAATGAATGGACCAAAATGATCACTGCTCTGAACTGCACGCCAATGTTGGTGCACTCTACAATATCACTGGGAATCACACTGGATAAGAGTCTTAACATGCAAGCTCACATCAACTTGATGGCTAAAAATGCCCGCTTTCACCTCAGCTATCTCAGAAAAATTAAGCCATTCATCGAGAACCCAGACCTCAAAACTGCAGTTCAGTCCTTAGTCATATCGAGGTTGGAGTACAGATGTTCTACCCTCTCAGGGCTTCCCAAAATCTCTACCGCCCCTCTAAGAGCCTGTCTTAACGCCGTAGCAAGACTCATAACAGGATCTAGGAAATTTGACCACATATCGCCACACCTGAAGGCACTCAACTGGCTACCCTACGAAGCTCGTGTTCATCTAAAGATGGCGTGCATCACTCACAAGGCGCTACACCACAACACCCTCCAATACCTAGACCAAAAACTTACACTATCTGGAGGAAACAGACATTCTAGGAGTGCAGATAATCTACTCCTGAAACCCTCATGGTTCAATAAGACTAAAACCTCCAACAGAGCATTTTCTGGAGCAGTGCCAAGAATTTGGAACTCACTTCCGCCATCCATCAGAAAAATTGCCTCGACATCCCTCTTCAAAAAGGAAGCAAAATCTTTCTTGGTGAGCAAATTCCTCCCTTAAAATTCCGCACAAACCCCACACCAGCCCACAACCTCAAACTTGTCTACAATCTCCGTCCATTGACAGGGCGAAGCTAAGACGTGCAAAATTTCGAATTGACTCTTTGTTCAGAAAAGTTCTCTACTCTATTTTATACCCCGAGCTCTGTTATGCTATGTTATTACTTTATATGCGTTGTTCTTGTATGCTATGTTTTACTAAATGTGCTACTCATACCGGCTCACTATGTAAAGTGCTCTGTTACCCTACCTTGGGTCTGGTTTGCGCTATAGAAAACTCTAAAAATAAATAAATCCCTGTCCCACGGGGTGCCGTCTCCCACCCAGCCGGACGCCAGACACAGTTACTTCCCCGTCTCCACGCTGTCTCTCCTACCCCCTCCACCTCCACTTCCCTACTTCATTATTTGGCTACCTCCCTTTTCCTTTCCTATCTCCCCTGAATTCCTCTCCACTTGCCTGCTTTGTCTATCCTTATACCTATACTCCGCTTAATCTCCCCCTCACTCTTTTACATTACCCCCTTACCCCTCTACATGCCAAGAACCAACGATGTAACTGTTGTACCTTCTGTTACAATGTGTAATTTGTAACCTATGTAACTCTCCTCATGTAAAGCTCTATGATAACTCCGGGTCTAGCCAGCGCTATATAAAACTCAAGTAAATAAATAAATAAACTGGGCTTGGACGTTCGAGGCATTTACTGCTGTAAGAACATCTTGTACTTGGCTCATCTGAAGATTTTCTAGATTGAGACATAGGTGTTACGGTCTGCCAAGCACAGGTCTTATTGGCGGCACAGAAAATGTTTATCTGATAGAGACTACTAGCCGCAGATTCCTTAACGGAGAACTATCCCCAGGCGTGAGACCAGACGCGGAATTTGTTCTTGTGCCAGCATCTCTGCGCACTGGGGGGCGGCACCACGCGACTCCGCCCGCCGTCTTCTGCGGGCGTGACGTCAGCGAGGTCACATAAGCCTCACCCTGGTGCGCTGACGTCAGTTTCCTTCTTTTCCGCGTGCAACGCGGATCCGGATCGTATTCCTGGCCTGTTTTTAGGCCTTCTTTTTACGCTTTGCGTTTTTTTAGGAACAGTGTGCGAATGCCTTCGGGCTTCAAGGCGTGCACGTCTTGCACGCTCCAGATGTCGGTGTCGGACCCCCACCCCATTTGTATGTGGTGTTTGGGGGAGCACCACGACTGCACGGACTGCGAGGCTTGTCAGCAGATGAAGCCGAAGTCCTGGCGGGAGCACCGGATGAAACTCCTCTCTGCCCGCATATCCAGGTCGGCGTCGTTACCGCGTTCGTCCCCCGAGGAAGTGTTCAAGAACCGCTGCTTCTGTCACCGACATCGTCCCTCTCCGACGCCGCAATGGCGTCGCTCATCTGTTGGCGTCGCAGTTTGTCCCCGAGGTCTGGTCTCTGCCCTGTGGGGGGTGCGGGTTCTCTGGCCTCGCGTGTCACCACCCTACCCTCCGTTCCCTGGCGTGGGTGCGACCACATGGAGGCCTATGCGGCGGCCTTGCAGGCCTCTTTGGATCTTCCTCCTCCTCTTCCTGGGACGTCTGTGGATCCCTTGCCATGTGCGGGGCCTTCTGCCGCGTCGCCGGCGGCTTCGGCCCTGGCGCCGACTGGTTCGACTTCAGGTTCTGGAGATGTGGTGTCGTCTGGGTGCGGCCCTACGGGGTTCCCTCCTTCGGACCACAGCGCCTCTGCCTCGCCACAAACCCCCGTGGGGGTCCCTGTGGTGTCGCGGGAGGTTGCTGGGGCTCGGGGCTTGTCCTCGAGTCCCCCTCGGTCCTCTGGGCAGACGGCGACCTTGTCCGAGGCAGTTGACGCCGCTCAGGTGCCGGCGGCTGCTGGCACTGGCGGCGCCGCAGGGGCTGGCTAGGGGCCGGGGCACGTCCCCCGAGCCCCCCTCGTCTCTCCCCCCGCAGGCGGGTGCCTCGTCGGAGGTCGAGTCGGCTCCTTTTTGTCGCCGTTCTTTGGCCGCCCCGTTCTCCCGCTGCGCTAGTCGTGGCAGAGGACGTCTCTGCGTCCCCTTCGGCGCCGGTCGACGTTGAGCTGACGTCGGTGGCGGACTCCACGGCGCCGTGCCGGCGTCTGGTCGTTGATTCGTCTTTGGACGCCCCATCTTCTCCTGAGGTTCGGCAACTGTTTGTTTCTTCTTCTCCGGAGACTGAACGCCGCGTCGTGGCCTTTTCCCTGTCGTCTTCCAAGGAGGGCTCTTCGCCGTCCCCGCGCCCACAGTCTTCCCCGGAGGCACCTCAGGTTCCCCACTCGTCGGTCAACCTTCCCCCATTTCGAGCTTGGCCTTTCCTTCCTCCGGTTGGGCTGTGGGACGGACGGCTTAGCTTACAGCCGTCGCCCCTGGAGGAATTGCTCTCCCCACCGCGTTGCCTTACGGAGGCGAGTGCTGTCTTCGCCGAGCTGTCTCCACGGCTGCGGGGATTTTGCGCATGGGCGACCCGGCGGCACATTTCCCCACGGATTAATTGCTGGAGGTTCTCCATCAGAGCTCTGGTGGACGGGAGCTGCTTCTTCCCTTCGACGCTTCGCTCCATAATTCTCTCTTGGGGGATTGGGAGCATCCTGCCACCGGGCCGGGTCCCCTGTGGCAGGATGCCCCAGCCGCTTCTGCACCGTCCTGCTCCGCATGATCGCGTCTGCCTTTCCTTTCACCCTTCTACCAGGGGCCCTCTTTTGCAGACTGTCTTTCCCTCTTTGCCATCGGTGTTGTCTCCCCTGTCATGGGAGGCCTGGTGGTTAGATTCCTAGGGGCGCAACATCTTCGCCTCTTCCAGTGCTACCTTGTGGGCGCTTAACACGCTTTGTGTGTTGACCAGAGCCACTTCTTGCTTGTGGGTTTCGGCAGAGTCTCTTCTGTCTTCCGCTTCTCAGGAGGGTGCCTGCGCTGATCTGCGGCACCAGGTGTTGGATGGCCGGGAGCTGGCGGCGTTAATTCTTCACTCTGCTCTGGACGTTTCTGAGGTGCTTGGTCGCACCATGGCTTCTTCAGTGGCCCTCTGTCGCCATGCTTGGCTGAGGGATAGTGTTTTCCCTGAGAACGTTAGGGAGTGACTGGTTGACCTCCCCTTCAATGGCGCTCTCTTGTTTCATGCCCTGGCGGATTCTGCCATTCAGAGGTTTGTTGCGGGGCTTCGTCGTCGTCCTCCCCCTACTCCTCAGTGAACCTGGATGTCGGTCTGTGTTCTGGGAGGTGTTCTCCCATTGTTTTCTGGGGCCTCAAAGTAACAAGTAGCCCCGGTTGTGTGTTTTGTGTGGTTGTTGTGCCTTCAGGGTCCTTCGGTTGGCCCTTAAGTTCTGTTGGCTGCTGGTTCAGCCCCTCTTTTTTGGCTTGTGGTTTCAGCTGTTGGTAAGCCTGTGTAGGTCCTGAGATTGGGCCTTTTGTGTCTTCTTAATTGGCTGCTTGGCCAGCCGTCTGCGGTTCTACCCGCAGGCTTTTCTGTTTGTCCTCTGCTGCGGAATATTTTCCTAAGAGGTGTTCCCATGTTTTCTTGGGAGGTAGCATACCCTATGTGGGCTACTTGTAGCTATTACATAGCTCTGTCATATGCTGAGGAGGTGTGGTCACCCTTTTCGGGTTCCTTGCTTTCCTTGGCATCATGGTATATCGCAGGCGCCCTGTCTGCACACCTCCCCTTTTTATTCTTTTCCCTTTCTCCAGACAAAAATAAAACACAGTCCAGGCAGCATGAGGAATTTACTTTTTTAATATTTTCTCACTTAACACGAGCACTTCACAACTGTTTTTATCTCTGATCACTACTGTAAATATCCAGTGGTTCCCTCCGGGTGGAGGAAGCATAAAACAAAACCCAATGATGATGCTGTCACGGTTTTAGAAAATTAGGCGGAGAATCAAGATATACCGCCCTACGAACCGCTTGAACGTGAATGAGGGTTTTTGAAGGAATAGATGAACAACCGCATAACCCTGGAAAACAGGTACAAGTGATCTATTCTATTTTTGATTATTAAATATATATATCTAACTTTAGCCTCTGCCAAACCTCTGTGGACTGTGGACTTTGTGCACACTGAACCTTACTTTGGTACAGTATACACAGAGCCACTTTCTTGCAATGGTTTGCTGAATTGTGAGCTCTCGCAACACTTTAAAATACATAATATATTTTATTGAATTTGTTTTCAAAACTAGAAACGTTGTGCACCTCATCAGCAGGCTACATTTATTGAATTGAATTTTTCAGTTTGAAGATAACCAGTAAAGAATTACAATGACACTAGTACATATGCAGATGGTCATTAGTAGTTTTAGACGCTTTCAAAAGAAGAAAGGAATGAACAAAAAGGAAATGACGCCAGATAGGCAACAGCTTATTAGTCTTAAAATTTGAACCTTTAAGATAGTCAGTAGCCCCAGTATCTTTTGTCTTGAGAGGTACAAAGTTGGGGAAAAGTACACTGGCATCCAGCTTGCCATCTAAGAATTGACATTGAGAATCTCCTTGGCGTTGAGCTGCTCATTGTTAAGGACATCATGAATGATGTGATGTACTGTGATGTCTAAGCACATCATTGTTAAAATTCAAACTCTTCCCTCAAAACGTGAATGAGAGCACACTGATCAGAAAACCCCTGTACGGACTCTGGGTCTTTATCTGACCAATAGCCAGTGTTGACACTGCTAACTTCACTAACTACTTCAATGGATAACCCTCTGGTTCCTACCTTCTTGATGGAATCTCCAAGATGACATCCCATATCTCCTACTACTTGGACGTAGAACTCCTGAAGTAGAGTACGTAGGTCTCAAGATAGAGAAAAAATCCTAAGAGGGACATGCAGTCCAAATGGAGTGCATGCAGCTTCTGAAAACTCTTATTTCCAAAAGAAGACGTTCACCTAGCAGATCTGCATGTTCAGAGAACGCATCTAGAAGGGCTACTGACAATGGAAAAGCCAGTATCGCTTTTACTTCAACTTCATCTCTGATGACACTGTCAGGAGTTTCTCCAGTGGACAGAATCACTACATTTTATGATGTCTTGGTGCAGGTAACCTAACCATCCCATGGTAGCCTCTCAAAGTATGTGTATGTTAATTTTTAGAACTTACAACCATGCATCTCATCATTGCCTTCTGTATTGTATGCTCTGGGTCTCCTTGAACTTGCAGTGGAAAATTTTTTGGCTTCATATACAACTTAGCTTAATGTTATTGCCTGTTTTGATCAAGGGACATTAACAGACTCACTAAAAAACAGGTTTAAGACACTACTAAAAAGCCCAAGTGGCCATGTGGGCCAAACATCTACAGACGTATAACCAGAATTCTGTTCTTTGTCAAAATTGGAAAAACTACTTAGCAGAAATTCTAGTTTCACTCCAGTCTGGTTTCTTTTTTTTTTTAACCACATTTTGATTGGCATTTTGATATACACTACATTTACACTTATAAATACACATCATATTACTTGACCCTTGGAATCGGGCGGATAATCACATTGTGCCATGTCATTACTTTTCTAGAACTCTGTATTATCGTTATATACTTAACACTTCAGTTAATCAAGCATAGTGCACATTACAATTGTCATGGTGATGTAAACAATCCTGCATTCACTTGTATTTGCCAATTGAGGTTACTACCATTTTATTTCCGTCGTATTGCGTTGTCCCAGGGTTCAATTTATCAATTTTTCAACCTTATGTAACTTAGTGCAAAACATTTAGCGGTTGTTGGCGGTAAGGGCACAGCAGCACCTCCGTTTTAGCATTCTTTTTTTCGATTTCAGATCTGCTCGTAATATGTTATCAGCTGCCTTGTTCCTGTCTCATCCCTCAGGTATGATCCCTATAACTGTCAGGAGGAGAGTAAAGCTGTGGGGGACTCCATTGAATTGTCCAGCACATGACACTAGGCGACCTATATGGCTAGTAAGAATAAGCATAGGACACCTGATTACCCTGGCTGCGATTCCCGAAACACTGAAATTCGCTTTTTCCACTTCCGTCCGACTTACTCCGCGCTCTAGGCAATTTTCTCTCACCTACACCTAGTATGTTGTTCACCACGCCCCTTCAGGAACCTTTCCTTCAAACACGAGATGGCGCGAACATTCCTGTTCACCAACTCGGATGTGACGGTCAACTGCAAGTTAAGGGGGGTGGAAGGGGGGGGGGGGGGGGGGGACTCAGTTCTCTCACGGTCATCGTGACCATGCGGTATTGGGGACTCATTTGCCCTCAGAGAGGAATCATTATTAGTTTTACCAACAGGTGAGCTGGTCACATTGGTTTTCCCTTTCCACCCAGCTGTGTTGTTTCCCTTTGCTTGGTGACCCGGCCGCTGTTTTCAATTCATATGGCTACCCTTTCACCTTTAATTTTATACCCTTCACTTTTCACCTTTGGTGGCTTCCCGTGCCATATAGTTGGATAATTTAGCTGTCTTTGGATATTCATACACAACCGGAGGCCTGAGTACACCCTTTGATTTATGCTTCGGATCTGCCCGGTCTCCCCGCTTTTAAGAGGCATACACTGCCTCGATCTAGGGTCACTGTAATCAGTGGGTTCCCATGTAGATGTATGGGCCTCCTTAACGGTTCACCATGACCCACCGTGTTTATGAATGATACCTATGCAGACTTTTTACCATGGTTACTTTCTGAGATTTTTCATTGATTATCTTTTACTTTGCTTTCAGGCCGACCCTGGCCTTGGAACATCCCGAATGCTTACATTGTTTTCTGCCTGGAACACCTATCTTGCTCATCATTTGCAATACCTTATTTTAACTTGGGTGAGGACCCTTTTCCCATTGTTCTTCTTGCAACTGCTCACCCCTTTCTGAAAATAAATCTTTAACCTCTCAATTTTCTTTTATGGAATGCAGATCTCTTTGAATAGGCCAGACCTGGCTTCTTGTACATCCTGCACTGCACCCACTAGACTCCTGGGGAGTGCAACCCCATGTAGTGACCAAACTTCATTGCCAGGACACTCGCCCGTTGAGGTGAGACACACTTCTCAGCCGTCTGATTCACTGGTGGGGTGCACTCCACTATATTGCCGCCAAATTAATTTCATGCCTTTACTCACGCATACTACTGCCTTCTATTGAATGGTATACACCATTGCTCTCCCCTCTCCACTTTAGCTGGTTTTAACTTTTCTTTGACTCACGGCTTGATCCTTCTTTTAACACACGGCTAAGGTTTACACATCTTGTACGTGTACCTCACTTCCTTGTTTTAAGATACACAATTTCTTTCCGTCTTGTCTCTACCAATTGCTTTATACTGCCCTTTTCACTTCCCACACTCCGTATTGTGTGAAGCAGAGATTCATCTCTACATACGTAAAATGGAGTGCACTGTAAATAATTTGCATTGATTTTTTTTTTTTGGTCTTAGTGTTTTTTAATTGTGATGTCATTGTGTTTTGCTTTTTCATTTTCCTGTTCATGGTAAATTCTTGTCTTTTTCTTTCTTTCCTCCTTCCCTTCTGTTTTGTAATATATTTTGCATTTTAGGTGTAACTTTGTCACTTTCAGCCCTGATGAAGTTCTCCTTGTGAGAACGAAACGCGTTGGCTGACTATAAAGCTCCAATTTCGTGAGAATTCACCGATTAAAAATAAAGACTTACTTTGAAAACATATTGACTTTCTGGACTTCATTACTTGGCGCACGCCCAACTCCAGCTTGGTCTGAGTTCAGTCTTTAAGTGTGTTACAACATTTGCTACCTGAGTGTGTACAACAAATGCTTAACACTACCCTCTGATAAAGGCTTACTGCTCGCCCACACTACCACAAATAGAGAGTAAGGTGCTATCTACTTTCATATCTGTCTACCTTTGGGGTTCCACTGGACTCTGTGCACTCATTTTGGTATAGTATATACCGAGCCTGCTTCCTACATTCGTTTAATGAAAGCAGCTACATACTACAGTCCACACTGAATACATGATATATCTGGCTTTGAAAAAAATCATAAAAATGTTACGAGACTTGTAGGGCTAGTGACTTGAATAATCTAATCAATCTACTAATCAATCTAATCTCCTTGACCCGTATACTGGTTTGAAATTGTGTCACCATGGACAAATATTTTATTTTATAGAGCTGCCTTTTTCTTCATTAAACAAATCTGCAAGTTTAGCATTTGTAATGTATAAAAAGTATTTTTTTTATTTTTTATTTGACACTAAATGTTTGCTCCATGTATGATAAGAATCTAGCTCACATACAGGGAGGGTACACATTACCCCTGACTTGCCTCTTAGGTCACTAATAGTATTGTAATTAGGGCTGGGGCAGGAATGTTTCTTAGTTAGTTTGTAACGCACTTGCACTAAATAGATTAATAAAGCAAGCTGCAATACTGGACTGTAATTTCCAAACACACATTTTCCATTGAAATGACCACAAACCTTTCCACTAACATAAAGTTGTACTGATAAAACTATATAGCATATTGACAATCTGTGAAAATAGTGTTCCAGCAAAAATATTTATCATTTGCTCACCACCAAGTAAAATGTTCTGATTTGTTATCAACCTATGAAAAGATTTTTGTTTCCAGTCCGTGTTATAAAAAATGTGCTTTCATAACTACTGGAATATATTTTTTAATGTTTATACATTTTGTTTGCAGACTATTTAAATGTTGCTAGGAGAAAATGAAACTGGACATCCTACGGCCTTTTACTTTACAAAATCCTCCAACTTTGCAGTCAGAAAATGAAAAGTGAACACCAACCTCTAAGATAAGATAAGGAAGACTTAGCTGATGTGTGATCTCGGTCTTTGAACGCAGAACAAATATGACAAGATAAAAGCAAGATTTAAAAGCATCTTTATTGCTCATTCACTTTGAGGCAACAGAACATCTGTCCTTTGTCAGCTCTGCAGAATGGACCAGTAGGCCCTAAAAATAGCTCGCCCTGATAAAATGTGACTCGCCTTAAAAGTGGGTGAGTAGATTTCTCAAATCATGTATATGAGCTATCGGATAGACACTTCTAGCTGCAGATTCCTTACCTTTGAATGACCCAGACGTCTGGCTAAATCCGGAAATTTTTGATGAGCAGTATCCCTTACGCGGGACGTCGGGTGGCTCCATTCAGCTCCGTGTGAGGTCATCTGTGTCGGTTATGATGTCACGGCGCCTATGTAAGCGGTACAAAAGGGGGTGGTGATGGACGGAGCATCAGAACCAATCAAACACTCACACCCAGTCAACAGATCTGGGTTTGATCCATCACCGTTCTTTAGCCCACTCTGCCACCCCAGTTCAGACATGGCCATATGCAAATCAGTCTGACCCTGTGCCTCATGGGAACAGTCCAGCCCGAACTGCCAAGCGATGCCTTCCCTGGACCGGAAACAAGCTTCCTAGGACCGGTTTCTGGCATTTCAGCCGTCTTCAGCCAGGCTTGCTTGAATCCAGTGGCAAAGTGAGCAAGGGACTCACGTCTGAGCATACCCTGCCAACTTATGGCGAACAAAGCGGTACAAAAGGGGGTGGTGATGGACGGAGCATCAGAACCAATCAAACACTCACACCCAGTCAACAGATCTGGGTTTGATCCATCACCGTTCTTTAGCCCACTCTGCCACCCCAGTTCAGACATGGCCATATGCAAGTCAGTCTGACCCTGTGCCTCATGGGAACAGTCCAGCCCGAACTGCCAAGCGATGCCTTCCCTGGACCGGAAACAAGCTTCCTAGGACCGGTTTCTGGCATTTCAGCCGTCTTCAGCCAGGCTTGCTTGAATCCAGTGGCAAAGTGAGCAAGGGACTCACGTCTGAGCATACCCTGCCAACTTATGGCGAACAAAGCGGTACAAAAGGGGGTGGTGATGGACGGAGCATCAGAACCAATCAAACACTCACACCCAGTCAACAGATCTGGGTTTGATCCATCACCGTTCTTTAGCCCACTCTGCCACCCCAGTTCAGACATGGCCATATGCAAATCAGTCTGACCCTGTGCCTCATGGGAACAGTCCAGCCCGAACTGCCAAGCGATGCCTTCCCTGGACCGGAAACAAGCTTCCTAGGACCGGTTTCTGGCATTTCAGCCGTCTTCAGCCAGGCTTGCTTGAATCCAGTGGCAAAGTGAGCAAGGGACTCACGTCTGAGCATACCCTGCCAACTTATGGCGAACAAAGCGGTACAAAAGGGGGTGGTGATGGACGGAGCATCAGAACCAATCAAACACTCACACCCAGTCAACAGATCTGGGTTTGATCCATCACCGTTCTTTAGCCCACTCTGCCACCCCAGTTCAGACATGGCCATATGCAAATCAGTCTGACCCTGTGCCTCATGGGAACAGTCCAGCCCGAACTGCCAAGCGATGCCTTCCCTGGACCGGAAACAAGCTTCCTAGGACCGGTTTCTGGCATTTCAGCCGTCTTCAGCCAGGCTTGCTTGAATCCAGTGGCAAAGTGAGCAAGGGACTCACGTCTGAGCATACCCTGCCAACTTATGGCGAACAAAGCGGTACAAAAGGGGGTGGTGATGGACGGAGCATCAGAACCAATCAAACACTCACACCCAGTCAACAGATCTGGGTTTGATCCATCACCGTTCTTTAGCCCACTCTGCCACCCCAGTTCAGACATGGCCATATGCAAATCAGTCTGACCCTGTGCCTCATGGGAACAGTCCAGCCCGAACTGCCAAGCGATGCCTTCCCTGGACCGGTAACAAGCTTCCTAGGACCGGTTTCTGGCATTTCAGCCGTCTTCAGCCAGGCTTGCTTGAATCCAGTGGCAAAGTGAGCAAGGGACTCACGTCTGAGCATACCCTGCCAACTTATGGCGAACAAAGCGGTACAAAAGGGGGTGGTGATGGACGGAGCATCAGAACCAATCAAACACTCACACCCAGTCAACAGATCTGGGTTTGATCCATCACCGTTCTTTAGCCCACTCTGCCACCCCAGTTCAGACATGGCCATATGCAAATCAGTCTGACCCTGTGCCTCATGGGAACAGTCCAGCCCGAACTGCCAAGCGATGCCTTCCCTGGACCGGAAACAAGCTTCCTAGGACCGGTTTCTGGCATTTCAGCCGTCTTCAGCCAGGCTTGCTTGAATCCAGTGGCAAAGTGAGCAAGGGACTCACGTCTGAGCATACCCTGCCAACTTATGGCGAACAAAGCGGTACAAAAGGGGGTGGTGATGGACGGAGCATCAGAACCAATCAAACACTCACACCCAGTCAACAGATCTGGGTTTGATCCATCACCGTTCTTTAGCCCACTCTGCCACCCCAGTTCAGACATGGCCATATGCAAATCAGTCTGACCCTGTGCCTCATGGGAACAGTCCAGCCCGAACTGCCAAGCGATGCCTTCCCTGGACCGGAAACAAGCTTCCTAGGACCGGTTTCTGGCATTTCAGCCGTCTTCAGCCAGGCTTGCTTGAATCCAGTGGCAAAGTGAGCAAGGGACTCACGTCTGAGCATACCCTGCCAACTTATGGCGAACAAAGCGGTACAAAAGGGGGTGGTGATGGACGGAGCATCAGAACCAATCAAACACTCACACCCAGTCAACAGATCTGGGTTTGATCCATCACCGTTCTTTAGCCCACTCTGCCACCCCAGTTCAGACATGGCCATATGCAAATCAGTCTGACCCTGTGCCTCATGGGAACAGTCCAGCCCGAACTGCCAAGCGATGCCTTCCCTGGACCGGAAACAAGCTTCCTAGGACCGGTTTCTGGCATTTCAGCCGTCTTCAGCCAGGCTTGCTTGAATCCAGTGGCAAAGTGAGCAAGGGACTCACGTCTGAGCATACCCTGCCAACTTATGGCGAACAAAGCGGTACAAAAGGGGGTGGTGATGGACGGAGCATCAGAACCAATCAAACACTCACACCCAGTCAACAGATCTGGGTTTGATCCATCACCGTTCTTTAGCCCACTCTGCCACCCCAGTTCAGACATGGCCATATGCAAATCAGTCTGACCCTGTGCCTCATGGGAACAGTCCAGCCCGAACTGCCAAGCGATGCCTTCCCTGGACCGGAAACAAGCTTCCTAGGACCGGTTTCTGGCATTTCAGCCGTCTTCAGCCAGGCTTGCTTGAATCCAGTGGCAAAGTGAGCAAGGGACTCACGTCTGAGCATACCCTGCCAACTTATGGCGAACAAAGCGGTACAAAAGGGGGTGGTGATGGACGGAGCATCAGAACCAATCAAACACTCACACCCAGTCAACAGATCTGGGTTTGATCCATCACCGTTCTTTAGCCCACTCTGCCACCCCAGTTCAGACATGGCCATATGCAAATCAGTCTGACCCTGTGCCTCATGGGAACAGTCCAGCCCGAACTGCCAAGCGATGCCTTCCCTGGACCGGAAACAAGCTTCCTAGGACCGGTTTCTGGCATTTCAGCCGTCTTCAGCCAGGCTTGCTTGAATCCAGTGGCAAAGTGAGCAAGGGACTCACGGCTAAAGAACGGTGATGGATCAAACCCAGATCTGTTGACTGGGTGTGAGTGTTTGATTGGTTCTGATGCTCCGTCCATCACCACCCCCTTTTGTACCGCTTTGTTCGCCATAAGTTGGCAGGGTATGCTCAGACGTGAGTCCCTTGCTCACTTTGCCACTGGATTCAAGCAAGCCTGGCTGAAGACGGCTGAAATGCCAGAAACCGGTCCTAGGAAGCTTGTTTCCGGTCCAGGGAAGGCATGGCTTGGCAGTTCGGGCTGGACTGTTCCCATGATGCACAGGGTCAGACTGATTTGCATATGGCCATGTCTGAACTGGGGTGGCAGAGTGGGCTAAAGAACGGTGATGGATCAAACCCAGATCTGTTGACTGGGTGTGAGTGTTTGATTGGTTCTGATGCTCCGTCCATCACCACCCCCTTTTGTACCGCTTTGTTCGCCATAAGTTGGCAGGGTATGCTCAGACGTGAGTCCCTTGCTCACTTTGCCACTGGATTCAAGCAAGCCTGGCTGAAGACGGCTGAAATGCCAGAAACCGGTCCTAGGAAGCTTGTTTCCGGTCCAGGGAAGGCATGGCTTGGCAGTTCGGGCTGGACTGTTCCCATGATGCACAGGGTCAGACTGATTTGCATATGGCCATGTCTGAACTGGGGTGGCAGAGTGGGCTAAAGAACGGTGATGGATCAAACCCAGATCTGTTGACTGGGTGTGAGTGTTTGATTGGTTCTGATGCTCCGTCCATCACCACCCCCTTTTGTACCGCTTTGTTCGCCATAAGTTGGCAGGGTATGCTCAGACGTGAGTCCCTTGCTCACTTTGCCACTGGATTCAAGCAAGCCTGGCTGAAGACGGCTGAAATGCCAGAAACCGGTCCTAGGAAGCTTGTTTCCGGTCCAGGGAAGGCATGGCTTGGCAGTTCGGGCTGGACTGTTCCCATGATGCACAGGGTCAGACTGATTTGCATATGGCCATGTCTGAACTGGGGTGGCAGAGTGGGCTAAAGAACGGTGATGGATCAAACCCAGATCTGTTGACTGGGTGTGAGTGTTTGATTGGTTCTGATGCTCCGTCCATCACCACCCCCTTTTGTACCGCTTTGTTCGCCATAAGTTGGCAGGGTATGCTCAGACGTGAGTCCCTTGCTCACTTTGCCACTGGATTCAAGCAAGCCTGGCTGAAGACGGCTGAAATGCCAGAAACCGGTCCTAGGAAGCTTGTTTCCGGTCCAGGGAAGGCATGGCTTGGCAGTTCGGGCTGGACTGTTCCCATGATGCACAGGGTCAGACTGATTTGCATATGGCCATGTCTGAACTGGGGTGGCAGAGTGGGCTAAAGAACGGTGATGGATCAAACCCAGATCTGTTGACTGGGTGTGAGTGTTTGATTGGTTCTGATGCTCCGTCCATCACCACCCCCTTTTGTACCGCTTTGTTCGCCATAAGTTGGCAGGGTATGCTCAGACGTGAGTCCCTTGCTCACTTTGCCACTGGATTCAAGCAAGCCTGGCTGAAGACGGCTGAAATGCCAGAAACCGGTCCTAGGAAGCTTGTTTCCGGTCCAGGGAAGGCATGGCTTGGCAGTTCGGGCTGGACTGTTCCCATGATGCACAGGGTCAGACTGATTTGCATATGGCCATGTCTGAACTGGGGTGGCAGAGTGGGCTAAAGAACGGTGATGGATCAAACCCAGATCTGTTGACTGGGTGTGAGTGTTTGATTGGTTCTGATGCTCCGTCCATCACCACCCCCTTTTGTACCGCTTTGTTCGCCATAAGTTGGCAGGGTATGCTCAGACGTGAGTCCCTTGCTCACTTTGCCACTGGATTCAAGCAAGCCTGGCTGAAGACGGCTGAAATGCCAGAAACCGGTCCTAGGAAGCTTGTTTCCGGTCCAGGGAAGGCATGGCTTGGCAGTTCGGGCTGGACTGTTCCCATGATGCACAGGGTCAGACTGATTTGCATATGGCCATGTCTGAACTGGGGTGGCAGAGTGGGCTAAAGAACGGTGATGGATCAAACCCAGATCTGTTGACTGGGTGTGAGTGTTTGATTGGTTCTGATGCTCCGTCCATCACCACCCCCTTTTGTACCGCTTTGTTCGCCATAAGTTGGCAGGGTATGCTCAGACGTGAGTCCCTTGCTCACTTTGCCACTGGATTCAAGCAAGCCTGGCTGAAGACGGCTGAAATGCCAGAAACCGGTCCTAGGAAGCTTGTTTCCGGTCCAGGGAAGGCATGGCTTGGCAGTTCGGGCTGGACTGTTCCCATGATGCACAGGGTCAGACTGATTTGCATATGGCCATGTCTGAACTGGGGTGGCAGAGTGGGCTAAAGAACGGTGATGGATCAAACCCAGATCTGTTGACTGGGTGTGAGTGTTTGATTGGTTCTGATGCTCCGTCCATCACCACCCCCTTTTGTACCGCTTTGTTCGCCATAAGTTGGCAGGGTATGCTCAGACGTGAGTCCCTTGCTCACTTTGCCACTGGATTCAAGCAAGCCTGGCTGAAGACGGCTGAAATGCCAGAAACCGGTCCTAGGAAGCTTGTTTCCGGTCCAGGGAAGGCATGGCTTGGCAGTTCGGGCTGGACTGTTCCCATGATGCACAGGGTCAGACTGATTTGCATATGGCCATGTCTGAACTGGGGTGGCAGAGTGGGCTAAAGAACGGTGATGGATCAAACCCAGATCTGTTGACTGGGTGTGAGTGTTTGATTGGTTCTGATGCTCCGTCCATCACCACCCCCTTTTGTACCACGGCGCCTATGTAGGCGCCACCCAGGCGCCCGGACATTGGTTCTTTTCTTTCCGTGCCAGTTAAACTCCGATCCAGGAAGAGCTACCCCTCTGCTGCTTTTTGGTAGGCCTTTTCTGGACTTTTGTCAATTTTTGAATTCCGACTTCGTGTGCGAGGTATGTCTTTGTGGAAGACAGGTTTCAAGCCTTACGAGACTTATTCCTGCATGATGTGAGTCACCGATCCCCACCGTGTATGTCTGTGGTGTCTCGAGTGCGACCACAATACGAAGTTGTGTTCAGACTGTCAGGCGATGGGTCCGAAGACCTTGAGGGAGCGAGTGATGAAGTTACTCGCGACCCGGCAGTAGACACTGTCAAGCAAGACTCCAAGGAGGTCACAGTCTTGATCGAAGAAGAGGAGGTCGCAGGACCACTCACAGAGCCCCGAGCCCTCTTCTTCCCAGTCGAGGTCCTAGGGACACTCTGGGGAAGAGGCATAAGAAGAAGTGGAAGTCCAAGCAGACTTCGTCTGCATCTGAACTGGTGTCCGTCGTCGAGAGAGGTTAGGAGCACTGATACTCTAAGCACGGTTCCGCAGAGTCGACTTCGCGTGTCCCACCCTTTCAGGGAGCCGGAGCGACTCCCACTCAGATAAGTTTTACGAGGCCATGCGCTGCGTATTTGAGTGGAACGACCCAGCTGGCGAGCCTTCGGGACCCGTGGAGGCGGAAGGGGCCCCATTGGGTTTGACGCCTTCGACCAAGACGCCGGTGGGGCCCCAGGGATCTGTCTTGGATCCGGTTCGATGCTGGTCGTGCCAATGTAACCTTTCCCGACGTCGAATCCGAAGTCTGTGCCCAAGACGTCACTAATGCCCGTTGGTGGCGCAAGCCCCATCCTCATCCCCGACGACAGTGCCGGAACGGCATTGATCTACGCTGATTCCAACGTCTGCCTAGACCAGGAAGACTGACTGGTAGCGTTGGATATGCAGGACGCGTATTTTTACATTCCCATCCTGCCGGGCCACAGGCGTTACCTGCGGTTCAAGGTAGGCCATGAGCAATTTCAGTTTACCGTGCTCCCTTTCTGCCTTACCAGTGCCCCTCGGGTGTTCACCAAGGTGATTGCAGTGGTCGCGGCTCATCTGCGCAGATTAGGGGTGTCAGTCTTCCGCTACCCCTCTGACTGGCTGTTGAAGGCGTCCTCACCCCAGGCAGTCGTCTCCCACCTTCAGAATATGGCGAACCTTATGCATTCGCTGGGGTTCTCTGAAAACATGCTTAAGTCACACCTGACTCCTTCTCAGATGCTCCCTTTTATAGCAGCTGTGGACGCAGGACAGTTTCGGGCTTATCCTTCTGAGCAACGAGTCCAGGATATTCAGCCTATGATTACAATATTTCAGGCTCTAACCTGGATTTCGGGAGACTGACTCTGAGGCCGTTGGGCCTCATGGCCTCCTGCATCCTGTTGGTGAGACACGCCAGATGGCATATGCGGGCTCTACAGTGTGACTTGATATTCCAATAGGCACAGCATTGGAGAAATCTCACCGACGTGGTGCAGATCTTGAAAGGAACTGCACTGGTGGTTGACGAACCGCGATTGGGTCAACGGCAAGCCTCTCTCCTTTCCCCAACCAGATCTCACAGTTGTGACCGATGCGTCACTTATGGGATGGAGCGGCCATCTGGAAGAGGTGGAGATCAGGGGACACTGGTCTCCGGCGGAGATGGGGCTCCACATAAATTTATTGGAGCTCCGAGCAATTCGGTTTGCATTGAAAGCATTTCGTTCAAGGCATATGAGCTGCAGATTATACACTTTTGCATAGATCGCCATCTGGTGTTGGGCCCGGATGTTTGCAGTTTGTTTTTCCTCTTGGAAAGTCTTTGGAAGTCACGAGATCGGTGACTCCTCCCTTGGATCGTATTGCGCATGGGCTTCGGCTCCATCCTCAGATTGTTTTTTTCCGCTATCGGGCTCGGATGTAATACTTCGCGCTCCGGTTCCGAACATTTCCAGTTCGACGATCGAAGCGGAATCCTCGCTCATCGCAGTATTGTTCAGATCCAGATCTCCTCAATCACCTTCTCTTAGACACATCTTCGATTCCAGTCGTCGACGGCTGCCTTCGGGCCTACCCAAGCTCCGGTCCCGGCTGATGGAAAGAACTCCTTTCAAGAAGTGCCCTCGATGTGGGTCCAAATTCCCCCACACCGATCTTCATGAGGTGTGCAACCTCTGCCTCTCCCCTGAACACGAGGCTCGAGACTGTCCAGCCTGCAAGTCTTTCAGATCGAAAAAGACTATTCGAGATCGAAGAGCCAGACGAAACATGGCGCACTGCTCGACCTCCATTCCAGGGGACACTGGTCTCCGGCGGAGATGGGGCTCCACATAAATTTATTGGAGCTCCGAGCAATTCGGTTTGCATTGAAAGCATTTCGTTCAAGGCATATGAGCTGCAGATTATACACTTTTGCATAGATCGCCATCTGGTGTTGGGCCCGGATGTTTGCAGTTTCGCCTCCGGGCCTAGGCAAGACCAGAGACACTGCTTCAAACACCCCACCTTCGGGCCCGGTGAAGAAGCCAAATAAGCCTTCCGGCAGCTCGGGCTCGAGCCAGCCCTCCAGCGGTGCCGAGAAACATACTTCGGCACCGAAAAAGAGACCGGCCTCTACCTCGACACCGAGCTCCGCACCAAAGTCCTCGGTGTCGAAACCCAGCCTTTCGGTACCGACCAAACCCCATAAGGCCCTCGGCACCGACACTTCTACGCCGAAGCCCACCTCGGCGCCGACCAAGAAATCGGAGGTTCCCAAGCCCAGTGCTAAGCACGGCACGGACAAGCCTAAAAAAGTTATCGGCCCTGAAACCTTCAGCGCCGACGGAACAAACATTGTCACAGGAACTGTTTACACCGGATCCTTTGCAAAAGACTCTTACCAAGGATCCAAAAACTGGACATTTGGCACTCTCTTCTAAAAAGAGACATTTGGACAAACCGGCTCCGCCTCCACCTCCAAAGAGGAAGGACTCTGCTACCTCCCCTTTCAGAATGCCTTCCTCACCTCCTCCACCCCCGCCCCCTCCACCTTCTCCACCCCCACCTCATCGCTCCCCGACCCCGTCTCCAGATGATGATGATCAGGGGGCCTATATTATGATCCAGGGGATGTGCCCCTAGACCCCACCCCGACAGGATCGCCAGACCCATGGGACAACTACAATAATCCAGACGTTCCAGACGTCCCACAAGATGACCTTTACCCTTCCAGGCCATCTCCACCGGAAGACTCATTAGGTTTCCACCACCTACTTCAGAGGGCGGCACATTATCACGGGGTAGAGCTACACACTGACCCAGTAGAGGAAGATTTCCTCCTCGACACCTTTGATACTGCACATAGGTCTACCTCCATACTACCTATGCTCAAGGGGGTGATAAAACATGCGCCAGAGGTTTTTAAGGACCCAGTCAGGGCTAGGGTCATTAACCCATGCATAGAGAAAAAGTACAAAGCTGCCCCCACAGATCCTGCCTGTATCAAAGGGCCAGCGCCACTGGATTCCCTAGTGGTTTCCACTGCACGGAAGAGGTCAAACTCCCAGACGTCAGGCGAAGCACCACCACCTGACAGAGTCAAAGCTACTGGACGCGTCAGGAAAGCGCACGGCGTCACAAGAAGCCAATATATGGCGTATCGCCAACACTCAAGTGCTATTGGCCAGATACGATAGAGCGCATTATGATGAATTAGAAACCATAATGCACCACCTCCCAGAAAGATACAAAAATAGGGCCAATGAATTAATTCAAGAGGGTAAGACTATTACTAACACCTCCATACGCTGTGCCTTAGACGCAGCAGACACAGCCTCCAGGGCCATTAACACTAGCGTCCTCCTCCGTCGCCATGCTTGGCTGAGAGTATCAGGCTTCAAACCTGAGGTACAGGCCTCCATCCTAAATCATCCCTTTGACCAAGAACACCTATTCGGCCCAAAGGTAGATGAGGCCCTCGAGAAAATGAGGAAGGACACTGATACGGCGAAATCTATGGGAGCCCTGCAGTCACACCCTCCTAGGCGCTCCTTTCACCGCTCTTTCTTTCGGGGTACGGCTAGAGGCTACTCCTCAGCGCGTCCACTTCCTACAAATCCCCTGCTCAGTCCACCTTCACACGGGGTTATCAAAGAGGAGGCTATAGGGGCAATGACAATAAAGGCAGAGGCAAAACAAATACTGCCCGCTCTGCCACACCGCCTACCCAATGACTTCCCCCCGCTCCCTCCAGACCATCCCACTCCGGTCGGGGGCAGGCTACAAAATTTCCTTCAGGTCTGGGAGACCATCACCTCAGACAAATGGGTGACCCAAATTATTCGCTCAGGGTACTGCCTAGAATTGACATCTACCCCCCCCAAACATTCCACCCAGGCAACGCCCAATGTCACAAGAACATTCCACATTACTGAAACAGGAGGTAATCTCCCTCCTACAAAAACAGGCAATAGAACAAGTTTCCGCCAATCAGCAAAATGTAGGGTGTCTACTCCCTATATTTTCTAATACCAAAAAGAGACGAGACTCTACGACCTATTCTAGATCTCCGTCCTCTAAACACATACATACATTCGGACCATTTTCACATGGTAACACTTCAGCAGGTACTTCCGCTCCTCTCACGACTTTCTCACCACACTGGACTTGAAAGACACATACTTTCACATTCTGGTACACCATGCTCACAGAAAGTACCTCAGATTTGTAGTGGACGGGCAACACTACCAGTTCAAGGTGCTCCCATTTGGGGGACACAACAGCACCAAGGGTATTCACCAAGTGCCTAGCGGTAGTGGCAGCACACCTCAGAAGACAGCACATTCACGTCTTCCCATATTTGGACGACTGGCTAATAAAAGCCACGTCCTACAACCAATGTGTTCACCACACCGCCACTACAATCCAACTACTTCACCAGCTAGGCTTCACGGTGAACCACCAAAAGTCCCAGCTAACATCATCCCACATAAAGCAATAGCTCGGTGCCACCATAGACACCTCAAAAGCCATAGCATACCCCAATCCGGCCAGGATTGCAAGCATTCAGGCTTTGCGTCAAAGATTCATACCTCAACACTCTCTTCCAGCAAGAGTGTTTTATGCAACTGATGGGGATGATGGCCTCTTGCATTTTCATAGTGCCTCACGCAAGACTCCAGATGCGTCCACTCCAAGAGTGCTTAGCGCGCCAATGGAACCAGGCCCAGGGGCAACTGACAGATCTGGTGTTGGTAGACGGTCGCACCCATCGCTCTCTGCAGTGGTGGAACACCACAAATCTTTCCAGAGGTCGACCGTTCCTGGACCCGGTTCCACAAATAATACTAACAGACGCATCGCTCTCCGGCTGGGGAGCTCATCTATTACACCTCACAGTGCAGGGCACATGGACGCCGCAACAAAAGTTACTCCATATCAACCGTCTGGAGTTACTAGCAATCTTTCTAGCCCTAAAATCCTTTCAAACACAGATTTTAGGCAAGGCAGTCCTCATTCGCACAGACATGACGGCCATGTACTACATTCAAAAACAAGGCGGCACACACTCTCCACAGCTCTCTCAACTAGCACAGAGCATATGGAGATGGGCAATTCCACACAAAATCTCTCTCCTAGCCCAACATGTCCCAGGAGTCCAAAACTCCATGGCAGATCTGCTCAGCAGACAGACGCAGCAGATCCATGAGTGGGAACTTCACCCACAGGTTCTTCACCCGTTCTTTCAGATGTGGGGGCATCCACAGATAGACCTCTTCGCCGCCTGATACCCACACCCATTGTCCAAAGGCAATGCGATATGGATGAACTGGTCAGGCAAATTTGCGTAGGCCTTTCCACCTCTCCCACTAATTCCATTAGTGGTGCGAAAGCTATAACAGCATTCCCTCACACTGATCCTAGTAGCTCCAACGTGGGCCAGACAACCGGGGTACACCACGTTGCTGGAACTCTCGGTAGTACCACACCAAAAGCTACACCTCTCACCATGCCTCCTAACCCAGAACCATGGAGAGATCAGACACCCAGACCCAGCTCAGCTCAACCTTGCGATCTGGCTCCTGAGATCCTAGAATTCGGATACCTTAACCTTCCCCCTGACTGTATGAACGTCATCAGAGAAGCTAGACGCCCTACCACTAGAGCCTGCTACGCTGCCAAGTGGAAAAGATTTTTTTGTTTATTGCCATAACACAGTCAATCCTCTAGACGTATCTATACAGCACATCATATACAAAGGTGTAACCTAGCATTTACATCCATTCGGCTACACCTCGCAGCGATTGCCGCTTACCTACAAAACAGACAGCACCTATCACTTTTCAGAGTGCCTGCTATTAAAGCCTTCATGGAAGGCCTGAAACGAATAATTCCCCCCAGAGTACCACCCTCACCTGTGTGGAACTTAAATATAGTTCTCACAAGGCTAATGGGACCGCCCTTCGAACCTTTGCATAAATGCGAACTGCAATTTCTCACATGGAACACAGCTTGTCTTGTAGCCATCACTTCCCTTAGAAGGGTCAGTGAGATACAAGCACTTACTATACAAGAACCTTTTCTCCAAATGCACCACAACAAGGTTGTTCTCCGTACCAACCCAAAATTCCTCCCCAAAGTCATTTCCCCCTTTCATCTAAACCAATCGGTAGAATTACCGGTATTTTTCTCGCAACCTCAAACTGTTGCAGAATGGGCTATACACACGCTAGATGTTAAACGGGCCTTACTTTACTATATCCAGAGAACACAACCTTTCAGAAAGACCAAACAACTATTTGTCTCTTTCTCTCCACCACACAAAGGCAACCCCATCTCAAAATCAGGGATAGCTAGGTGGATTGTAAAATGCATACAGATTTGCTACCACAAAGCAAAACAAACGCTATCTGTTCCCCCTAAAGCCCACTCTACACGAAAGATAGGGGCTTCTATGGCTTTTCTAGGGAACATCCCATTAGATGATATCTGCATAGCAGCTACATGGTCAACACCGCACACTTTCCCTAAACATTACTGTGTAGATGTGCAAACCAAGCAACAAGCTAGTGTGGGCCAGGCTGTACTAAAAACACTATTTCAAACCACTGCAACAGATACCGGGGGTCGCCGCTAAGGTTGGGAACTGCTATATAGTCTATGCAAAAGTGTGTAATCTGCAGCTCATATGCCTCGAACGGAATATGCTACTTACCAGTATGCATCTGTTCTTGGCATGTAGAGCTGCAGATCTACACACGCCCACCCGCCTCCCCGGCTACCTGTATCTGTTCCAGTCTATCTTATTTAGATACAACACACATGGGTTTCTTCACTGTTATTACTAC
Organism: Triturus cristatus; assembly: GCF_964204655.1. NCBI lineage: Eukaryota > Metazoa > Chordata > Amphibia > Caudata > Salamandridae > Triturus > Triturus cristatus. The sequence goes on along the minus strand of NC_140579.1, from coordinate 142,040,776 downwards.
GCTCCATCTTTTCCTGTTGGCGAAAAACAATCTGAGGATGGAGCCGAAGCCCAATGCGCAATACGATCCAAGGGAGGAGTCACCGACCAAGTGACTTCCAAATACTTTCCAAGAGGAAAAACAAACTGCAAACATCCGGGCCCAACACCAGATGGCGATCTATGCAAAAGTGTGTAGATCTGCAGCTCTACATGCCAAGAACAGATGCATACTGGTAAGTAGCATATTCCTTCCTTCTGTCAAGGGGAAGTTAGTGCAGGTGTTCACAGACAACACCATCGCCATGTGGTACTGCAGCAAGCAGGGCGGTTTGGGATCGTGGACCCTTTGTTGAGAGGCTCTTCGTCTCTGGACATGGCTGGAACAGCAGTGCATAACCCTGTTGGTTCAACACCTGGCAGGTTCTCTGAACGCCAGGGCGGACAAACTTAGCCGTTGATACCTAGTGGATCTCGAGTGGCGTCTCCAGTTGGAGGTGGCGCATGGTCTCTTTCAGCAGTAGAGAACCGTGGTTAGATTTGTTCGCCTCCGAAGAGAACACGCAGTGTCAGTGGTACTGTGCACTGGAGTTTCCAAGGCGCTATTGTTCGGCAACGCCTTTTGTCACGAGTAGAGCACAGGCCTGTTGTACCTTCTGAAGATCAGGAATGACCGGGCCCAAATCATTCTTGTGGCTCCGGACTGGGCTAGGAGTGTCTGGTATCCAGAGCTTCTGAGGATGAGTATCTATCCTCCGATCAAGCTGCCCATTCGGGAGGATCTTCTGTCGCAGCAGCAGGGAAGGGTTCTCCACCCGAACCTGTGAACTCTGTGTCTCCATGCATGGAGATTGAGCGACAACAGTTAATAGCTTTTGGCCTTCCTCCTGAGGTTTGTAACGTTATTCTGGCGGCCCTCCACTAAGGCGGTATACGCCTGCTGTTGGCAGAAATTTGTGTTATACTGTAGAGAAAGGTACATTGACACACTTGTGGCTCCTCTTTCTACTTCTCTTTCTACTGTCCTTTTATTCATTCAAACCTTTCCCAGCAGTGCCCTGCTATAGGAACTCTCACTCTTCAAGTCTGCAACTGTGAATAGATTTCTAAAAGGACTACCTCAATTATTTTCACCTACACCCTTTGTTATGCCACATTGGGACATTAATTTGTTCCTTACCTATCTAATGACCGCTCCTTTTGAGCCTTTGTACAATTGTCTCCTCCGGCTGTTGCATAAAGTTTTAGATAGCGAGTGCACACCTTCCCTTGTCTTGTTGATTAAAGTTTCCGCTGGAACTGCAAATGAATCTGCGTGCAAGCAGTTCTGTGAATCGTCCCATCACAGTGTTTGTACAAGAATTCTGAAAGAGAGGTGCCGCTGTAAGCGGCGCCTACTGCTGCACAGCTTTAACGGAGAAAACTCTCAGAAGAACTTTTCTAAACGTTGAATATTCACTCTAAACCAAATAATCCATATGAAACCATCCATTTGTCATATTAATCCCGTAGTCTCTGTTGTTAATTGCAATCAATCCGGAGACAGATGGGTGCCATTGAATACTTTATTCGCATTTTCAAAACGCTTTTTGTGACCAATCCAGGCTTAACATAAGCGTGTGCTGTCAGTCATTTTTCATTATCAGACTTTACATATCACCCAATGCATTTCGAACCTCTTTGGTTCTTCGTCAGGGGTCGCTGAAATAAATAAAAAGATGCGCTTAGCTGAACCACTCTAAGATCTAATATGCCTAATATTTGAAGAGAGACCTAAACTTACTTATAAACAATGCACCTCGAGCAAAAAACAGAATCACCTCACATCGCCAACCTCTCTGTGATCCCACTAACCGAATATAACTCCCATCTACAAACAATGTGTTTAAACAAAATCTGCTCGTGCATCCTACATCTAATTAGCAACCAAAGTTTGTGTGCTGCCCCATAAACTACCCCTGTCCTTTCACAACTAAACTAAAGACCCTAGTCTATCACTGAAAACCACTTAACCCTTATTTACCTTGTGAAAAGCCTAAACCGGCATTGCGTTGTTTTCGTGCCTCCTCCCGTGCTTCAAGACAGATCAAACTACAAACACCCTCCCTTCCCGCTTTTAAACCATTGCCACAGGTGTGCTGAATCTACTCTTGTAACTGCCTAATTTACAGGAGAATAGTATACGATGTAAGAATGAACACTACTACAGAACCCACAATGCTTTGCCCCTGGAGTGCACTAACCTAACATAATCCCCAATAATCGTGAGAAAATGAACTGAATAACTCGACATATTTTCAAAAATGTTAATCCTGAATAAAAATAAAAAATACATGAGCAGCGTATTCATAGAACATGACATTGCCTGAAAAGTAATAAAGCAATAATGAAACGCTGTACTCTTTTGTTACAGTCCCAAGAGATGATGCTGATCATAGAGTAGTCAAATCCGCCATCTTTTCTAGTCCGAGAAAAAATCCTGTATATTCAACCGGTCTGTGTTCTGTTGAACGTTCCATTGTCTCCAGAGTGATGCTTTAAAGTGCATTCATTTTACTTTTTATTCTTTGAAACATGTGGGGTGCAGACGCTTGTTGGACGATAATTTGCTAAGCATAAAGTTTTAGATAGCGGCTGTTGACCATCAAAGCTGCCTTCTTGGTGGCGATCACATCTGCCCGGCGGGTGAGTGAGTTGCAGGAGTTATTTTGCTCGCCTCCTTACCTTATGTACTTTCCGGACAAGGTGGTGCTTCGCACCAGAGCATCCTTTTTTGCCAAAGGTTGTGAACCCATTCCACCTAGGTCAATCTATCACTTCGCCCACCTTCTTTGCTCCCCCGCATCCCTCTAAGGAAGAGGAGCGTCTCCACCGACTAGACCCAAAAAGAGGGTTGTGGTTCTACCTTGGCTGTACAAAAGTGTTACGGGTGGATGACCAACTCTTTGCGGGAGCAAAGAAGAGAAGGGCAGTGCAAAAAAGGACCATCTCTTGCTGGGTCGTCCTCTGCATCAAAATCTGTGATGCCTCGACAAAGAAGCAGCCCCCTGAGGGATTAAGAGCCCATTCCACGAGCGCAAAGGCTGCACCTACAGCCTTTGCTTGGGTGTCCCAGTCCAAGACATCTGTCTGGCAGCGACGTGGGCTTCTTTGCACACGTTCGAAAAACACTACTGCCTTGATGGTCAGGTACGCAGGACCGGTCATTTTGACCCTTCAGTCATGCAAGACGACTTAGTTTAGGATGTGAGTCCGCAACCCACTGCTGGGATGGTATGGCTCGGGTATCTAATTCAAAGTTAAGGAATCTGCAGCTAGAAGTCTGTATCAGATGAACAAGTTACTTGCCTTCGGTAACGCATTATCTGGTAGAGACTCTATCTAGCAGCAGATTCCTAACACCCCCACCCATGCCTCCCTGCATTGCTGCATTGCGGACTGATATTGAAGGACTACGGTTGTTCCCCCCCCCCCCCCCCGCTTTGTTTCTGGAGCTCCACGCATTCCCTCCGGGACCTCCTATCCATAAGGAAGGCCCGTTTAATGAGCTCCAGATCCCCTTGTACAATTTTGTTCGGGTGTTCAAACAGTTCTAGTTGACCTAACCTAGAAAAATTCGATTTCAAATATCTGATCCAAGGAGTACACAGTATCTTGTCCCGGCCCAAAAAATCCCTCAAGATCAGGTGCGTTAATGGTATATCCTGGTTTAGCCATAATTTAAGCCAACAGGTCAGGGGACGTAAGGAAAACAAGTCACTTAAGAATTGCACCCCTAGCTCTTCATGCACAACAAAGTTAGATGTGCCTGTGGGGACACATAAGAGACGCTTCAAAAAAGAATTGTCCGCAATCTGCAGCTGCTCACCAGCAACATATCCCCAAATTTCGCTGCCATAAATTACAGTTGCCACTCACTTTGCGTTATACAGTTTCAGTATGGCACAAATGGGTTTTTCCCCGATTTTGGCAGCAAAGTTAAATATCGAGGCATTAACTCTTGCAAATTCTCCTTTCTTTTTTAAAAGTTGCGGGGCCCAGTTAAGTTTAGAGTCGAAGAGAACCCCAAGATAGGAGAATGTTTTCGTTAGCGGAATTATTGCTTGATTAATTTTAAATGTAAAAGTCCTCCTTGATTGCTGCCCTACTTGCATGACAAAAGATTTAGAGTTGTTGACCGTCAAATCTCTATCTGTCATAAATGAGTTAAAAGCATCTAGAAGAGATTGCAGGCCCTTTTCCGTTGTTGAAATTAGAACCGCATCATCTGCGTACAATAAAATGGGAATTCCCCGCCTGCCTACTCTAGGATAGTCGGCCTGGACATTCTGTAACACGCTATCTAGCTCATTAATGTAAAAATTAAAAAGAAAGGGGGCCAAGATACATCCCTGACGTACACTTTTACTAATATTAAAATTATTTGATACACTCAATTCTTGGGAATATCTCACATTAGCACTGGTATTGTTGTGTAAGTCAGCCAGAAAATCGACCACCCCACTTTCCACCCCCTTCTCCCTCATGGACAGATCCAGCTTTCCCCTGTTAACACAGTCGAACGCTGAGGACAGATCCATGAATGCGAGGTGGATGGTGCCCTTCTGCGCAACAGTGTACTTGCTTAAAATTAAGAAGAGATTAAGACACTGGGTGATTGTAGAACGACCTCTACAGAATCCATACTGTGAATTGGACATAATATTATTCTCCTCTGCCCAATCAGAAAGTCGCTGCAATAAGATTCTGCCTACAATTTTGACCGTAGAGTCTATTAAAGAAATAGGTCTATAACAGTGTGGGCTGCCTTTGTCCCCTTTCTTAAAAACCGGGACAATTGTAGAGACACCCCATGATAGTGGACACCCAGCTTTCACACCGGCATTAAAAACAGATTCAAGTATTGGTGCCCAAAAGTTAGGCTCAGACTTATACAGGTCCGGAGGGATCCCATCTGGACCTGGTGCCTTACCGGCTGTTAGCCCCACAATTCCATTAATAACTTCACCACGATTGAAGGTAATTATTTCACCCCCAACAGAGGTGACCGGACTGGGAGGTTCAACTACCGAGCTACAATACAGATTCCCATAGTGTACCTCCCAGGCCTCCTTAGAAATGTGACATTCCGGGCCATCACCCGGCTCCTGAGCCAAAAAAGGCTTCCTCATTACTGCCCAAAATCTAGAGCTACATTGCAGAGTAAAAGGGTCAAGTAACTCGCTCCATGCCTCTTCCCTAAGAAAGTCCTTATGACGAGCAATAGCAGTTTTATATATCTTTTGACAAACCTGGACTTCTGCCTTTATCCTAGGTTTAGCTGCCAGCGCTATTTTTAAATTTCTAGCGGCTTTAGAACAGTCATGGTTAAACCATTTGGGTCCCTTAGTCTCCAGCTTCTTTGCTGGAGCTGACAACAACTTTGAGACCTTATCCGCGAAGCTTTGAAAGGCATTGAGGACGTTATGTGGCTGAGCACCATCTTGTATACAAGCCAAGATGTCATCTGCACCTGCAGCTTTAATCTCATTGTAAGACTGGGGTGATTTGAGACCATTTTAGGCGACGGCTTCCATCTGTCAGACTCACCCTACCTGAAGAGGTATTCGTACCTTCCTTTGCTAACCACGGACCCGTCATATGTATAGTGAGGGGGTTGTGATCACTGAACTCACTGGCTTCAATGGCAAAGGAATCCACAAATGACTGCATTAATGATGAAATTAAAACTAAATCAATAAAAGTACCCCTCCCGTGCCCCTTAAAGGTCGGTATCTCAAAACACACAGTGGGGTCGGTCATAGCCATAGTCACCATTAAGTCCAGGTCGTTAAGCATATCATTTAAATGTTCCCCCTCATTTGTGTGTTCAAAGTGAAAATCAGTGATTCTGGGACAATTTGAATCTGTAATACTATTAAAAAGAGGATCCTTGCAAGGATGAACATTAAAATCCCCCATGATCATAAGATTATGTACACAATCCTTCATGGAATTACTTACAAAAACATTCAGTGCAGCTATCTGACTATGAGCTAAGCAAGGATTAAAAGCATTATAAAAATTAACCAGACCGGCCAGACAGTTTTCACCCTTTAAAGCTAAACCAATGAGACCAGTACTGCTTGTTGAAATTCTGCGTATTTTACAGGATAGAGCAACCGAGATGAATATGACCATGCCCCCTTTAGGCCTGCCCCTTGCTGTCGCTGTGGCGGGGACATAATAGGCCTTAAATCCTTCTAAAAAATGGTTACAATCAGTGGACCAGGTCTCCTGCAAGCAAATAATTTGATACTGCTTAATAAACCTAATCCAATTGCTATCCTCCATCTTAGCACCCAACCCCGTAATGTTCCACGAAATAACATTGTTTTGACTACTATTTGGCAAAATTGGCTTAGCACAGCCCATGCTCCCCTTTTCCTGACCCGCAAGTTCCTCGCGTCAATCACAGGATTCTAAACCTGAGAGGGTGTCAAAACTGTTGTGTGTTACAATATTGAACCCTGACCCACACTGCTTGTCAGCATTGAGCAAGTATGCGCCGTTAGTAAACGATGACTGAATAGGAGTGGGGGGTCGAAATAACCCAGAAAACGGCGGGGCTTTGATCAAATGGGTATAAAAATAACCAAGGGGACGTACACTTATAACGTTCCCATTGTGAACTAAGGAAGCTGCTCTCAATAAAACTGTGGCAACGTGCTGAGGATGCTTAAAATTGACTATGATACAGTCACCAGCTATTGATATCCTGGATGTACCAATCCAGCTCACCCTCCTGGTTGACAGTATTTGGTCAGCGAATATAATTGGAAACCCACAATTTTTGTTCAACCATGATACAGTTCTATTTTTCAGTGTATCATGGGATTCCTCAGTTGGCTGTAGAGAAAGACGCTATATGGGAGGAACATTTATAAGAACAGCCACATAAGGTGTGCAGTCTGGGGGAAGATTAGCGTGGCAATTTTTCTTAACATGCATGAAAGCTGACTGGCCCTCAGAGGCTACTATGGCCTTTTTTTGCTGGGTGGGTACAGAGGTAGACGCTAGAGGGGCTAACTCAATTACAGGTATTGGTTGAGTAAATTGCTGAGAATTTATTTTGCCCGAACCCTGTCCCTCAGCGTCCAAGCGCTTATCCGCCATCTTAGGTCCTTCTCCCACTAAAGCCTGGTATGTTACTAGAAGGCCACCCAGTCTCTCTACTTCTGATGCCACCGTATCTAGTTTGGAAATAAGGGGTTTCATCAGCTCTGTGAATTTAGCCTCTATCTTAGCTTCTATGGTGCGACTTAGCATAGCAAACTGCTCCATTAAGTTAAACTTTGTTCCTGCCATATTTAAACTTTCCTGGCAATCTGTAGAAGCCCCAGTGCTATTTGGGGCAAGGTGACTTTTATCTACTCTTTTTTTGCTGATCTTCCCCCCGCGTTTGGTTTGTGCCTTTTTTCTTCATAGGCGCACTGGCCTGGGGGAAGTTGGTATCTCTTCTACGACTGAATCAAGGCTTATATCAGGTGCGGCATCATTTAAGACAGCGTGCACTTGTACGGCTGCCGAAAAAGTTCCCCCAGCACCCGCCCCAAAGTATCAGATGCAGGCTGGGCCGGCAAAGGGATATACACCTCCTCATGTGTGGCAGAGTAGTCGCCTTTGCCTAGTGAAGCCCTGCGCTCATTATTAATTTGATTCACCTTTTTCACCAGGAAGTTATCCATGGAACCTAGGCCAGATGCAGTTTTATCGATTTTAGATTTGGCCATGATCTCGCTGGCCTATAGATCACAGAGCACAGCTAATAACTATTGACCAGCATGCATCAACACAGGTAGATTACTATACAAACAAATGTTAGCAACTCACTACAGCACATCGATTTGTCCAACAGGTCCAGGGTCCGAGGCCCAGCCCAGCCTCCTCTGGCCTCTGAGGGCCACAGAGGGCCCGCCCTTTGCCTGGGCTTAGCCCGGCGCCGCCCGCGTTGCGGGAGGCGCGAGCCACAGAAAAAGTTTCCCCGGTATCAGGGGGCGGGGCCACAGGTGTTTGCTCAGCCCCTCAGGCTCCAGGTGCAATGCTCACTGGCGCTGGCCGCTGCTTCACAGGTCCCCCGTGCAATTCGAAGCGGGAGGCGCGAGCCACAGAAAAGTTTCCCCGGTATCAGGGGGCGGGGCCACAGGTGTTTGCTCAGCCCCTCAGGCTCCAGGTGCAATGCTCACTGGCGCTGGCCGCTGCTTCACAGGTCCCCCGTGCAATTCGAAGCGTCTCCCGCGAAGCAGGAGGCGCGAGCCACAGAAAAAGTTTCCCCGGTATCAGGGGGCGGGGCCACAGGTGTTTGCTCAGCCCCTCAGGCTCCAGGTGCAATGTTCACTGGCGCTGGCCGCTGCTTCACAGGTCCCCCGTGCAATTCGAAGCGTCTCCCCTTCACAGGTCCCTCGTCTCTATCAAATAATGTGTTAACTAAGGTAAGTAACTTGTTCATTAATGCCCTATCAACCTACAGCAAAGCAACATGATGTATAAAGAGAGCCTTTGTTACTTCCTTACCCTGCCACACCCCCCCCCCCCACCCCCCACCCCCTCCTGTACAGACTTTTTTTTTCAGTCTGCTCCATCTTTGTTGTGCCTATGAATACATATAGTCCCTGCCTTCATCGAGTACTAATGCCACATATTTTAACACCTGCTGGGAATTTTTGACACAAATTAGTAAAGAACAGTCAAGTTTCAAAATGGCAACTAACATGTCAAAATTCTCCAGACTCTCGAGATTGGATTCAGAAACTTTGGCAACTCTTCACAGTGGAGCGGTTATCGCGGAGTGTAGATGGGAAAGGCAAGGACTTTGCAAAACTGTGGGCTCCTTTCTTGCAGATTCTTACAAAAGATATGAGAGAAGTCGTGTGCCCGAAATATCTGCAAATTCTGCCTCTCATACCTTTCGAACCGCCTGGTGCATCCACAAATTGACTTACTAGATGACTGACCATTGATTAGAGACGAGAGTGAACTGGCTTTACCAGAGTCGAACTGATGTGGAGGGAGGGAGGGAGGGTGGGAGCGGGTTGAGGGAGGGGGGATTGTTTCTTTGTTAATGTTTCTTATAAAAGTGGTACTTTCGCTTGGCGCCTTACTGACTCACTATAGCTTGAACTCATCGTGAGGTCGTCCTCAGGGATGTAGACCTAAACGCTGTGTCATTCTCATTAGTTTTCGCTCTTCCTGCACTGTGATGTAGGCAGCTAAGCTGTGTATTTGCTCCCTTTTACGGCCACGTAATAAAAACGATTGATTCTAAAATTCACTGAGATTAGTTACAAGTAAATCCTTTTCATTGTGGATGTCCTACATTCCCGGCATTTGACCATTGACTAAGCCCCCAATCTTAGCCTTAATTCTAAAGTAATCTGGGGTGTACAGTCATGCATGAGAACCTGTACTATAGGTAAGTAACAATATCAGATGTAGCATAGTCCGATGTTTGTAAAAGTTCTTCAGATCAGTCTATGGAAGGTTATTGTAGAGTTAAACATTTTTTTAAGGCAATGCCCATCTTTGACATCTATTTTTACAAGTAAGTAACTTTCATTTATTAACCATTGAAGAAGAAAAATAAAGAACCTTTGCATGTTTCCAGACAGATTTGACTTGTGTGTTATCCCTTTGCATATTGAAAGAAGAAAGCCCTCCAACATCATGTAGCGAAGCTGCGTGGGTATCTTTGGGACATATTTGGTCTGGAACTGTTCATCCAGGAAATGTCAACTGGCAGTACCAGTGGTGGCTTTAAGTGTAAAATAAATTCCAGGAAAAACACTGGCAGGCAAAAAATAAACTAGCAGTTTCCCTCTTACTGGAGTGTTTCTCTTTTAATGTAGTCTTCCCATAACCGTGGAATAGGGAGAGAGGTAGGGATTTCTGAGTGGTGACACCTTTCCTGTTTTAAGTCACACTGTACAAATATCTTTGAAAGAGAATGACTCGCTCTTGTTCTTTGCACCAAGCGTAAGAGCCCCTCTGCCTAAAGGAACAAGTTAGTATGAAGGTAGTTGTTTGACTGTGACTTGAAAGTGCTCAACAGTTTTATGACTTTTTTAGGGATCTCCTGTCTCCTCTTCCATTGATCAAGAATCCAATGAGGAAGAGGATGAGGATGAGGATGAGGATGAAGACGAGTCCTCGGACACAGATATCGAGGAAGAGTTGCAGAAATGTGAAGGCTTGTCCGAGCCTGAGGAGGAGGCTCTAGGTAAGTCTGAAGCCTAGACTATAAGGTTGTAGGGACGTACTATTGATAGTATTGCAGGTAGGACATCCGAATAGGTAAAGATTTCATCTGGGCTCCACTTGCTATCAGTTCTGTCATGTACTCTTTATTAACTTCACAATATTATGTCACCATGGATCTTGACATCTAAGAGTATGGCGGTCAACACTGAATGATTCATCGTCAAGAGCTAAGGAAGAAAATTCCTGCTGACACAGATGTGGCTCAAGTGTCCTGCTTGCCTGCTCCTCCTCCCATTTGTTTCCCTTCTTTAGAAACCTCATTTTATCTTGGTTGAGCATACATGATGCTAGAGCAAAATCTAGTGCCAAAATAGCAAGATCACCATACAGACGAAGAGGCTTCCCAGTCTAACCGGGTCTCATGCTGTTCCATGTTCAGGAAGGAGATGCATCAGTGCCAAAGGTGCTCTAGCACCATTCTCCTGCATTCAGCAAGTTGAGGCTTAGCCCATTATTAAAACCACTGCATTTAATGTCCTCATGAATGGAGTTGTTACCAGGGACTGTGTTCTGACCAGCTCTTCCATAAGTGCAGTTGCCTTTGATTGGCTACGACTTTATACTTTGGTACTGAAGTTTTATTAAGCAAGCGGTGCCCTCTGGATCAGGACCTGCCATTCTGGAGGAGTAAACAGCCCACTAATGCTGTGATAACATTGATTGTCCACAGGAAGTCCTTGTCGCATTCTCTTCTGATAAGGTAGTTCCATGGATGCTGTCAGGAAGAAAGGCTTTGGCTCTTCTGCTACATCCATGAGAGCAGTCCACGCTATAGAGCTCTTAGTGGGGGGTAGGGGAGGGGGGAGGCGGGGTAGGGAATAGCTGATTGCTGTAAGAGACGATCTAGTCTCATGAAAGATCTGTACAGGGACAAAAGTCAAGACTTCATGGTGTATTGAATTAAGAATGGTTTGTATCAAAACTAGTGATATATGTGATAGCAGATATTGCTGAAGTATTGTCCAATGGTTACTGCCATTTTATACCCATTAGATGGTTCTTCCTGGCTTCATCTTGCAGGCCTCAAGTTGGATGCTGTGCAGAAGGTTATGATCTGCTTTTTCTTTGAACCTGTTTTAGATGATGTCCTGTTACAGCTGTAGGTATGAGTTATTGATCGGAGTGGGGAAAATTAGGTGAGGGCAAGGCAGGGGCGTACTCGTTGAGTTCAGCAGCAGTTTTTAGTTAATGGGCAGTTGCCTGTTGGTCCCTGCTGTCCCAGGACCTCGGTACTCATGCACTCAAATTGGATAGCCAATGTATTCCTTTGCGCATGTGACTCGGTATGGAGAGGGTGAGCATTAAAGGTGTAGTGTGGGAGATGGATTGGTTAAAAACACAGATATAGTTCATACCAATATGTTCGAGGCATGTGGGCTGCTGAATTCATATCTGTGCATAGATCACCGCCTAGTGTTGGGTCCGGATGTTTGCACGTTGTTGTCCTGGAAGAGTCTTCGAAGTATCACGAGATAGGTGACTCCTCCCCTGGACCACAGTGCGCATGGGCATCCTCTCCATCCTTAGATTGTTTTTTTCCGCCATTGGGTTCGGATGTGCTTATCTTAGCTCAAGTTAGGAAAATTCATTTTAAGGCCAAAAGGCCTTTAGTTATCGTCGGTACTGTTCCCGTTCGGTATCGACTAGTTTCTTTAGTGCTTTAGAACCTTCTTCCAGCTTTTCGGATCCGTTTGGTCCGAACACCGAACTTCCATCGACGATGGAATCGAGGACTCCATTCAAACGGTGTCCTTTATGCCACGTAAAATACCCACATATGGACGTCCACCCGGTATGCAACAAATGTCTTTCACCGGATCACGATGAGTCGAAATGTATGGCCTGTGCCCGATTCCGATCGAAGAAGACTCTCCGGAATCGACGGGCGGCGAGATTAGAGGCGCAGCAATCGGCGCCTGCCCCGGCCAACATCTTTAGCACCGAAGACGAGGACGCCGAGAGCGTGGAAAAGTAGACTCCAGCCCCGCTTCCGAACACGATTCCCGATCGGAAGACGACGATGAGGTGCTTTTTCAAAGGGAAGAAGTCATCGACGAGGTAGGAGACTACGATGAGGCCTTTGGGGCCGAAGAAGATAGCTCTAGCGAGGAGCTAGGCCCACCCGTCGATACGGAGGCCGAAAAAATGCGTCATCATAAGGCTCAGGTCGAGGGATCGCCTTCGGGCCTTACCCGAGATCAATCTCAAAGTTCTTCGGCCCCGCCTCGAACATTCCGCACGAGCCATTATTAACGAACACGACTGGATTCCCTTCAGCGAAACCGAAACCAATCGTCGCACCAGTTCCACCGAATCCAAAAGTGAAACTGGCTGTAATCAGCTCGAAGGCCTCGAAGCCCTCCACTCCTTCGACGCCAGCAAAGGCCATCGGCCCCGAACGCAGTAAAAGGGATTTCGGCGCCGAGCTCACTGCAGCGGATATCGGTGCCGACCCGAAGAAAAAGGCCCTCGGTCCCCACAAGGCGCCTCGGCCTCTGGCACCGAAGCCGTCGGCCCCGACCACCAAAGTCAAAGTGGCCGCCCCATCTGCGTCGACGTCGAAGACAGCGGCGCCCACCAAGTCGTCGACTCCAACGACCGTCGAAACCTCTCTTCGGATCGATGACCCCATGCCCCCAAAGCAGTCGACGCCTACCTCCAAGGTGCCGACCGGTTCCAAAGAGCCTTCTGCGTTCTCCGTGCAACAGGTCGCGGCATCGTTGCAACGCATCAGGGAACGGGCAGCCCTCCGCGCCACGTCGGGCCCCGACACGCACAAGGCTCCGAAAGCACCCTCGGCGCCGACCAACATCACGTTTGGCTTGCCGCCATCCACGGCGCCGAAGATGTTCGAGATCCGGACACGTGTCCGCCAGACACAGTCCCCGTCCACTGGACACACAGATTTTGAGCCTTCACAGCCACAATTCATCGACGCCAACACTGGTAGACTGATGCTCCGCAAGCGGAAAATCACGCCAGAGAGGGGATTGGACTCCTACAGAATCCCTCTCAAGCACAAATTGCCAGCAGGGTCGGAGCCAGTGCTTCATGAACGCTTACAACCCTCCCATCAGGATCCCCAGTCCTTTTCTCTTACGCCTTTAGAGACAGACGCAATAGAGGACTATATGGGGGATGATACCACCTACCCTGGGGATGTCGATCCTGATGAGCATCTGCAAGACCCAGATCAGGCATGGGATGACCCTACAGACCAGGGTACGGCACCAGATACCCATGACACACAGCTTTACAGCACAAAGACATCTCCCACAGAGGACACTGCTGCCTTCAATGCCCTCATAGAACGGGCTGCTGCCAATCATGGAGTAGAACTCCATTCTGACACTGTTGAAGAAGACTTCTTGGTGGACACTTTCGCCTCTTCCGAAAGAACTGTCAAAACTCTGCCCATGTTGAAAGGAGTTCTCAAATCTGCAAAAGACATTTTTAAGGATACAACCAGGGCATGGGTGCTAAACCCCAGGATTGAAAACAAATACAAGCCTGCACCCGGAGACCCTATGTACATTAGGGGTCAGTTACCTTTGGACTCCATGGTAGTTGCTAACGCTCGCAAAAGAGCCCATTCGCAGACAACAGGTGATGCTCCTCCCCCAGACAAGGAGTCCAAAGTGCTGGCGACATCAGGCAAAAGGATTGCAGCGCAAGCAGCAAACATCTGGCGCATTGCCAACACACAGGCACTCCTGGCCCGTTATGATCGTTCCCACTACGACACACTAGAATCACTACTCCAACATTTGCCAGATGAATATAAAGAGGCAGCGGAGCTCCTCATCAGAGAGGGACAACTCCTTACCAATGCATCCATCAAGTACGCCCTGGATGCTGCCGACACAGCGGCGAGGGCAATCAACACAAGCGTCATGTTGAGACGACACGCCTGGTTGAGAATCTCAGGCTTCAAGCCGGAGATTCAGAACAACATCTTAAATCAACCAGTCAACCCCGACTACTTATTCGGCCCTGAAGTTGACACTACCCTCGAGAAAATTAAGAAAGACACTGACACTGCGAAATCAATGGGGGCTCTGCAGACGCAGCAGTTTCGTAGTGGCTCCTTTCGTCGCCCCGGGAATAGAGGAGCAGCTAGAGGTCAGGGGTCACAGCAGCAATACACTAAAGGGGGCACACAGAGTACCTACGATAAAACCAACAGAGGTGGATATCGTGGCTCCAGCACCAAGGGCAGAGGACGTGGTTACGGCAACACCAGGTCCTCACCCAAAAACAAACCGTGACGCCCTCTCCCTTCCCCCCGACCACATAACACCTGTCGGGGGGAGACTCCAGCAGTTCCTGTCCATGTGGAAAACCATCACCACAGACAGGTGGGTCAGGGACATTATCCAGCACGGTTACTGTCTCGAATTAACGTCCACTCCACCCAACATACCGCCAAAGCACCGTCCTATGTCCGTAGAGCACTTGGCATTATTGCAGCAGGAAGTGCTAAGTATGCTGCAAAAAGGTGCAATAGAGGTCGTGCCCATCGACCAGCAGGGGACAGGGGTGTACTCTCTACTTCTTAATCCCAAAAAAGGACGGGTCGCTCAGACCTATACTAGACCTGAGACCCCTCAACCAATACATTCTCTCAGAGCATTTCCATATGCTCACCCTACAGCAGGTTCTCCCGCTGCTCAGTCAGGGAGACTTCCTAGCCACACTAGACCTCAAAGATGCTTATTTCCACATACCCATACACCCATCACACAGGAAATATCTCCGGTTCACTATTCAGGGACATCACTATCATTTCAAAGTTCTCCCCTTCGGAGTGACAACCGCACCCAGGGTTTTCACCAAGTGCCTAGCTACGGTGGCTGCACATCTACGGAGACAACACATTCACGTCTACCCTTACCTGGACGACTGGCTTGTTCAGGCAAAGTCAGCCCAGCAATGTGCCAGCCACATGTCCCTCACCCACCATTCACCTTCTTCACAGTCTGGGATTCTCACTAAATTAGCCAAAATCACATCTCCAACCCGCACACGTACGACAGTACCTGGGCGTGACCATAAACACTCTGGCAGCCACAGCTCAGCCAAATTTAGTGAGGATCAACAGCATGCAACTGCTGATCTCAAAGTTCAAACCTCAACACTCTCTTCCTGCGCGAGTGTTCATGCAGTTGATAGGCATGATGGCCTCCTGCATTTTCATAGTCCCGCACGCAAGACTACATATGCGCCCGCTTCAGGAGTGCTTGGCACGTCAATGGAATCAGGCTCACGGGCAATTAAAAGACCTAGTGTTGGTGAGCGGTCGGGCATACAACTCTCTGCATTGGTGGAATCCACAATACCTTTGCAAGGGCCGACCGTTCCAGGAGCCTGTTCCACAAATAATACTGACAGCGGACGCCTCTCTCCAGGGTTGGGGAGCTCATGTACTCACTTTCACAGTGCAGGGACTATGGTCAACCCAACAAAAGAAGATGCACATCAACGTTCTGGAACTGATGGCAATCTTCCTAGCCATGAAGGCATTCAAAGTACACTTGTGCAACAAAGTCGTGTTGATCCGGACGGACAACATGACTGCCATGTACTACATACAAAAGCAGGGAGGAACACACTCTCCACAGTTGTCTCATCTGGCTCAGAGCATGTGGAAGTGGGCCATTCAGAGGAACATATTCCTCATGGCGGAACACCTCCCCGGCAAGGACAACCAGATGGCTGATCTGCTCAGCAGACACAGCCACCAGATGCACGAGTGGGAGCTACACCCGTCAGTACTCCAACCGTACTTCCAACAGTGGGGTCATCCAGAGATAGACCTATTCGCCACAAACGAAAACGCAAAATGCCAAAGCTTTGCCGCCAGGTTCCCACATCCACAGTCACAGGGTAATGCGATATGGATGAACTGGTCCGGCAGCTTTGCGTACGCTTTTCCCCCAGCGCCATTAATACCGCTAGTGGCACGCAAACTGCGACAACACTCACTGACACTCATCCTAGTTGCTCCCACATGGGCGCGCCAACCATGGTACACCACCTTTCTAGAACTTTCCGTGGTGCCGCATCAAAGGCTGCGGATCAAACCCGCACTTTTAACGCAGAACCATGGCGAAATTCAGCACCCAGATCCGCAACAGCTGAACCTGGCAATCTGGCTCATGAAGTCTTAGAGTTTGGCTACCTAAACCTGCCACCTGACTGTATGGATATCACCCAAGCCTACGGACCACGCACGCAACTTGGGCGTCATCCTGGACTCCTCCCTATCCATGACCAGACAAGTCAACGCCGTATCCTCAGCCTGCTTCCACAACCTTCGCATGCTCCGTAAGATCTTCCGCTGGATCCCGACCGAGACCAGGAAGACGGTCACCCAGGCCCTCGTCACCAGCAGACTAGACTACGGAAACACCCTCTACGCCGGTACAACAGCCAAGCTTCAGAAAAGACTTCAACGTATCCAGAACGCCTCCGCCCGACTCATCCTGGACGTCCCCCGACGCAGCCACATCTCGAGCCATCTGAGGGACCTGCACTGGCTCCCCGTCAACAAGAGGATCACGTTCAGACTCCTCACCCACGCACACAAATCCCTCCACGACCTTGGCCCAAGATACCTCAACGACCACCTGACCTTCTACACGCCCACCCGCCAGCTACGATCCGCGAACCTCGCCGTCGTCCCTCGCATCCAGAGAACCACCGCCGGAGGAAGATCCTTCTCCCACCTGGCGGCTAAGACATGGAACTCCCTGCCCGTCCACCTGCGACTGACCCCGGACCACCTCGCCTTCAGGAGACAGCTCAAGACCTGGCTGTTCGAGCAGTAGCAGACCCCCTCCCTCATGCGCCTTGAGACCCTTCCGGGTGAGTAGTGCGCAATACAAATCTCTTGATTGATTGATTGATTGAAGGAGGCCAGGAGACCCACTACCAGAGCTTGCTATGCGGCTAAATGGAAGAGGTTTGTCATTTATTGCAACAACAATGACATTAACCCGCTGGACGCATCCATTCAAAACATCATCTGTTACCTCTTACACCTATACCGATGCAATCTGGCATACACCTCAATACGTATCCATTTAACCGCAATAGCAGCCTATCTCCAAAACAGGCAGCACCTCTCTTTATTCAGAGTGCCTGCCATCAAAGCCTTCTTGGAGGGACTCAAACGAGTAATTCCCCCAAGACACCCACCAGCACCGGTGTGGAACCTCAATTTGGTCCTCACCAGACTAATGGGTCCACCCTTCGAACCTCTCCATTCATGTGAGATTCATTTCCTCACCTGGAAAGTAGATTTCCTAGTGGCAATCACTTCGTTAAGAAGAGTTAGTGAACTCCAGGCACTCACCATTCAAGAGCCATTCATACAGGTTCACGCAAACAGGGTTGTACTACGTACCAACCCCAAATTCATGCCCAAAGTGATATCGCAGTTCCACATGAATCAAACTATTGAACTGCCTGTTTTCTATCAAAATCCACAGAATGTCGCAGAGAGAATGCTCCATACACTAGATGTAAAGAGGGCCCTCATGTACTATATAGACAGAACTAAGGACTTTAGGAAGACAAAACAACTTTTCGTTGCCTTTTCTCCACAACACAAGGGCAACGCCATTTCCAAAGCAGGTCTAGCCAGATGGATCGTTAAATGTATTCAGATTTGCTACCTAAAAGCTAAACGCACATTAACGATTCCCCCACGAGCCCACTCAACACGGAAGTTAGGGGCGTCCATGGCTTTCCTGGGAAACATTCCTTTACAGGAAATATGTAGAGAAGCCACATGGTCTACTATACATACATTTACCAAACACTACTGTGTAGATGTACACTCAAAACAGCAGGCAGCTGTAGGACAGGCTGTTCTCAAAACTCTTTTTCAGACTGCTGCAGCTGGCATGGGTAGCCGCCGCTAATAGGAGGTACTGCTATGTATTCTATGCACAGATATGAATTCAGCAGCCCACATGCCTCGAACTGAATATGCTACTTACCAGTATGCATCTGTTCTTGGCATGTAGGGCTGCTGACATTCATATTGCCCACCCTCCTCCCCGGCGCCTGTGGCAGCTGCAGCTCTCAGAATTACTGTATAGCATGGTCATCACTTACTGTATCTACTCCATCACTGCCACAATGGCGAAAAACAATCTAAGGATGGAGAGGATGCCCAAGCGCACTGTGGTCCAGGGGAGGAGTCACCTATCTCGTGATACTTCGAAGACTCTTCCAGGACAACAACGTGCAAACATCCGGACCCAACACTAGGCGGCGATCTATGCACAGATATGAATGTCAGCAGCCCTATATGCCAAGAACAGATGCATACTGGTAAGTAGCATATTCAATAACACTTGATAACCTGAATGTCCGATCATTCCTTCATTTTTGAAAAAGAAAAGGCCTTGAATATTCCCAAATCTTATTGTAGCTCTTTTGCACGTTTAACCACTGGCTCGTGTTTCAGAATGACTCAAAAATCTGATTGAGTACATGGGTCTGTGGTCTTATAAGAGATTTTCTCTTCCAAAGGGGCTTAGGATGTGGGCAAGGAACAATTATGTAAAACTTGTGTAGAGGTGGGCCTTAGCAAGGCCTACCGGTGCAAGGGTGCACCCTTCTTTGCACACTAGTCCATGGACCAACAAATGGAGATTGGCACAGAAGCTGTAATATCAAAACAATAGTTTATTAAAACCTCATGAGTGGAACTACATCTATACAGAACCCTCAGGCAATGTATGAGGTAGTACAGAAACCATGGGTCTTTTATACCCAGTTTGTAGCTGAGCAAGCATGACAGCTCAAAAGGAGACGGTACTGGCATACACAAGAATAGCTATTCACATATAAAAGGAATAACAGAAAATACTTAGTCAACAAAGTGGGAGGGGAGACTAAACTGCTTACATCAGTTAAAATAGCCTGACAGTTACAGATTAGGGCAGGTGCATTGGCAGCTACAGGCCTTTCTGAGCATGCGCATTCCTCAGGCCCAGTAATTAAGGAGTTAATTATAGATCATGACTCAGGTGAAATAGAGAAGCAGGCAACAGCGAAGATGGAAGAAGCACATGGCGAGCACAGTTAACTGAAATGGATGCCAAGAACAAAATGGCTTCAGCTCATGCTAACCGTGATCTTTGCCAACTTCCACAGACGAGCCTTTTAGCATTAGCTGAAGAAATCTATGATTTAGAAGTGACAAGGAAAACATCTTGTATGTCGATTTGCATCATGTCATTAACTTCCTGGTGTAGTACTTATTGGGCCTCCTCATTCTTAACGTTGTGTTTGGTAGGTATAGGAGCTGTGATACAGAGGGAACAAAGCATTGGACCACATTGTAGGCACAGGCAGCATGTCAGCAGGATTGCAAATAATACACACAATATTGTCAACAGTTTCCAGCCCCAGGTAACAAATAGTGTCCATAGCCAACCGGTTAAAGTCCATGTTCCGGTATCGGGTGAATCTCAGCAGCGATTTTATGCAGTTTAGAGATCGCATCAAAAACTGAAGGGGCGTGATCAGGGATATAAACACAACTGCTCCCGATGATGCGACATGCACCACCACGATCAGCCAGTACAGTGTCGAGGACCATTTGAGCCAGTACAGTGTCGAGGACCATTTGGTTTTGGTGCGCCACAATCCTCGCAATTTGCAGTTCTTCTGTGATGTTTCCAAGTGCCATAGCTGTTTGGTTGGTTACAGCCTCTACAACACGTGTCAAGCGTCTGATTTTCCTGCTGTTCAAGGCAGCACCAACAAAGAACAGTCCCAAATTAAAATCAACATATTGCTGCAGTGCAGTGTCGGTCTGATCCACCTCATCATGATTTGTTGTCCTCTTAAATCTGTTTTTTGAAATGTCATTAAACAGTTTATAGTCCTTGTGATATGATGCAGGTGCCAAAAACACAGGTGGTAACAAAAAGGACACAAAACAAGTACCCTACCCGCCAATGGGTAAATTATAATATCCCTTATTTCCACATATAAAATAGGTATTATGTGATGACGTAAACCTGCTGTTATTTACTCCAGTAATATTTAAAATCCGAGTACAATCGCGGGAATTTTCCAACACTGTTCACACTCAAGTCTGCTCGAGCCCTAGTAACAGCTATAACAAAAGGTCCATTACCCTTAGAAGTGCGAGTATTTGGTACAACATAGTGTGTAGAGGAATTTCCTCGACGATACTCCTCCATTTCCCATACAGTTCCTTTAGCCTGCGGATCTCCTTCCTCACCAGGATAGCTCACTTTATATAGCTGGTAGTTTAGTCTTCCTACACCAAAATCAGTGATATTAGCAACATGAGTGGCCCACAACAGAGCAAACCATGCTCTACAGGAGCCATTGTGAGAGAATGGCAGAGGAATGAAAGGTGTTTCTCCCTTTTTCTGATAAGCTGCCTTCATTCCACACACCCAACAGTCGGTAATGTTCGTAGCATTGTGTGTGGTGCAACATCTGGATGAACGTGTTGTTAAGATAAGACTGTCTATGCTTCTGCTCATGATAAGGGAGGGTGAAGTAGTGGTGCTCAATAGGTGCTGGAATAGTGGCAGTCAGTGTTCGTCGAGCAGGAACCAATTCCTTTACAACCCAAGTTATTATTGCCATAATGATCACAGTGACGGTAAACCCAGCAATGCGCATAGTCTTCTTGTTGTAGATTCTTGCAGCAGTCGATGTATTTTCCATAGGCATGTTTATCTTGACCTTTTTTAATAACAAAGCAGATGGAGCTCTAAAGTCCTGGGCAGCTGTTGGTTTCTTCACATAGTTTGAGACGGGTGTCACTAATAGATCATGCCCCCCCTCCCTCCCTTTGCAGCCCAGTCTTTCACTAACCCAGGACGGTTGCTCAACCAGTCTTTTTCAGCAATGCAGGTTCTCTCCGGGGCCGCAGCTGATATCGAGATGCACCAGGGATCGTGTGGTCCGGGAAGACTTCCTCCGGTTCTTCAGGTGATATGGCTTGGCCTCTGTGTATCCAGGCTGTCTCAATGGTCGGTAAGTGCAGCAGGTTCTTACAGTGGGTGGAGGGAATCTAATTCTTCCTATTGGTCACTCGGACTGCAGTTCTGGTCGCCAAGAACACTTGCTTAGGACCTCGCCACCTCGGTTCCAGGCTGTTCGACCTCTGGAAGACTTTGACCATCACTTGGTCGCCTGGCCGGAGATCATGGCCATCACTTCGCTCCAACATGTGAAATGCAAGTGGTTGTGACAGTGGGCTAAGGGAAGGTGTCCCATCGAATCCTATCGATGTGATTGTTAAGCCAGACAGGGGAGCCCTAGGAACCAATTTTTTAGACAGGGCACTACGGGTAGCTCCTGTGTCAACCAAAAACCGATCAATAGAACCCAAAACGTGTCCGTTAACATAGGGACCCTTCTGATCTACTGGGACTTCAACTGATTCCTTACCCCATCCTAGGCCTTCCTATGCACAAGCAGAATCCTTCAAATCAGCGGTTGGATAATCAGACATTTGCTATTGGTTGCGTATGTCAAAAGTGTTAGAAGAATCCATATCTCCCCCATTTCCTGCGTTCCCTGGGCGGCTTCTCATTTGTTCTCTACCACGCTGATACTGCTGACCTTGTAAATGTGGACACTCAAAACGCCAATGTCCAATCTCCTTGCAATAGGCACACTGATCAGAAGACAAAGTAGCTCGAGGAAAAGGGGGCGCACTAGGGTGGTTCATCACCCGGCCACCTCTACCACTACCTCTATAAGATAGACCATAAATCTGAGCTAACATAACCTTTGTTTTTAAATCCTTAGCCTTTTTATCCTCGTTGCCCTTAGCTTCCAATTCCTGACGTTCATAATACTGAAGAAAACGAGGCTGTGGAAAACCAAAACCTACGTGAAGCACAGCTAAGGACACAAAAGTCTCTACAAGTATAAGCACACGTAAATGGTATGAATCAAAAGATTGTTTATGTTAATGGTCTCAATAAAAACTGAAATAACTATGCAACTTCTCTTGAAGTCAGTGTTGCTATCTTGAGTACAAACTGTGTGAGTGTTGAACAAAAACATTGTACAGTGATATAATGTAAACCAACAGAAATCAGTATATAGCCAATTTATAAATTTACAAAATCATAGTTCAAAAAACACAATCCCAATGCATTTCGGGTTAATACAAAACCCTTCATCAGGGGATATATATTAACCCCTTCAGCGCTGTGGGAATTCCCCCGCGGTGCTGAAGGGTTCGAGCGCGGGCGGGGCCATGACGGAACGGTTCCGTCATGAGCACAGAGCAACCGATGCTCATGACGGAACCGTTCCGTCATGGGCATGGAAGGGGTTAATCAATCAATATTCTGTAGTTGTGTCTTGATGTCCTCCGTCCAGAGCTACACCAAAAAGCCGAATGAATATATCATGAGAAATTGATAGGACAAAATAGCTAAATGCTGATAGGATTTGCACTCGGGGAAATAATAGACTAAGTGAACAAAGAGGAAAAGAAGTGAAATAAGAGCCCATTCACCGAGCAACAGCGAACGTATTAACCTTTGTGAATCCTAGTGCTATGTGCAACAAAGCGTTACATGGTGTGTGCAAGGATAAGTGTGTCTCCTTTATTCTTATCCTTAGGTAGATGTACCCGTGTGCGATTACAACAGTAGCTTACCCCGACTTGATCTTGCTATGATGTGAATGTTTGAGAAATTCGTCATTCTACAAATGATCAAAAAGTCACCTGTTAAAGCAGAACATCGCACGGCGTCATAATAAAGTGAAACCCGATGGTGTAAGACACCGCTTACCCGTGAAAGTCGACACAAGGTTCCAAATCAGCCCCATCAATGTTTTCAATGGAATGGTCCGTTGGTACTCTAAAACATATAATGAGGAAACCACCCGTAAGCTTCAGCCACAAACCATACAACAAGGGTACAAGATAGCGGGTACCGAACTGGACCTCCGAAACTCACCTTTTCCGAGAGACTTCAACAAACGTCCGTGTTACACAACGCGCCAATGCAGTACGTGAAGTACGCTCGACACGTGATACGGCGTTGTTACTGTTTATGAACCACCGAAATCGTGAAAATGGAAAACAGACTGAAAACGGGTAAATGTGAACACTCCAATACGTCTACTGTTTACATTTTTCAATCATCCAGTTAACGAATATCAATACCGCGCGCAAGCCGGTGTACGGCTCGCATGATTTAAAGAAATGTCTCCGTATCGCTACAGTCTGTACAGAGAGTCAAAACTTGCGAGCCCTTACTGACACTGTGTAAAATAATCAATAACAGATAGTGAGAAAGTGAAAAATTAGTAAAATGAAAATTCAAAATGTAAAGAGGGTATATACCTCTCTATTAAAGAACAGATCTAATGTATGAATGCTAGTCTAGAGTGACCACGTGATATATTCAATGAACACGACCAAAGTAAAGTTCTCGAAAAGAAATCTTTAAGACTGAAAGAGATACGAGTGCAAATCCTGTACAATGAAATACTAGATGATGAAATGTAGACTGTTACACAACTTCAATGTATTAGACAAAACATAATAATTCATAATCATCAGTCAGCCCCCCGGGAACCACTGTACCCAAGAACTTAATCCAGTGTGTTTCCCTTCGTGCTAAGGCAGTGTTAATGTCAATCCCTGGCGTTATTTGAATGCGTTCTAAGATCGTGAATCTTAACTGGGGAATAGTGTGTACTGCGTTGACCCAATGAGCTGCTGGGGAAGAATTCATGTTTTTATTGCGAATCCTACTTTTGTGTTCTACCACACGTGTTTACACTAGCCCGTACGGGCACTTAATGGCATAGATTACCCCCTCGGTGTTACAATCATATATGTGCTGATGTTTTATCTTTTGACCAGTCTGAGGGTGCGTAAAGGTATCTCCCTGGATTACATTGCCACATTGCCCACAATTATAACACTTCTTCATGCCTTTGTGGTGCGATCTTGTGGTACTATCTCGTCTTTTCAAAAGTTCCCTCAAGTTTTTAGGTCTAGTGTGTGCAAATAGTGGTGGATCTTGAAATAATCCCACGAAGTCAACTTCCTGTTCAATGATATCCCACCGTTTTCTTATGATAGTTTTGATTTGTTATGCTTGAGCAGAATATTTTAAAACGAAAACCTCTCGTTTTTTGAGATTTTTCTTGGTTGACAATAACAGATCCTCACGTTTTTTTTTAAAGCAACTATCCGCTCTGCTTCCATGAGCGTGTCTTCCGGATAACCTCTCGCTTTGTATATTTCCATTTGATCCTTTATAGAAATGTGGCATCTGCGGCCATCTGAATTCATTCTTTTGATTCTCTTCAATTGGGAAACAGGCAGGTGTTTCTTCAAAGAGTGTGTATGTGCGCTCGTATAATGCAGTGCGTTATTGACATCTGTAGACTTTCTGTATACTGTCGTTTCTAGACCTAAAATGGACTTGTGAATCTCAATATCCAACAATTGAATCTTCTCTGATTGAATGTTGTGTGTAAATTGTGTTCTTGGATTACAGAGATTCAATTCTGTAATACATTACTCCAGGAGATTTTTTGAGCCCTTCCATACTACCAGTATATCGTCGATATACCGTAAAAAAAATAACCGCATTCTCACGCCATCTGGGATTGTGCAAGATATGTTGGTGCTCAAAATAAGCCATGAAGGTATTGGCGTATGATGGGGCTCCGGATTGATGTACCCGTGATCTGCAAATAATAACTGTCATTCCACAAAAAATAACTGTGATATAACGAGAAGTGTAACAGTTCGAAAAGAAAAATGCTTTTGTCATGGATGATTGCAATAGTCTCCATTCTACCGCCTCCAGTCCTTCGTCGTGAGCTATGGATGTGTAAAGAGCAACCACGTCAATGGTGCATAACAAGATTTCTGATGGATACATCTGCCAGTGGATTCCTCACCTTGTGAATATCCCCTGCACCAGCATTCCACTAAACTATTTTCCCCAGCTCTCTACGCCGATGTCATAATGCTTCGGCTCCGCTTGCGACTCCGTATGACGTCACCGGAGCCATAAGAGAGCCGCGTCGGCGTGATGATGTCAGTTCCCTTTTTTCCGTGCTGTCGACGCGTAACTGTTTTCCAGAACTCTCCTGCTACTTTGTAGTCTTGTAGTGGTTATTGTTTCTCGATTCACCATGTCTTCGATGAGGAAGTCTGGTTTCAAACCTTGTAGGGAATGTGGGGGTCACGTGTCGATGACTGACCCCCATGAGGATTGTTTGTGGTGTCTTTCTTCTGACCACAACGTGGAGGACTGTTCCAGCTGCAGAAGAATGAACCCCAAGGCCCTGAAGGAGAGAGGCCAAACTCTTCATGGCCAAAGCAAAGAAGGAAAGAAGAGCTAGGAAGAAGCAGAAATCGAGGCTGGAGTCGTCGACTTCGCACTCTTCGAAGTCGAAGAAACACAAGAAGAGACGCCGGTCTTCGAGGAGTAAGACTTAGAGATCGCCGTCGAAGTAAGGATGTTGTATCTCCTTCTCCTAGGAGGTCTCCAGAGAGGTCGTCTTCACCGAAGCGGTCCCAGGCGCGGTCCCAGGCGCAGTCTCAGGCGCAGTCGCCGGCGCCAGTGGAGTCTTCTGCTTTTGACGCTGAGCAGGAACAAGAGAAATAGCTTTCTCCAGGACCAGCTGTTCCTGCGGCGCCTGGTGAGGACACTTCGACTCCGGTTCCGGGTACTCCTTGACCGGATTCAGAATCAATCCCGTATCCGCAGTTCCCGGCGCCGGGTGCGGATTCAACGCATTTCCTTAATGCGATGTATGGGATTTTTCATCGGGCTGCCTTCGCACCTGGCGCACCATCTGGTCCCGTGAGTCATATGGCATACACCTTGGGAGTGCCGCAGCATTTTGCTCAGGCCCCGTTTATGCCCTTTTTGCCGATGGCTCTTTCGTGCCAGTTTCTAGCACCATCTGGTGATCTATCTCGACTTCGGCTGGAGCGGCCTTCTTCGGAGCCTTCCTCGACGCCGTTGCCGACTCCTTCGGCTCCGCGCCCAGCGCCGCACACTCTGGCGCCGCCGACTCCATGTTCGGTTCCACCGACTCCGCGTACGGCGCCACCGACGCTGGTTCCTCGGATCCGTTCAAGGAAAGAGGCCCAGAGAGTCTTGGAAGAGGAGCGTTATAGGGAGGAAGTGGAAGAAGGTGAGGTGGACGCATCTTCTGATGACTTTGAAGGCATTCAGGATGCTAGTGGCCTTGATACCACTCCGGAGTGGGAGCATTCTTCGACCAGGTCTTCGCCACCACAATAATTGCCCCCCTATCATTCAGTTATCAAGAAGGCCGCAGAGTTGCTGGACTTGCAGTTACCCTCTGCTGAATATAAGCCAAACCTCCTGACCGAAGTCCTGCATTCACCGACTTCGAATGTTGAACCCTTGTTGCCTTTTAATGAGGCTATCTTAGAGCCTGTAATGGATGTTTGGCGTAAGCCACTCTCTCCGCCTGCAGTCTCCAGACAGGTGGCAAGGAGGTATAGGGTAGCTCCGGGAGATCCAAGCTTTCTTTTTTTCCCACCCTTCTCGAAGAAAGCCTTGTGGTGCAAGCTTCATGATCTAAGCATTCTTCAGGCGCCTTCCCTCAGACTCCTGCGGATAGGGATTCAAAAAAGACTGATCAAGCTGCCAGAAAGGTCTTTTCTTCAGGGAGCATGACGCTTAAATCGACTAATGACACGTGTTTACTAGGGCTCTATGTTCATGCACTGATGGACTCTATGAAATTATTAGCCCCTAAGCTGCCAGAAGGAGAGAAAGCTTCTTTTATGGAGGTGGTCACTGACACTCAGGCTGCTGCAAGGCAGGTAATTCAGTCGGGACTGGACATGGCTGATTCTGTGGCAAGGATAATGGGGTCTTCGATAGCCACTAGGAGGCAAGCGTGGCTTTGTTCTTCTGGCTTCTCTACTGATGTTCAAGCCACTTTGGTAGACTTGCCTTTTGATGGTGAAAAACTTTTTGGCGAGAAGGCTGATTCTGCCTTGCAAAGATTTAAAGATAGCAGGGTTACGGCGAAATCTTTGGGGCTACAGACTCCTGCTAAGGGATTTGGTCTTAGGAAATTTAGAGGCTTTGGGAGATCCTCTTTTTGTTCCTTCCGGCAACCTCAACAGCAGCAGCGAAATCCCCTCTATAGGTCAAAGGCAAAGGGGACGAAGAGGTTCTGGCCGCAACCCATCTTCATCTTCTGCCTCTTTTGCACCCAATGAACCTTCAGGGAAGCAGCCTTAGATTCCCCATCCTAGATCATGTGAGACCTGTGGGGGCTCGGGTGTCCCACTTTCTGCGAGGTTGGAAATCTGTTATGACCGACCTTTGGGTTTTAAACCTCGTGGAGACTGGGTACGCCCTTCCCTTTCGGGAGTTTCCTCCCCCTTACCCTCCTTGCCAGGGTTTTTGCTCGGAAGACCATCGGCTTCACCTGGAGAAGGAGGTTCTAACTTTGTTGCAAAAAGGTGCGATAGAGGTGGTTCCGGAGCAGGAAAGGGATCAGGGATGCTACTCCCGGTATTTCCTGATTCCCAAGAAGGACGGCAGATTGCGTCCAATCTTGGACCTCAGTCTTGAAATTTTACCTGAAACAGGAGAAATTCAAGATGCTGACCCTTGCACAGGTTCTTCAAGCGTTGCAGCAAGGAGACTGGATGGTGTCGATCGACTTGCAGGATGCGTATTTCCACATCCCAATCCTGAAGTCGCACAGGAAGTATATCCGTTTTATGGTAGGGTCTCGACATTCAGGAGATGATCCCTTTATTCCAAAATGGAGCGGTTGTTCCAGTTCTGAAGGTCCTTCGTCTGCTCGATCTGTTCGCCACTTGCATTCTGTTGGTCAACCATGCAGGCTGGCACATGAGGGCGCTCCAATGGTGCCTCCGCAGGCAGTGGTATCAGCACAAAGGAGATCTCGGGGAGTCGATCAGGATCTCCAGAGAAGCTGCAGTGGATCTATCGTGGTGGAGGGCGGAGGGCGATCTGTCTCAAGGAAAGCCCTTTCATCTACCTCCATCGGTGGCCACAGTGATAACGGATGCATCCACTTTAGGGTGGGGTGCGCATCTGGGGGATCTGGAAATCGAAGGTCTTTGGTCTCCAGAGGAAAGGTTGCTTCACATCAACCTTCTGGAATTGCGGGTGATTTGTTTGGCGTTCAAGGCCTTCCTCCCTTCCCTTCGCGGTCAGTCGGTTCAAGTCCTGACGGACAACACTACCACGATGTGGTATGTCAACAAGCTGGGAGGAGTAGGGTCGTTTCGTCTCTGCAGGGAGGCGTCACGGCTTTGGTCCTGGGTTCAGGATCATCGGATTTGCTTGATGGCAAATCATCTGGCCGGGATGCTAAACGTTCGTGCGGACAGTCTCAGTCAGCAGTTCTCCGCCGACCACGAGTGGAGGCTTCATCCGGAGGTGGTTCGTCACGTCTTTCGGACGTGGGGAACTCCTCTGATGGACCTGTTTGCCACTCGCGAGAACGCGCATTGCCCGTCATTCTGCAGTCTCTAGTTTCCGATGCAGGGGGCATTGGGGGACGCGTTTCAGTTGAGTTGGGGTTCACAACTTCTTTACGCGTTTCCTCCCATACCTTTGATTCCTCGGGTTCTGAGGAAGATTCGCCAAGACCGGGCCCAAGTTATTTTGGTCGCCCCGGATTGGCCAAGAAGGGTGTGGTACACAGATCTTCTCCAACTCTTCTCGTGCCCTCCGCTCCGCTCCGTCTCCCTCTGAGGGCAGACCTCCTCTCGCAGTCGGAGGGGCAGGTTCTACTCCCCCACCTCCAGAGCTTACACCTTCATGCCTGGAGATTGAACGGGGCAACCTGAATTCCTTCTCTCTCCCGCCTGATTTGGTGGATGTTATTTTATCGGCCAGGCGACACTCCACCAAGTCCATTTACTCCTACAGGTGGTCTAAGTTTGTAAAATGGTGTGGGGAGAGATCCATTGACCCTTTAAAGGCCCATCTTTCCAATGTGCTTCAGTTTGCTCTTTCCTTGGCTCAGCAGGGCTGTGCTGTGGCCACGGTTAAGGGCTATCTATCAGCCTTATCAGCTTTTCTGTGTCTTCCAGATCAGCCGTCTTTATTTAAATCTCCTATTGTTTTAATATTTATCAAAGGCCTTACTAATAGGTTCCCACCTACTCCTTTTGTAATGCCACAGCAGGACCTTAATCTTGTCTTAACTTTCTTGATGGGGTCCCCTTTTGAGCCCCTTCATAGTTGCCCTTTGAGGCTGTTGTCTTTTAAGACGGTCTTTCTTGTAGCCATAACCTCGGCAAGGAGGGTGAGTGAGCTTCAAGCTCTTAGTTCAAAACCCCCGTTTTTATCCTTGCATGCTGAAAGGATGGTGTTCAGGACCAGGGCTGTTTTCCTACCTAAGGTAGTTACTCCCTTTCATCTGGGGCAGTCTTTTACTCTCCCTGCTTTTTATCCACCTACTCATCCCTCCAAGGAGGAGGAAAGACTTCATCGTCTGGACCCTAAAAGGAGCTGTGAGTTTTTACTTGGACAGAACGAAAGACTTTCGTTTGGACGATCAGCTCTTCGTGGGCTATGTTGGACATTCCAAAGGAAAAGCTGTGCACAAGCGCACTCTGTCCAGATGGATCATCCTGACCATCAAGATCTGCTACGCCCTGGCTGGTAAGGTTCCTCCTGAGGGTATTAGAGCTCTTTCAACTAGAGCTAAGTCTTCTACCTCTGCTTTGGCTAGGGGTGTTCCTGTGGCAGACATTTGTAAAGCCGCGACTTGGACCTCCCTCCATACCTTCGCAAAGCATTATTGCTTAGACACTGAGATGAGGAGGGAGGGCCACTTCGCGCGCTCTGTCTTGCAAGACTTTTTGGTATATGAAGGTGGACACCCTCCTCCGGGAGTGGGACTGCTGTGGGAATCTATTCACAAGGTGAGGAATCCACTGGCAGATGTATCCATCAGAAGAACAAGTTACTTACCTTCGGTAACGCTTTTTCTGGTGTATACAGTATCTGCCTGTGGATTCCTCACTGGTCTCACCCGCCTCCCCGTTGTCCACCTTTGTATACCTTAAAGGATGCCTTGTTTGACATGTCGTTTTATCTGGTACACTTTTAGGAAATGCTTTTGTTCCTTAGCTTTCCTTTTTTATGTATGTACTATGTATATTTGTTCGAATGTTGTATACTGTGTATACTTTGAATCTGTTGTCGGTCCACCTGTTCACCTCGGAGGCACGGAAAAAATGGGTGGAACTGACGTCATCACGCCGACGTGGCTCTCTTATGGCTCCGGTGACGTCATACGGAGTCGTGAGCGGAGCCGAAGCATTATGGCGTCCACGTCGGCGTAGAGAGCTGGGGAAAAAAGTTCCGTGGAATGCTGGCGCAGGGGATATTCACAAGGTGAGGAATCCACAGGCAGATACTGTATCCACCAGAAAAAGCGTTACCGAAGGTTAGTAACTTGTTCGTCTTCATCGAAATGATGTTTGGCGGCTTCCAATTTCAACAAACAGTCTGTGGTGTCCTTGATGTACGTCTCCCAAGACTGTACTAGAGGTTGTAAATGATAGTCTAAATAATGTCCTATAGGTTCATGAATTGACCCACAACCAGCTACTATGCGCCTGAAAGGTGGAGATAACTAGTCCTTATGCATCCTAGGAAGCATATATATGTGAGGAAACCTTGGTGTTGAGTTGGATAAGAATTTCTTCGTATTTTCATCAATGTTACCATCATCCACTCCTTTTTAGGTCTCGGCTAGCGATGGCTGCGCTTGCGCAGTCTCGCTCGCGAGATTTAATGACATTGAGAAGAGGGGCTTGCACCCGCCCCTCTTCTCTCCTGTTCTCCATTGGCTGGCCTCTTAAATGCTGGCCAGCCACTGGAGAAGAGGTCCAGTCACTCCGATTATGCCCCGTCCTTTTCGGATCGGGGGGCGTGTTTTTTACAGAAAGTCTCATTGTCTCCTCCAGCCAATGGCTGGAGGAGAGAAAAGACAAACACGCCCCCGAATCCGAAAATGGCGCTGCCTTTCTCCGAGGCATTTCTTCTTGGCCTCGGAGAAAGGCGGTGGTGTCTTCCAGTGCCCTCTTTACTTGTTTTAAACAGGATGATAGATTTCTAATAAAACCTTCCTGGCTAGAAGCACACATTAAAATGAGTTGGTAAAAAAACATCGATTGCAGGATTTCACTTGTTCCCAGGCACTCACACTTAAACTAACTGCAGTTTACCACACGAATACCACTCCGGAAAACTCGGGAAAGAGGTCTTCTCACCAGGTGAAGAAAATTCGCTCTTTTCAAGAACAAACAAGGAAAGATATTGTGGAACTCTGTTCACTCTCTCGCCATGCTGAGACTTGGAACGCAGAGTTAAACCACTGTTAGAATCACACCAGCCTTCAAATACGGCTGTGATGTTTGGTAGACGACAAATAAAGCGTCCATCTTTAAAGTTCCGAAGTCTCGTGCTTAAATGCAATATCTATATCGTATATTAGAAAATAAAATTACATTATGCTTCAAAATTAAAACAAAAACAAGTGTTTCTCGGAAACCCATTTTATTGTATAAGTAAACAA
The DNA here is from genome assembly GCF_964204655.1 of Triturus cristatus. Taxonomy (NCBI): domain Eukaryota; kingdom Metazoa; phylum Chordata; class Amphibia; order Caudata; family Salamandridae; genus Triturus; species Triturus cristatus. Next base: position 142,008,878 of record NC_140579.1, on the reverse strand, counting down.
ATTAAGGGAATGAGGTAATGAAACCTACATTTCATCCCGTGTATGTAAATTATTAGTTGTTACTGTCGTTTAAATAACTAATAGTTCGGATCCGTTTTCGAGTAGCAAGAGTCTATAAAATCCATTGTTGACAGGGCTGTTTGTCATGCTTATTGTGCAGAAAGATAGTGGAAAATGAAAGCTGTTATCATGGAGTACATCATTGAGGCGTGATCTTTAGCCTGATCTTAATATGGCCAGCGCTGGGACAGTGCTCTGCCCATGCGCATTGTAGACTAGGAAATATTTCTGTGTGGCGCTTCCTCAAATACGACCATAGAGAACTGAGACAGTTATGTTCCATCCCATCCCTTCCCTTCCCTCTATCGTTTCGATGTTCTGACGTGTCACAGTCAGGCAGAGCCGCGGTCTGTCCCAGCCCGGTAAGGTTTTCTTCCGAGTTGTGACGTCACGCAGGGACACCAATCTTAGGTGGTCGGCTCGCAGGAGGGAGAACATGGCGGAGGCGGCTGCAGCGGCTGGGGTGACGGTGTCTCAGCACCGCTTTTTCTGCCATTGTTGCAAGGGAGAGGTCAGCCCAAAGCTGCCGGTAAGATTGCATGGAAATGGGATACTTGTATGATATTCTTAGAATGCTCTACGTTTTGGGATACACACTCATCGGATTTAGAACCCTTCACCCTCAATCTATTCAGAGCATACGGTTTACCACATTAAGAGTTTCTAATACAGAACTCCATACTCTCATGGTCCTTCACCCCTATTTAGCAATTTACATGGTAAATCGTTAGGTGACAAAGCCTGCGTTGCACTATGATCTTATCCAAGAGGTATTTTGGCCACCTATCTACCTACTTCTGTCGATGGCATTCGTCCATTGTACTCCTTAATTGTTCTCCTTACTCTTTGCACAGTAGGTTGACCAACTGGCGTTGGTGCAAATTCAGGACGGTGAGTGTTAAAATTCAGGACAAAGGGTCAAAATTCAGGACAAAAATTCAGGACAATAGGTACGTTTTACAGACACATCAGAGGAGGTCACGCAATAGTATATAAGTAAGCCCAGCCATATCCAAACATATTCAACCACTTGCAAACCTATCCATCATGTATCCTTCCATCTATCATTTCACTCACCCATCCCTTTATCCATCCTTTCACTCATCCATCATCCATCCTTCCTTTCATCCTATCCATCTGTACACTCATCCATCCACTCTTCTACCCATCCATTCACTCATCCATCCAGCCATTTACCCTTTCACCCATCCTTTCACTTACTCATCCATCCACCCAGTCACTCATCCTTCCACCCATCCACCCTTTCAGTCATCCATCCTCCCTTTCTCTCTCCATCGACCCTTTCACTTAGCCATCCTTCCTTCCACCCACCCACCCATCCATCTACGTTTCTTTAAATGTTTTAAAAACAAAAACATAAACAAAAATAATGTCATGAGCAATGCCAATAGCTCTAACTTTACCAATGCCGAGACCATTGCATTGTAAATGCTTGTTGTAAGATGCAACTTAATACTTCCAAGAATTCTCTCCCGGGGTCATGATCCATTTCAATGTCAGTATTCTTTGCGTGTTCATTGTAGTAATCGGTATCGAGGACCACCAGGGCTCCCCCTTTATCAGCAGGTTGGAATGTGAGCGTTTTGTCCTGTCGTAATGCATTCAGGATGCGTGACTCCTTGCGAGATAAATTAGGGTGTTTGGATTTTATATATTTGGTGTTTTCCAAATCCTTCTTTACCAGAATCTCGAAAGTATCCAAAGATTTATGAGAGAGTGGAGACATGAATTTGCTCTTTGGACGGAAGGGTTGTGGTGTTAAAACCCTTTCTTCATCAGTGGTGTTAGTTGAGAAAAACCATCTCAATCTTAACTTTCGCATAAACTTAAAAAATGATATTTCAGTTTCCAAACTGTTGGATGTATAAGTCGGAACAAATGAGATCTTTAGCTCTACTGTGCTTTAGTTCCTATGCGAAATATTCATTACTAGGGAGCTTGCTTTTTGAGATTCCTCTGCGGTCTGCCCGTGTCTGTTGACTTTTTTGATTTGTCCCCTACGGGTGCTCTGTCTGGAGGTGTGTTGGTTTTGTCCGGTGGTGACTTTGACGATTGGTCCTCGGCTAAAAAAGACGATTTTGTAATCGATGTTGTTGATTCTTTTGTTTGTCCACTAGTTTGTGTGAGTAACCCTACTGCAGATCGTTGTAGGCACAATAAACAAAAGCATTTTTCCTTTGGAACTGTTACACTTCTCGTTATATCACAGTTATTTTTCGTGGAATGACAGTTATTATTTGCAGATCACGGTTACATCAATGGGCTTTCCCAGAGCCCCATCATACGCCAATACCTTCATGGCTTATTTTGAGCACCAACATATCTTGCACAATCCCAGATGGCGTGAGAATGCGGTTATTTTTTTACGGTATATCGACGATATACTAGTAGTATGGAAGGGCTCAAAAAATCTCCTGGAGCAATGTATTACAGAATTGAATCTCTGTAATCCAAGAATACAATTTACACACAACATTCAATCAGAGAAGATTCAATTTTTGGATATTGAGATTCACAAGTCCATTTTAAGTCTAGAAACAACAGTGTACAGAAAGTCTACAGATGTCAATAACGCACTGCATTATACAAGCGCACATCCACACTCTTTGACGAAACACCTGCCTGTTTCCCAATTGATGAGAATCAAAAGAATAACTTCAGATGACCGCAGATGCCACATTTCTATAAAGGATCAATTGGAAAGGTACAAAGCGAGAGGTTATCCGGAAGACACGCTCATGGAAGCAGAGCGGATAGTTGCTTTAAAAAACGTGAGGATCTGTTATTGCCAACCAAGAAAAATCCCAAAAAACAAGAGATTTTCGTTTTAAAATATTCTGCTCAAGCATCACAAATCAAAACTATCATAAGAAAACGGTGGGATATCATTGAACAGGAAGTTGACTTTGTGGGATTATTTCAAGATCCACCACTATTTGCACACACCAGACCTAAAAACTTGAGGGAACTTTTGAAAAGACGAGATAGTACCACAAGATCGCACCACAAAGGCATGAAGATGTGTTATAATTGTGGGCAATGTAATCCAGGGAGATACCTTTACGCACCCTCGGACTGGTCAAAAGATAAAACTACACCACACATCTGATTGTAACACCGAGGGGGTAATCTATGCCATTATGTGCCCATGCGGGCTAGTGTACGTAGGGAGAACCAGCCGGAAAATTCAAACACGGGTGGTAGAACACAACAGCAGGATTCGCAATAAAAACATGAATTCTTCCCTAGCAGCTCATTGGGTCAACGCAGCACACACAATTCCCCAGTTAAGATTCACGATCTTAGAACGCATTCAAATGACGCCAGGGATTGACATTAACACTGCCTTAGCATGAAGGGAAACACACTGGATTAAGTTCTTAGGTACATTGATTCCCGGGGGGCTGAATGATCATTATAAATTATGTTATGCCTAATACATTCAAGTTGTGTAACAGTCTACATTTCATCATCTAGTATTTCATTGTACAGGATTTGCACTCGTAGCTCTTTCAGTCTTAAAGATTTCTATTCGAGAACTTAACTTTGGTCGTGTTCATTGAACATATCACGTGGTCACTCTAGACTAGCATTCATACATTAGATCTGTTGTTCTTTAATAGAGAGGTGTGAGGAAGTGGTTCTGTATATACTGTTCCCCAATAGGTACAGGGTGTACAGAGTCCAAAGTTGCAAGTGGTTGCAGTAGGCAACACAATTTTAAACACAATAATGCATTGAGTTCAATGGAAGTTTCAAGTTATTTGCCACAGATTACTTTTAGGATTACTTTTTGGAATTCCAGGACTGGATCCTAGATTCAGTCCTAGATCAGTACTTGGAATCAAGTGATGAAAGTCGACTTATTTACTGTGATGATGTTTAGACAATATTTTGCTATTTTAAAAGTTGACACTTAGAAAATATTTCATAGAAAACAGTCAATGATTCCCTATGGCAGAAAATTCAAGTTGCAGGTATAGTATGTACTCGTTACTTTTGTAATCCAGTACTGGGTGCCTAGACTCAGTACTGGGACCTTTATCCAAAACAGGTAAGTAATTACGTTTTCAGATATTATACGATTTTTAAAGAATATTTAAAGATTGCAGAAATTGACACAAGAAATTTCACAGAAAAACAGTCAATGATTTCCTATGGGAGAAAATTGGGTTACTGGTAAGTACAGTTGTAAGTATTTTTCAGAGTCAGTGCTGGGCACCAAGATCCAGCACTGGGAGCTCACCTAATAGCAGGTGAGTATTTTCGTTTTCGTTACTCGGCTGATTTTTGGGGAATATTTTAAGATTTGAAAAGTCCACACTTAGAAGAAATTTCAGGAACAAGCCAGTCAATGTTACCCTATGAAGAAAATTGAGTTATCGGTTTAAAGGTAAGTACTCGACTGGCAGAGTTAAGGTTCTGGGCATAGACTCAGGGGTCTCCCAGGGTCAGGTAGGTACAGTTGGTTCACCCTCAGCGGCACAAGGGCGGCCGGGTGCAGAGAGAGTTAGGCCCAATGTTATCCTATGAGAGGTAGGGGGGCCTTCGTTGGTGGCTGCTGACTAGCAGGCCACGCGGCTGTGGGAGCTGGGCTCCTGGTCACTTACTCAGGGCAAGTGGGGAAGTAAATGGGTGTAGAGGTTGCACTGCCAGGGCCACTCGGGCAGCTTGGTGCAGGGTGCTTTTGAGCCTTCGGGCGCTCAATTGATTTCAATGGGAAATCTCCGGTTTAGAAAAAGACTGCAAGCTCGGGGACAAAGATTCTTCAGGTGCCAACACCACCACTTCGAGAGGTAAGTTGGGTAGTTGGAGGATAGGTAGGTACCCCGGGATTGGGCACAGGGGGCCGTTGGGCGCCGGCTGCAGCGGTGCCTTTTGGTGTCGGGAAATCTTACCCTCTGTTGAAAGCGGTTGGGGGGGGGGGGGGAGCACCTGGTTCTGAGGCTGCAGGCTTCTTTAGGAGTGTCGAGGGAGGTCCTTGGGTGCCGGACTCGGCGTCACAGTCGCCGCGGGGTCCTCCTTGTGGTCTTTGTTCACTCCGGCACAGACCAGGCTTGGCTGGTGCAGAGTGTACTGGGTTCGCGGTTCCGGGCTGCTGCCAGGGATTAGAAGTAGATTTTGAGTAGATCCTCTACTCATGGGAGTCCCAGGGGGCTTAGAGTCAAAAGGTAGCCAGGTCCTCCGGGGTTTGTGAGGTTGCTGGCCACAAGAGATGCAGGGTTGGAGCAGGTTCAGGTTCGAGGGTCGACAGGCCGGTAGGGCTGGGGCCAAAGCAGTTGGTGTCTTCCTCTTCTTAGCAGCTGCAGGGCAGGTCTTCTTTCTTCTAGCTCTTCTTCGGATTTCGGAATCTGGGGAAGGAAGGTTCAGGTGCCCCTAAAAACTAGATTTAGGGGCGTTACAGGTAGGTGAAGGGCAGGGTCCAATGGGTCCCTGTCCTGGGGTGGTTGCACCCCCTATCCTGCCTCTCTCCTGTGGGAGGGGGGCAGTAGCCTAGTCCTGATAGGACAGGGCTTCCCATCTTCAAGATGGCGAGAGCCTGGAGATGTGCTTCACCTCGCCTCCCCCACCTGAGGGGTGGGGTTGGCAGGTGGGCACATCCCCTGTCCTTATTTGGGGTTTCCGGCCAAGCTTCCCACCATAGTGGGGGGTTGCAGTGGCCTGGGGAAGCTCACAGAGGCGGCATGCCTTTGAAGCTTCCCCCTGCCCATCGTGGGGGAGGAGATTTAGCACCTCGCCCAGGATGTGCATTGTTGCAGGCCCAGGAGAGCAGGGGCTCTCCTACCCAGGGGTCCAGCAACATGTCTGCTGTGTGGCAGCCTAGGCAGCCTCAGAACAGACGTGGATTGTAGGTTAGGTTTTAGGGGGCATCTCTAAGATGCCCTCTGGGGTGCTCGGTATATTAAATCCCACACTGGCATCAGTGAGGGTTTAATGTGCTGAGAAGTTTGATACCAAACTTCTCAGTCTTCAGTGTTGCCATTATGGTGCTGTGGAGTTCGTGTTTGACGAGCTCTCAGCACCATGTACTCTTAAATGGCAGCACTGCACTTACAGTGCCCATGAATGGACCTGGGTACTGTAGGGGCACAGGGCTCCTGCTCCTGTGCCCACACCATTGGCATAGGGCACCCAGCTAGAGGGGTGGCTGATGTATGCCATGGCTGTGTAGGTGATGGGCATGGCACACAGGGATGTGTGCCATGTCGACTTTGTTTGGCCTTGCACCCAGACACCCAGCCTGCAAGGGCAGTGTGTTTGTGTAAGGGTACAGGGCCTCTAAGGGTGGCACAATGAGTGCTGCAGCCCTTAGAGGCCTTCCCTGGTCACAAGGCCCTGGGTACCTAGGGTACCATTTACCAGGGGCTGATATGTGGCCAGGGTTTGCCAATTTGTGTTTTGTGTTTTTAGGGAAGGAACATAGGCCCTGGGCCTCTGATTGGCAGGAGTCCAGGGTACACTCAGTTAAAGTACATTCAGCAATTCAGCAAAAAGTGGGGGCATACCATGCAAGAAAGATGGCACTTTCTCACAAGAGGTATATACCCTCTTTACATTTTGAATTTTCATTATGCTCATTTTTCACTTTCTCACTATCTGTTATTGATTTTGTTTTTTACACAGTGTTAGTAAGGGCTCGAAAGTTTTGACTCTCTGTACAGACTGTAATGATATGGAGACATTTCTTTAAATCATGCGAGGCGTACACCGGCTTGCGCGCGGTAGTGATTTTTGTTTACTGTGTGATTGAAAAATGTAACCCCTTCAGCGCGGCGCGGATTACCGCGCCGTGCTGAAGGGTCGTTGCGCGGGCGGGGCCGTGATGGAGCGGTTCCGTCATACGCACAGCACGACCGATGCGCATGACGGAACCGCTCCGTCATGCGCATCGAAAGGGTTAAACAGTAGACTTATTTGAGTGTTCATTTTACCCGTTTTCAGTCTGTTTTCCATTTTCACGATTTCGGTGGTTGATAAATAGTAACAGCGCGTTATCACGTGACGAGCGTACTTCGCGTACTGCATTGGCGCGTTGTGTAACACGGAAGTTTGTTGAAGTCTCTCGGAAAAGGTGAGTTTCGGAGGTCCAGTTTGGTCCCCGCTATCTTGTACCCTTGTTGTATGGTTTGTGGCTGAAGCTTACGGGTGGTTTCCTCATTATATGTTTTAGAGTACCGACGGACCATTCCATATAAAACATTGATGGGGCTGATTTGGAACCTTGTGTCGACTTTCACGGGTAAGCGGTGTCTTACACTATCGGGTTTCACTTTATTATGACGCCGTGCGATGTTCTGCTTTAACAACAGGTGACTTTTTAATCATTTGTAGCGGTTCAAATTTCTCAAACATTCACATCGTAGCAAGATCAAGTCGGGGTAAGCTACTGTTGCAATCGCACACTGGTGCATCTACCTAAGGATAAGAATAAAGGAGAGACACTTATCCTTGCACACACCATGTAAAGCTTTGTTGCACATAGCACTAGGATTCACAAAGGTTAATACGTTCGCTGTTGCTCGGTGAAAGGGCTCTTATTTCACTTCTCTTCCTCCTTGTTCAGTTAGTTTATTAATTTCCCCGAGTGCAAATCCTATCAGCATTTTGCTATTTTGTCCTATCAATTTCTCATGATATATTCATTCGGCTTTTTGTTGTAGCTCTGGACGGAGGACATCAAGACACAACTACAGAATATTGATTGTTTGTTATATATCCCCTGATGAAGGGTTTTGTATTAACCCGAAATGCATTGGGATTGTGTTTTTTGAACTTTGATTTTGTAAATTTATAAATTGGCTATATACTGATTTCTGTTGGTTTACATTGTATCACTGTACAATGTTTTTGTTCAACACTCACACAGTTAGTACTCAGGAAAGCAACACTGACTTCAAGTGAAGTTGCATAGTTTTTTCTGTTTTTATTGAGACCATTAACATATAAACAATCTTTTGATTCATACCATTTACGTGTGTTTATATTTGTAGAGACTTTTGTGTCCTTAGCTGTGCTTCACATAGGTTTTGGTTTTCCACAGCCTCGCTTTCTTCACTATCATATCTGTTAGGGACGTAGGGCCACATCCCTTAACGTGAAGGCACGAGATAAACAATCCCAAAATAGGTTTAATGACCCTCACATTCTGAACAAACTTGTATACATTAGGTGTGCAGGCCCACTCTCCCCTTTTTTAGTTAATAATACTGAGCCATAATCAAAAGAGAGACTGGCGAAGACGTAGTCCATGAAATCTCGCTGGCCTTTAGGCGACTAGCTATTCCTGGCAACATGTTCGCGACAAATTTGTCGACGAACAGATGCCTGCCCATGTCATCTGTCAATGACTGGCCACTAAAGTCATGGAATGTCTCCACAAAACGTGTAAAGAAATCAGAAACTGACTCATCTGGTTTCTGCTTGCAAGACCAATCTATCTTTTTAGGAGGTAGGAGAGTTTTCAACTTAGTTATTATAGCCTTTGGGAGGTCTGATATTTCTTGTTGCGGTTTCTGTGCAGGTTCCCTTTCTGCATCTTTCCTCTCTATTTCACACGCTTCTTTCCCCCACATTCGTACACAGTCAAAAATATCTTGTCTACTTTTGCGCTTAAACACACATTGTTCCACATACTGAATTTTTCTAAGATCAAATGACCCTTGGCCATCGCAAATCAGGATCCTTGCTGGTGTATTTATTCCATAGTGATCTATACATTATGGAAGAAATACCGTTTTTAATGTACATATACCTATTTGGTGTCCCCTCAGGGGAAGCCGGCTGATTCTGTTCTAGATCCATATTGGTACCTCCAAGAAAGCAACACATCCTACGAAGTGTGCTTGAAACAGACATGCTAAAAATATTATAGCATATATAATATTATATCAAAGTAGTACTTAACAGAATTTGTACGGTTCAAGAATTCAAAAATTAGAATAAAATCTCCTCATTACCTGCCTATATAAATTGCAATTTATATATGCCGAAACACATCCAAGATTTTGGCCAAACAAACAAGAAGTGTCGCATCAAACGACCTTACCAAACAAAAGTCTCCAGCCTCCAACTGCCAAGTTCTGAATCGACCTAATGGTCTCTGCAAGACGAACGCCAAAGGGATGTGTCAGGGACCGGCACCACCTGAAGGGTCAAATCGGAAAAGCACTTCGGCTTGCTTACACATGGGTGCCCTCATGCAGTGTACACCCTTAGCGAGATTACAAAGCTCCGTCAAGACCACTCCGTCGGGCATCCCAGTCGCCGATGAGCCCCAGGTTGGGCGCTAATTTGTAGAGGTGGGCCTTACCAAGGCCTACCGGTGCAATGGTTCGCCCTTCTTTGCGCACTAGTCCATGGACTAATAAATGGAGATTGGCACAGAAGCTGTAATATCAAAACAATAGTTTATTAAAACCTCAGGAGTGGAACTACATCTATACAGAACCCTCAGGCAATGTATGAGGTAGTACAAGGGAGTACAGAAACCATGGGTCTTTTATACCCACTTTGTAGCTGAGTAAGCATGACAGCTCAAAAGGAGGCGGTACAGGCATACACAAGAATAGCTATTCACATATAAGGACTAACAGAAAATACTTAGTCAACAAAGTGGGAGGGGAGACTAAACTGCTTACATCAGTTAAAATAGCCTGACAGTTACAGACTAGGGCAGGTGCATTGGCAGCTACAGGCCTTTCTGAGCATGCGCATTGCTCAGGCCCAGTACTGAAGGAGTTAATTATAGATCATGACTCATTTCATTTCATAAGGCTTTATTCGGAGCAAAAGACAAGTCCATAAAAGCACAGCATAAAAAGACAACAGTATAAAACAACAGTCAAAAGCAGGAGATACAACAGTTTAAAAAGGTTAAAAAAGCATACTTTTCCTTGCATTAATTGATTTAAGGAGAAAGGTAGCCGTATAAAAACAAACGTCGGAATGTTGTAAGTTAAAAAGCAAGCTCATGCAGTCTCGTCTTGTCCTGACTCCAAATTTAGCAAACAGGGGTTTCAATTAAGCAATCCGCAGGTATTTGTACAGCTGACAGAGCAAAAGAAAGTGCACAGTGCTTTGGGGGGTGGTATTGTCACACCGACAAGGGCCAGCGGGATGTAAATGCTGAGAGGGGAAAGCAACCAGGTTGTGGACTACTCCGGTTCGAAGTCTAGCCAACACAAACCGATGTGCCTTCCAGGTCACTTGTGACAAATACGGTTGGAAACCCACAAAATCATTTAAATCGTGATAAAGAACACAGGATGAGAGTTCAGAGCTATTTTGATGCCTCCTGGTGGAAAGCTGTTGTAAAAAACAGTGCTTAAGTTCGATTTTAGACAGCTCAGTAGCCCCCCCATCGATCCGCAATGATGTTAATGTTAACGATCTCACGAAAATTATCCACAATATACTTTAACCATGGGATCTTTAAATGATGGTCCAAAGCAAGGCAATCAGAAATAATGGCTCTGCACAATGAGGTCTCTTATTTTATGCAAATGGAACGCCATAGCATCAGTGACCTAAGGAGGATCAAGTCGGCAAGATGGTAAATACCCAGTTCATTGTGCACTAAAGCATTAGAAACAGAGCTTGGCAGGCACAAAAGTCTCTTCAAGAATACATTCTCCTCAACCTGAATGACCCTGCCGGGGTGTGGCCCCAAATGCCCGCTCCGTACAAGGCAATCGAGACACAACGGGACTGAAAAATTTTAAGCATGTCATGGACCCGCCTGTCTCCCAGTTTCGTTGCCATTGTAAAAATTCCATGAGCACTCCTCGCCATCTTAGCCCGGACATTCTTATGTTCATTGGCCCAAATGTTATTATTTGAAAAAGTGACCCCCAAGTACGAAAACGGCCTGGACCTTCTGTCCCTCTATAAAAAATGAGAACTGTTTCTTTCTGTTCCTTCGCCCACATTCCATAACATAGGTTTTAGATTTATTTAACACTAACTTTCTGCTTTTAATGAATTGCGAAAAGCCGTCCATCAGCCGTTGAAGGCCGTTTAGGGTGCGTGAATTTAGGACCGCGTCATCAGCGTAAAGTAACACAGGGACGTTATCCTCATTAATTTTGGGAGCATCCACTGCCAGAGATTTGAGAAAAGAATCAATCTCATTGATGAAAAGGGTAAAAAGCAGTGGGGCCAACACACATCCCTGTCTAATTCCACGCCCGATCTCAAACTTAGTTGTACATTCCCCGTTGGAACCGTAACGGACACAAGCACGTAGTTTGGCATAAAGACGTGCTAGAAAGAACACAATGCCCTCGGGTGCCCCAATTTCAATTAGCTTTGCCCAGAGAATGCCATGGTCCACCAGGTCGAAGGCACTACTCAAATCCGCAAAGCAGAGATAAATAGTGCCGGTCTTTGCCAAGGTATATTTACCGATGAGCAGGTCTAAATTTAGACACTGCTCAATCGTACCACGACCCTTCCTGAACCCAAACTGGCTCTCTGCTAGAATGCCATTATCCTCCGCCCATTCTTCCAACCTTACTAGAAGCACTCTACTCATTACTTTTACGGAAGAATCCAACAAGGAGATTGGACGATAGTTCTTAACGTCCCCTCGGTTTCCTTTCTTAAATATTGGGATTAGGATGGATTCTTCCCAGGTAGGGGGCACCTCATTACGGACTGCTGCGTTGACAATATTAGTTAACAAAGGCCCCCATACTTCAGGGACCAATTTATAAACATCGATTGGTACCCAGTTTGGACCCTGTGCTTTTCCTCCTTTACTGACCCTTATGCTATCTAAAACCTCTTGGACGGTGATATTCAGTGGCGTATGCGGCCACCTATCCCCTATATCCCTGGATGCACTGTCCGAATCAAAGATTTTAGAAAAATGAGAGACCCACTCTTCCTTCATAACGTTGGAAGTTAATTCAGGGATTTTATCATCTTTGAGGAATGGGGAATTGACTGTTTTCCAAAACAGGGTACAATTATTCAATTCTGCAGCCAGGGTCAAATTGTCCCATGCCTCCTGTTGGAGTTCCAATTTCCTCCATTTAAGGGTTTCTTTGTATCTGGCTCTAAGATCTACAACCAAACCCTTATCTCTTGGCGTAGCTGATAAAGGTGACTTTAGTTCCTTTAGGGCCAGGGTACAAGCTGAATTGAACCACCCCCGCAGGCGTTCCTCCTTGTACTTGAGTGTACTAGTAAGCTTAGAGTCAATGACCGCATTAATACCAATAAAATACTCAATAGAGCCAGTGGTACCTTGATTGTCTTCTAAGATCCCTGTAATACCTGACAGGCAACTAGTGATGATTGAATCAGACCTGATTTCAGCCTTATCCCCCTTCCACCTGAGTGTGGTGCCATTAGGGCGCACAGCCTCAATGTTGTTAACAATACACCCCGGAATGCGGGTCCCTTTGTTTTCCCATAGCATGGCCTCTACTATCAGGCAATTGTGGTCACTAAGCTGAATGTCTATAACTTTAGGTGCCATAGTACAGGCCTCAAGACTCGAGGAGATACAAATAAAATCAATACCAGAATTCGCTCCCCGGCCTGTGAAAGTTGGGCAAATCTCCTCCTGTTCATTTTTCTCGTTAACCATAATATACATGTTATGTGAGTCAAGGAGACTGTTTAAGGCATCTCCATAATAGTTATCTTGAAAATGGGGGACTCCATCTCCATGACAGTCCACCGCCCCACATACATTGACATCTGAGAGTGGGCAGGTAGTGGCGTTAAAGTCCCCTGCCATGAACAAATCAATGATTACATTGGAATCCTTAAGGATGTCATCCAATGCACTTGATAGTGCTTTAACCACCTGATCCCTAGTATCATCAAAAACGTTGTTATAAAAATTTATTAAGAGAATATTCCTACCTCCTGTTTTGTGCAGCCTTAAAATCTGGGAATGAACCCCAACTTGTACGTATTTTTTGACCAGCAGAGGAGTTTGGACAGAAATCAAAATCAAAAGGCCCCCCTTAGCTCTACCTGATAGGGAACCAGTAGCAGGTAGCTGCTAAGAGACAAAACCATTATATCCTTTAAAGTCCCTACACCTGGTTTCCTGTAAACAGATAATATCAAAGAGAGCTAAAAATTCAGTCCAACCCAGACAATCTGATTTGGACCTGATACCCGCAATATTCCAACTGGCAATATAACAGCTGGAAAAACCGGAGACACCTGACCCCATAAGAGAACAGTTACTACCCTGCTGGAAAATAGCGATGTTAGAAGTATCCGATAATAACTCCGGGCAACCTACTGGATCACCCTCCTTGCCCATAGGCGTACAATCTACAGTTGTCCCAGAAATGTTAACCATAGGCCCTGATATACAAACACTTTGACCCATACCAGACGAGACCTGTCTCTCCGAGATTTCTGGGGGTACCGTACACAGCTCCAGTAATGACTCAGAGCAACCTACTGGATCACCCTCCTTGCCCATAGGCGTACAATCTACAGTTATCCCAGAAATGTTAACCATAGGCCCTGATATACAAACACTTTGTCCCATATCAGACAGAGCCTGTCTCTCCAAGGTTTCAAGGGATACCGTACACAACTCCAGTCAATCGTTTTGATCCAGCCCACTAAAGCATTGGAAACGATTAACGGTGTTCACCTGGAAACTATTTGGAAAGCTATGCAAAGCTTCTCCCCTCGTTCTCTCCCCCCCGTGGTTACTAGGATGATGGCTAGTGTGTTGTCTATAGAAAAAGCCCAAAGGGCGGAGTGAAATGCCCTGCTCGTTACAGGGGCGAGAAGTGGCTCGAATCAGAGCTGTCGTGGCAAGGTGTGGGTTACTGAAATTAATAATAACGCAATCCCCAGAGATGTTCTTCGGGGACGTGCCAATCCAGTTGGTTCTAGTTGTGGCCAAGATTTGGTCCGCCAGGGCCACTGGAAAGCCACACTCCCGATTAAGCCATGCCACAGTTTTGTATTTAAGGGAGTCATGTGATTCCATAGAGCGGTGAAGCCCATCCTCCCTGATTGGTGTAACGTTAGTCAGGACTGCTACGTATGGTGCGCAGTCCGGTGGGAGGTTCGGTTGAGAGAGGCCACAATTATTAGACTTCCCCCTTTCGGTAGTCTTCAACTGATTCCCCGGGACACGGGTAGTGGGGGGGTTCAAAGGGACATCACTAGAGCATAAAGGTGTTACTACAATGACATTAATAGTGTCCCCTGTAGACGGTAGTTTTGGTTTGCCAGTTACGCCCTGCTGCTCGATAACTGTTATGGGACTACTGTTTGGCTGTGCAGGAATGCTAGAGCCTGCACAGGCCACTCCAACACTGGATGTGCCTTTGTTGGATTGCACGGGCTTACTAGTCCTGCCCCCAGCCACAGCAGCCACAGCAGCTGGTTGCGGACTGTTGTTTAGTTTCAAGCCGGATTGCACCAACACACCCAATCTAATCACTTCCCTAGAAACAGCCTCGAGTTTATCCAGGAGTGGAAGGACAATTTTGTCTAACTTGGCATCAATCATACCAATAAGCAGCTCAAGCTGATCCGGAGCTAGTTTCAAGTGGGTGGAATAAACGTCCTTATGTAAACAATTTGGCTCAATGGGGCCCCCATTTGATACAGAGACGGTGTTCTTTTTACTTTTACGACCCCCCTTTTTAGACAGTACAGGTCTATTTAGATGTCTCCCTGACCTCAACACTCTATGAGTTTTGGGGGCCACGGAACCCGGGGCGTCAGAGTCATTATGGGACTCGTTTGCATCGGATTCCTCTGCATCAGATTCCTTGTGAAGGTCGTCAACGTCAAGGATATCCTGTGATGGCTCTATTTCGTTGTTTCCCTCCCTGGTTGGACAATCCGGAAAAACCGTTACACAACTGTCATCAATGGTGGGAATCAACAAGGGGGTAGGCAAAGGGACAGGGATCTCAGCAGAGACTAGTTGGATCGTTGGGTCAGGGACACTTCCTAGACCCAAGGACAGTCTTCGTTCCTTATTAATCTTGTCTACTACTTTAAGTAGTTGTCAAGTGTAGAGACAATGGGGCGGGAATTCCCGACTGACTTGGGCATGTTGCCTTGGAGAAAGGTACAAAGGTAAAAAGGTACAAAGGTACAAAATAACCAGCACAGATATTACCAGATGAGAAAAAAAAAAATAGATATTAAATCCGAATAGCACTTAATATGAAATGACTTAAAAACACAATTATAAAATAAACGACAACCAATATCAGACCCCTAGATTGGGAACTAGGTTTAGGGATACTGTTTTTTACCGGGAGTAGACCAATGTTCAGGCAAACGGCAGAGTCTAAGAGTCCAAATGCGCTCCAAAATTATAGAACGTGTGACGAGCAGGGGCGTGGCTAGCAGGGTGCGCAGGCCGGGTCAGACAGATCTCGCAGGGACTCCTGGACTAGCGAGTCCCTGCGGCGCTCCACCCCTGCTGCACTTGCTGAGTTTATTTTCCACCCCAAACACCACCGGGAATGTCCCGGTTCCACGGAACGGCACCCGCGAAGCTGCAAGGCGCTGGCGGGACAAGACAAGCTCCAAAGGACAGAGCTTCCGGGGTAAGTCCGGGGTAAGTCCGCCTGCAGGAGTCACACTTGAGACCAACCAGTAACCCACCGGTGCTTCGGCGCACCTGACCGCTTGCTTGTGTTGCTTGTATAGCTGCTTGGTTGCCCACACCGCCTGCACCGCAGTCCGGCCTCAGGTCCACCTCCACCTCCGCCTCCCGAAGTCTCTCCGAAAACTCCTCCGACCCCTGCGTTACCCTCGTGGATCAGCCAACTCATCGGCGTCAGTCAGTCAGGCGAGTTGACTGCTAAGATCTGTTTCAGTGGTTTCAGTGGTATGTTTCGGAAAGGTGTGCAGTCCGGTACAGGGAGCAGGCGGGTGGAGTTCCAGTGAGGTGGTTTTTACAGGGATAACTACCTAATTGGTAATACTCAAACTGGGAGCTCCTCGGGAGGCTCGTACTAGGCCCAGGTGAAATAGAGAAGCAGGCAACAGCGAAGACGGAAGAAGCGAACACATAGTTAACTAAAATGGATACCAAGAACAAAATGGCTTCAGCTCATGCTAACAGTGATCTCTGCCAACTTCCACACCTGCTGATCAATTCTGGGGCTGGGTTATCCCTTGGTACCTTGCTTGACAACTCTGTAATTAGTAGTTTTTCAGTTATTTGAAACCATTACATTCTATATGATCACTGTAAGTACCACAGACGTCGGATTAAAAGACTGATTAAAATCACCAAACTTAAAAGTAGTAGTTTTACAGATTACATTCAAAGAGTGTAATTTACCCACATCTGTGTTGCTGCTGTTGGAGGCCGGACTGCATTGCCCACAGTCCCCCTGAGGCGAGGAGACACCAGAGCGCTCCTAGCATGCCCTGCTTTCTTGCAATGCATGACACTGAATATGTGTTGCTGCTGGTGGCAGGGCTGCATTGTCTACAATCCCTCTGAGAACAAGGGACAGGGGAGGAGACACCAGAGCTCCCGTATCTCGTTTTGATTATCCGCACCAAAAAACCCCAGATGTATGTTGCTATTTGTGGGGGCAAGACTGCATTGCCCACAATTCTCCCGATACTGAGGCAGGGATGGAGACGCTAGAGTCCTCATAGTGCACCTTGCTTTCCCACAGTGTGGGATGCCGGATCTGTGTTGCTTCTTGTGGGGGCAGCGCTACGCTGCCCACAATTTCCCTGACACCGGGAGGCAGGAAAGGACACCAGAGCACTCCTAGCGCACTTTCCTTTCCTGCAACTCGGGGGTGCCTGGGCTGCACCTGGGCAAAGAACGGGCCAAAAGTGGGCCTTATTGCCCCTGTCAGAGCTCAGAATAGGCTGGCCTGGACTGCCCCCTTGGTTCTGCAACTCTGCAGGTATAGAGCTTGCTGTATTTTCTCTTCCACTAGATATGGGTAAAAGAAAAACTGTGACCCTGGGAGACAACACCTTGGGTCCTTATCAAAATCTGATAGCCAGTTTTCAACTAAAGCTATGCGGATGATAAACTGGGAGATTATTGAAGTAGAAGAGCAATGTGCAGATGCAATAAAACAAATTTGTTCCTGCAGATACGTTCACCGTCTAATCCCTGAGCCTCTTTCTCACCTTGAGGTTGGCAAATCACTGCTCACCACTGCTCCCGATTGTGCTCTATATGTTTTGCGCTAAAGATCACTGCACTGCTGCCCAGAAGGATCCATACTCCTCATAGCACGTATCTTCTTCAAAATACTGCATCTTCTAGAAAGTACTGGCCTGTAGGATAGATTTTGGGGCCAACACCAGCATTCAGGACCTGCCACACTGGAAGTGAAGAAATGCAAAAAAGAAATGCTCAAGGCAGCTGTTCTCAAAGTATCTTTAACTTGGTAAACGTCAGG
The DNA here is from genome assembly GCF_964204655.1 of Triturus cristatus. NCBI lineage: Eukaryota > Metazoa > Chordata > Amphibia > Caudata > Salamandridae > Triturus > Triturus cristatus. The sequence goes on along the minus strand of NC_140579.1, from coordinate 141,991,401 downwards.
CTTGCATCATCACTGATGCAGTTCATAAAAGAGCTGAACACATGTTGGAGCTTCAACAGCCTCCTACTGCCCCCCTATCCACAGAAGAAACAACTCCACCCCTTTCCTGTTTGGTATGTGTGGTCACGATTCATCACAGTAACCCCATCAATCTGAAAGAAACACATAGTGATAGATTCCGTACCTTAGAATTACCCCCAGGCGTCAGACTGGATCCGGAAAGTTTTAGTCAGCAGTACCCCTGCGCGTCATTAGGTGGCGTCGTGTGGCTCCGTGTCCGTCGTTTGCGTCGTGGTCGCCAAGATGTCGCGGGTCCCACTTAGACGCCGCCCACGCGCGCTGACCTCAGTTCTTTCTTTTTCAGCGCCAACAAACACATATCCGGGAAAAGCAGGAACTCCCAGTCAATTTTTGACTGAGTTTTTGAGGCCTTTTTGTCTATATTTTTCTTCGAGTCTTCGACACCTGGTGCAATTAGGATGCCTGGTTTCAAGTCCTGCGAGGACCGTCACCGTATGATGGTGTCGGACCCGCACTGTGTGTGTCTTTTCTGTTTGGGGCACGCCCACAACCCCGACCCCGAAGTCTTTGCGGGAGCGGTCCCGAAACCTGCTGGAGACCCGGCAGTTGGCACCGCCGTTCGAGGTCCCGGTCCAGAGGGAGGTCGAGGGACCGTGCGCGGAGTCATCACCATCGGTCTTCGGGATCCAAGTCTTCGCACTCAGGGTCAGGTAAGGCGAAGCACAAGAAGTCGAAGAAACTTCATTGTTATCCGACTTAACCTCGCCGGTCACGCGGTGCTGCTGAGGGTGCAGGTGGTGCCTCCCCCGCTGCTCCGGCAGAGCCTGTGCAGTCGCCGCCGGCCTACCCGCCCTTCCCAGGTCCGTCGGCGACTCCGGCCCAAATACAGGAATTCCTGTCACCCATGGCTCGCCTCTTTGGGCTGCCGGGTCCCGCTGGTGCGCCTTCGGGCCCTGCGGTCCCGACTGGGGGTCCTCGCCGGCGACCCGGCGTCGCTGCCGGCGCAGGCCTCTGCGCCGCAGGACCCCCCCCTGGATCCAGGCCTGGAACCCGGTCGACACCGGTTGACCTTATAACACCTCTGTAAGAAAGTGGCTCTGTATATACTGTTTCCAAATAGGTACAGTGTGTAGAGTCCACAGTCCCCAGAGGTTTGGCAGAGGCTAAAGTTAGATATAACCTTACTCTCTAAAGTGGTAGCTTGGTCGAGCAGTAAGGCAGTATCAGAAGACAGTGTAAAGCATTTGTTGTACACACTCAGTCAGCAAATGGTCTCTCACACTCAAGAACTGAACTCTAGGCCAATTGTTTTGTATATAAAAATATATAGTTGTTTTATTTTAGAACCACAAGTAGATATCAAAATACTTTCTCAGAATGAGCTGCTTTAGTTAAATACTTTCAATAAGCAATAGACTTTCAAATGCAATAGTTACAGTTGTTGCAATAGGCAACACAAGTTAAACACAATTATAACATTGAGCTCAATGGGAATTTTAAAGTAAAGGCAATATCAATTACTTTGCATAGGTTTTTCTTACTCGGGGCTGGATCCTGGATTCAGCCTGGTGCATCTACTGTAAACCGTTGAAAGAAATCGTTTTTGTTACTCAGGCGAATTTTAAGGAATATTTGTATGTTTCCAAACTCTTCACTTAGAAGAAATTCCAAGTGGAAACCAGTCAATGTTACCCAATTGAGAAAATGTGAGTTATCGGCTTTCAGGTAAGTACTAGACTGGCAGAGTTAAGGTTCTGGGGATAGACTTGGGTCTCCCTCGGTCAGGTAGGTACAGTTGTTACACCCTCAGCGGCACAGGGGTAGCCGGGTCCAGAGAGAGTAGGCCAATTGTTAGTCTATGGCGGGCAGGGGGCCTTTGGTTGGTGGCTGCTTGCAGGCAGACCACGCGGCTGTGGGAGCTGAGCTCCTGGTCACTTACACAGGGCAAGTAGGGAAGTAGAATAGAACAGATGCTGCACTTCCAGGGGCACTCGGGCGGCCGGGTGCAGGGTGCTTTTAAACTGTCAGGCGCTCAATAGATTTCAGTGGGAAAGCTGTGTGACAAAAAAAGGCTGCAAGTTCGGAGACCACTTCGAGAGGTAAGTTGGGAAGCTGTAGGTTAGGTAGGCACCCAGGAGCTGGGCACAGGGGGCCGCAGGGTGCATGGGTGTCTTTTGGCGTCAGGAAATCTTACCCTCTGCTGGTCGCGGTTGGGGGGGTCCCTGGAGTTGAGGCTGCAGACGTCGTCTGGAGCGTTAAGGAGGGTCCTTGGGTGATGGATTCTTGGTCAGTCGCCGGGGGGACGTCCTCGTGGTCTTTGTTCACTCAGGCACAGGCCGGGCTCGGCGGGTGCAGTGTGTGCTGGATTCGCGGTTCCTGGCTGGCACCAGGGGTTGTTGCTTGTTTGAGCAGACCCACGGCTCGTGGGAGTCCCAGTCTTTAGATGAGCAAGGCAGTCAGGTCCTCCGGGGTTTTTGAGGTTGCTGACCACTGGAGACACTGGGGTTTAGCAGGAGCAGGTTCAAAGGGTCGGCAGGCCTGTAGGGCTGGGGCCAAGTCAGTTGGTGTCGTCCTCTTGTTAGCAGCTGCACGGCAGGTCTTCTTTCTTCTTGTTCTTCTTGTTTCGGAATAGGGATCTGAGGAAGGAAAGTTCAGGGTGCCCCTAAATACTATATTTAGGGGCGTTAAAGGCAGGGACCAATGGGTCCCTTCTCTGGGGTGGGTACACCCCCTATCCTGCCACTCTCCAGTGGGAGGGGGGTAGAGACCTAGTCCTGATTGGGTAGAGCTCCCCATCCTCAAGATGGCGAGAGCCCAGAGTTGTGCTTCACCTCGCCTCCCCCACCTGTGGGGTGGGGTTGGCAGAGGCTGGCACACCCCCTTTCCTCACTTGGGCTTTCCCGCCAGAGTGGGGGTCAGAACCGGTGGGGACCAGTTGCTGAGTACAGCAAGTGGTCTGGGGAGGCTCACAAAGGCAGCATGCCTTTGAAGCTTCCCCTGCCCATCCTGGGGGAGGAGGCTTGGCACCTCGCCCCAGGATGTGCATTGTTGCAGGCCCAGGAGAGCGGATGTCTCTCTACCCACGGGGCTAGCAACCTGTCTGCTGGGTGGCAGCCTATGCAGCCTCCCAATCGGGACACGGGTTGTGGGTGAGGTTCAGGGCGCAACTCTAAGTTGCCCTCTGTCGTGCATTTGACATTAAATCCCACACTGGCATCAGTGTGGGTTTAATGTGCTGAGAAGTTTGATACCAAACTTGTCAGTCTTCAGTGTAGCCATCATGGTGCTGTGGAGTTCGTAATGACAACCTCCCAGCACCATATACTCTTGATGGCAGCACTGCACTTACAGTGCCCAGGAATGGACCTGGGTGCTGTATGGGTACAGGGCTCATGCACCTGTACCCACACCACTGGCATAGTGCACCCAGCTAGAGGGGTGACTGAGGTATGCCAGGGCAGTGGGTTTGTGGGCATGGTACACAAGGGTGTGTGCCATGACACTCCGCTGCAAAAGGGGGGGGGAGGGGGGTGCAAGACACTCAGCCTGCAAAGGGTGTGTCAGTGTCAGTCAGGGTACAGGGCCTCTAAGGGTGGCACAATAAGTGCTGCAGCCCTTAGGGGCATTCTCTGGTCACAGGGCCCTGGGTACCTAGGGGACCATTTACCAGAGGGGCTGACATGTGGCCAGAGATGCCAATTGGGTTTAGGCTTCAATGCAGTTTTAGGAACGGAACACAGGCCCTGGGCACTTGATTGGCAGGAGCCCAGGGCACTCTGTCAAAGTACGTCAGCAAAAAGTGGGGGCATACCATGCAAGAAAGATGGCACTTTCTCACAACCTCCACCGAAGTCGACCCCAACGGCACCACCTCAGACGTCGCCCGCTCCTTCGGACGACGTCAACCCCGGTTTCAGCCCCAAAGGGGACGCGGCGTTGGGCCGGCGACGATCAATGCCATTCTCGACGATTTCTATCCCCATGTCCCTGCTTCTTATTTTAGGCATGTTGAACAGCCTGAGGAAGAAGGGGAGGACTGGGAGGGGTCTGAGGACCCTCTCGCAGCTGATTGCGAGTATGAACAGGACTGGGCAGAGGAGTTGGGGGAAGCCAGTGGTCTGGATACCTCACTTGGCGTGCTCACTCCTCCTACCGTGGCTACAGAGGAGGGTGTTAGTTATGCTGTGGTGTTGCGTAGTGTGGCCGAGGCCCTACACCTCGTGCTCCCTACTGTGGCCATCAAGACTAACTTCCTGACAGACGTGCTTCAGCCAGCAGCTACTTCTGCGGAGCTGCTGCTTCCCTTCAATGAACCACTTTGATGTTCTTTTTGGCACCTGGTCCAGGCCCACCACAGGGGTTCCTGTGGATAGGAACGTGGCCTGATGCCATCGGCCGGCCCCGGGTGACCCCATTTTCCTCTCGCAACACCTCACCCCCAAGAGCTTGGTTGTGCAAGCCTCTGCTTCCCCAACCGCCTTCCCTTCCGCACCACCGGATAGGGAATCCAAGAAACTAGATAAGTTTGGAAAGATTTTTTTCCCCGCCAGTTCTGCGCTGAGCACCGCATGCCTCTTGGGCCGTTATTCCCACTCTCTGTGGAATACCGTGGCGCAAGTGCTGCCTCAGTGTCCGGAGGAGGCCCGGACAGCCCTCTCCCAGGCTGTTGCAGAGGGGAGGGACGCAGCTAAGTTCATGATTCGTTGGGGCCTAGACACCGCCGACTCACTGGGCAGATCGATTGCAGCGACGGTGGCGATCCGACGCCACGCCTGGTTGAGGACAACTGGATTTTCGGGGATGTCCAAAACACACTTATGGACACGCCTTTTGATGGCCGTCGCCTCTTCGGCGACAAAGCAGACCGAGCGTTGGAGCGGTTTAAGGACTCACGGGCTATGGCCAAGTTCTTGGGACACTCTGCAGTCCGCCTTCCACCGCCTTCTGCTTTTCGCTCCTTTAGTGGCACCGGAAGGGGTGCCCGCAGTGTTCGCAACAGAGCCACAAGCCTGCTCAGCAACAATCTCAGCACAGCCGCTGGTTCCGCCGTGGCGGACCAAGGGGCCATCGGGTGGGTCATTCCACCTCCAACCCGGCCACCACTGCCTCCAAACCTTCCTAGTCCAAACTTTCAGGCCCATCAAACGGCAGTGGGCGGCAGGGTTCACCATCACCTTCCACACTGGCGCACCATCACTTCGGACAGGTGGGTTTTAGTGATAGTCCTAAAGGGCTACTCCCTCCCCTTCAAGACTACCCCTCCAGCCATGCCACCTTGGTACCACCGCATGTCGGGGAATCACTTAGTGCTTCTTCAGCAGGAAGTTGCGGCCCTCTTGGCCAAGGGGCCTTCGAGTGCGTTCCGGCGCCAGAAGTAGGTCGTGGTTGCTATTCCCACTACTTTCTGGTACCCAAGAAGGACAAGGGCCTGCGTCCTATCTTAGACCTCCGGAACGTCTATCGCTTCCTCCGCAAAGAGAAGTTCAAGATGCTCACTCTGGCTCAGGTCTTGTCTGCTCTCGATCAACAAGACTGGATGGTAGCGCTAGACTTGCAGGATGCCTATTTCCACATCCCAGTCCTGCAGGCCCACTGGAGTTACCTGAGGTTCACAGTAGGCCACGAGCATTTTCAGTTCAACCTGCTCCCTTTTGGCCTTACCAGCGCCACTCGAAAGTGATGGCGGTGGTCGCAGCTCATCTGCACAGATCAGGGGATTCAGTCTTCCCCTGTCTCGACGACTGGTTGTTAAAGGCGAGCTCGCCCCAGACAGTTGTCTCCCACCTCCAGACTACGGCCGACCCCCTGCATTTGCTGGAGTTCTCCATCAACGTGCTGAAGTCGCACCTGATTCCCTCTGAGAATCTCCTCTTTATTGGAGCGGTTCTGGACACTGCGCAGTTTCGGGTCTATCCTCTCGAACAGCGAGTCCGTGATATTCAGGCTCTGATTCCGATCTTTCAGCCCTTGTCCCGGGTTTCGGTGAGAGTGAACCTGAGGCTGCTGGGCCTCAAAGCATCCTGCTGATCGATCATGCCCGATGGCATATGCGGGCTCTGCAGTGGGACCTGAAGTGCCAGTGGGCGCAGCATCAGGGGAACCTGTCCGATCACGTTTAGATCTCGGGGAGGGCACTGCATGAAAGTTGCAGTCAATGTCAAAAGTTTTTGTAGAGCGCACATATCACCGGGGAGGTCTCATGGCGCTGGGCAACAACACCAGCAGATGAACAGTGAAAGTCAGTTTACTGGGAGAAGAGCCAGGTGTTTAATTCTCTACGGAAACGTCTATGATCAACTATGAATAGGAGGTGTGGTGGTAACTTATTCCAGAGCTTGGGGGCCAGATAAGAGAATGATCGGCCACCATTTCGGAAGGTTCGGATGTGTGGCTGGACAAGGTGCAATTTGGTACCCGACCTTAAAGGTCTGCCAGGCATATACCTTTGAAGTTTCTTAGCTAAGTATCTTGGGCCAGTGTCATACAGGGTCCTGTGAGTAAGAGACAGAATTTTAAAATAGGCTGTCTGCCGCACCGGAAGCCAATGGAGAGTTTTAAGATTGGGGGCTGAGGGGGATCTAGAGGGGAGATTGATAATGAGTCTGGCAGCAGTATTCTGTAGAATCTGAAGCTTGGAAAACAGATCTTCATTTAGTGCCACCAGCAGAGCATTCCCGTAATCCAAACGACTAATAACAAGACCTTGCACAAGAGGTTTCCTGGCTTCAATAGGAAGCCACTTGAAGATTCTGCGAAGGTTACGCATAATCCCATAGCAAAGCCGAGTACCAAGTTAACATGGGTTTCATGGACAGTGAAGTATCGATGGTTACTCCGAGATTACGTACTGCTGCCTTGGGGGGAGGGCAAGAGCCCAATTCCGGGGGCCACCAATCGGGTGCCCAGAATTCCTCTGCTCTGCCAAACAAGATGATCTCGGTCTTGCTGCCATTAAGTTGCAATTTATTCCTACCCATCCAGTCATTCACATGGACCATACAGTTTTTAAATCGAGATTTTGTGTGCACATAATCTGGGCCAAAAGTTCAGTGTCGTCGGCGTACGATACTGTTTCAAAACCTTATGATCTAATGATACCAGCCAATGGTGTTGAATAAATGTTAAACAGCATGGGGTTAAGAATAGAGCCCTGTGGGACACCTACACGGACTGGGCGGCAGCACGAGGCTATAGAATCAACAAGAACGGTGGTAGAGCATCCGTTAAATAATTCTTAAACCACTCCAAAGCCACCGACCAGACTCGATGTATCAGAATACTGTGGGAGATGGTATCAAAGGCCGCAGACAGGTCTAAGAGAACCAGCATTGCTGATTCTCTTTTGTCCAGTGCAAGCCTGATGTTATCGGCGATTTCAAGGACCGCAGTTTCCGTCCTAAGAGCTGCACGGAAACCAGATTGAGAGGGGTCCAACAGACAATAGTTTTCAAGATGGGCAGTGAGGCGTATGTTACCTAGATGTTCCAACACCTTCCCAAAGTAAGGTAACAACGAAATGGGACGTTAATTAACTTGTAGACTGAGGTCTGCCAAAGGTTTTTTAAGAATCAGCCTAACTTGGGCACTTTTCCATCGGGTGGGGACTTTGGCTTGTTCTAATGACATATTAAAGATTGTAGTTAATATATTTGCAAGTAGAGGCATTATCTTTGAACAAGAGCGGGGCGGAAGGGGGTCAACAGGGGAACCTGATTTAATCTTAATTAAACCTCCTAGCACTTCATTAACAGTTAGGGGTTCAAATTCCAACAACAAGGGCACATCATTAATTTCAGGCTGTGTAGGGGTCCCAGACACACTACTATTTTGCTGATGATAGTATGTCACCTTGAGGAAAAGATGAATAGATGGTTCTGACTTTATTGTTGAAAAAAGTGGATATTGAGTCTACTCATTCTTTGGTCGGGAGGATGGAGGACTGTTGTACCTGGGGAGATGTGAACTCTTTCAATATTTTGTAGAGTTCTTTACTGGAGTGTGCTGCATTGTTTATCCGCTGAGCAGGTACGACTTTTTGGCCAATTTAATATTCGTTATATAATTGAGGTGAGACCGTTGATATTCCCTGCGATCTACATCGGATTTAGTTTTCCTTCTCTGGCGCTCTGCTATTCTACAGGTTTATCAGCTTTTAATGTTGTCGTAAACCAGGGCGAGGCTTTTCTTTTAATTTTTACCTTGGCTAGAGGAACAACCACATCCAATGTGGATATAATGGCATCTTCTAGGGTAATTTCGGCCTGTTCCACAGTATTTGTGTGGCATATCTGCTGTGGTTTGAAATGGACTAAGAAGGCATCCAGTGTTAATTTACGCCAGGGCCGGATCAAAATAGTTTTATTCTGTCCGTGTTTCCTGGAAGGATTCATAGGTATGCAGAATTTTAAAAGATGGTGATTGGTCCATAATAATGGAAAAAAGGGCTCAATTATCAGTTTGGTAGAATTCGTAAATATTGCGTCTAGAGTATGCCCTGCTAAATGCGTGGGGCCAACTACCTTCTGGGCCATTCCCAGTGTTTCCATTGATCCAACTAATTGACTAATGTCAGGGTCAGACAATTGCCCAGCGTGATAGTTAAAATCTCCGATTAGGATAACATTATCGACTGCTAATACATGTGGCTCTACCAATTCCAATAATTGATTTACAAATTTTGTTTTAGGGCCAGGGGGTCTGTACACCAAAGCTCCTCTCCAAGTTTCAGAGTCCGAAATATTGATCTCGATCCACAATGAGCAGTGGTGGCTCACTAACCGGCATTGGGTCGACGGCAGATCCCTCTCTCTTCCCCAACCGGAGTTTACAGTGGTGACGGATGCGTCCCTCCCGGGATGGGGCAGCCACGTGGGAGAGGCGGAGATCAGGGGTCTCTGGTCACCGGCGGAGTCCAAGCTCCATATCAGCCTTCTGGAGCTTCGGGCGATCCGGCTTGCACTGAAGGCATTCCTTCCATCTGTCAAGGGGAGAGTAGTGCAGGTGTTCACGGACAATACCACCGCCATGTGGTACTGCAACAAGCAAGACTGGGTGGGGTCGTGGACCCTCTGTCAGGAGGCTCTGCGCCTCTGGACATGACTGGAACATCAGGGCATTTTCCTGGTGGTTCAACACCTGGCAGGTTCTCTGAACACCAGGGCGGACAAACTCAGCCGCAGGTGCATGATGGATCACAAATGGCTTCTTCACTTGGAGGTGGGGCAAGGTCTCTTTCAGCAGTTGGGAGAGCCTTGGTTAGATCTATTTGCCACCGAAGAGAACGCGCAGTGTCATCAGTTCTGCGCGTTGGAATTTCCAAGGCTGCACTCGCTCGGCGACACTTTTCGTTGCGAGTGGAATTGCGATCTGTTCTACGCCTTTCCGCCTATACCACTTCTGCCCAGAGTGCTGAAGATGATCAGGCGCAACCGGGCACAAGTCATCCGTGTGGCTCCGGACTGGGTTCGAAGAGTATGGTATCCGGAGATACTCAGTATGAGCATCGATCCTCCGATCAGACTGCCTCTTCGGGAGGATCTTCTGTCGCAGCAGCAGGGGACGGTCCTCCACCAGAATCTGTCCAGCCTCCACCTCTTTGTGTGGAGATTGAGCGGCGTCAGTCGATTCCTTTCGACTTGCCTCCTGAAGTTTGTGATGTCATAATGGCAGCCAGGCGTCCCTCCACTAAGGTGGTATACGCCTACAGGTGGAACAAGTTTGTGGCATGGTGCACAGCAAAGACTGTGGATCCCTTTTCTGTCCCTCTTTCAGAAGTCCTTTTGTTTCTTCTTTCTTTGGCCCAGCAGGGTTCTTCTCTGGGCACTATCAAGGGCTATCTTTCTGCTATTTCGGCCTTACTCAGGCTCCCTGATCAGCCCTTTCTTTTCAAGTCCCCTGTTGTAAATAGATTTCTCAAAGGCATTACACACCTTTTTCTTCCTATTCCTTACGTGATGCCTCAGTGGGACTTGAACCTGGTTCTTACATACTTTATGTGCCCCTTCACAACTGTCCTCTTCGTCTTTTGACCTTGAAGACTACCTTCCTGGTGGCCATCACCTCTGCTAGGCGGGTGAGTGAGCTCCAGGCTCTTTCTTGTAAGCCTCCTTTCCTATCAGTCCATCCGGACAAGGTTGTGCTCAGGCCCTGTCCTTCCTTTTTGCCAAATCAGAACAAATCCGGAGGACTATATCCCGCTGGGTCGTCTTGTGTATCAAAGCCTGTTACTCTTTGGCTAAAATAGAACCTCCGGTGGGACTGCGTGCTCATTCCACCAGAGCTACTGCAGCCACTACTGCATTGGGACGTGGTGTCCCCCTTCAAGACATATGTCAGGCTGCCACGTGGGCCTCGCTGCACACGTTTACTATGCATTATTGCCTGGACAGCCAAGTCCGGCGAGACGGCTTCTTTGGCCGTTCTGTTCTCCGTGACTTTCTGGTGTGATATTGGTTCGCAAACCCACCACTTAGGTTGGTATTGCTGGGGAATCTATTCTAAGGTAAGGAATCTATCACTATGTGTTTCTTTCAAATGAACAAGTTACTTACCATTGGTAATGATATATCTGTAAGAAACATTAGTATTGATAGATTACTTACCGCCCCACCCATCCTCCCCGTTCTGCGAACTGATTTCCAGAGTTCAGGTCATCCCTTTCAGAGCCCTAGTTTCAATGCATCAGTGGTCAGTTTCTTGCATGGCTCTGCGTTCCTGGCGCGGAAAGGCATGTACAGAACTGACATCCGCGCGCATGGGCGGCGTCTAAGTAGCGCCTGCAACGTCATCCCTGCGACCACGGAGCTGCACGACGTCACCTACCGACGCGCAGGGGTACTGCTGACGAAAACTTTCCGGATCCAGTTTGACGCCTGGGGGTAATTCTAAGGTAAGGAATCTATCACTACTAATGTTTCTTACAGATCTATCGTTACCGAAGGTAAGCAACTTGTTCTTCACTTGCATCCCATAAATATGCGCATGTTGATGTATAAGCATACAAAAACCACATCAACACAGTAGGACTAATGGTGGTCTAACCATCAGTTTCTTCCCTTAGTAGCATTGGAAAGTCCTGGTGCAAATGGAGAACACTACCACATGTTATTGCTGTCCACAAACAGAGGCATAAATTACAGGAATGTCTTAAAGGACAAAGGAAGCCCTTCAGAGCTGGCATAGACTTCAACTAGAGGCTTTCAAGTCATAAATGCATCTTCCAGATGTGTAAAATGTTATAGGCGCACCCACATTCTTAAATGACGAGGATTTTCAGCACCACTATCTGATAGAATGATTGAAAAATGAACATTTATAAAATAAGCCCAAAAAGGATGTCCTGGCACTGAATATAGATAATGACTAGTTAGACGGAGAGCGTGAGAGAGAAAGCTAGGTCAGATAGAAGGGCCATGTTTTGAGCTTATTTTCTGAAACTGTTTCCAAGCTGATGGATTTGGAGTTCAAGGTGTGAAGAGAATTCCAGTGGGTAAAAGCCAGGAATGGAAAATGCCTTTCTCCCGTTCTAGACCCAAGAAATCTCCGAATGCATGTCAAGTTAAAGCTACCGGAACGTAGTGGACGAGATGGAAGAGATTGGATGTAGGATGGTCCTCTTCAACAGAGCACTGAAGGCTAGGTGGAGGGATCTAGAGATGACTCGTTTATACTCCCTCAGCCTATGTAGCTTTGTAGGTGCCTCTAATGGAACTTCTAACCTTTGAATCAAGTTGGGTGGAAGGTTCAAATAGAGGGAGTTCCTACAGTCTAACAAAGCAGTTACTGATGCATGGACTGCTGTCTTGTGGGATGACATGGGTTGAAAAGGGAGCTCTTTTTTTAGTGTCTTAGTAATACAAAGTTACAGGCTGCAACCAGTGAGAGCTGAAACACAAAAGATAGATTCTTATCAAAGCTCATGCTGAGATTTTTAGCAATAGAAGATGTAACAGGGGTTTGATCACTGCCAGTAGGCCACCATTGGTATGATCAGGATATATTGTGCTTACTGAACACTAATGCTTCGGTTTTCTCACTGTTTTAAGCAACTAGCATTCATCAACTTTGATACAGCGGTTATGCAAGCGCTAAATTTCTCTTGGGTTGTAGAGATGGAAAAAGAAATCTGTAATAATAGCCATGTATTGTCTACATAAGATCAAAGTCAAAATATCTGACAAGTGCCACCAAGTGAGTGATATGTACATTAAACAAGAAAGGATTTAACAATGAACTTAGAATTGCAGACGAGAAAGATCTATAGTGCGGCTAAAGGATAGATTGAGATATGCAGGTGAAGAATAAGTGCGGTAAGCTGCGGGGATCTCTGTGAATCCCGATGTTAATGATTTGTTCTAGTATGATGGAGAAAGAGGGAGAGTGTTGAACGCTGCTGACAGATCCAGTAAGATTAAAGAGGCTGCTCTGACGCGACTAAGGATAGTTCAAAAATGTTCTTAGACTGCAAACAAGGCAGTTTCACTACTTTGTTCAGTCCTAAATCCAGAGTGCTGTCCATCAAGACCATTCGACTCAAGATAGAAGGATAACTATTTGCCGTTTTTCCATGAGCGTAGAGAGAACAATCAAAGAAATACTGCTATAGTTGCCTAAGACTGTAGGGCCCAGATATTATATTATGGACCACAACGGGTCGAATGAAGGCAGTGACGTGCCTTTATCAGGCAATAAGAAGATATATGATAATGCCTCTTGTTGGTCTAAGAGAAACGTGGAAGGAGGATTTGGTACATCCATTACCAGAGTTGGGATGGTCAAAATTCTTGGAAATTCATACATTGTATGTAGAAATGTGAGATCTAAAATGATAATTTTTTTCTACTTGCATTGAGCGTATCTAACCCCGGGAAAAATAGCTAAAATGTATCAGACAAATATGGCATGCCTGAGATGTGGTTAACAGAGTGCAGAAATGTTGCACATGGTATGGTCATGCGCATTATTAGTGGAATACTGTAGTGGAAGTATTGTGTATAAATGAGGCAACAAAGAGATCAATTGAGTGTACTCAATGGTCTGTCTGCTGGAGGGATTTCTAAGTCCTACAAAGTGTAAAAATAGTACAGAATTTATTGATTTAGCTTTTGTACTTGCAAGGTGTGATATAACTATGAACTGGAAGGTGCCCATGGCCCCTAGGGTAGCAAAATGCAAAGTGGAGTTGGTTCGTTGGGTGGGTTATGGGAGTGCAGTATTGTGTAGTGATATGAGGAAAGGAAGATGATCAATTGAAAAGGTTGGTGCATGGGATCATTTTAGAATTTCTTAAAGATTTAGAAAAGAGTGATGATTATGGGGGAGAAAATGGGTAAAAATTTAATTTGCTAAATAAATGTGTTGTAGATGTACTGTAATGTGAACTGGACTTTGGGAGGGGTGGTGTTAGTGGGGGGTAAGTTTAATATTGTTATGCATGTCTTATTATAAATGCTAATAAATATTTGTTTACAAAAAAAATATACTAGGCCCAAGACTTGACTTCTTGAATAAAGGTACAATGTAAGTCATTTCCTGGTGGCTGGCATTAGAACAAAAAGTATTTATTAAATGGGTGAAAACAGGACTAGATGCATCAGAAATCAAATTAAATGCTCGAGGAGCAGGAGTTGGCGTGAGACCCAGACTTGAATTATGTAATTTGGAATAGTGTTTTTGGAGAGAATTAACTAAAGAATAACTCAGATGGTAAAAAAAACTGAATCCAAAAAAGGAAGACTGTAGGATATTTTGCTATAAAAAGATTTGTGCCTGATAAGCTCACAGCTCATGAGATAGTTACTTTTTCATTTAGAGAGAGGGAGCCTTTAAAAAAGTCTTTGCAATGGACAAAATCTCTTTTGGTGAATTGTTGGCAGTCTCAATTTTCTCTTTGTTAGGCATGACAGTCTTAGATAATGTTTTTCTGATTGTTGCAAGTTACTGTCCTGTAAATATCTTTAGATGTCTTGACATAGTTAGATCATCATTCTCCCTCCCACTTTTTACATTGAAACTTAGCATCTTTAAGGGTCTTGTACACCATGGAGCATAAGGTCTTGTATGACGAAAGTGGACAGGGTTAAGAGGGAAAATTGAATAATTGGTGTCCACATATAGAACCGGTTGCTTAAGTCAGTAAAGGAATCCCAATAACCCTGACATTCCCCACCTATAATAAGTTAGTGTGTTTGCAAACATCGATAACAACAATGTATATAAAAGCTGATGAAGGCTAGAGGGCTCCTAAAAAAATAAAAAACCAGGCCTGTGAGAATCATTGGAAAAGTTGATTTAATTTCAGAGCCTCAAACATTTTGAAACTTTAGCATCGTAGACTGGTGGCGCTAAGAGTTTAGAATATATTTCCAAAAAGTGCAGGCAGTGTATTGTTTAATTGTTGACGTGCTGTGTGTTATCCTTGTGTGTGCATGTTCATATAAATATGGATGGTTAAAGGGAACAAAACAGCGGGTTAAGAAGGGTATACAGACTTTGTGCTGGGGTTTTCTGTGCCTGCACTGCAGTGCGTAGTAAAAAAGCGATGCAGTTAAAAGTGGCACACATGCTCACAGGCATTCCTGGGAGGGGATCAGGGGTATGGAGGAACACCCTCGTAAAAAAAAAAAAAAAAAAGAAACAAACAAAAAACTCTTGCATCAAGGGGTTGTTGGTCCCTTGATGAAATATTGGCAAATCTAAAATGACACTGCTCCGTCTGCCCTTTTTACACAACATATTTAAAAACATGTTTGTCATCAGGCTGTTGTGAATCCTGTAAGTGACTGAAGTTAAATCAGATGCACAGTAATTTGCTATAGGTTATAAAGCCATGCAGTAGTCATTAACCTCCTTCATTCAGTTCCTGAATTCACTACCAGGATTGAGGCAAGCAGGCCCTTCAGATCCTAAACACATCCTACCCTGACTAAATATTTTAAAAAATCCTCCTAAACACGTGATCGGTCGAAATCCTGTTTCTCATTGTATGGCATGCGGTCCACTGGTTGGCTCTCACTACCAGGATTGAGGCAAGCAGGCCCTTCAGATCCTAAACACATCCTACCCTGACTAAATATTTTTAAAAATCCTCCTAAACACGTGATCGGTAAAAATCCTGTTTCTCATTGTATGGCATGCGGTCCACTGGTTGGCTCTGTGTCATCCTGATAAACTGCAGCACTCTAGTGCTGTTTGCAAGGCTGACCATCTCAGACAAAGAGGGGATGGCTATGAAGCTTCTCGTACAGCTGTACCCCCAGTAATCAAGAGCTGTGCAGAGGTGATCCAATTTACATGGGCAAAAGGATTAAGGAGTTTTAGAACAGGTGTCTTGCACATCTTCAGTGACACCTTTATCTTTAGAAACATAAAAAATGCAAACACCTTGACTAAAGCTACCCTGAACCAGCTGGTCCAGCCTGGAACTGATTTAGTTAGTTGCCGGTCTTGGGACCAGTAATTAAACATAGGTTGAATTGAAGATTTTGACCATTTGTTTAGTGTCTCAAAAAGAAAACTAAAACATTGTGATTCAGCATCTATTTCACACCAATAAGGTTGCTGCTGGAGGTTTGGTATTTCTGCACAGTGTTTTTGCAATCCTAATGCAAAAGCACGGACAGAGCATGTCACAGAATATTACATTATTGTGTTTGAATAATCAGTCACAGAAGTAGTCCAGGTGGCCATCACCTGTCAATTATCCCCAATTGGTCCCATGAAATCATAACTGAATGAAAACTATGCTGGAGGGCGTGTCCTAGAATTATGCACTTAGTACTGATTTTCTGCAGTGAGCCTGTTTTAAAGTTATCACAGAACAGCAGATAAAGGCAGTGGGAGGGAATGAGTTGCCTAAGATCAAACAATTAAGTTGAGTAAGAGAACCATAAAACAATGCAGGACAGCTTGTTCCTATGTCTAATGTTTAGACAATATGTTTTGAAGTGTGAATCTTTTATGGATTCTTATGCTGTGTATTATTACATATAGTGGTTGGGTGTGGAAAATCTCTGAAGTCTCTTTTGTCTCTTTTTTTTTCCTGTGCAGATCCTAAACCTCTGCACCCTGATTATTTAGTGCTCTAGATGAAAAATCTCTTTGCAAAAGACTTGAGCTTTGATGGAGTTAAACTTATGCTAATGAGGCGAAAGCTACCTAATTAGCCACACTGAAATGCTATAATTCCTCCATCCGGAAAGCTCAGAAATCCTTCATTGCTTTATCTATTTCTGATGCAGACAACAAACCTTGTGAACTTTTTAAAACTGTTAAAAGCTTCCTCTCGCCCTCTGCCAAAGAAAATGTTCTCTTCCCCCTAAGTGCAACTTTAAGATCTCCTAGATTTCTTTTATAAGAAAATCCATAACCTCTATGAGCAGTCGCCCGATCCATAAGAACTTTGCAATGTTAGACCTATTTCCCTTCTCCCACAGTTGTCACATTTCAGGAGAAAAGGGTCAACAAGTAGTTGTCGCATTTCATTGAGTCCAACCTCCTTTTGCACGACTCCCAATCAGTATTTTTTGCTTTTTATAGCAAGGCTACCCTACTCAAGGTATCCGGATTCATGAAGGAAAAGCTCGACCAGAGCTCTCCAGTGATGCTCATGCTGTTCGATTTCTCCTCGGCTTTCAATACTGTTTCCCATGCCATCCTTCAAGATAGAATCGAGAAAATTTGAATCGGGGACCAGGCTCTGCTCTGGCTTAAATGCTCTTTAACGGATCGCTCTTAAGTAGTCTTCCTTCCGTATTTTACTTCCTCATTGAAATCGTTTTATTTCAGTGTACCCCGGGGTGCGGCCTACCAAATATTCCTTTTCACCCCTATGAAGACTGCCGCCTCATCACAGCTCGCCCATGCCATAAGCCAAAAGCCAGTCTTGGGCCCAAGAGTGAAATATTGTTCAGAGAAGATTTCTGCGCCTATCTTTTCACATTGTGAGCATTACGCGATGAATTGAAATAGCTTTCACTAATTGATATAAATTGTGCCAACAGAGCAATACTCTGGGAGAGGCAAAAAGACTGTTTTCATACGATATTTACCTTTGTTACTGAAGAACTACTGGGGTGCCAAAACTGACGTGCTAAGGTGCGCAAACGGTCTTAGAACAATTAGTACCTCTGAACTGGGATCAAAGCTTCAGAATTGGTTCACTTAATGTGACTGCACCAGAATAATACATTTGATAAACGTGGTTTACAAAAAAGGAAATCCCTGGAATGGATACATGTTTAGTGAATGAGTAACTACGTGAATACTTTCAGTGTGACATATTTTCGTACCAGAGTGATGCAGAATCTGAATGGTAGTGCTACATGTCTATTATTACAACAAATAAGTAAAAAATGGCATGGGCATTCAGAATGCACGCTATGAAAGAGGTCAATAATAGGATGGACATGCAGGGTGGTTTTCATTGGTACCTGGGGGTGATCATTTAAAAGAGAGCAAGGGTTGGATGCGCAAGAAAAAGTAATTATAATATCATGCAGTGGAAGTGATTTCTCCGTGGAGAGACCAAGGAATGCATCAGTCTTGCTTACACCCCATTCCTTTCACTTAAAATGTTTTTCCCCGTCAGCCATTA
Organism: Triturus cristatus; assembly: GCF_964204655.1. NCBI lineage: Eukaryota > Metazoa > Chordata > Amphibia > Caudata > Salamandridae > Triturus > Triturus cristatus. The sequence goes on along the minus strand of NC_140579.1, from coordinate 141,973,787 downwards.
AACAATAGAAGAACGTGAAGCCTAGATCTTTCTAGAATAAGTTATGCATCAATCCCTGACAGCCCAGCCCTCTATGAAGATGTATATCTCCAAGAAACATGAAATGTGGCAGTAGATAAAAGGCACCTAGTCCCACCTTGGCAGCTAATTTACAGCCTCTACTTCAGAGAGGCCCTGAGATTTAACTTTGCTTTCGTAATACTATTGCCATCAAATGTATTAATGCAAATTAGTTTGGAAGTAATTCAATTTACTGTTTTCTAAGACTCCTATAACAAGATAAACCAAGATCTTTTGTGCTTTAGCAAAGTTCAGAAACTTGGCCTTACACTAGTGGGAAGTTGCCATCACTGAGAAGGCACAGCCACCTAGCAATATTATCCTCACCTTTAAGATTTGAAGGATACATTGCTTTTATGATTTGATAGCCCGAGGGTGGTAGTACACGATTACACACAATCTGAGGGGAGCATGCAGGGCTTTAAGTGGGCCGGGTCTCGCCGGTGCTGAGTGTAGGAGAGTAGGGTCTGCTATCCTATGGTCACCCCAAATTTTTGCTTTTGCTTCACTGGTTTTATGACTTAGTGTGGCTGTGGGCCTGCTAATCAGACCCACAGCCCTGCTGCTCTCTCCCTAAATTAATGCCAATGCACGCTAGGTGCATTACCAATTGGAACTGGTTCACCTTATTGGACCCTGTAACAGTGTACCCCAGGTACCCAGGGCATAGGTGTATCCAAGGCCTACCAGGGGCTGCAGCATGTATTATGCCACCCCTGGCCTGGCCTCACTATTTGACACAACTGGCTGATCACTCAGCTGGGGTAAGTTGGTGTAATCACCTCTTACTTAGATATAGTATATCTATATGTAACATATATGGACACATGGTAACCTATCAGTCACTCCTATGGCAGGCCTTAACAATCCTGGAGGCAGAGTGCTTGGTTTCATGTGAGATGGTGCTCTGGCATGAGCTGAGCCTGTCTGCAGCTTTCGGAACAATGTCCTTTAGCTGTTTCATGATATTGCCATACCATATACTCTTAAGTGCATTATGTACCTCGCGGTCAAATGCTAGCTCTGGTTTGGCTTTATCAAAACATGTCGAGTAAGGTGTCATACGATTTGGAATACTACCCCCTCGCCAATTCTGGCGACAGGGGTAGCATTCCACCCTTCTAGAGAAACACGACATGTACCTAACCTGAAACCCGGGTAAAGTTAGACAGAGCCTCAGCATCACAAAATGGATGCTACCACCACAGACACAAGTCTGCCCTCCTGCTGCTGGGAGTCCTTCCAGCTTGGAAGGTGTGGACAAAGGGTTTCCTGTCAGGGGAGGTGCTTGCACCACCCCAGACAGGATTTTGTGTAGTGGGTTAGGGAGGGCTGAATAGATTGAGACATGCCTGGGGCACACAAGGTGTCCCTGTGCATAGGCCAGTTCAAACCAGAGCTGGGGCTCTCCAGCCCCAGTCCTGGCGCGAAACTGGACTACTACTGGACTTCGCTGTTCTGCTGCACAGAAGACTGAAGAGAATCTCCCTTGTGGCCAAGGAGTGACCACCCTGTGAATACAGGCACCATCCAGCAACTCAACGACTGCTTTGCCGCTGGAGACCGAGCCCAGAGCCCGACAAGACCCAGACTCCCAGACATCTCTGAGGCAGATCCACAGTCCCTGCAAAGAAGAGACCCGTGGAGGCACCGAGACGTGTGAGACCGGCCATCTTGGAACGTCCACGACAAGCTGACTGCGCAGCACCTGAGGCATCCTCAACGCTGTGCTTTGGGCCCTGAGAAGCCCCAACACCGAGCAGCATTTGCACCAAAGACCAGCCCTCCAGCATCCACGAGATCTGCGTGCGGCCCTTTTGCTTTTTGCCACTCGACGCGTCATCCCGGTTACTGGCCCGTTGGCTAGTGGCCATCTTGGCGACAAACTACAACTAACACTGCTGGTCTGGTTGCTCCAGACTAGCCCTTGCTCCTGTGAAAAGGAGCAGCCCCTCTGACCTTGCTGGCCAGAGCACCAAGCTTTCCTCGATTCCTGTGTGGCTTGCATTAGCCAAGGCCTGTTTGCTCCGATCAAGAAGCTGACACCGCCATCAGCTAGAGCCTTCGTGGGACAGCTCGTGAGTGACTCCTGGACGTCGTCGACCTCTTCTCTTTCCCGTGGCTGCAGAGACAAGCTTCCTTTCTTCACCTGTTGGCACCCGACATCGCCTGGTTCCTTCCTGGTTCCACGACGGTCACTGGCTAGTGATTTTGAACACTGTCCCCTCTGCTTACAGGTCGTCTACTCTTCAGATCCATCCTTGGATTCACCAGAACTCTTCCTGCCTGGCCGCCTGCAGCATCTTCATCCTCAGGCTCCATAGACCTGCACGACGAAACCTAACGCACTTTGACCCCTATGCACCCGCTTCCTGTGGGTGAGGTAACGCTGGCACTCCGGTGCTCCTGGGTAGAGAAACATCTCTAGTGTCTAGTTGTTAGGTTCTGGTCCATCCGGAAGACTCCTTTTCCTTTAACTTTGTGACTTTTACGCACCCATTGAAATCAATAGGTGCACGCGTGTAACTTTTAACACTGCACACGCATCCTGTGGGCCTCCTGGTCACTAACTACAGTTAGCTCCTTGTCGTCCCAGCGATTCCCAAGGCCCTAGGCCTTCTTTCCTTTCTATTTGTGGTTCTTATACCACTATTTTAGTATATGGTTTAGCTGGCCACCTGGCCCATCCATAATTGTGAAATTTTTGTATATTTAAACACTGCCTTGTTTTAAATGAATGTGCTTCTGTGCTCATAAAGAGTGTAGGGGATACCATGAGTAAATAAATACATATATATTTTGAATATATATCTGTGTGGTGTCCTTTCATTTGGTATTCAAGGAGGTTACATATGGTAAAACAGCTGGCTTCACATGCCCTCAAGAGTTTAGCCTGCAGACTGCACTGTCCACGCTACCACTAGGATAGCTGGTCTATCAAGGTTGACTTCAACCACCACCCTAAGGGTTGTTTGGCATGGTACAAGGTGATCACTAGAATTAGTGAGCAGCATATACCAGGCCAACTTCTCACACTGAGCACCAGAGGTTTTTTAAAGGGGTCCTCGAAACTGGTCTCTATCGGGCTCTGTTTTGTGCCCTGGCACAGGGGGTCCATTTTTGCCTGGACTTCAGTGACAGCAGGCACATCGATGTGCGCATGCTCACACTGCTCACTTTTCACTGGTGTGCGCGTGCTCACACTGCTCACTACTCACTAGTGGAGAAGTTGCAGCATGACGTCATGCCAGGTGAGCCTTTTAGGGGAAGGGAAATCCTTTAAATAGAGTCATTTTCTCCCTGGATTACCCTTCTCTTCTTGAAATTCAGGAGCAGCAACATCATCCCGGTGTCACCAGGGCTTTAAGTGGAAGCTTTTTCAATATTATTATATAAAAGAAGCCAGAGTTGCTGCTTATTTATCTTGCGCAACTAGCAACCATTGACAAAGCCAATAGTACTGACTTGTAGGTATGATGTTACTAGTTGTATCATATGTCTGGATGCAATGACAGAAACAGCAGTATACAAGTCGGGCGGCATACTATGCTAAGCACAGATTTATTGCTTAGGTTATTTTAAGCCACGCCCTTAATTACATCGGCCACGCCCCTTTGAGAGACCTTTTTTTTCACCCCACTTAAAGCCCTTGGAGCATGCAACATAACATTTAAGGTTTCATGTACCAAGCATGAGGGTTTGAAAAATACTAGTTTAAACAGTGAGCCAGAGAAGTGAAGTTAAGGCAGGAGTTGCATGGTCTTGTCTGGCCAGGCCCAACACCATTCTTGGCCCAGAGTTTTTGACCAGCTAAAGAGAATGAAGAGAACAATCTGTAAGACCGAGTTACTGAGCACTGCAGTGGCCCAGCCACAAAGAGATAAAAGGGTTCAAGATCTGAACTTTATGAAAGGAGAAGGGCAACAAATAAAAACAAGAGCTGATTATTACTTTAATTTGTGTACTGGCTGTTTTTGCGTTGCCCATCTCAAGTGGCAATGTTGAGCGAGCCCTTTCACATATAAAAGTTTACATGGGAAGGAAAGAGTGAGCACTCAGGACCAAACACTCACTAAAGAAGTATAGTGTGGTGTGCTACAATAAGTTTGATTTGTTAAAATTTAGTTGGACCACATTTACATGGTATGTGCACTATCAGTGCAGTAAGCACGCAATAATAAAAGCATAACGTTCCATAAACACCGGAAAAACACTGTTTCTGTTCTTTTTTTTAATGCCGCAAAAATGTATAACCACTGAAAACCACTGTTTTTTAAGGTATTGAAATCACTGGAAAATACTGAAAAAACCCCACCAGGATTTACCAAAAATAGAAACTGAAAACAGGAAAGCCTAGTTATCCAGTATTGGGGTGTTTTTCATAGATTCACATGCTTGAATATTCCCCGTCGTCGAAGTGGGAGTCCCACGGTACATAACATAGCAATGCAGTAATAACATAAGTCTAATAGGCATAAAAGAAAGTAAAACCATAGAGTTTTCATGGATAGACAACTAGTCGATTGATTGATAGGCTTTATTTCGATACATAAAATATCTTGAAAGCAGTTCAATAGTTAAGGGAAAAAAAAAAAATCACAATATATACAACAAATAAAACACTTTCCCAGAAAAAAAAGAAAAAAAGTAAAAAAACAGTAACTTGATAGATACAATTAGTACAGTTAAAATCAGGATTAAATTGATACAGAAAGCCTTTTTGCACGAATCAACCAAGTCCACTTTAAAAATTTAGACACACCACAAACCAGCAAAGTGGATGTGTTGGACAATAAAATGCGTAGGGCCACAGTGTAATGGCGAGTTCCCAACAGTCTACAAAGTGGTTTGAGCCAGCGCCTCCTGGGAGAGCAATAGTCAGGGCATTCAAAAAAAATATGTGCCACCGTCTCGACCCGCGTGGAACAGAGGGCACAAAAGGGGGAGGGCTGGGGGGACAATTTCCACCGGGATATCAGGTCACCTACAGGTAAAATCCCTACTCTAAATTTAAAATATAAAGCCCTGTCAAATGGAATGGAAATCATGTCGAGATAGGGTTCGTAAGCTACCACGTCTTTAATCCTCAAGAAAGCTACAGTTGACTTACATAGGCGTGGATCGACAGTGAGTTTGGAAGAAACCCAATCCCAATATAATTTCTTTAGAGTGGCTTTAGGTGGGGCAGATCGAGTAACCCAAGCTTCACCTAGGCACAACTCCCCTAGAAGGTGTTTAACGTCCCTCAACCATTTAATCCTATACCAACCCCCCATTGACATCACCTCGGACAGTCCCTCCGCATAGGAGGCTAATTCGGGCACCCTCCACAAGCAGGCCCACAGGAGCAGGGGACGAAGACGAGCTTGGTCCGCAATTGATCTGCAGCCTAGATCCAGCAACACTGGAACTGTGGGTGTGCTCAAAGGGAGAGCCATCAGATCTTTCAAGAATTTGCTCTCCGATTTTGGAAGTACATCGAGGTTGCTTGTACCCCACAACTCCGCCCCGTACAAGGCAGTACTAACCCCTCTAGCTTTATACATCTCCACAGCTGGGGCAATAAATTGTTTTGTGGAAGAACGATGTTCCCTAAGCAACACACCACCCACCCTTTTGTGGTTAAGGAGCATCTTATGAATGTGCGGAGTCCAACTCATAGAGTCGCTAAGGCGGATTCCCAGGTAGTCAAACTCTGATACCCTCTCCAGGTGAGCAGAGTTCAAGACCGGTAGGCGCCCCAGTTTCCTAGGAGGATTTATGATCAGATATTTGGTCTTGTCAACATTGATCACCAATCCCCTAAGGGAACAGAACTCCTGGAAGCGGTTAAGAAGTTTTTGGAGGCCCTGGGGGGTCTTTGCAATGAGGAGGGTATCATCTGCAAAGAGCAGTGTGGGGATCCGAGTGCCCGCCAGGGAGGGTGCATCAGCAGGTTCTTGTAGCAGATACTCAACCACACCATTCACATAGAGAGAGAATAGGGTGGGAGCTAGCACACATCCCTGGCGGACGCCCCTACTCACTGGAATTCTGTCGGTTTTCTCCCCATTCCTACCCCACCGCACCTGCGCATAATTGCCTGTGTGTAGTTTTATCAGGAGCGATAGGATATAAGAAGGCACCCCCAAACCCTGCAAGACCCTCCACAGTTCCTCCCTAGGTACCAGGTCAAAGGCAGTCTTAAGGTCAATAAAGGCCAGATAAAGACTGCCTTTGCCCAGCACCACCACCTTCCAATGCAGGAGCGCCAGTCTGAAGGCTTGCTCGATGGTCCCGGTTCCAGAGCGAAAACCAGCCTGGAAATCTGACAAGATCTTGTTATCATCCACCCATTGGAGGATCCTCCCCCAAATCACCTTCCCTGCCACCTTTTGGGATGAATCGATAAGGCTTATGGGCCTATAGTTAGCGGGGTTGTCCCGACATCCCTTCTTGAATATCGGGACAACCTCTGCCCCTTTCCAGGATTCAGGTACAGATGCTCCCCCCCATAATGGCATTCAATAGAGTGGAAACCAACTTCCCCCATTTCTTGGGATTGGCACGTAACAAGTCACCGGGTATCCCGACAGGCCCGGCAGTTTTTAGGGGGACCAGGGACTTGATTACGACCTCCACTTCTCTGACAGTAAAGGCATCGGCCTCAGTGTCCCCTGCCTCGACCACCAGAGCAAAGGAGTCGTTAAGGACCCCCTCGGCAGGGGTATAAAGGGACAGGAAGTGGCTAAACCAGTTCTGAGCTGGGATATTACATGTCAGCAATGTGCCAACAGGCCTATCCCTGGTTCTTACCAAACTCCAAAATCCCCTAGCGTTCCTGCCCAAGCTTGCAGCCAAGAGGTCCGCCCAGAACTTCTCCTCCCCCTCTCTTTTTGCTACTTTTAAGGTCTGGGAGTAATCTTTCCTTGCAAGCCTAATTGCAACCTGAGATTTAGATTTGACAGCCCCTACCAGCGCTTTTTTCTTGACTCCTCATTTTTTTGTAAACCAACCCTGCGCTTTGGGCAGCAACTTCCTGTTGTTAGCACACGGAGCCATGCTAGGGAGAATAAACAGGTTGCTCAATGCCCTAGTTAAGTCGCAGAAGGTCAGCGTGACCTCCGCAGACAATCGGGTCAGCGACTCCAATTTGCACTGTGCTGCAGCCAGGAGTGCCCCTATATCTGCCACTTTCTCTTCGGAAATGATAAGCTTAGCCCACTTCAGCCGCCTACCACAATTGGATGGAAAAACTTTGTGGGGGTTTGGAGCTATACAAGATGATAATCCCCCCTTATCGGTTAGCCACAGGGGAAAGAGGGCAAGTGAGAGGAGATTATGGTCACTCTCAGTTGTCGGTATAATCTCCATATCCCTCAGGATGCTCCATAGACTTACGTAATCTATTCTAGACGTATAATTTGGCCTATTATAAGTATGAGCTCCCACTAAGTCAGACTTTGACCTCCCATTAACAGCCCTAAGGTCAAATTCCATGTTAAGGGAATTAATCTGTACCGCCACTTGAGTCCACCTCTTGATAGGGGGCAGCGCTAGGGCAGGAATCCCCCTCCTGGAGTCCTCCTCACCACTTTCCAATGTATCGTCCAAGCCCAAAGGCTCGAACGTACAATTCAGGTCTCCCGCCACCAAGATGCGAGATTTATTGGGGCGCTGCCTGAGCAGACCTTCTAATAGGGATATTGTGGCCGATTGTATACCACCCTTCGTACCTCTGGCGTAGATGTTAAAGATGTCCAGGAGCAGGCCACCCCGTGCACCCTTTATTGTAATATTGAGGAGATCGGGAGAGTTGGTGGGGTGCTGAACCACCTGACAATCGAGAGCGACATCAACCCATATGAGGAGACCACCCGAAGGGCGTCCCTTCCCTAGTACAGGGGGGACAGCGGGAACAAAATAAGTTGAATATCCTACCTTTTGACAGGGCTCCCTGCACCATGTTTCTTGAAAAATGCAAATAGAGTAACCCTCCACAAGGGCGTTCCAGTCTGGTAGTCCCAGCTTCCTCGAGATACCCGCAACGTTCCAGCTGAAAATCTTAAGGTCTGGATCCACCCCAACCGGCTCCCTGCAGGGCTCGGTGCTTAGTGCCCCCTCCGTCTGATCTATAAGACTTAATCTGCTGCCCCCACTTAATCTTCCTGCGGGCAGGTTAATATCCTGTAGTGGGTTAGTGGCTTCGTCTAACTGAGAGGGAAGAATGGCATTGCTTTCACCCAACTCGTTTAGCCCAGGGACATCACCTGGGCTTAGAACCCTGATGGCCACCCTATGGCAAGTGTCGGTTCAATATCCCGACGGCCCCCCATAAGACCCGGGCCAGGCTGCCGGTTGGAAAAATTGAGGGATGACAGGGTTCTCGGGATAAATAGGGTTATTGCTCCAACCCCCACCAAAATTTAAACCATTATAATTTGCTGCAGTCCTGGGGTAGAAATAGGTTAAATCTACTACACCAATGCTTGCCCCTCCAATTACATACTTTTGATTGCAAATAGTTTGTGCAACCCTATTGTCTTTAAAGTTTACCACCACACAATCTCCTTCTAGGTGCTTGCGACCATAACCTACCTACCCACCCTACCCTTCTCACTCCTAGGATCAACCCATCTAGACCTCTAGGAAGAGGTCTATTGGTCTTTAACCAGTGCATGGTTTTATTTTTTAAAGCCTGGTGGGATTCATATTAATCATCCTTCAAGGTGGGTACGTTAGTAAGTATGGCGACATACGGGTGGCACTCGGAGGGCAAATTCACCGGTGGCAAAGTTGGAGCCACTTTAGGGGAAGATTCTTCTGGCTGGGTTACTCTGGGGAGGTTAGTACAAGTTCTGGTCGAGTGGGCTAGATCGGGACCATTGCCTTTGGCAATCCCATTCGAGGTTCCCTTGAGTTTAAGAGGTCCCTTCCTACCCGGCAGCTCAGCCCGGATAGGCTTCTTTGCCGGGGCTTTAAAAGGCTTAGATACACTCGGTTGTGCTAGGCCTAATTGACTAGTACTGCCTGGGGTATCCACAACCTGTGCAGCAGGGGCATTAGCCACAGGCAACATATTTACAGTGTTTGCTGTATTAGAAGCGGTAGGTGTGGCCTGTGTGGATGCGGGGAACACCCGGGTGCCACTTTCCCCTCCCTGATTTTAGAGTGTAGTTTGATAAGGGTTTTTAGAGAAGAAATTATCCAAGGTTGCCTGTTCGAATCTATCCAACATCTCTCCCAACCCTTTTACTCTTTCTACAATCGGGGACAGTAATGTTATCATCAGATCTTCAAATTGTATAATTGTTACAGAGTCATTGGGTGGGGCTAAATGACAGTCTGATGTTGGATCTACACATGCTTCCTCAATCATATGACCTGAATGATCACCCCCCTTTTCCATCCCGGGGTTTTTCATGCCCAACCCCTTACCCGCTTTAGTTCCTATTCCCCTGGTCTTTTATAAAGTTTTGGGAAGCTGCCTTTGCGTGGGCTAGCAATCCTTTTCCTTTTAGTATAAGTTACATTCTTGGGGACCGTCAATGGTAAGACAGGTCGCTGAGGGATATTAACTTGAATAGTAGGAATGATAGGTCAGGGTGTAGGGACAGGGAATTCACTGGAGCGTGGGTCAAAACTACTACTATCAACAAGAGGGGGAATAGATATGGCTGCCAAGCTCTCCAACCTATCTATACTGGCCCTCAGAGATGCAACCCATAATTGCTCCAGTGGAGGGGATGTAATTGAGAGGGGATCTGAACTACATACAGGCGAGGTAACAAACGCTAGGGAACCCAATGAGGACCGTTTCGACTGAGGAAGTTCTTGGGAGAGACGCCGCTCTGCCATTACAATCTCCTTCTCTATGACAGCAGCTACCCGTGTAATGAACTGATCCATAGTGCCTATAATACCGCTGGCTCTTCCCTGAACGGGTGGACATTAACACAAGCTATAGTGATAACCGGATATTAATAATAATACACCCCTATATGTCTAAGGATGCAAGTGTTGTTGTCAGGGGGGTGACCCAGCCCGGCCCTGGACTGCCACAGACTGCCTGCGAGTTCGCTCCGAGCTTCGACCCACGCGCGTCCCGCGTGCGCGGTTGTGAGCGTGGTTAAGTACGTATACGCTGGGGGCGTGGCTTGCAGGGAGAGCGGGCCAGGTGTCAGCTATTGGCCAGGCAGGGACTCCTGGGAGATGGAGTCCCTGCAGTAACGCTCGCAGCCCTGCTGGACTGCCACAGACCTCCCCAGCTGTCGTAGAAACTACAGGTACTCCGCTGATTGTTTCCTTGAAGCGGGACCCGCGAAGCGGGTCCGGCGAACAGTGATGAAAGATACAGCAATTAGGTCTAGGCAGAAGATTCCTTAGAGTGAGGGTCCACTTTGCCCAGGGTCCGAGTAAAAGCGCACAGAGTCCAAAATCCAGCCAATCGGGCGTCCGCACTCTCTAGAACCCTCTCCCCAAAGGCTCAGGCCATTAGATTTTCTACCGCACGTCGTGTGAAGGGAGTCTCCCTGAGCTTGCTCAGTTTTTCTTCTCATATCTCCTCAGAAGATTACCTCTATGATGTCTACATCCAAGAAATCCCTCTTCAGACCTTGTGGAAGTTGTGGTAAACTGAGGCTTCATTCTGAAGACCCTCACAAGAAATGTATTTATTGCTTATATCCTGAACATCAGGTAAAGGATTGTAAAATTTGTAGAACTTTTTCTCAGAAAACTTTAAAGGACAGAGAAGGGCATCTCCTTCTGTGGCTACATAAGTTGAAGACTTCAGAAAATCCTCTTTCAGAGGTGGAGAGTGTGTCTTCAATCAAAACTGCTCCCTCCTTGAAGAGAACAAGTGAGACTCAGAAGGTTTCTCCAAGACCTAAAGTGGTGAAGAAACATCATGTGGATAAGCCCACTACCCAACCTTCAGCTTCAAAAGGGGTGATTCCTCCCCCCCCCCCTTACCCCCCCCCCCCCCAGGAGTCTATCTGAATCCTTTACGCCCCCGAGATCGGATTCTCAGGCGTCAAAGACTCCATCTGCGCAGTTTTTACCTCAGAAACTGCCTCTCTCGTCGGTGAGCTCATCAACGCTACCTCCGTCGACGAGAGCTGCCGTCGTCGCATCTACGTCGACGACTTCGACCTCTGTCTATGAAGCTGTCTTCACAGTCGACCTTGGTATCTGTTAAGGTGAGACCCATTTCGTCTACACTGCCTTTAACTTCGTCGTCGGCAAGCAAACATAGAAAGAAGCATACGTCGTCGACGGTGGCTTCGTTGTCGACGGTGGCTTCGTTGTCGACGGTGGCTTCGTCGTCGACGGTGGCTTCGTCGTCGACGTGGCTTCGTCGTCGGCGGTGGCTTCGTCGTCGGCGGTGGCTTAGTCGTCGGCGGTGGCTTTGTCATCGGCGGTGGCTTTGTCGTCGGCGGTGGCTTTGTCGTCGGCGGTGGCTTTGTCGTCGGCGGTGGCTTTGTCGTCGGCGGTGGCTTTGTCGTCGGCGGTGGCTTTGTCGTCGGCGGTGGCTCAACGACGACTTTCATCGTCGGCAACAACGGCTACGACTCCATATCAAGATCTGATACCACTAAGGGCTTCAAGTTCTTTGCTTCAACGACGACATTCCTCTTTGGATACCCTGATGCCAATTAAAGCTCCTTCTCAGCCTCCAGAGGTGCTATTTTCATCTGATGATGAGGAATCCGAGGATGATAGATTTCGGGCTGCTCGCAGTCCCTCTGAACTTATAATAAAATGTCAGGAATCGGATGATGATGACGACTTACAAGAGGACGATTTCTCTATTTGTGACACACACCCAGCTCCAGAACTTCCTATGGCACAACTGCAGTTAAGTCTTATTTCCAACCTTCAATATATGTTGGATGATTACAACCGCCGTTTTCCACGTTCTGTGCAGACTTCTCCAACGCCGCAGACACCTCCACAACCTTTTTCAAATAAGGAAACAGTGGTCACTCCTACGTCGGCGACAAGAGTTCAACATCTTGCAGTTCCTCAAATCTTAGAGGAAGACGTTGTCGACAAGCAGGATGATGGCGGTGACAAGGAGGAGAGCTGGATGACGGTTCCTTTCTTTCTGAATGGGACAACTATCAAATACAAACGCCATCTCCTGCTGATCCAGCTCCTTTGGATTCTCCACCGGTCGACATTGGTGGTTTTCATTTGCTCATGGAAAGAGCAGCTAAAAGATTCCACCTTCCTATGACCACCAGGGAGGAGGATTGTTTCCTATATGATTTTAAGGATCAACCTCAAAAGCAGATCCGTTTTATACCAATTATCGATTTTATCTGGCAAGAAGTCCGCAAGCTGATGCAAACTCCTAACTCCATTCCAGCTATCTTTCCTAGGATAGATAAAAAATACAAAGCCCCACCAAATTCTCCTCCTTGTTTAATTTCGCAAACAAAGCCTGATTCCATCATTACTCGGGCAGCTCAGCGTCGATCCAGAAACCCATCTTCTCCTTTGCCTGCACCACCAGATCGAGAAGGTCGATGCCTGGATGGTATAGGAAAGAAATTGTCCACTATGGCGGCAACTACAGTATGGGCGGGCAATTCTTTAGCAATCCTGGGCCGTTACGACTGCCAAATGTGGTCAGTCATTTCATCTCTAATCGACCTTATCCCTGAGGCATCTAGTCCAGAGGCATTAAAGATTCTCCAAGAGGGGGAAAGAATTTCCTCGGAAATTATCGATTGCGCTATTCATGTGTCCTCTACTGGCTTCGTCTTTTGGCTGGTACAGCAGTCCTCAGGCGTCAGAGCTGGTTACGGGCCATGTCTTTTCGTCAGGAGGTATAGACAAAAATACTGGACATGCCTTACGACGGTGAATCATTGTTTGGCCAGCATAAAGACGATGCCCTTCAAACAATTATAAAGGACACTGACACTGCTCGTGCTCTTGGGTTTTTACAATTAAAAAAACAGCCTTTTCGAGGCGCAAGAGGTCGTGGTTCCTCTTCCTCCTTTCGAGGAAATTCGAATCAGTACAGACAAATTCAGAACCGCTACTCCTCCCAGAATCAACAGTCATATAGGCAACAACATTCTTCCACCTACAGGCAATCCAGAGGAAAATCCTCTTTTAGAGGAAAGGATTCCTCCAAGAAACAATGACTCTCACCACACAAAGTCGCAAAATCCTCCCGCTTTTTCAAAACTTGGAGGTCGAATCTCCCACTTCTACTCCAAATGGTCACAAATTACTACCGATCAATGGTTTCTAGATATTGTGCGCAGGGAACACGCATTGGAATTCATAAAGATTCCTCCCAATACTCCACCAAGAGGTCCCCCTCCTGCTCACCTAAAAACACTTGAATCAGCTGAAAATGTTATTGAGAAAGGGCGCGATCGAAGTGGTGCCAAAACTACAGAAGGGCAGGGGGTTCTATTCAAGGTTCTTCCTCATACAGAAAAAGTCGGGAGAATGGCGTCCCATTTTGGATCTACGTGCTCTAAACAAGTACATCAAGACACAGACTTTTCGCATGTTGTCCCTTCAAGAAGTACTCCCTTTTCTATCCCAAGGAGAGTTTGACAACTTTAGATCTTCAAGATGCTTATTTTCATCTTCCCATACTGCCGAGACACAGAAAATTGATCAGATTCAGAGTGGCCGGAAAGGATTTCCAATTCAAAGTTCTGCCATTCGGCCTTCGTTCCATTCCCCGAGTGTTTACAAAGGTCCTTGCACCGGTGGCAGCTTACCTTCGTCTACATGGAGTGCAAATCTTTCCATACTTAGACGACTGCCTACTGAAGGCAAAGTCGTTCGAACTAGCGTCCAAACAAACTCTTTTATGCAGGTCCCTCTTCCAATCTCTGGGCCTCACATTAAACATGGGAAAATCTCAGTTTCTCCCAGCTCAAAACAGACTGTTCTTGGGAGCCATTCTAGATACCAGGCAAGGGAAAGCTTTTGTGTCGCAAGAAAGACGTCAACGTCTTCGTAATAGCGACTTCTATCCATCTAAAAGAGTTTGTTTCTGTCCGACAGTTGAAATCTTTCCTAGGGATGTTGTCCTCGTGCATTCCTCTAGTCCCTCACTGCCGCCTGAAAATGAAACCTGTCCAGGAAGAATTGGACAAACAATGGGCTCAAGTCTCAGGAACTTTCAACGATTTAGTCAGAGTCACAAATCGACTAAAAAGAGCTCTTTTATGGTGGACTCACGAAGAAAATATCTTCTCAGGACGTCCGTTTGTAGCGGACACTCCACTATTCACCCTCACGACCGATGTATCTCTCGAGGGTTGGGGCGCCCACTAACAAAGACTGACTGTGAAAGGCAAGTGGTCCGTTCAACAAAAGACAAGACACATCAACCTTTTAGAGTTACTGGCCATTTTTCTGGCTCTGAAAGCTTTCCGAACCATCATTCAAGGAAGCACGGTGTTGATCCGTACGGACAACACAACCTGCATGCACTACATCAACAAACAGGGAGGCACGAAGTCCGTCTTTTTGTCCCTTCAGGCTCAACAAATTTGGAATTGGGCGATTCAACATCACATCGTCTTCACAGCAGTTCATGTTCGGGGAGTGTCGAACTATCTTGCGGATTCCGTAAGCAGATCTTCCACGACCAATCACGAATGGGAATTACACCAACCCATTCTGGATCACATTTTTCAGCTATGGGGTCCCCCAAATCTGGATCTGTTCGCAACATATCTGAACCGTAAATACCTGTTCTACGCAAGTTGGCTTCCCCAACCAAGGTCATGCGGGAATGCTTTTTTGATGAACTGGTCAAAAATATATGCTTACGCTTTTCCGCCAATACCTCTAGTCCCCAAGGTTCTGCGGAAAATGAGGAAAGAACCCTGTCACAATATTCTTATAGCCCCCCGGTGGCCTCGACAAATCTGGTTCACGGAACTGCTGCTCCTGTCTCAGTGCGCCCCGATCATTCTTCACCCTCTTCCAAATCTTTTGACCATGGAACACGGCCAAATTTGTCATCCCGATCCTGCATCTCTACGTTTAGCGGCTTGGAACCTGAGCACTATGAATTTGTAAATTTAGACATTCCTTTAGATTGCAGAGAAATCTTGGCTAAGGCTAGAGCACCTTCAACGGTGAAAACATATCAACTCAAATGGAAAAGATTCTGTTTATGGGGCAATGAAGCTCAAGTACATCCTATACATTCCAAGCCAGAACAACTTTTGCCTTTCTTTTTGCACCTAGCGAAATCAGGCCTCTCATACTCTACCCTTAAGGTTTTCCTAGCAGCAATCTCACGATTCTGACAAGATGGCTCTAACTTACTTTACTCGTCAAGAGTAATTCAACAATTTTTCAAAGGTCTTTTTCGAATGTTTCCTCCGATAAGTCGGCCACCTCCACCTTGGCATTTAAACATTGTATTGGCACAGCTCATGAAACCACCATTTGAGCCAATCCATAAGGTCAGTCTCAAATATGTTACTTGGAAGACTTCTCTACTCCTGGCTCTTACATCCTCCCGCCGGGTCAGTGACTTGCAGGCGTTTATCACTAAACCACCTTTTCTTCAATTTACTAAAGACTTTGCCCTGCTCCGCACCAATCCGGCCTTGATCCCCAAGGTGCCATCGGATTTCCACCTCATTGAGCCAGTTGTTTTAAAAACATTTTTTCCAAATCTTCAAACTCCTGCAGAGAAAACTCTTCATTCTTTGGATGTCAAAAGATGTCTCAAATTTTACCTTCAGAGAACAGCTACTATTCGTAAGAATGACCAACTCTTTGTGGCCTACGGACGAATGCGACAAGGTCGTCCGGTCACCAAACCAACTATAGCACGCTGGATATCTTCTACTATTGCCTTTTGCCATCAACAAGCGGGAAAACCACTTGCATCAAACGTTCTAGCGCATTCCACCAGGAGGGTTTCTTCTTCTACTGCGCTATTTGCTGGGGTGCCTCTTCAATCCATCTGCAGAGCTGCAACATGGTCCAGCAGACACACCTTTACGAGACACTACTGTCTGGATACTGCAGACAACACGGACACGGCTGTGGGACAGACAGTCCTTCGTAATCTTTGTATATAAAGGTGAGCCTCTGATGCTTCCCTCCTCCTGTATACAAGGTACATTTATTATGTATTTATGTATATATAATATATTTTAAATGCCTATAGTCTTTTGCACTGGGTATTGCTATTGTTTTGATTTTTATGTACCTTGTATTATTCTGATATCACTGCTCACTACTCTTATTCAAGCATGTGAATCTATGAAAGACACCCCATTACTGGAGAAGAACAAAAGTTACTTAGGGTTCTCCAGTATTGGTGTCTTTCATAGATCCACATGCGACCCACAGAGGCTCCCATCATGTATTTGACTTTTATGTCACACTTGTGCTACGAAAATCTGAGGGCCTGAGTCTCTGGGGAGAGGGTTCTAGAGGGTGCGGATGCCTGATTGGCTGGATTTTGGACTAAAACATAATGACAGTAATATGTTATAGATGTGACAAGTTGTCTATCCATGAAAACTCTATGGTTTTACTTTCTTTTATGCCTATTAGACTTATGTTATTACTGCATTGCTATGTTATGTACCGTGGGACTCCCACTTCGACGACGGGGAATATTCAAGCATGTCAATCTATGAAAGACACCAATACCGGAGAACCATAATTTTCAGGTAAGTAACTTTTGTTCTTATGCTGCAATGGAACCTCAGTTTGATCTTCGCTCCCTCAGAGCCACTTCATGCCTGTCCTCTTAAGCACCCCACAATCAAAACAGCGTTTCTGGTGGCAATTGCTTCATTTGGACTCGAGAACCCGTCTTGTTCAAGGTGGTCACCCCCTTCAACGTAGGGTAGTTCAACACCCTGCCTACCTTTCACGCTCCTCCTCATCCCTCTAAGGAAGAAGAGAGACTACACTGGCTTGACCCAAAAAGAGTTTTGTTCTACCTTGACTGCACACAACCGTTACGGGTGGACGATCAACACTTCATGAGGTATGTCGTAGCCATGAAAGGGAAGGCCGTGCAGAAATGGACCATCTCCAGATGGATTGTGCTTTGCATTAAGATCTGCTACACTTTGGCCAAGAAGCAACCCCTGGAGGGCTTTCATGCTCATTCCACCAAAGCAAAGGCTGCGACCACTGCGTTAATACCCGGAGTTCTGTCCTAGACATCTGTCAGACTGCCACGTGGGCTTTGTTGCACATCTTTACTAAGCACTGCTGCCTGGACAGTCTTGTCTTTCGTCCCTTTGCCTGTTCGTTCCTGCAGGACTTAGTTGTGAGAAAGTGGCTCTGTATATACTGTTCCCAAATAGGTACAGTGTGTACAGAGTCCACAGTCCCCAGAGGTTTGGCAGAGGTTAAAGTTAGATATAACCTTACTCTCTAAAGTGGTAGCTTGGTCGAGCAGTACGGCTTTATCAGAGGACAGTGTAAAGCATTTGTTATACACACTCAGTCAGCAAATGGTCTCACACACTCAAGAACTGAACTCTAGGCCAATGGTTTTTTGAAAAAATGTATGGTTGTTTTATTTTAGAACCAACAATAGGTATCAAAATATACTTTCTCAGAATGAGATGCTTTAGTTAAATACTTTGCAATAGGCAATTGACTTCTGCAGATAATAGTTAGTTTTGTTGCAATAGGCAACACTATTTCAAACACTAATACATTGAGCTCAATGGAAAATGTAAGTTATTTGCATTTGATTACTTTCAGGATTACTTTTCTAACTCCAGGACTGGATCCTAGATTATGTCCTGGGACAGTTCTTGGAAACAAGTGAGTAAATTAGTTTTACTGTTGTGATTTTTAAGCAATATTTTGCCATTTTAAAAGTTGACACTTGGAAACTTTTGCTAATCAAATTACCAATGTTATCCTATGGAAGGAATTTCACTTAGCAGGTAAGTGGGATTATGGTTACTTTTTCTAGTGCTGGATCCTAGATCCAGCACTGGTGTACCACCTGTAAGGAGTTGAGAAACTGCGTTTAAGTTACACAGGCGATTTTTTAGGAATATTTATAAGTTTGCAAAATCGACACTTAGAAGACATTTCATTGAAAAACAGTCAATGGTTTCCTATGGGAGAAAATTCAAGTTACGGGTAAAGTATGTTCTCGTTAATTTCCTTATCCAGTGCTGGGCTCCTAGGCTCAGTACTGGGGCATCAATCTAAAACAGGTAAGTAATTACGTTTTCACAGTTGGTACGATTTTTAAAGAATATTTGTAGTTTGCAAAAATCGACACTTAGAAGAAATTTCACAGAAAAACAGTCAATGGTTTCCTATGGGAGAAAATTGAGTTAGTACGGTTGTAAGTACTTTTCAGGGTCAGTGCTGGGCACCAAGATCTAGCACTGGGATCTCGCCTGATAGCAGGTGAGTATTTCCGTTTTCGTTACTCGGTTGATTTTAGGCGAATACTTTAAAGTTTAGGAACTCCACACTTAGAAGAAATTTCAGAAGAAGCCAGTCAATGTTACCCTATGGAAGGAAAATGAGTTATCGGCTTTTGGGTAAGTACTCAACTGGCAGAGTTAAGGTTCTGGGCATAGACTCAGTGGTCTCCCAGGGTCAGGTAAGTACGTTGTTACACCCTCAGCGGCACAAGGGCAGCCGGGTGCAGAGTGAGTTATGCCCAATGTTACCCTATGGGAGGCAGGGGGGCCTTGGTTGGTGGCTGCTGACTAGCAGGCCACGCGGCTGTGGGAGCTGAGCTCCTGGTTACTTGCTCAGGGCAAATGGGGAAGTAGGTAGGAGTAGAAGTTGCACTGCCAGGGCCACTCGGGCGGCTGTGTGCAGGGTGCTTTTGAGCCTTCGGGCGCTCAATGGATTTCAATTGGAACGAACAAAGGCTGCAAGCTCGGGACGAAGATTCTTCAGGTGCCACCACCACTTCGAGAGGTAAGTTGGGTAGTTGGAGGATAGGTAGGTACCCCGGAGTCTGGCACAGGGGGCCGCAGGGTGCCAGGTGCAGGGGTGGCTTTTGATATCAGGCAATCTTAGCCTCCGTTGATCACGGTTGGGGGGGGGGTCCCTGGTTCTGAGGCTGCAGGCGTCAGGAGCGTCGAGGTGGGTCCTTGGGTGCTGGATTCGGGGTCACAGTCGCCAGTGGGACGTCCTCGGGGTCTTTGTCCACTCCGGCACAGGCCAGGCTTGGCAGGTGCAGAGTGTGCAGGGTTCGCGGTTCCGGGCTAATGCCAGGGGTTAGAAACTTGTTTTGAGCAGAGCCACTGCTAATGGGAGTCCCAGGTGCTCAGAATCACAAGGTAGCCAGGTCCTCCGGGGTTTGTGAGGTTGCTGGCCGCAGGAGGTGCTGGGATTGAGCAGGTTCGAGGGTCGACAGGCCGGTAGGGCTGGGGCCAAAGCAGTTGGTATCTTCCTCCTCTTAGCAGCTGCACAGCAGGTCTTCTTTCTTCTTGTTCTTCTTTGCTAGTTTAGAATTTGGAATCTGAGGAAGGAAGTTTTCAGGGTGCCCCTAAATACTAAATTTAGGGGTGTTACAGGAGTGTTTGATTGGTTCTGATGCTCCGTCCATCACCACCCCCTTTTGTACCGCCTCGTCATTTCCAAACCAGCCACCTCTACATGGACCCAAACGTTGCCACCCACTGGCACACGGGGTTCTGCTCCTGGAAAACTTCTGGTTCCAGACGTCTTGGGATAATTCTACAGTGAGGAATATGCGGCTAGATAGTGGCTATCAGATAAGGAGTTCCCGAAGGTAAGTAACTTGTTCAGTAGATACCTTGGAGTCATTTCTTTGGTAATCCCACATGGAAATGAGCTCTTAGCATCGTGGCTAGTGAAACTCCATGTTAGCCAATGGGACCGCTGGCCTTTGTATAGTGAAAACGGCAATTTTATGTCTTCAGTGTCTGAGCGTACGAAAGAAAAAAAACTGTCATTCTTTTTTAATACCAAGTACCCTGACTGGTGAGCTACCCAATTCCTCCTCTTGTGGGGGGTGGGGGTGTAAGGTAATATTGAAAAGGAAGGTTTTGACCTGGCAATAGGGTTTATTTTGCGATGTTGAGTTGGCTAATTTAAAGATGCCCGACAAGACTGCAACGGCAAGTGCTGCAGTTCCCTAGTGAGTGATGTTTAACGTACTAGCCCTGGGTACCTCTTGTACCATATACTAGTTTGTTTAATGAGCCAATCAGGTACTAGCCAATTGTACACATACTTTGGAGGTAAGAGCACTTGTGCTGGGCCATGACAGCAGGGTCCAGTGCACTACAAACCAGCAGCATCAGTCCAAAAACAGAAGTGGTGGGCGTTATATAAAAAGAGGTGGGAGGAGGAGGGAGGCTTTGAGATCTTAGATGGATCCCTTTTTAGCAGCGTTGGTCAGCAAATAGGGAGAACCTTCAAGCTGCACTGAAAAACAATTATACAGTACCTTCTTGGCTTATCATAGCATTTGTCCTTTTAGCCTATGAGGATTTTGGTTCCTTTGCCTAATTAGTCTTTCAGAACTCAGCCTTGTCGCCTCCATTTTCCTCTGGTCTCAAATAGGATTTATGCTGTGTTGAAGGTCAACATCAACAGTAATTTAAGCAGTCGGACATGAATAACCATGAGTGAGGAGGGACATTAATGGTACCTGCCTTTTAGTAAATTCTGTAGTTTTGAATGATAGATTCAAGATCTTGGTACAATTTATGAAAAAGCGTTTGAAAAGCTACATATTGTTTAACTTCAATCCCCAGGCAGCCGTTCATGTACTTACCTGCAGTGCCTTTGCTCATCTCTACCTATCTGAAATGGTGTCTGAGACACTTGCTGTCTTGTTCAGTCTGTAAAAGAAAGCTAAACCCCACCTGCTAACTCCTCTCACCCTGTCACCTCCTTACATTCTCTCAAACTGCTTGTATGTAGATCATTGAGCTTTTGTGATCTTACATATTTTTATTCCCTGCAGAGGAAGAGCCAGTGCCAGATACCACAGAAAGTGATCAGCGAATGGACAACCGGTCAGAGCCATCGCAGTTCTCTTCTGCTGGTGAGGAAGTTGAAGATGAGGATGATGAGGAAGATGAGGATGAAGATGAAGAGGAGGAAGATGATACTAATGTGAAAAACTGCAATGATTTAAGGGATGTCCAGGGTAGTTTGATCCCCAAACCAGGTTCTCCCATAGCGGAAGGAATGGAGAACCACAGCAAAAACACAGAGTTAAATAGCAAGGAAAAGGAATGCCTGAGAATAGATGCTTTGGGATCCTATGAAACTGAGAACATGGAACCAATGGAGCTTGAAGTTGCCACGGTAGAGGTACCCAAGCAGGATGTAAATGAATTGGAAGCGTTAGTGAAAAAGCCCAGGCATAGCTTTCCTGGCCCTGAAAGCAATGCTGATCCCATGGCTGAGAAGAGTGATAAACATCAAGAGGTCTTTCAGCAAGAAGAGTTTGTTCTTAATATTGAACCTTTGTACGTGTCGAAAACTGAGAGCCCACAAATACCAGCAATGGTGCCCTCACTCCTTCCTACTCAGTCTTTTGTGCCTGTAAAAGCCCAGCCCGATTTCCATAAATCAACTAAGACTCAAAATGCCTCCCCTGAGCCAGAGGCATTTCAGATTTCTTCTCCAGAGTCTGACAGCGCTTCACTGAAGCACTCTTGTGATACAGACAACGTGAGCCATAAGACACTATTGCTCACCTCCATGCAGACACACAGATCAAGGGCATCCTCTCCAGTCCCTAAATCCACTGCCTCGGAGATTATGCCTCAAGAGTCTGCTCTCCCACAAGCGCCCTGTGAGCCACAATCCTTGCTCGCTCTTGAGTCCACCAAAGCAGAGACATCATTGCCTCTAATATCATCTGAGATGCCATCACTGTCTCCACAGGTCTCTGAAGATTGTTCATTAAATTCATCTGACTCTCAAAATGCTTCACCCAGGACTCTGTCACCAATTCATTTAGCAAACTCTGAGCCCTCTGTTTCGTGCTCTCCAAGTCAATCGCACTCTTGGCCAAAGTCCTCAGAATTTCGGGCTTCATCTCTGAGAACAACACAGTCCCAGGATGCATCTCCCCAATCGGAGTCAGAACACTTAAAGCTCTCTGGCTCTCATGTGCCACCTGCACAGCCTTCTGCATCATCATCATCTCCTTTGTCACCATTTCCAGATGCATCTATTTCTCAGGCTCAATCTCCCAGGTCCACTATATCTCTGACTTCGTCGTCAGAACCCTCTAGTTCAAGTGCAACTCCAAAGCTCCCTGATTCTCCCAGCACCTCTCCAAGGCCTCCTGATTCTACATCTGTTTGTCAAGCTCTCCCTGAATCATCTACTTCTTGTGCCACATCTCTACGTGCTGTTTCTACAAGGCCTATTGGGGTTTCATCTCCATCCTCCCCTGCCTCTCGAACAATGTCTCCAGAATCTTCTAAGTCACTGTCTCTATCTCAGGGTGCACCCCCGAAGCCTGCTGGATCCCTTCGCTCAGCAGCCTCAAAGCTTCAGCCAGTTTCCTCAGGACTTGGTAAAAAAAAGTTTTGTTCAAGGACTAAATCTTCGGATGCATCCAACTCTTTAGTTGAATGTGGCCAGGAAATTGACTCATTGGGATCCGATAATTCCGATAATGTTGATCTTAAGATACCCAGAGACTTTCAGCTATGTAAAGACATGCAGCCCTCCTCTGGTGCATGCAAGGATACCTCCGCTGTGCACAAGGGTTTAATGAATAGATCAAAGAGTGAGCTTGTGCTTGCAGAGAAAACAGATAGCCCACATACAGAGCCCCTTCTGCTCAAAGATGTATCCAGGGAATCCAGATGCTTAAATGAGACAATGCAGCTGCTTCCTGAGCCATCTGACGCCACTTGTGTGACTGAGTTGAACTTCAAATCAGAGACCCCTTCCATTACGCCAGTGAAAAGGAAACGCACCTTGGATGACACTGTCAGGACTCTGCAGTCCAAGTTTGATTCTACTTCTCAGGAGAATGGCAGGAAATTCAATGTTGCATCTGTTAATGGAAACCCTGGAGGATCCTTTCTTCAAAGCAACCATCAGTCGAAGAGAGCCAGGAAAGATGACGGCTACCACAACAGGTAATGGTTGTGCAATTTAAAAAAAGGGGGCGAATAGTGTATGTCAGTGAGTAAGCTAGCTTCCGTTTCATGGCTGCTTGTGATTTTCCTACTGACGTAAACCCCAAACTTTCCTGATCTTCACCAACTTTCTAACTTTAAATTTGTTATATACACAGTCCTATTCTTCTTTGAATTAATAGAATATAGTTGCCGGGATAAACCATGCCAATTTATGCCTTGGACGTTACCTACTGACATGAGTAGCAGGTAGGGTCGGCTCCTCTGTTGGAGCGGAGCAGCGTTGCCCCACTTACACTTTCCCCGACACCCCAGGGATAAAAAATATGAAATTGTAATTCATTACCATTTTATCTTTTATCCCTAGCCCCGGACAGAGTGCCAGGACGAGGGCGAGCGGCTGCTAAATGACAGCAGAAGTGAGGGCTGTCAATGCACTGTTTACAATGCACATGTCTTTTTGGCCCACATGCGCACTTTAAACATCTCTAACCCAGGTGTCTTAAGACCGCTGCGTTAGAGCAAGTGCAGTACTTCAGAGCACTGTGGAGTGCTGAGTGAGGCCGCTCCCTTCTATCAAGGTGTTGCTCTCATGCGGCATTCCCGGTGGCCGGTAATGCTGTCATAGAAAGAAGACGTCCGGTACGGAGGACGCCGTTTTAGTCTTCAGGTACGTGTAGGATACTGGCTTTCTATGTAGTGTAGAAAGTCCAGGCTAGACAAACAAGGTTCTCACAGGAAGCAACCTGTGTGACCCAGAGGTTTTTAGAGAGGTCTCTTCAGCAGTTGAAGAGGAGTGGGGGGGATACGTCCTCCCTTGTAATACTCAATATAAAAATGTAGTATCCCTCCAGGGTTTGCAGGGATAGTAGTGTATAATACACAAGACACAGGCAGGTGGGGGGGCTATTAAGTACACCCCCTGGTGGGTATACTGGCTCCGCATGACTGGTGCGGGGAAGGAAAAAATTCCTTTTTTTATATATATAACCCTCACACACACACTAGTGGTGTCATGCTTAATCATCGGGTTCGCCCTGACTCCTAAAGGTCAGGGTGGGCTCGACCGTGTTTCAGGGAACACTTAAGGATATAGGGTGACCAGGGGGCTTAATAGAGATTAAAAATGCCTCACCTTCTCCTAGGTATCCCTTTATTAGTGGAGATGGTGGGGGAAGCTAAAATAAGGTAAGGGGTAATGTGGGCTATTGTGTTCCTATGACCATATGTTTTGTTAACCAACATGTTTCAGCCCTACTCTAAGGCCTAAAAAAGTCAGGGTATCAAACACCTCCCTGGTAAATAGATAGAAGAGAAATGTCATGCACTTTTGTATGGGCAGTGTTAATACTTGCCCAATCTTTGATTTCTTTTTCTGTTGTATCACCTGTAAACTAGATGCATGGCAGACATTGTATAGAGGTTTAAACCAGTGTTTTGATAGGTGACGGTGTAAGAAACTGGCTCTATATATACTGCACCAAAGGGAGGTACAGTGTGTATAGAGTCCAAGGGTCTCCAGAGGTTTGGCAGAGGTTAAAGTTAGATAGAACCTTACTCTCTAAAGTGGTAGCTTGGTCGAGCAGTAAGGCAGTATCAGAGGGCAGTGTTAAGCATTTGATGTACACACTCAGTCAGCAACTGAATTCACACACTCAAGAACTGAACTCTAGGTCAATTGTTTTTGTATAAAAAATATAGTGTTTTATTTCTAGAACCAAGCAAGCCTGGTACAGGTAAGCATATAAATACTTTGCAGTAGTAAAATTACTTGTATGAACACAGTTCAAAATTGCAGTATAACTTGTACTGATTTTGGTTACAGTTTAAGTAAGCAGTTTGCAACACTTAGCAGGTATAGTACATTCAAATGAATGGGCTTTTTAAGAAAAATGCAATTAATTCATTTTCAGGTTACTTTTGCTAAGACAGGGCTGGGTCCTAGATTCAGCACTGGGACATATCCTGAAAACAGTTGAGTAAATTCGTTTTCGTAAGAGGTACGATTTTTAAAGAATATTATTGTATTTCAAAAGTTGACACTTAGAAACTTTTTCCAATAGAATCACCAATGTTATCCTATGAGAGGAAATTCACATAGCTGATAAGTTACTTTTGCGTTACTTTTGTATTAGAGTGCTGGACTCCTAGATTCAGCACTGGGACATTCACTTAAAACAGGTAATTAAATTACGTTTTTGTAGTTTGTACGATTTTTAAAGAATATTCTTGTATTTCCAAAGTTGACACAAACTTTTTCACAAAGAACCCCCAATGTTATCCTATTGAAGGAAATTCATTTCACAGGTGCTTTTTAGTTACTTTTCTTACTCAATGCTGGACCCCTGGGTTCACCACTGGGACCTTTCCAGCAAACAGTTGAGAAAATTTGGTTAGGTTATTTGTGCAATTTTTAAGGAATAGGGGGACAGGCCTGTAGGGTTGAGGCCAAGTCAGTGGGCGTCTTCCTCTTGTTAGCTCTGCACGGCTTCTCGTCCTTCTTTTCTTGTGGTTGCTGGATCTGAGGAAGGAAGGTTTAGGGTGTCCCTAAATACTAAATGTAGGGGCGTTACAGGTAGGTAAAGGGCAGGGACCAATGGGTCCCTTCCCTGGGGTGGGTACACCCCCTATTCTGCCACTCTCCAGTGGGAGGGGGGCAGGAGCCTGTTCCTGGTTGGCTGGGTCCCCCCATCCTCAAGATGGCGGGGACTCGAGCTTGTGCTTCACCTCGCCTCCCCCACCTTAGGGGTGGAGTTGGCAGAGGTGGGCACACCTCTCTTCCTCACTTGTGAACCACCCCCCCTCCCCCAAGTGGGGGTTAGAACCAGTGGGGACCAGTTGCTGACAGCAGCAAATGGTCTGGAGAGTCTCACAAAAGCGGCATGCCTTTGAAGCTTCTCCTTCGTGAACCCTGCCCATCCTGGGGGAGGAGGCTTGGAACCTCGTCCCAGGATGTGCATTGTTTCAGGCCCCCGAGAGCAGCAGGCTCTAAACCCAGGGGTCCAGAAACATGTCTGGTGGTGGCAGCCTGCGCAGCTACTTAGTCAGGTCACTGGTAGTTGGTTATGTTTCAGGTGGCATCTCTAAGATGCCCTCTGTGGTGCATTTTACATTAAATCCCACACTGGCATCAGCGTGGGTTTAATGTGCTGAGACGTTTGATACCAAACTTCCCAGTCTTCAGTGTAGCCATTATGGTGCTGTGGAGTTCGTAATGACAACCTCCCAGCACCATATACTCTTAATGGCAGCACTATACTTACAGGGCCCAGGAATGGAGCTGGGTACTGTAGGGGTACAGGGCTCATGCACCTGTACCCTTACCACTGGCATAGGGCACCCAGCTAGAGGGGTTACTGATGTATTGCACTGCACAGGTTTGAGGGCATGGCACACAGCGATGTGTGCCATGTCAACTCTTTGTTTTGTTCTGCACCCAGACACTCAGCCTGCAAAGATAACCCTTTTGGGTGTCCTGCTCGTGCCCAGGTCAACTAAGTAGGTGACCTCACTCTTTTTCTCTAGGATAGGGTAAGGACCACTACATCTATCTTGGAGTGCCCTTGGTGCCACTGGCTCCAAAACCCACACCTGTTGCCCAGGTTGAAATTCAACCAGTGCAGCTTTTTGGTTATACCAGTGCTTCTGAATCTCCTGGCTGGCCTCAAGATTCTTGGATGCCTTTTCCATGTACTCAGCCATTCTGGCCCTTAGGCCAAGCACATAGTTCACAATATCTTGTTTGGGTTCTTGGACAGGCCTCTCCCAACCCTCTTTCACAAGACCGAGTGGTCCCCTCACAGGATGACCAAACAGAAGTTCAAAGGGGGAAAACCCTACTCCCTTCTGTGGCACTTCTCTGTAAGCGAAAAGCAGGCATGGTAAAAGGACATCCCATCTCCTCCTGAGCTTTTCAGGAAGTCCCATGATTATGCCTTTCAATGTCTTGCTAAAATCTCTAAACAAGGCCATTGGTTTGTGGGTGATATGGTATAGTAAACTTTTACTGCACTCCACACTCCTTCCACATGTGTTTTAGGTGAGCAGACATGATGAAGTTAGAACCTCTGTCTGAAACCACCTCTGTAGGAAACCCTACCCTGGTGAAGACACCAATCTAGGCCTTGGCTACTGCAGGAGCTGTAGTAGTCCTAAGTGGAATTGCTTCAGGGTACCCAGTAGCATGATCCACTACCACTAGAATGAATTTGTTCCCTGAGGCTGTGGGAGGTTCAAGTGGACCCACTATGTCTACACCTACCCTTTCAAAGGGAACTCCCACCACAGGTAGTGGTATCAGGGGGCCTTGACAGGTAACACAGGAGCTGACAAACCCCTTCACCTTTTGGTGCGTCTGGTGCCAGTAAAAGTGGATAACTAGCCTTTCCCAAGTTTTGGTTTGGCCCAGATGTCCAGCGAGGGGGATGTCATGAGCTAAAGTTAAGAGGAACTCCATGTACTTCTGTGGCACTACCACTCTCCTGGTCGTTCCAGGATTGGGGTTTCTTGCCTCAGTTTACAGTAATCCCTCTTCCCAATATACTCTTTGGGTACCACTGACATCTCCCTTTGCTTCTGAAACCGCTTACTGCCTCTGGGTTTCAGCTCTTCCCTAGCGGGTCCCCTTGGGCCCAAGAGTTCAACCTGGTAAGGGTCAAGCTCCATGGGCTTAGTTCCCTCTGGGGTTTCCAAATCCTCTCCCTGAGGAGAGGAGTCCTGATCTTGTTGCTGAACAGAAGCTGGTTCCCCAGTCTTCTTACCTTTTCTCTTGGTAGGTTGGGCCATTCTTTCAGGCTCCAACACTTTCACCCTGCCTTTTGCTCTGCGCTCTTGTTTTTACACATCAATTCAGGGATGTCCAGCATTGCTTCATGGGTTTTTAGTTCAACCTCAGCCCAGGCAGAGGTTTCCAGGTCGTTGCCAAGCAGACATGCAGCTGGTAGCTTTGGAGAGACCACTACCTGTTTCAGGCCAGTAACACCCCCCTTTCTCCCCCCCCCCCCCACCTCCCCCACTAAATCTAATGTCACCACAGCCATTGCATTATTAGTGATAACACTGTCAGCATTGGTGACTGGGTAAGTACATCCAATCAAATATTGCTCAGGGGAAACCAGTGTGTCTTTCGCCATAGTGACACTGGCACATGTATCCCTCAGAGCTTCTACCCTAGTTCAATTGATCCAAGGGTACTGTAAGTATTTCTTTAAGTTGGGTAGCCACACAGCTACAGTGGCAAACTCAAATTCCCCCTCTGAAACTAGAACTGTTTGTGTAAAACCTGATCTGCTCTGGGCACACTGTTGATCCCATCTGTAGACTTGCTACCCCAGGAGTAGCTGTACTTGTTGAACTAAGGCTTTGTTTTGAGGACAAGACTTGTCTACAGTTAGGTGTTCCGACCTAGTTCGAGGCATGTGGGCTGCTGAATTCATATCTGTGCATAGATCGCCGCCTAGTGTTGGGTCCGGATGTTTGCACGTTGTTGTCCTGGAAGAGTCTTCGAAGTATCCTGAGATAGGTGACTCCTCCCCTGGACCACAGTGCGCATGGGCATCCTCTCCATCCCCAGATTGTTTTTTTCCGCCATTGGGTTCGGATGTGCTTATCTTAGCTCAAGTTTGGAAAATTTCGTTTAAGGCCAAAAGGCCTTTAGCTTTCGTCGGTACTGTTCCCGCTCGGTGTCGACAGCTTTTCTTACTTAGTTTAGAAACTTCTTCCAGTTTTCGGATCCGTTTCATCCGACCATCGACATTACATCGACGATGGAATCGAGGACCCCATTCAAGCGGTGTCCTTTATGCCACGCCAAATATCCACACATCGACGTCCACCCGGTGTGCAACAAATGCCTCTCGCCGGATCATGACGAATCGACCTGTATGGCCTGTGCCCGATTCCGATCCAAGAAAACTCTCCGGAATCGACAGGCAGCGAGATTAGAAGCGCAGCAATCGGCACCGGCCCCGGCAAACATCTTCAGCACCGAGGACGAAGATGTTGAAAGCGTGGAAGAAATAAACTCCAGCCCCGCTTCCGAACACGATTCCCAATCAGAAGACGCCGATGAAGAGCTTTTTCACAGGGAAGAAGCCGACGACGAGGTAGGGGACTACGGTGAGGCCTTTGGGGCCGAAGGAGATGGCTCTGGTGAAGAGCAGGGCCTACCCGTCGAAACCGAGGCTATCAAAGTGCGTCATTCTACGGCTCCGGTCGAGGGATCGCCTCCGGGCCTTACCCGAGATCAATCCAAAAGTTCTTCGGCCCCGCCTTCGAGCCCGGCCTCGAACATCCAGCAAGAGCCATTAATACCGAAAAGGACTGGTTTCCCTTCAACGAAACCGAAACCAATCGTCGCACCAGTTCCTCAGAAACTGAAAGTGAAACTGGCAGTGGTCGGATCGAAGCCCTCGAAGACCTCCACTCCTTCGACGCCAGCACAGTCCATCGGCTCCGAACGCGCTAAACGGGATTTCGGCGCCGAACTCGCTGCAGCGGATGTCGGTACCGAACCGAAAAAGAGGGGCGACGGTCCCACAAAAGCGACTCGGCCCCCGGCACCGAACCAGTCGGCCCCAACTACCAAAGTTAAGATGGCCGCTACATCGGAGTCCACTTCAAAGGCAGCGACACGGGTCAAGTCATAGACTCCGTCGACCGCTACTACCTCTCCTCGACTCGATGAGCCTGTGGCTCCGAAGCAATCAACGCCTACCTCTACGGAACCACTCTGCACCAAAGAACCTTCGGCGTTCTCGGTGCGACAAGTTGCAGCGTCCTTGCAACGCATCAAAGAACGGGCAGCCCTCCAGTCCACGTCGGGCCCCGACCCGAGAAAGGCTCCAAAGGCACCTCCGGCACCAGCCAACATCACTTTTGGTTTGCCGCCGTCAACGGCACCGAAGATGTTCGAGATCCGAACACGTGTCCGCCAGACGAGGTCCCCATCTACTGGACACTCTCCTACTGAGCCTTCACCGTCCCAATTCATCGACGCCGACACCGGCAGACTCATGCTCCAAAAACGGAAGGCCGCGCCAGAGCGGGCCTTGGACTCTTACAGAATCCCTCTGAAGCAGAAACTGCCAGCAGAGTCGGAACAGGTTCTATACGAACGCCTGCACACCTCCTATCCGGATCCCCAGTCCTTTTCTCCGACGCCCTCCGACACGGACGCAATGGAGGATTACATAGGTGATAATACCACCTACCCTAGGGATATAGATCCTGAGGAGCAGCAGGACACAGATCATGCTTGGGATGACCCTGCAGACATGGGTACCGCAACAGATACCCAAGACACGCAGCTTTACGGCGCAAAAACATCTCCCACAGAGGACACTGCTGCCTTCAATGCCCTCATAGAACGTGCTGCAGCCAATCATGGAGTGCAACTCCACTCTGACACAATTGAGGACGACTTCCTGGTGGACACTTTCGCCTCCTCTGAGAGGACTGTCAAGACTTTGCCAATGTTGAAAGGTGTCCTCAAGCCAGCAAAGGACATTTTCAAGGAAACAACCAGGGCACGGGTGCTGAACCCCAGGATTGAAAAAAAATACAAGCCTGCGCCCGGAGACCCTATGTACATTAGAGGTCAGTTACCTCTGGACTCCATGGTGGTTGCTAACGCTCGCAAACGAGCACACTCGCAGACAACAGGTGATGATCCTCACCCAGACAAGGAGTCCAAAGTGCTGGAGACCTCGGGCAAGAGGATTGCGGCTCAAGCAGCAAACATCTGGCGCATTGCCAATACACAGGCCCTCCTGGCTCGCTATGATCGTTCACACTACGACACGCTAGAGTCACTACTCCAACATCTGCCAGACGAATACAAGGAGGCAGCGGAGCTCCTAATCAGAGAGGGACAACTTCTTACAAACGCATCCATTAAGTGCGCACTAGATGCTGCCGACACAGCCGAGAGGGCGATAAACACCAGCGTCATGTTACGCCGACACGCTTGGTTACGAATCTCCGGATTCAAACCAGAGATTCAAAACAACATCCTGAATCAGCCAGTCAACCCCGACTACGTATTCGGACCTGAAGTTGACACCACCTTAGAGAAGATAAAAAAGGACACTGACGCTGCAAAGTCAATGGGGGCGCTGCAAACGCAGACATTTCGTAGTGGCTCCTTTCGTCGCCCCGGGAATAGGGGAGCAGCTAGAGGACATGGGTCACAGCAGCCATACAATAAAGGGGGCTCACAGAGCACCTACGATAAAAACAACAGAGGTGGATATCGTGGCTCCAGCACCAAGGGCAGAGGACGCGGTTACGGCAACACCAGGTCCTCACCCAAGAACAAACAGTGACGCCCTCTCCCTTCCCCCCCGACCACATAACACCTGTCGGGGGGGAGACTCCAGCGGTTCCTGTCCACGTGGAAAGACATCACCACGGACAGGTGGGTCAGGGATATTATCCAGCACGGTTACTGTCTCGAATTAACCTCCACTCCACCCACAATACCGCCAAAACACCGTCCTATGTCCGCAGAGCACTTAGCATTATTGCAAAACGAAGTGCTAAGTATGCTGCAAAAAGGTGCAATAGAGGTCGTGCCCGTCAACCAGCAGGGGACAGGGGTGTACTCCCTGTACTTCCTAATCCCAAAAAAGGACGGGTCGCTCAGACCTATACTAGACCTCAGACCCCTCAACCACTACATTCTGTCAGAGCATTTTCATATGCTCACCCTACAACAGGTTCTCCCGCTGCTCAGACAGGGAGACTTCCTCGCCACACTAGACCTCAAAGATGCGTACTTCCACATACCCATCCACCCATCACACAGGAAATATCTCAGGTTCACTATTCAGGGACAGCACTATCAATTCAAAGTCCTCCCCTTCGGCGTGACAACAGCACCCAGGGTTTTTACCAAGTGCCTAGCTACAGTGGCTGCACATCTACGGCGACGACACATTCACGTCTACCCTTACCTGGACGACTGGCTTGTTCAGGCAAACTCAGCCCAGCAATGTGCCAGCCACATGTCCCTCACCATTCACCTCCTTCACAGTCTGGGATTCTCGCTAAATTACCCAAAATCACATCTACAACCCGCACACGTACAACAGTACCTGGGCGCCACCATAGACACTCTAGCAGCCACAGCTCAGCCAAATTTGGTGAGGATCAACAGCATGCAACTGCTGATCTCAAAGTTCAAACCACAACACTCCCTTCCTGCGAGAGTGTTCATGCAGTTGATAGGCATGATGGCCTCCTGCATTTTCATAGTCCCGCACGCCAGACTAAATAGGCGCCCGCTTCAGGAGTGCTTAGCACGTCAATGGAATCAGGCTCACGGGCAATTAAAAGACCTAGTGTTGGTGAGCGGTCGGGCATACAACTCTCTGCATTGGTGGAATCCACAAAACCTTTGCAAGGGCCGACCGTTCCAGGAGCCTGTTCCACAAATAATACTGACGGCGGACGCGTCTCTCCAGGGATGGGGAGCTCATGTACTCAATTACACAGTGCAGGGACTATGGACAACACAGCAAAGGAAGATGCACATCAACCTTCTGGAACTAATGGCAATCTTCCTGGCAATGAAAGCATTCAAAGTACACTTGTGCAACAAAGTCGTGTTGATCCGGACGGACAACATGACTGCCATGTACTACATACAAAAGCAGGGAGGAACACACTCTCCACAGTTGTCTCATCTGGCTCAGAGCATGTGGAAGTGGGCCATTCAAAGGAACATATTCCTCATGGCGGAACACCTCCCGGGCAAAGACAACCAGATGGCGGATCTGCTCAGCAGACACTGCCACCAGATGCACGAGTGGGAGCTGCACCCATCATTACTCCAACCGTACTTCCAACAGTGGGGTCATCCAGAGATAGACCTATTCGCAACAAACGAAAACGCAAAATGCCAAAGCTTTGCCGCCAGGTTCCCACATCCACAATCGCAGGGCAATGCGATATGGATGAACTGGTCCGGCAGATTTGCGTACGCTTTTCCCCCAGCGCCGTTAATACCGCTGGTGGCACGCAAACTGCGACAGCACTCACTGACGCTCATCCTAGTTGCTCCAACATGGGCGTGCCAGCCATGGTACACCACCTTTCTGGAACTTTCCGTGGTGCCGCATCAACGGCTGCGGATAAAACCTGCACTCCTAACGCAGAGCCATGGAGAAATTCAGCACCCAGATCCGCAACAGCTGAACCTGGCAATCTGGCTCCTGAAGTCTTAGAGTTTGGCTACCTAAACTTGCCACCTGACTGTATGGAGATCATCAAGGAGGCCAGGAGACCCACTACCAGAGCTTGCTATGCAGCTAAATGGAAACGGTTTGTCATTTACTGCACCCACAATGACATCAACCCGCTAGACGCATCCATTCAAAACATTATCTGTTACCTCTTACACCTATACCGATGCAATCTGGCATACACCTCTATACGCATCCATTTAACCGCAATAGCAGCCTATCTCCAGAACAGGCAGCACCTCTCTTTATTCAGAGTGCCTGCCATCAAAGCCTTCTTGGAGGGACTCAAACGAGTAATTCCCCCAAGACACCCGCCAGCACCAGTGTGGAACCTCAACTTGGTCCTCACCAGACTAATGGGTCCACCCTTTGAACCTCTCCACTCATGTGAGATTCAATTCCTCACCTGGAAAGTAGCTTTCCTAGTCGCAATCACTTCGTTAAGAAGAGTTAGTGAACTCCAGGCACTAACCATTCAAGAGCCATTCATACAGGTTCACGCAAACAGGGTCGTACTGCGTACCAACCCCAAATTCCTGCCTAAAGTAATATCGCAGTTCCACATGAATCAAACTATTGGACTGCCCGTTTTCTTTCAGAATCCACAAAATGTCGCTGAAAAAATGCTCCATACACTAGATGTAAAGAGGGCCCTCATGTACTATATTGACAGAACTAAACACTTTAGGAAGACAAAACAACTTTTCATTGCCTTTTCTCCACAACACAAAGGCAACACCATTTCCAAAGCAGGTATAGCCAGATGGATCGTTAAATGTATTCAAATTTGCTATCAAAAAGCTAAACGCACATTAACAATTCCCCCACGAGCCCACTCAACACGCAAGTTAGGGGCATCCATGGCTTTCCTGGGAAACATTCCTTTACAGGAAATATGTAGAGCAGCCACATGGTCCACTATACATACATTTACCAAACACTACTGTGTAGATGTACACTCAAAACAGCAGGCAGCTGTTGGACAGGCTGTTCTCAAAACTCTCTTTCAGACTGCTGCAGCTGGCACTGGTAGCCGCCGCTAATAGGAGGTACTGCTATGTATTCTATGCACAGATATGAATTCAGCAGCCCACATGCCTCGAACTGAATATGCTACTTACCAGTATGCATCTGTTCTTGGCATGTAGGACTGCTGACATTCATATTGCCCACCCTCCTCCCCGGCGCCTGTAGCAGCTGCAGCTCTCAGAATTACTGTATAGCATGGTCATCACTTCCTGTATCTACTCCATCACTGCCACAATGGCGAAAAACAATCTGGGGATGGAGAGGATGCCCATGCACACTGTGGTCCAGGGGAGGAGTCACCTATCTCAGGATACTTCGAAGACTCTTCCAGGACAACAACGTGCAAACATCCGGACCCAACACTAGGCGGCGATCTATGCACAGATATGAATGTCAGCAGCCCTACATGCCAAGAACAGATGCATACTGGTAAGTAGCATATTCATTACAGTTGTTACACAAGGCCTTTGAAGGATCAAAGTTCTTCTCCCTACAGGGCTGTGGAGTATAGGGAGTAGTTTGGGACCCGACGCCCTGTGCAGGTATTTGGGGCCCTTTGGAAGACTCAGACTCTTTATCTTGGGGATTCTCACCACCTTTCCCCTAGGGAGGTTTTGTAACCACTTTATTCTGGTCACCCGCAGTGGTTGTCCATGTCACCCTAGTTTTGACCCAGTTGTCTGCCTTCTTTCCCAATTCTTGGGGAGAAATTAGACCTAGGTCTACCAAATGCTGATGTAACTTTTCCTTCATGCAATTACTTAGTCTATGTTCCTTCATAAACAAATTGTATAGTCCAGTAAAGTCATGCACGTTGTGTCCAGTTAACCAACTATCCAGTGTCTTTACTGTGTAGTCTACAAAATCAATCCAGGACTGGTTCTCGGTTTTGTGAGCCCCCCTGAATCTAATTCTGTACTCCTCAGTGGTGAATCCAAATCCCTCAATCAGAGTTTTCTTCATGAGATCATAGGACCCTGCATCTGGCCCAGAGAGAGTCAGAAGCCTGTCTCTGTAGTTACCAGAGAACAGTTCCCACAGGAGTGCCCCCCAGAGAGGTTTCTTCACCTTCCTCATTTCACAAGCCCTCTCAAAGGCTGTGAACCATTTGGTGATGTCATCACCCTCCTCAAATTTAGGGACAATCCCTTGGGGGATTTTAGGATCAGAGGATTCCTCCCTGTCCTTTTTAGGTCTCGCCTGGTGTAAGAATGTGCAGACATACGCAGTCTCGCTGGCGAGATTTAATGATTAGAGGAGATTTCTCTAGTGGGCTTTAAGCCCCGCCCCTCTTTTCCATTGGCTGGCGTCACCGTTTATGCTAAACGGTGGCCAGCCATTGGAAAAGAGCGTCTAGTGACGTACACTTTTCTCTTTTAGAGCCGTCCCAGTTGAACTGACTGCCCTGACTTACTGCTGGCGTAAAAGGTTTTTTTATCTTTATGGGGTCAAACACATGACCCCATAAAGATAAGAAACCAGTCATGCGGCCAGTCCAACTGGGACGCTCTAAAAGAGAGTTGTTGTTGGCGTTGCAGCGCGCGCTATATATAAAAGAGACAAATACGCAGCGCGTCAAAAGATAAAAAGATATCAGTTGGTGCTGCGAGTGTGTCTGAACCTTTGTTTGGCTGGGAATCGTAAGAATGCGCGCCCCCCGGACGGGGAGCGGTGGTGGAGGGCTCTCTCCCTGCAGCTCGCAGAGCAGCCCGCCTGTTGCGCTCTCCCTGCCCGTCGTCCATCCCGTCCCAACCCCCATTTCCTCTCCCAGCAAGCTTGTTTTTCCAATGTACGAAAAACGTCATGGCGAGCGCTTTTTTTTTCAAGTGCTGCCGTTTCTGGTAGGAGGCTTAATTAGCGAATGAAAACTCTTCCTTGGCCGTCTGATGCGGGTTTCCGTGTGCCCTGCACAATCTTGAGTCTATGCACAAATGTACGTTGTAGGCTGTATGCTGCTCAATGCGGTTCTGAGTAATCCCAACGCCAGTCCTGTGTTTAGTCACTTGTTTTTCAATGATGATATGAAATTACAAATTAATTCCCAGCCAGGCTGCATGCAGCAGCGCTGTTTTCCACGTCGGATTCTTTAAAATGAATTAAAGGGGACGCCTCGGTGTCCATTTCTAAAGGCAGCCGGAAAGGTCTGGACGGTTCATTCTGTGGACGTGCGGCTACTGGGGGTATTTTTTGCCTGCAGCGGGTGTCTGTTTGCCGTGTTTGTGAAGGGCTTGTTTTGGCTTGCCTCCCCCTCCCCGCCTCCTTGGTCACAGCGCGGCTCAGGGGGGACTAGAAATGACTTACATAGACTACAGCAGCCAGGTAGCCGCCGAAACCATGTGCCGCGTTCCTTTTAAAGCCAGAGCACAGAATACCGATTGGTTTACGCAGCGGGTGTCTGTTTGCTGTGTTTGTGAAGGACTTGCCTTCCCTCCCCCGCCCCGCCTCCTTGCCCACAGCGCGGCTCAGAGGGGACTAGAAATGACTTACATAGACTACAGCAGCCAGGTAGCCACGGAGTCCGTCCCGTCGCCTCGGCTTCCATGAGAGCTCTGTGTCTCCTTGCCATGGGGGTCTTGTGCTGGCTACAGCTGCGGAGCCCGGTGGGAGGTAAGAGGGCCGTGCGGGGGGGGGGGGGGGGGGGGGGGGCGCAGCTCAGATTGTACCCAGCCGAAACCATGTGCCACGTTCCTTCATTTCTAAGAAAAACACACTGAACTTGCCGAGCTACTTACGCTGGGTCTGGCCCTGGGATAATCTAGAACTCTGGCTGGGCCATTCAGTCATTGGGCTAGCTTGAGGTTTTATGTATTTTGCCTCGTCTTCTTAAATTCCTTCATTTATTACCCATCTCCTATCCAGAGTGTTACTCCCTCGTGTGTTGCTTAGCAACGTTTTTTATTTACTCTCTAAGCGGCCACTTGTCACCGCCTCTCTTCTCCCTGCAACAGGACACCTGGTTCCTGTACACGCGCAGCAGCCAGCGAGTGGCATGAATTATCTACAGTGTTTTGTTAATATTTAACTTTTAATCTACAAAGGCACATTTGTCAAGCGGCCCGGTGTCAAGTGCAGGCGCGCAATGCCCATTTGGGTCAAAGGGCTTCAGCCCCCCCATCTTGTGTGGCAGCCCAGGCTGAGACAGCTTCCCGGGCACACACACAGCCGCACACGGGTACTTCACAGATCTTTAAAAGACCATTTACGTGCTAATGAGGCTTTGTTACTTTTCACCCCTTCTTAGAGCCCCGGCATCTCCACTCTGCATATTACTCGAAGAATCAGCCAAACCCCCCCCCCACCCCCCCAGCCGCCCCCCCCCCCCCCTCCCTTGAAATATTTCGTAGCCCCTCCCGAAATTTGGCTGTAGTTGCGCCTCTGGTCAAGTGTGACCCACTCACGCAGCCTTGGCCTTTCAATCAACTGCCCTTGCATGTTGAAGTCCTTTTGAACTCGTACATCTGTGCAAAGTGTGAAACTACAATTCCCACAATGATATATGATGGTAGTTTTTATGTGTGTTATCTGCGGGACGCTCTACTGTAGACCATTCGCATCACAAACGCCTTCTAGATTTTAGAAGACAGGTGAAAATCCATCTATTCTATTCTTAGCGTGTAACCAGCGCTTAGATACCCAGCAAAGGGCCAGTAGTGCTATTTAACAGTGATGGTGATGACAACGTCAGCACTGTTGGCTACAAACTTAAGGAAGAATCAGAGTGCCACACATGGCAGGGCCAGCTGGCTGATGTGACCTGGCTATCTTCCCAAAGTGTCTGACACATGCACGTGCTTTTTGTATTTGGGGGGGGGGGGGGGTTTAACTTTTAAATGTATTTTGCGGTGGTGAGCTCTCACTTGCACCAGCATCCCTGTGCTGGTTTCTTTTAAGCTGGCATCTTCAGGAATTTTTCACAAGTAAAGACAAAGCAAGCATTGAAAATGCAATAGGCCTCGCCTTTTATTAAGTTACAGCCATTTGCTTTGCTGTATAATACCATTAGCAAAGCAAATGGCTTTAACTTAATTCCTATCTATAACTTATCTCTGAAGATATCATGTTTAATGATTTTGATTGGATTTGTATATTTTTCAAATTCAGTGTGTCAATTTCATTAATTACATTTTTTTAAAAAATACTTTATCACCATTTTTTAAAC
Organism: Triturus cristatus; assembly: GCF_964204655.1. Taxonomy (NCBI): domain Eukaryota; kingdom Metazoa; phylum Chordata; class Amphibia; order Caudata; family Salamandridae; genus Triturus; species Triturus cristatus. Next base: position 141,935,214 of record NC_140579.1, on the reverse strand, counting down.
TTATTTTTTCAATTAATTCTTTTAAAAGTTAAAAAATATTATTTGAACTTAATGGGTTTTTCAAACATTTTTTATATTTTTCAAAATATTTTTTTAACTATATGTTCAAAACTTTATTTTATATATTTTTTTCCATGTTTTTGGATCCGCGCACCCTATGCGCACTGTTCTCGATCCCTACACGATAGCATCCGCACATGGTATGCGTCGGTAAGTGGTTAGTGCGCGATTCCAATGCGAACGGTACGCGACTCCCAGCTTATACGCGACACGTTCGATGTCCGTAACGCGACGTTTACGCGCTTCCGCGCTGTGTCATCTGCGTCTATGACGCGATAGGTGCGCAGATCCTGCGAAGTATTTAACATTTAAAAAAACATATTTATGTATTTCATGTGAATATTAATTGAACACAAACTCTAAACTAGTCTTAAAAGTAATATATTTTTACATCTAATCCTATAATTTTTTTTAATTCAATTTCGCGGATGCGCGCTGGGTGCATGCTGCGTAAGCGCAGGGTGCGCGGATCCCATGTGACCTGCAAAAAAAGAGATTTGATTGGTTCAGTACACTTCCTCTTCTAACTATTGAAAGACCCCACCCATTTCAATCATTCTTCTTTGACCTTGTTTAGAGGAGCATCTATTAGGAGAGAAGAAGATTTTACACTTAGCTCTAACTTTTTTCAACCAAAAATAGCTTAAGGGCAGCAGGCATCACCTGCATCTCCTCATATTTCTGAGGATGATTTTTTGGAGGCGGCACCACCCAAAGAACGTTTTTCTTCAGTGGTGTGGAAATGTTTTACTTTTTCCGAGGGGCAGAATAAGACCAATGCCACCTTGGTCACGTGCAAGATTTGCAAAAGAGTCCTGTCGCGAGGGGATCCTAACAAGAAATACTAGTGCAGCACGGCAAGTATGATGAAGCACATGAGGTCCCTTCATCCAAACAGTCTTGCATGAGAAGAGTGCCGACGGATGAGAAACACTCCTGCGCCTTCCACCTCATCGCAGCCGAGCACATCAAGAGTGCATCCATCAGCCCAAACCTTGGACATCCATCCTCAATTTCAATTTTTAAAAGTGCTCTGCACTAAGTGCAATGTGACTTTGTGCTATGGTGAGCAGTCGATCGATCTGATCTGCCTCCGGCAAGAAAGTCACATTTGCTAGTTTTTTATTTTTTATTGTTCCCTGAATTTCATTGTTTGGTTTCTCCTTTTTTTCCCCAGAAAAACCAAAAAAATCACAAAATTGTTAGAAACCCCCCCAAAAAAATATAAAAGAAGAAAAAAAAAGTTCTTGTAAGAACTAACTTTCCTGGTTTAAACAAAGAGCTAAATTTCTTTGTTAGAGTGTGAAAGTTTAGATGAATGTATGTGTAGTACGTAATTGACTGAATGCATTAGTAGTGTATGGTGAATGTATAAGTGCAGAACTATGAGGAAGTGCTGCAGCATTACACAGTAACCTCTTTGACTACAGTGTGCTGTAGTACTTCCGAAGCACAGGAATGCAACATATGTACATAAATATGTTGCAAATCTATGCTTCTCTCTGCACGGCTGCTTAAACTGCAGCCATGTGGTGACACAGGCACCCTTGCACCATAGTGTAAGGATATCTGTGTCATGTGCTGTTTGTTTTTCTGCAGGAAGACACACCTTCCTGCACAAAAACAATGAGAAAATGCATTTTTCTCCTTCAGTGTATGCTGAACATTTCAGCATGCATTGAAGATATAAAAATGTGGACAAATGAAAACAATTCTCCTTGTTGTGCTTTCCTACACCAATTTTAGAATGGTGCAGCATTCACACACATATCGAGATACATAATTTCTAATAAATCTAGACATGTCTTGTTCTATGAGTATTCACTGCAATCATGCACAACAACACTTATAGAACACCCTTTCAACGCAAAGTGGTGTGCATAATGAGGTTGTATTTACATGGAGTATAAAAAGTGCACAGAGTGCCTTTCCTCTTTGTAAATATGAAAGAGTGTCTTGCGCAATAACTATGTTACAAAAAGTGACATATTTACGTTTTTAAAATTCCTTGCGAATGATAGAAGGTGGTAAGCACAGAGTTTTGTCTGCAAAGATGTTCAAAGAAGAATGATTGAAATAATTGCAGTCCTTCAATAGCTAAAATAGGAAATATTATGAACCCCTCAAATCTCTTTTTTTTGCAGGTCACATGATATCCGATTATGGCCAGATTTCAAAACTACATAGGTATAAACAGAGTGTTTTTAGAAACATGTTTCAACTTTATAGCTTCTAGCAGACCTCCTCATTCTGCATATTGAGACTTAGTTAAACTTACCTTCACAGTAATGGGAATAAAAAATGGTACACATTTTTTTCACATTTTCATTCCAATCTAAATTCATAAAAATTGCTTATTTTAAAATTTGGATCTGTGAAAGAAAAGGAAAAAAAAATTATAACATGTAATAATACATTTTTTACAACACAGCATAATTTCCACAAAGTAATTTTTTTGCCTTTTTAGCTGTTCTCAGAATATATTAAATTTCACTAAAAATAGTGATTTCAATCGTACTCCTCACTTAACAGCGGGCAAAAAGAAAACAATCTCAAAGATTGTTAAAAAAAAAAACCAACATGCTATTCTCCAAAAAAAGAAGATACACATCACAGATATATAAAATGCATACAGCTAACAAAATGTTATAAGTTTAACTTACAAAAACTGTAAATGTTGTCGCTTTAAAATATTCACCAAATCTAAGGATGAATTTTTGGAGGATGCACCACGCCCACAACGTTTTACTTCAGTGGTGTGGAAATTTTCTACTTTTCTCGAGGGGCAAACAAAGACCAATGCCACCTTCGTCACGCGCAAGATTTGCAAAAGAGTTCTGTTACGAGGGGATCCTAACAAAAAATACTCGTGCGGCACGGCAAGTATGATGAAACACCTAAGGACCCTTCATCCAAACAATCTTGCACGAGAAGAGTGCAAACAGATGAGAAACACTCCTGTTCTGTATCTGTAAAAAAGAATCACAAATAAATGTATATTAATAACTTTCAAATTTATACTATTCCATTACTGTACAAACACATTTTATATAAAAACTGACTAAGAAACTATAGCCCTGAACCACAAGCGTGACGATCGTTAAAACACTACATGCATAGTGCATACTACTTAGCAGCAGTTCATGCCCTAAAGCCTACCTCACTAAAAGACTACATGCTAACTGACTAAATGATTACAGTACTATAAGGAGACACACTGGGTGAGTGACAGGGTGTTTGCTAGAAGTGTATGAATACTAACTAGGGAATTGAAGGTGTGATAGACAACTGTGTAGGTGATTAGAGGACTGCATCCATACTGGATGGGCATTTAAAGCAGTCCATGTGCTAAGGCCTGGCTCACTGCACGAGTACTTGGGTACTGACTGAATAATTAGAGTACAGCAAGGAGAGTGCCTAGGTGAATTTATAAGTGGTAGGCTTTTGGCGCAGGGAATGGATTAGTACTTGGTACTGAATGGGTCAGTAGAGGAGTGCAAAGGGAGTGACAGGATGTTTGCCGGACTGTATGGATACTGACTAGGGAATTGAAAGTGTGAAAGACAAGTGTCTAGGTGGTTAGAAGACTGCATACATAGTGGATAGGGGTTTGAAGCAGTCCATGTGCTAAGGTCTGGCTCAGTGCATGAATACTTAGGCACTGACTGAATGATTAGAGTACTGCAAAGATAGTATCTTGGTGAATTTATAAGTGTTTGGGTTTTGGCACAGTGAATGGATTAGTACATGGTGCTGAATGGGTCACTAGAGGACTACAAAGGGAGTTACAGGGTGTTTCCTGGAAGTGTATGGATACTGACTAGCGAATTGAAAATGTGAAAGACAAGTGTATAGTTTGTTAGAAGACTGCATGCATACTGCATAGACATTTGAAGCAATCTATGTGGTAATGTATGGTTCACAACATGAGTACTTGGAAACTTGACTAAATCATCAGACGACTGCTAGGTTAGTGCCTGGGTAAAACTTTTAAATTTTCAGTTCTGGCACAGTGAAGAGAACCCTGACTCATTTTATCAATGCATAAGCAAAGAATAGCTTCTAAAGCTACTAAAACTTGACAACATGACCGATTTTAAAACAGTTATCTGTCATCAAATACACTATGTTACCAAATGCTTCTTTCACAATCCTTACCCAAATGTACACAGACTCAGTGTGATTTTAGACAAGCAACACTATCCCTAGCAGTTTACCAAAACTCATTCACTAGTCTAGAAGAGGTAATGGTACTGCACACAATCTACATATTTAAGTACAGCACATTAGTATCAAAGCATGCCTCATTTAATTAATGCATAAGCAAAGACTGGCTTCTAATGCTACTAAAACTTGACAACATGACCGGTTTTAAAAGAGTTATCTGCTAAAAAAATACACGATGTTACCAAATGCTTCTCTCACAGTGGTTCCCAATTACACACAGACTCGCAGTGTGATTCTAGACAACAACCACTATATCTAGGACTTTACCAAAAATCATTCACTACTGTGGAACTGATAAGGGAACTGCACACAATCTACATATTTCAGGACTGCACTTTTGTGTCAAAGCCTGACTCATTTAATAAAAGCATAAGCAAAACTGGCTTCTAATTCTACTAAAACTTGACAAAATGACAGGTTTTAAAACAATTATCTGTCTGCAAATACATAACGTTACCAAATGCTTCTCTCACAGTGGTTCCCAAATGCACACAGACTCACAGTGTGATTCTAGACAAGCAACACTATCCCTAGCAGCTTACCAAAACTCATTCACTACTGTGCAAGGGGTAAGGAGACTACACACAATCTACTTATTAAAGTACAGCACATTAGTGTCAAAGCATGACTTATTTTATCAATGCATAAGCAAAGACTGGCTTCTAATGCTACTAAAACTTGACAACCTGACAGGTTTTAAAACGGTTATCTGTCAGCAAATACACGATGTTACCAAATGCTTATCTCAAAGTGGTTCCCAAATGCACACATACTCACTGTGTGATTCTAGACAAACAACACTATCCATTGCACTATACCAAAACACATTTCTTCATCTAGAAGAAGTACTACATTTTAGTATAGAAACATAACATAACTCATTTCACCAATTCATAAACAATGACTGGTTTCTAATTCTACCAAAATATAAAAACAGCACAGTTATCTGTCTGCAAACACATGAAAAACACAAATGCTTAACACAGAATGGTTTCTACATGCACACACACTGTCAACAAGATTGTAGAGAAAAAAAGTACTCCCTACACTTTAGCAAGAGAAATACATTAGTCTGATTAAAATCAAAATACTCTACATACATCCCCTCACAATTAAATAACTCACCTTTCAAGTTGTTTTGTAGATTAAGAAGTATATCAGTCACACACCAGATTTTCTTTTATAGAATCTCTGCACTGTGCACCTCTCAGCAAAAACAAAGAATGGAAAAGTTTCCCTTTCATTTTCCACACATATACATGTAAACATCAAATCACAATCCTTCACACATAAACTCAAAAGCAAACACACATTTCTATTGGTGAAACATTTCAACCCTTTCCAACTGAAATACATTTCAACCCTTCCCCCAATCTGCCTTCTGCTTCTTACCATAGAAACAGGTCATGAAACACTGCACTGAGCACACAGGTCACAAGTTCAGCACACAATGTTGCTAAACAAGACAGGAAGTGTGCTTGACTTTTCAACATATCAGCTTATCATATATAATGTTCCTTACAATCTGTTTTTGTTAACCAATAAGAATCATACCTTTAACAAACCGAAATATACACCCTACCTTTCAGTATAGAAAGTAGTCCTACAATCAATGATTTCTTGTCTTTTTTAAAAAAAAAATTTCGTGGATCCGCGCACCCAACGCGAGAGAATCTGTGCGCCAATGCGATAGGATGCGCACACCGTGCGCGCTTTTCGCGCTTTTCGCCGTTTTCTTTTTTTTTTAAAAAGGGGGCCCCAGGGGGTCCTTCTGGGACCCCCTAAGCACCTCTAGAGGGTCAAAGTATTTCCATTCTGCCCCCTTTATATGCTTTACACACTTATTCCCCTTGCTTCTTCAGCCTCGCTTCTACCGAGGCAGAAAATGGCCGCCAACAGTTCCTGGTTTCGAATGTAGACAGACACTCGACAGCCAATTAGCATTCAGCGCGCGATCGGGAGGGTGCGCGCTTGGTTCGGGGAGGGTGCGCATACGGTGCGGGTAGGGTCCGCGGATCCTCCCCGGCCACAGATATTTATGTACTTTTAACTCTAATTTTCTCAGGAACTACTGAACGGATTCACACCATTTGTGCAAAAGGCACGAGTCTGAACTAAAGCCTATCTCTTTGCCAAATTTGGTGTCATTCCGTTCAGCGGTTCGGGCTGTAGCTGCGACAACAGATCCTATGGGAAATTGAATGGGGGGAAACGCGTTTTGGGACCCCCTTTTTTCACGGCCCCAGCTTGACGAATCACCACGAAACTTTCAGGGTAGGAGCGGAGCGGAGCTGGCCAAAAGTTTGGAAAATTTCGCGAGGATTCGTCAACCGGCGCTAGACTTCTTGGGAATAGAATGTTGCGGATTTCCTATGGAAAATAGGTCCTAACTATAACTATCTACTGGCGACTGCCAGTAGATAATGTATGTGTGTATATGTATATATAATGTGTGTGTGTGTATATATAATGCAACACCAAGGCACTCAACAGACTCCGGATATCTTTGGAGAAGAATCCGAACAGGAAGGAGTAGCAGCTGTGAAAGAAGAGAATTAATTCTTGGTCCTAGAATCCGATTCCGACCTCGAGATCCAGTTGGAGTCAGAAGACATTCAAGCAGGACAGGGTGTCCTGAGTACCAAAACCCCGTACCCCAAACACTATATTTTACCAAACATAAGGCTTTGGCACCAACTCTGCCTTCTGGCCTTGGTTGGCCTCGAAAAAATGTTTGATGCCACGCCCTGGGGCCCGGCACCGAAACAAGTACTCAAGCCTTCCAGCTCGGGATGTAGCCGAGAAAGACTGTCTTCGGACCCAAAACATTCCGCTCCGAAAGACCTGACTGGTTCGTAGCTGAAACCTTCCGCTTCAAAACAGAAGTTTGCTTCGGAGCCAAAAGCTTCCACTTCCAAGTAAAATTCCGGGTCGGCACCAAAACGTTTGGTGCCAAAAAATGAAAGAAGATATTTCAGATCCACTGGAACCAATCTTAGACATTATGAAGGACAGATTAGATCCAAAGAAGAAAAAGTTCTACATCAATCCAGACACTGGACATATATTATCGAAAACTCCTTTAAGAGGAAAGTCAGTTCAGAGGACACAGGATACAAGATCCCCCTTAAGAAGGAGGACATTGGAGACGTGGCTAGCAGCTTAAGATGGCAGGTGCGTTTTAAGTAGGCTCTGCTTCTTACCCCATTCATCCTGAACCATCGAAGGGTTCTAAATCTTGGATTAGCCTTACGGGCGCTGTCCCGCCGCAATGGGCCCGGAAGGCGGGCATATGGACTTCCTGCCTTCCTGAAGCGGGTTGCGGCCCTCGCCAGATTGTAGCCTGTGGCCTGTTGCAGTCTCTCCTTGCTGTCAAGAACCTGGTGCAGCGTGCCCTCCGCGGCTCTTGCTGAGCAGATTTGGTGGATTTAGGGTCGCAGCTCATGGAGAGTCCCTGTGGTCTGGAGGCGTTTCCAGCCCGGCGGAGTCTTCATGTGCTTCACTGATTGGGCGGGGGACGCCTGCCCTCCTAGACTCTCTGAGTCTGGTCGCCTGCTGCACCTGAGGTGACTCCTGCGCCGTACCACTGGTGCTAGTAGCCCGTGGGATTGGGGTGGGGGCACGTGGGCCGATCGGGCCTAGGCCCCCCCTCTTGTGCAACTGCTGTGGGCCCAGGCAATACCCTCCCTATATCTCTGAATCCAGGAGGCGCAGCCCATTGTAGGAGACTGCCCCTGAGGGGGTATGCTCGGTGTTGCATCAATTAAGCGGCGCATTTGTGGTGCAGGGGTGGGGGCCCTGGGGTCAGCCGGGCCTAGGTTCTCACCCCCCTTCCGAACATTTGTTGTGGGTGCCGCGCTACTTGGTTGGATGGCTGGGAGGGACGATGCCCTCACCTCCTTTCGTTCACTGCTCTCTAGTGTGCACTCGGGTGGGGGGGGGGGGGGTAGCACGAAGGTCGGATCGAGCCTGGGCTGTCCTTTCCCCTTACACTTCGAGGACAGGCTGCAGGAGCGCCCTGGTCATTAAATTACAGTACCTCTGGGACTTTGTCGCCTCTGGGGTGTCTCAGGGACCCGGTTCGGGTCCAGGCTACCCACCCTGCACACCGTATTGGATCCTGCAGGGGCACAAGGGCCTAGGCCCTCACCTACTAACCATGCTGCGACTTTGTAACTAAACAGCGCGCTGCCCATTACCATGGCTGCGCTCCTTCCACCAAGGTGGGGGGAGCCGAGTGGCCCCTGGGCACCTCAACTTTGACTGTGGTGTGGGAGCCTCTCCCCTCTATTGGAGGACGTCAGTCCCGCCCTTAACCTCCGCACAGCCTGTGACGGACCGGACACTTAACTCCCAGTCCACGGGACTACCCTTGGGCCTGAGGACACTGCCACTGCTGTGACCCACACATCACAGACTAAGGCCTACTCCGTATTACCACCTACAACACCTTACTGGATGCCTCTTGCTGCTGCGTGGGTGGAGGATTGTATACGGGGGGCCCCCTTTATGCCTCCAGCCCTGCAGCTACTCATGGGCCGCCTCCGCTCTGTAGCCCCTCAGTTGGCAATGCTCCAGGAAGCTGGCTTCGATGGCGGAGAGACCTCCGGAGCTTCAAAACGCTGCCCTTTTGGCTAAATTCGACTTGGTCCTAGCAGCTGTAGAAAAAATTGGCACTGCACTAGATCAGACACGCACCTCCCTTAAGGTTAGGATAGATAAACTGACATCTGATTTCACCCTTTTGATGGCTGACCATCACAAACTGGCTAACCGGGTATGAGCGACCAAACAGACTAACTGACCTGCTGGCCAAATCCTACCGCCACGCTGCAGGACTTATTGATCGGTTGTGTACCCTCGAGGACAAATTGGAAGATGCAGAGAGCTGCTCGCGCTGTAACAATGTGCGAGCGGTGGGCCTTCCTGAGCGCTAGGAGGGGGCAGGACCCAGTCGGATACACGGAAAACACGGGTTGAGAGAACTGCTGCCGCCTGGGGCCTTGTCTCCTGAATATGTAGTGGAACGGGCACATAGGGTCCCGGCTCAGAGGCCCCCTCCTTGAGCCAGCCTGCATCCGTTCCTCTTCCACTTATTGAACTTCATGGATAGAGAAACCCTATTGAGAGAAATCAGGAAGCTGCTGGGGCACATCGTGCAGAACACTTCAGTCATATTCTTCCCATATTACACAGCCCATGTGCAAAAACGGCGGTGCTCATTTGGGGCTGTGAAGCGTCAACTTCAAGACCTTGATTTACATTATTCCCTGCTGTTCGCCTGAGGGTGGTTAAGGATGGAACCACTTGTTTCTTCGACTCACCCTCCGATGCATGGGACTGCTGGAGGGCTTGGGCCTTGCCACTTTGTCCAGACCTGATGGCTCCGCGGTGCACAGACGTGGCAGGTGCAGCTGCCGTAGGGGAAAAGGGGGGGGGGACGCGCCAATATGCCTCACCGATCAACACCCTGGACCCCATGCAAATTCTGTCTGATCGTCGGGAGTCTCTCCATGTGGCGACATCTCTACACAACACAGGGCCCCCCTCAGCCACACCGGCGACTCCATCCAGCTCAGGTGACGATGTGGACTCTCACGAGGTGTGGGCGGCAGACCTGGAATCTCCTCACTGCTCTATCGTTATGCCTCAAACTTCGGACATTATAATCTGACTACTATGAACATGATATGCTTTTTGGGTCGAACCAACTTGAGCTCTATTGTGTCATAGGCTGTTTCATTTCATATCAAGTCCCTCCTTGTGCACACCTGGGTACTACGGGGGACAGGAGTAGACACCCTTTGATTGGAGCTGCCCCAGTAATTGAATTAATCCCCAGGATGGGGGGGCATGGGACAGGGGGCCCACAATATATTGCTAACACACAATATATATATTGTCTTCTAGCTTCTTCTCTTTCTAATTGACCCGGATAGGAGCCATGCTATAACTTCAACCCTCCTCGAACTTTGTTGTTTATTCAGCTCGATAACACTGTAGTTGCCATGGTTTGGCATGCCAGTTTGGGTCAACTCCCATTGCTAGTTCGCTCCTATAACGTTCCTCAGCATAGTGGTGGGCTTTTTGACTTTTCCCCTAGCGACATTTGTTATTCCTAGTGGTGTGTTTCCCAGCCGCTCGCTCTCTCTCTCTTCCACATACATGTTCCGCTGACTGAGTTTGGTCACCACTGTCACCCCTCATGGCGCACATTGTTATCACATGGAACGTGAGGGGGATACATTTCCCTTTGAGTAGATACTCCAAATCTACTCCTACCTGCATTGTAGATCCACTAGCATTGCCTTGCTACAAGAGATTCATCTGACTAGTCTTGGGGTTGAGCAGCTGCACAGCCGCTAGCGTGGACAGGTGTACAGTACTAACTTTTCCTCCTTGGCAAAGGGCACACTGATATGGGTGAAAGCAGGGGTCCATTGGGAGCTGGAAGAGAATAGGTTTGACGCTGGGGGCAGGTATGTGTTTCTTAGAGGTAAACTTAACGGTCAGCCCCTACTGATTGGCTCGGTGTACGCCCCTAATGTTGAACAGAGCACCTTTTTTATGCGACCTCTCTGGGGTATTGGCTTGTTGGAGTGCCATCCCCTGGCTCATAGGAGGTGACTTCAATTCGGTCCTTGATGTTTCGCTAGACTGCTCTTTCCCTCCTCTTACACGCACCACTGCGTCATCCAACGAGCAAGCTGTAAATAAATATCTTAGCCACTGGTCCCTATCGGATGTATGGCACTCGCGTAATCCAGGTGCCCGCATGTATTCCTTGTACTCTCCCGTACATAACCTCCAGATCGCATAGTGGTCTCACCTTCATTACTCCCCCCAATACACATATTCAGATCATAACCCTCAACTTATGAAGATTGTCTGGGATCACAGACCCCCACTGAGCTCTACCTGGCATCTTCAGACAGCAGTGCTTGAGGACCAATCCTTTCATATCTCCTTGGGTGCAGCGATTATTTTGCTCATAATGCCTCTTCCACAGGGTCTCTGACATGGGAGTGGGTGGCCTTAAGGCCACGTTTAGAGGACACTGTCTAGGCTTAACTTGGAATATCCTTAATCAGCTAGACACCTCCCTTGAAGTAATTGAATGTAAACTCTTCCGCTACGAAACTGCTTTGGTCACACACCCAGAGGCCAGGGCACAGTTAGGCTTGTTGTGGAGTCACCACGTCAAATTATTAGATAGATTACACTGCCATAACTATGTAGCACATTGGCACCCACACACGCCACAGCAGATAGGGCAGGTAAACTCCTCGTTTATCTCGTGCGGCAGAAAACCCTCATCACCCAATTCATGCAATGCAAGATGATCTAGGGCACATGCGCTACATGCCACTCGACACTCATGAGGCCATGACTAGCCACTATACTACTCTTTATAAATCCACTGAGCACGGTGTCCAGCTTCAGATTGGCACATTTTTTAACTTGATAGAATTACACTAATTATCCCCAGACCATCAGCTGGCATTAGACTCTTCAATAAAAATCGAGGAAGTACATGAGGCATTCTTGTCCCTGGCGGGCTGCCTACTGAGTTTTTCAAAACGTATCCCGAAACACATCTTCCACATCTACACTCCCTCTATATCTCTGTGATAGAGAACTCCTCACTCCCACCCTCATTACGTACGGCAGGCGTGGACTCTTTATTGAAACCGGGTAAAGACCACTCGGCCCTGGGTTTATACAGACCCTTAGCGATCTTAAACTCGATTACAAAATACTAACGAAAGTATTTGCTAATTGGCTTGCACCCCATATCCCAGCCTTAGTCTACCCTGACCAGACGTATTTGTTCCTTCTCGCAACACTTCACCCAATCTTCACCGGTTTTTCAGAATCGCAGAGTATGCACTGCTTCGTTGCCCTTGCTCGGGGTGTCTGGTTCTGGATCTCGAAAGGGCCGTAGGTTCTCTTGAGTGGGATTCTCTGTTTGCAACATTATCTAAATGCGGACTTGGGCCAGCCTTTATTCGAATGGTTGGACTACACTACACACATCCAGCTATTTGCGTTAAAACCGGGCCATACATATCCGATCCTATTGCAGTGGGTCATGGCACACGGCAGGGTTGCCCCTTGTCTCTACTTCTTTTCTCCTTGGCGGTGGAAGCGCTGGCTGAATGTATCCGTACTTTGGATGATGTAGGTATACCCTTGGGGGAGGCGACACATAATTTCACTGTACGCCGATGCTATCCTGCTGTACGTGAGAGCGCTACATGTTATCCCTCCTCTGCTGGCTTCTACTGTCATCATTTGCCAATGTATTGGGTTTGCGTGCCAATGCATTGAAATCCTCCCTCTACCAGCCACCTCAGATCCAGGGTACTATCTTAACAGGGACCTAGTGTTATGGTGTGCAGATTCCTTTAGTTACTTAGGCATTCATCAGAGTAAAACTGACCTCTTTGGTGACGTCAGTAGAGCTAAAGCGGCCATCCACTCTCAGCTAGCCTTTTGGGGGGACGCTGCCGATGTCAGTCACAGGCAGATTGCCCTCACCAAAATGGTGATCCTTCCATGACTATTATTTTATTTTACAAACTTGCTGCTTCATATTCCCCCTTCCTTCTTCAATACATTCGAGAGAACAATTAGAGATTTGATCTGGGGAACCTCCAGGCACTGTGTCTCCATCAGAAAACTGTATTTGCCTGCAGGTCAGGGTGGCATTGCCACTCCTAACTTCGAGCACTATTACCTGGCCGCACAGTTACAATGGATTGCGAGATGGCTGGTCTCACGTCAGGCAGCAGACCCGGCCACTCTGCATCCTCCCATGTCTCATCTCTCCCTCTTACATCTGTTTCATCCCTTTGCGAGGTCTGCAGCTGTGGACTCCTTAATTCTCTCGGTGGCACGTAAATGATACCATCGAAGCCTATACATTACCTGCCCCACAAAACCATATATCCCTGCTATTCCCCTCTTAGGGACACCCAGGGGCCCGAGGATGACCATGGTGCCGAATTATGCAGCTGGGAAGCAGCTGGCATACACAATATTGGGGATTTCTTCCGAGTTGGTACCCTAATCCCATATGCTGAGTTATTCTCGGAGGAGGGACTCCACCCTGGTCATGTCCTACTGCACCGATCCCATATTGCGATCCTAACTGCCTGATTTGTGGCAGTTTATCCACAGAACCGCCTACGCATCACATGATTCAATACTTGCACCATGCTGGGCGATGGTGGTCACCTGGCTCGGTGGTTCGCCGTCTCTCTTCGACAACACACTGCGATTCCACTGGACTCCTTAAGGCGTCACTGGGCATGGGATCTGGAGCACCCTTTCTCTGACCCAGAGTGGACCTCTGCCCTGGAGAGGGCAGTCAGAATACCCCGCAGCCAGTGCTTCCGACAGATCCAATACTTTATTCTGCAACGAGCATATCTTACTCAAGCAACGAACGGACTCTGCTTGTCCCAGGTGCCGCTCAACTGAGGCTGACCTCCTGCACGTGCTATGGCGCTGCCCCTCCCTCACAGGGTACTCGATAACAATAGCTGCCTCCCTGGTCCGCTGCACCAAGCGCAACATCATGTTCCAGTCAGAGGTCTATTTCTTAGATGTATTCAGTAGAGGCAAAAAGCACAGGGTCACCTCTCGCTTCTTAGACTTTGGCATGGCAGTGGCTAAGCGACTTATAATTAAGAGATGGAAATCTCTAGTAGCCCCTCCCGCTGTGGCATGGTACCACTCATTACTGAACTGGGCGAAATCGGAGAGCATCGCTCTACATGAAGAGGACTTGTTAGGTCTTCGCAATCTCCCCCTAGCCGCCATATAGGTGGTGCACAGACATGGGGGCACTCGGCAGGGGGCTTTAAATCAACACACCACTAGTAGTTACTTTCCCTCCCTTCGTTTAATTAATTTGTTCTTTTGTTGGATCCCAATCCCCTGTTATGCATCAGTTTTACGTTGCCCTTGCATTGCATGCGCTTTCAGGTGTTCTGGGATGGCACCTCCTCCATGATTGCTGCCAATATTGGCCTCACATGTATAACATTGTCTATTCTACATAACGCACTGTAGGTCCAGATCACTTCTTCCAGCTAAGGTCACTTATGCGGTTCCAGCGGACATGCATAGTGTAAATCTTTGCTTGCCATGGTGTAAAACGATGTACAGCTATCCGCTGATTGCCATAGATCTTAGCATAGTTCTTGCCTGATGTGCTATGTTATTTGTTATCCATTGTAATATTATTCATTATTGATTCTAACCGTGTATCCATGATATATGCTTCTCAAATATCATTCTCTCCTGCTTATTTGCTTCTACATAACTGGCATGCATTGCATTCTGGTTAATGCGTTAGCACAATTAATTAGTGCTGAAATATTATTGCTGATATGATGCATTGTATACAGTCTGTTGACAAAATGTTAATAAACAGATCTTTTTTTTATATTTTTATTATTTTTTCTTTGAAACATGTTATGTCACCCCACGATGGATGGGTATGCCCAGACGTGGGTCCCGTGCTCTCCATGCCACTGGAGTCAAGCTTTCCTGGCTGATGAGGGCTGAAAGCCCGAAACTGTACCTAGGATGCTTGTTTCCAGTCAAGGGAGGACCTGGCTTGGCAGTTCAGGCTGGACTGTTCCCATTGGGCGCAAGGTCAAGACTGATTTGCATATGGCAGGGTCCAAACTGGAATGGCATAATGAGCAAAAAAACGATGGATTTAGGCCCAGATCTCTGTACTGGAGTGAATGTATGACATTGTTCTGCATTCTGTCCATCAATTGTTCTTTTTGCATTTTTCTTTTTGCATTAAACATAACACAGCCATGTCGTATATCCCCATTACTACACACAACGCATATAAATCGTAATCTTTGCTTTTGCGTATTAATTATTAGTATAACTGTCTCCGTCTTGAACATTTTGTGTTTGTAAA
Organism: Triturus cristatus; assembly: GCF_964204655.1. Classification (NCBI taxonomy): domain Eukaryota; kingdom Metazoa; phylum Chordata; class Amphibia; order Caudata; family Salamandridae; genus Triturus; species Triturus cristatus. The sequence continues at coordinate 141,919,976 of NC_140579.1, read as the reverse complement.
TCAGTTGTGTCCAAAATAGCGGGATGCTCCATCAAATACTTCGTAAGTGGTTCCCAAAAGTCCATAGGCCTTGACGCTTTAAGCAGTTCCTCTTCGTATGTTTTTAGTGAGTCCCTGCAGTATTTCATGTCAGTTATCCATCTCCAGCAAGCGGGGATTACTCTGCTGTCCCAGTGCATTGACACTCTTCTTTGTGCTAACAGCGCTATCGCTATAGATTTGCATTTTTCCGGTAGCAACCGGTTTAGTAGGCCCAACAGGCATATTCTTATTGAACAGTCTAGATTGCATTCTGTTATGCAGCATAGTATCTTCATGACTTTTTCCCAGTATAACCCAACCTTCCCACAATTCCATGCTAGATGCAAAAAGTCGACGTCCAGCACCCCACATCTACGACATTTTGTCTCCGCTCCTAACCCGTATCTATGTAATTTTGCGGGTGTGTAGTTCATAAAGTGCAAATATTTTTAGTGTATAATGCGAAGGTTTCCATTTGGGGTTAGCATTTCTGTTAATTTGCAGCAGAATTGCCATTCATCCGTTCTTAGGGGGTGTATCTAGTAGAGTGTTCCATCTCTTGTGCCTAACTAGTACCTTTTGCTATTTCTGTTTGTATTGCTTTACATAATTTTGTGACTGCATGTGTATTGGTTGAGTCACTTATTAGAATGTATAATGGTGTCAGTGTGGGTGGCTCATTCGTGAAAATTGGGTATATGTCTTTAATTGCTGCCCGGAGTCTATAATATGTGAATTGAAATAATAGCGATTGATTGCTATATAGGCCAGATCAGCAGCTTCAAGAAATGTCGCCTTTATATACATCTCCCATCTTTCTCACTCCCCCCAACTGCAGCGTTTCCCTACTGCCCCCATCTTATGTCACTGTAAGAGATGGGTGCTTTTCTAAAGGTAATGCTGGCGCATATAATGGTAGTTTGCGTATCGGAGTTCCCATGCGATGCCATGCTGTGACTGTCGCCTGTATCATGTTTATTTCATTCTTGGTGTCCTGTGCCCGTTGGTGTGCCAACATACTTCTGAGTGGGATGGGGTATGCATATTCATCCTCCACCGCCAGGTGCGGCATGTAGCTTACTGGATGGTACCAATAGTGTGCATATTGTGCCTGTGTGCATAAATAGTACAGCAGCAAATCAGGCGCTGCAAATCCCCCCTGTGCGTACGGTAGTGTTAATGTTTTTTAGTCAATTCGTGGCTGCTTCCCAGCCCAGATTAGCCTGATCATGCAAGTCTTTAGCCTATTCAAAACTTGAGTTGGTGGGGTGATTACAACCATCTTCATGATGGACACTGTCTGCCAAGGATAGCGGCATCTGAATCCTTCTACTGTTTTGCGTTTCTAATTGATCTATCGCCACCCCATAGTTTGCTCTTATTACTTTAGCTGGATCTCTGTGGATCCATATTCCTAGATATTTGACCCTCTTGCCAAGTTAGATGGAATTCTATAGAGTGTGGGTTGGTGATCTCAGTTAATGAGAGCTCTGTAGATTTTCTCCACTTTATATTGAGCCCAGAGTGTCTCCCGAATTTAATATATTCTCCTAATAATGGTGATAGATTGTTTAGTGTCCCAAGCATATATCACCATATCATCCGCATACAGGGATATACCTATTGGGCATAGGCTCAAATTTAGCGCTGTATCTGCTTCTTGTTGTCTAAGGGGTTCAAGTGCAATGGTAAATAGTAGGGGGGAAAGAGGGCATATTTGCCTCGTCCCCCTTTGTATTGTTTCGGACATCTGTCTTTTTACCTTAATCCGTGCCACTGGCCCGGTGAAAAGGAGCTTTATCCATTGTACCAATACTCCTGGCATTACCATTCTCGGCCAAATCTTCAAGCTCTGGCAACATCAAGTAATACAGCCGCCACTTCCAATTTTGGGTTTAGTTGGTGCTGTAATGCAAAGATGGTGCATATATTATGTGATGTGGACCGTGATGGTATGAATCCAGACTGGTCTGGCAATATAAGGTTTTGCATTAACGTCTGTATCTTGGTGTCCGTATTAATGAGTGACAGCGGCCGGTATGAGTCACACCTATCTGGATCTTTGTCAGGTTGTAATAGCATAAATATCATAGCCTCTCGCAGTGTGGGTGGCAACATCTTTGTTGTATGCATCCTCATATATTTACACCAGGTGGGGACTTATCAATTCCACATATTCTTTATAGAATTCGCCTGTGAACCAGTCGGGCCCAGGGGCTTTGCCGTTTGGTAGAGCCTCAATAACTTCTTGCATGTCTTGTATTGTGATTGGCTGTGATAGATATTCCCTTTTGAGACTCTGATAGCCATGCTATGGCTGTGTCGTCTAGATATTCTGCAATTTCTTGCATTCCCGCCGTTCTGCAGGATGCGTAGAGATTGCCATATGCCTCTGCAAATGCTCCCAGTATCCCTTTAGTGTGATAGTGTGTTATAGCTTTGTCTGTTGTTTTTATGATTGCTTATATTGCGTTTTCGGCTCGTATTTTATGCGCCAACGTACAGCCAGGCCTGCCTCCCTCGTCATAAGTTCTAGCTTTCTGGCGCTTCGCTATGGATTTAATTTCTCTTTCCGCAAGTTCATTATAACGAGTGAGCTGTTCCCTAATGACTCCTAGTATATCTGCACAAAGTGTGCGATCATACTCTTCTTCAAACTTCTTGAGAGTATTTTCCGAGTCCTGCAGTTGTGTGCGTATGTCCCTCGGTATTCCCGTATTTGTACTAATGCAGATCCCCGTATGGTTGCTTTAAATGCTTCCCATAGCGTACATGCATCTCTCACTGAGCCTTTATTCAATTGGAAGTATTCTTCCACAGCTTCCCTAATTGTTTTGCTATATATTTGGTCTAGTAGTGCTGTGGCGTTGACCCTCCATGTGTATTGCGGAGGTGTATATGTTGGGACTTCTACGGACAGTAGCACTGGCTTGTGATCTGATAGTGTTTTAGAGAGATGTTGGACATTGTGTACCCAGTTACTGACCCCTCCCGATGCTAACCAGTAATCAATCGTGGACCAGCTCAAGTGTACTGTTGAGGTGTGTGTACTTTCTTGTGTCTACGGCTCATGCAGTCACCATACGTCTACCATGTGGAATTATTCCATGTCATTAAGTATTGCCTTAGCTGCTTGTTTGTGATGCTCGATCTCTGTGATTGACCTCTCATTGGCACTATCTAGTGCCACATTTAGGTCCCCACCCCACAGTATTTCCATCTGCGGTAACTCTCTGAATATTCCATATGTTTATGTAAAATCCCGGATCGCCTGCGTTGGGCCCATATGTGTTAATCATCCCCACTCTGGAGCCTTGTAGTATTCCAGTAACGATTATGTATCTTTCTTGATCGTTCGTGATGGTGTGTTCTACTTTAAACTGCACTCCCTTTTTAATTAGGATTATGACATCTCTCGCGTACGAAGAATAGGAAGAGGCTATTATTGCTTCTGCCCATCACTTCCCTACTCCAGTTTCAGTGTTTTATTAAGTCGGTTTCTTGAAGCATAGCTAGGCTACCCGGTGCCTATCAGATATGCCAACACTTGCCGAATTTTCCTAGAATTGTTGAACCCTCTTGCGTTCCAGGTGATCAGTTGCACTGGCGCTACTTGGCCTTGATTTTGCATTCATACGTTTGTGGCGCATAATTATACGCATGTTCGATTTAGCTTGTGTGTGTGCATTATCATGTAGTCTATGGTTGTGGGCAACAGTGGCTAGCAATACAAACGTACCCCCCCCCCCCCTCACTCCCACATCCCAAACATGCTGGAGAAGAACCGTAAGACAAAACATAACTTATCCATGTGTCGAATAGGAATGTAGCGTTGAGGGTGCCATACCAACTGATGATTACCAGTTTGGGGCATATTATGGCGAAAGCCTGCGAAAAGGTGGTTAATAAACATTTCACAGACTTTATTTGAGGCTGCTGGCCTACTTCATCCAGCTCAGTCCGGATTCAGAGCCTCCTATAGCACTGAGTCGGCCTTGGTGAAAGTCTTGGAAACTATTTGGGAATGTTTGGATGCTTCTTTAGAGGGGGGTATAGAGGAAATCATTTTAAAGGTAGGGCAAGGGCACGCCAACACGCAACTCCCCTTCCCCCAATAAGCAATGGCGTGCCTACTCTTCCCCCCTGATCATCTAACACTTGTTGGGGGAAGGCTTTAACAATTTCTTCCCATTTGGCAATTCATAACATCAGACAAATGGGTGTTAGACATCATCTGACATGGCTATTACCTAGAGCTCACCAGCAATCCTCCCAACATTCCATCTTGCACTCACAAACTCTTGTCAGAGCACCTACACCTTATCAACCAAGAGGTACAAGCTCTGCTAACAAAAGGAACTACAGGACCAGTTCCATTACACTACCAACGTTCAGGGGTGTACTCTGTACTTTCGAAATCCCCAAGAAGGGCGGCTCCTTGAGACAAATTTTGGATCAAAGGACATTACATTTTTACATACTTTCAGAACATTTCCACATGGTCACGCTTCAACAAGTTCTTCCACTGCTACAGCAAGGTGATTTTATATCCACACTGGAATTAAAAGACGCATACTTTCATATTCCGGTTCACACAGCTCATCGCAAATACCTCTGATTTGTGATAGCAGGAAAACACTATCAATTCAAGGTACTCCTGTTTTATGTAACTACTGTTCTCAGAGTATTCACAAAATGTCTGGCAGTAGTGGTGGCAGATCTCAGAAGACCACAGATCCATGTCTTCCTCTATCTGGATGACTTACTCATCAAAGCAAGCAAACACCAAAAGTGTCTACACCACACTCAGACTACATTAGACCTACTCTACCGATTGGGTTTCACGGTCAGTGCTCAGCAGTCTCTCCTTCAGCCTTCACAAATGCAGTCTTATCTGGGAGTGACTCTAAACACTTGCACAGCTCTAGCCTCTCCCAATGCAGCCAGAATTTGGAATATTCAATCTCTACTAATACAGTTTCAAGCCCATCAATACTTAGCAGTCAGGACGTTCATGCAACTGTTGGGGATGATGGCATCATGCCTCGCAATAGTGCCTCATGCAAGATTGCACATGCGTCTGTTACATGAGTGCTTAGCACATCAGTGGAACCAAGGTCAATTAATAGAATTAGTGTTGGTAGACAGCTGCACCCATCGCTCTCTCCAGTGGTGGAACACACCAAACTTATCAAAAGGGCGGCCCTTCATCGACCCTGTTCCACAGATCATGCTAACAGCAGACACATCCCTCACAGGTTGGGGTGCCCATCTTCACAACTTGACAATTCAAAGTCTATGGGACACAAAGTACAAATCTCTGCACATCAACTATCTAAAGCTTCTAGCTGTATATCTAGCACTAAAAGCTTTTCAGTGTCACCGCATAGAGAAAGTTGTCCAAGTCTGCACCGACAACAGGACAGCAATGTACTATGTACGAAAATGGGGTGGAGGGGCACATTCTCTGCAACTGTCACGCCTCTGACAATTTGGCGTTAGGCAATTCATCAGAGTCCATCTTCTAGCAGAGCAATTAGATTGCCGACCTCCTAAGCAGAAGGCGGCAACAAATTCGCAAGTGGGAACTTCATTCCCAGGTTCTCCTTCCATACTTTCAAGAATGGGGATTCCCCCAAATAGATCTGCCACAGTGCAACATTTATAAAACTTTTCCAGAAGTATAGGGAGAGAAGTTTGTCACTGTATGTATTGGAGGAGAAGAAATGCCCTCTTTTTGGAGCTTCACCAAGCTCTTCCACGAAGGCAGCAGAAACCTAGGGTTTCCAAAGCTGGACTTGCACCCTCAAGCTCTTACAGCCATCTCCTCAGTGAACAAAACTGGGATTTCCTCAGAAAAATGCTCCAGACAGGACCAATGTTCCCCCAAATGTTTTTCACCTCAGTGGGGCAGAGTAAAGTTTCTGTGTGCTGCAGCCACGGCTATGTGCGCCGAGAACCGACCATGGCTTTAAGAGGGATGAAAAGACTAGGTGGTCTATCAAAGAGGCGTGGCCGATGCTATTAAGCGCCTGGCTTGAAAAGCAATTAAGCTAAAAATCCGTGCTTAGCATAGTGTGCCACCCGACTGATATTTTGCTTCTTCTGTCATTGCATCCAGATTTATAATACAAGTAACATTACACCTACCAGAAGCCAGGGCTATTGGCTTTGCCAATGGTTGTTTGTTGCTTAAAGTTGTATATGATATTAAAAATGCTTCCGCTCTTGTGGTAGAGATTGTGGCTTATTGCTCGAGCTGCCGACTTAGGAGATGGGTTTTGAATCTCTTGTCAGCTCAATATCCTGCGATTCTGGGCAAATCAATCTCCCCATGCATACCCCCCCCCCAAAAAATCATGTAAAGCGCTCCAATACATTTGGATTGAGTTTGCACTGTATGCAACTTGCTGCATTTCTTTTCTAAATGTGGGGCTGATTTTTTTGCCTTTTGAAAGAATTTATGTTAAATGCGGCCCATGACGGACGCTGTGATTAACATCAATTCTTTCAATAGGCCCACAGTCAGCCCGCAGCCGTGCTGCATTAAGAAAAGAAATGCAGCAAGTCTACAAACACGTGTGCTTTCAGGATTATCTGAAAGCACATGTTCTGCTTTTAAATTTGCATTTATTTTCTTACAGTGCTACTGTGTGGCTGATTGTGGGCCTTTTGAAAGTATTTGTTAATCACAGTGCCCTTCAAGGGCTGCATTTAAAATAAATACTTACAAAAGGCAAACAATCAGCCTCGCAGCAGCGCTCTATTTAGAAAAGAAATGCATCATATTTAAAAACACAAATGTTTGCTTTCAGATGTTTCTGAAAGCACATCTCGTGTTTGTATACTTGCTGCATTTCTTTACTTGCTGCATTTCTTTTCTAACTAGAGTGTGGCTGTGGGTCTGATTGTTTGCCTTTTGAAAGTATTTATGTTAAATGCAGCCCTTGACGGGCACTGTGATTAACATTAATACTTTAAAAAGGCCCACAATCAGGCGCGCAGCCGTGCGCTAGTTAGAAAAGAAAGGCAGCAAGTGCAGGAGCATTTTCTGCCTTTCAGCTCACAAACGCTGTCCCGGGATGTGCTGTGTGCATGCTTCACACACAGCACTGCGCTCTCGGGAGGGCAGAGGTGTGCGAGCACCTTACAGTGAACAGGACATACACCAGCCGGAGCCCCCAAAAGCTTGTTAACATTATGCTCCCTTGAAGTTGACTGCGGATCCAATGGTAATTCCCACCACCTTGTTATTTAAACTGTCAACTGTCTTTTCTACTTCGGTCACTTTCTCACCTATAAAATTAAAGTCAAGCCTCCCTACCCTAATTCTGCGCTCTAAACTGGAAAGTGGTTTCAACTTCTGAGGCGGTCTGTAGTTATGCAGAGATCAATGTGCATTATGTCCCTGAGTTTGAGGAATACGCCAGAGAGGAACAGAAGTATCAGCCACACGCCTTTGTAGCCGACAGTCCTCCTCAATCCTATGGACATCATCTGTGATGCACAGTCTGAGGTGCCTGTTGCATTTTTAACAACTTTACAACAGATGATGGACATCTTTCAAAGATTGCTCCCCCAGCATCCTGCCAGACAACCTCTTTTTCTAGCTAAGAATAGACTTTGGGTCATTGATCAGGAGTCTGTTTAAGAAAAAACTAAAAACTTGGCAATTTACTTTGCTGTTATGGCTGCCCTCTGGACTGTTTTTAGCCCCGGGACACTCTTAGGAGCATTAATGCAACTTTAAAACTCATTCATTCATGTTCTGACAGAGAGAGCAGCGAAGAAGTTAAGTCTCCTGTTAGCTTTGGTGGAACAGCAGTGCTTTCTTTCCAACTTTAAGGAGCAGTCACACAGTCTCTAGGTCCATACCTATAAACTGGACCTGAGACAAAAGGCCTAAAATTGATAGAAATGCCAGCCACAGTTTCAGCCGTGGTGCCCCATTTGGAGAAGTACAAGGACCCAGAGTCTTCCCTATCTGAATTATGGGTCATCCAAAACCACACTGTGTTTTTCCGCCTTGCAGCCAAGAGCAGATAAAAGAACCTAGTCGCACCATCATCGGCACCTCCGGTGGATATATTATTTGGGCCATAGGATTAGTTTGGCAGTGGCAACATCATTAAAAAAAAGCAAATGCTTTGTCGCTATTAGACTGCTATGATCACCACATGTTGCATGACATCTCGCCACTGATTCACCTCATCCCAGAAGAGAAAACAGAAGCTACTAAGTCAATTGTCAAGGATGGAGCAATGGCCTCTGCGGTCAACATCGATGCTGCAGTGGATTTATCCAACATATGCCTCTGTAAAACTGGCAGAGGCAGCTGTTTTGGTAAGGCAGGAATGTCTGAGATCTATAGCCTTTGTTCCAGTGGTAGAAGCCAGGATCCTAGATATGCCATTTGATGGACTCGTCCTGTTTGGAAAACATGTGGATGATGCCGAACACATTAAGACAGATGTGACGCTTCAAAAATCACAGGGAATTCTGTAGTATTGTCATCCGGGCTCAGCCTCTGTTCATGCCTCATGAAGATAGCAGGCTTACAGGGCTGGATTCAATCAGTATGGAGGCAATCATATTTCTCCCATGACAGCCCAGATATGTCCATGGATGTACACCCCATAGGAACCAAAGACGAAAGTATGGCAAATCGTCTGTACGGAAGAGGAGCTATTCTCAAATGCATTTTTTTCGTATACTTCAGTGTGGCGACCTAAGTGGGACAGGTATGCCCAGACAAGGGTCCCATGCACACTTTGCCACTGGAATCCAAGCTATAACAAGCTGATGAGCTGTACAAGGGCAAAACCGGGCTTGGGTTGCCCGGTGGTTAAGTTGGCTTGGTGTGCAGAATAACAATGGACTGGGATGCAGCCCCAAGTATTTACTAGTGGCTGAGAGTAATTCAAGCAGTCCATCACTTTTTTATATACTTCAGTGGAAGCTTCAAGCCATGGCAAAAAATTAAAAAAAGAGCATCCAGTCACGGTCAAGCAATACAGACCTGTGCTGGGCCTGATGTCATCCAGCAATAGGCCTTATACCCTTATGTAGGCTCCGAACGAGACCCATCCAACAAGCACTGGACAATCAATAGAAACAGATGATGGTCTGTGGGACGACACAGTCCGAGTCACAAGAAGACTGAAGCAGGCATTTGTATGGTGAAGGTTTTCCACAAACGTCAATGCAGGCCTCGCTTTCCATCCTTTATCAGACAAAGTAGTGTTAATGATGGAAGCATCCCTGGGGGCCTTGGGTAGCTTATGTATAGGAATTGTTAACCAGAGGCCTCTGGTCAGACGCAGAAAAGATGCTCCATATCAGTATCTTAGAGCTTCATGCCATATGACTTGGCCTACAGTCATTTTTCCTAGGTTTGGCAGGTCAAGCGGTCCTCATCAGGACAGACAACACATCAATTTTTACATTGCCAGGCAAGTGGTAACGCCACCCTGGCCTCTCTCGGAAGCGTCGCAACTACTGTGGCACTGGCCCATCTCCCATCAGGTCGACTTCTCTGTGGAACATCTACCAGGATGCCAAAACTGTCAGGCGGTGCAGTCAGTTGTACGCTATCAGACTGCCATGAGTGGGAGCCCCACCAGGATCAAGTGGGACTACATGTTGCACAAGTGAGGTCACCCTTCTCTGGACTTGTGCGGAGCAACACGAGATGCCAGTACTATGCCAGCAGGTTTTGGCAACCAGGAATGAAGGGCAATGCCTCTTGATCATACGGTCCAATGCCTTTGCATATGCCTTTCCTCTGTTTCCCCTGATCACAATGGTACTGAGGAAGGTGAAGGCGGATCACTGTACCCTAATTCTCAGTGGTTCCCACCAGTACTGGTAGACAGACTCCTCTCCTGGCACAATATAGAGATCATGGCTGCAGGTGGCTGAACCTGACTGCATGGTATCTGACAACCTAATGTTTAGTTATCTGCACCTGTTTGGGGGCTTCAGGACCATCCTAGTGTAGGTACGAGCACCAGAAAAAACAAAGACCTGTAACGCCAAATGGAATAGTTTCCTGTGTATGGTGCAGAAGCAGACGATGCAACAGATCTTAAAGTAATTTGTGAACTGAGTTTTCAGAACATTTCCTCCTATATGGTGCCGTCCAGTCCTCTTGGAGACTGTGTTAAGTCAGCTATGCTATAGCCCATTGAGCAAGACCACAAGGCTCATCTCAAAATCATCGGCGCTTCTCCTGTAGCTTACATCGGCAAGGAGAGTAGAACAAATCTAAGTATTTACTGTGAAACTGTATAAAGTTACAGGGGATTCACAGCCATGACGGGGAGTGAGTGAAACATGTAAGTATACATGAAAGATAACAACACTGGAGATCTGGAGTAATAGGTAAGCAACAAATTTCTTTGTAAGCAAGAGTGAGGCATTGCTATTTTCCGTGTAGACAGAGAAGTTTGGTCACTCAGTGGTCATTTTACTCGCCTGGCACACATGTATTTGAGATAGACTTGTTTATCAACTTGACTAACTTCTTAACCCAACCATCACAAAGGGAGTGATTTGGTTCTTCAACCTGAGAAACTTTTTTGTTTTATATTTATTTATTTTGGAGTTTTATGAAGAGCGTGTCCCCTTTCAGTTACTTTAGAGTCTTAATCAGGTGCTCTTTTGCTTCTATATCTTGGGCCATCGCAACATTGAAATAGCAGTGCTAGGGCAGATTTTTTTTTGTCAAGTTAGAAAACTCACAGGATGCTAGGCATCAATTTCAGCTGTTTTCCTACTTCTTTCAAGTTTTCTAAGGACCTCTTAATGCTGAGTCGGCCAGTTTATCCTTGTTTGTGAGGCTCTTTCATGTCCAGATTCATTTTTTAAGTTTCATATTTACTGCTTCAGATGATTTATTTTTCAAATTTAGTTTATGACTACCGGGCCTGTCCATGTTCCCCTTCCTCCCAACCCCTGGTAAATATTTCTGGAGTTCACTCACAGGCATAACCTCTGGTAGCAGCCTGGCCACTAACAACTATAACCTTTAAGTGTTCTGCTGAGCACCTTTTCTTTCATGATAAAAATCTGAAAAAACATGCCCATAATGTAAAAAAGTTTTATTTACGTGGTGATATGATGTATAGGTGAGGAAGTAACTAACTTTTTGGGCCCAGAAACATGCTGCCTAGCGCACATGTTAATTTAGCATAATTTGCCTACATTGCAACTCCATGAACAGGTCTGAGCTACATAAACTATATAATTTGAAAAAATATTGAAAAATACATTTGAGAAAATGTAGGATGGGGCAATAAATAGCACTATCATAAAATTATGGCTTGAAAAAAGGTTATAAAAAAGAATACCCTCTCTTATTCCTGATTGCTTGCATTTTAAAAGCTATGCGCAACACTATGTGAGGGTCTAAAAGCTAAACCAATTGCATAAGAGAATGCTATAGAAATGTATGTGAGAAGTTGGCCTGATATATGATGTCACTAATTCTAGTGTACACCTTGTATCAGTCCAAGCAACCCTTATGGTGATTGGTTGTAAAGTCAACCTTATAGACCAGCTATCCTAGTGGTAGCATGGACAAGAGCAGTCTTAGGCTAAACTCTGAATGGCATGTGAAGCTAGCTGTTATACCGTTTGTAACCCCTTGAATACCAAATGAAAGGACACCACAACAGATATATATATAAAATAAAGTGTATTTATTCTAGTCAAACCCTCAGCACTCTTTATGAGATTCGAGGTAAGTACAACACAGTCTTATTCAAGCATACATTAAGTCACACAGGTAAGTAATACAGTTAGGCCCTAGGGGCCACGCAAACCATATACTAAGTAGGTGGTATAAGGACCACTGTCACGGAAATAGGATAGGCCTAGGCCTAGTGAATCGCTGGGGCTACACTATACTACCCAAGGCTAGGAAGTGGGAGGCCCACGGGATTCAGGTGCAGAGTGGAAACACTCACGCGTAATGCGTATAATCGATAGAAATAGTACAGTTCAGAAATAAGTAGTCTTAGGACACTTCTGGTATAGCTAGAAAGTCGAGACTCGGAAACTAGACCCTAGGATAGTCAATACCCTTGTGAGCACCGAAGTACCCAAGTTACCTAGCCCACGGGCTGCGGGTGCATAGGTGTGAACTTGCGTCGGGTTTCGCCGTTGACTTCTATGGATGCCTGAAGGAGAGTTGCTGACAGGCAGTCAGTGAAGAGTGTCCGGTGGATCCCAAGGCTGGGATCAAGAAGGAAGGATACCTGCAAGCAGAGGGGACAGATTCTGGGTCACTAGCCAGTGACCACGTGGAACCAGGAAGGAACCAGGCGATGTCGTGAAGATTGCAGGTGAAGAGGTGAAGCTTGTCGCAGCAGCCACGGGTACCAGGAGACGTCGAGGACGACCAGGAGGCGAGCTGTCCCACGAAGGTTCTTGCTGTCGGCGGCGTCGACGTCGAACTAGGACTCACCAAGCCTTGGAGAGCGGAACCCACGAAGAATGGAGGACTTGCTTCTGGTGCAGACCAGGAAGGTCTGGGGTGCTTCTCTTTTGCAGAGGAGCAGGAGCCAGTCTGGAGGAGCCAAACCGGCAGTGGAAAATCGTAGGTGTGTCGTCGCAAAGGTTGCTAGCCAGCGGGCAAGCAACCGGACAGACGCGGCAAGCAGGAAAATGCAGAAGGGCCCCACGCAGGACTCGTGGAGTGTGGGGGGCTGATCTTCGGTGCAGATGGTGCTTGGGGTTGGGGCTTCTCAATCCCCGGTGCACAACTTCGAGGGTGCCTCAAAAGCTGCGCTGGAAGATACTCGCCACTTTTCCCAGGTAGCCGGTCCCACGTCTCTCGTCGCCTCCACGGATCTCAGCTCGGCTGTGGATGTGGATCAGGGTCAGAGAAGTCTGGAAGTCAAGGCTCTGGTCGGGCTCTGCAGTTGGTCCCTCGTAGAACTTCAGCAAAGCAAAGGGTAAGTCTCTTGATGGTGCCTGTTCGCACAGGGTAGCCACTCCTTGGCCACAAGGGAGATTCTTCAGTCTTCTTCTTTCGTCGAATGTCGAAGGTCCAGAGTTTCTGTTCAAGTTGCAGGTTCAGGATGATCTAATCTCCTGGGGCCCAGCTACCACACTTATACTAATCTGGGGGGCTGGGTTGCCTGCTAGGTCACGCCTTATGGGTGGGACCTGGGTGGGAGGTGGTTACACCCCCTTCCCTTTGTCCAGTTTCGCGCCAGGACTGGGGCTGGAGTGCCCCAGCACCGGTTTGTACTGGACTATGCATGGGGCACCTTGTGTGCCCCAGGCAGTGTCTAGTTTCTTTCATCCCTCCCTGCCCCAATACACTAAGGCCTGTCTGGGGTGGTGCTCGCACCTCCCAAGGCAGGAAACCTATTGTCCAAGCCTCCCGTGCTGGGATCACTCCCAGCAGCAGGAGGTCAGACTTGTGTCGTGGCAGCAGCATCCATTTTGTGATGCTGGGGCTCTGGTTAACTTTAACCGGGTAAGTAGGTTTCACCATGTCTTCTCCCACTAGAAGGGAGGTATAATATCCTCATCACCAGAAATGGTATGGGGGTATTATTCCAAAGTGTTAGACACCTTACACGACATGTTTTGATAAAGCCAAACCATAGTTACCATAACCGTTTAAGATTATAAGGCACTTTAAGAGTATATGGTAGGCTATATCATAGAACAGCTGTAAGGACATGGTTCCGAAAGCTGCAGACAGGCTCAGCTCATGCTAGAGCACTATCTCACATGTTACCAAGCACTCTGCCTCCAGGATTGTTAAGGCCTGCCATAGGAGTGACTGATAGGTACACATGTGTCTATATATAAGGTAGGTATAGGAATACTACACCTAAGCAAGGGGTGATTACACCTCCTTGCCCCAGCTGAGTGATCAGCCAGTTGTGTCATAATGGAAGGCCAGGCCAGGGGTGGCATAATACATGCTGCAGCCCCTGGTAGGCCTAGGGTACACCTATGCCCTGGGTACCTAAGGTACACTGTACAGGGGCCAATAAGGTGATCCTATCCAATTGGGTTATGCACCTAAAGTACATAGTATTAATTTAGAGAGAGAACAGCAGGGCTGTGGGTCTGATTAGCAGGCCCACAGCCACATCCAAGTCGAAAACCAGTAAAGCAAAAGCAAAAAGTGGGGGTGAACATAGAAAGGAGACCCTACTCTCCTACACAACCCCCCCCCCCCCCCCCCCCCCCAACTTAGGGACATTAAACTAACCTTGACCAGTTGAGTCTTCATGTTCTAAGTGGAAATATCTGGAGAGTCCATCTGCATTGGCATGGTCAGTCCCAGGTCTATGTTCCACTGTGAAGTCCATCCCCTGTAGGGAAATGGACCACCTAAGAAGTTTGGGATTTTCACCCTTCATCTGATTTAGCCACAAGAGGGGCTTGTGGTCTGTCTGAATCTTGAAGTGAGCGCCAAAGAGGTATGGCCTCAGCTTCTTCAGGGCCCAAACCACAGCAAAGGCCTTCCTCTCAATAGCTGACCAACGTTTCTCTCTAGGGGTCAGCCTTCTACTTATATAAGCAATGGGCTGGTCTTGACCATCTATATTAAGTTGTGAAAGAACAGCTCCCACACCCAACTCAGAAGCATCTGTCTGGACAATGAACTCTTTGGAGTAGTCTGGACTTTTCAGAATAGGTGCACTGCACATGGCCTGCTTCAGGTCATCAAATGCTTTTTGACAGCTTACTGTCCACTGAACTTTCTTTGGCATTTTCTTGGACGTCAAGTCATTAAGTGGTGTCACAATGGACCCATAGTTCTTAACAAACTTTCTGTAGTACCCAGTCAGGCCCAAGGAAGCTCTGACCTGAGTCTGGGTAGTTGGAGGAGTCCAGTCCTTTATGGTCTGGATCTTGCTCTCCAGTGGTTGAACCTGACCCCCACCAACTAGGTGGCCCAGGTATACAACCTTGCTCTGCCCTATCTGGCACTTAGTGGCCTTGATATTGAGGCCTGCCTTTTGCAGGGCCTCTAAAACATTCCTCAGGTGGACCAGGTGATCCTCCCAGGTGGAGCTAAAGACAGCAATATCATCGAGATAAGCTGCACAGTAATCATCCAACCCAGTAAGGACTTGATTCACCAACCTTTGGAAAGTGGCAGGTGCATTCTTCAAATCAAAGGGCATTACCACAAATTGATAATGTCCTCCTGGGGTCGAGAAAGCAGTTTTGGCCTTTGCATTCTCAGCTAGTCTGATCTGCCAGTAGCCTGCTGTCAGGTCAAATGTGCTCAAAAACTTGGCAGCTGCCAGTCTGTCAATGAGCTCATCTGCCCTAGGTATTGGGTGGGCATCTGTCCTAGTAACAGCATTGAGACCTCTGTAGTTCACGCAAAACCTCATCTCTCTCTTACCATCTTGGGTGTGAGGTTTTGGCACAAGAACTACAGGACTAGCCCAAGGGCTCTCTGAAGGTTCAATGACTCCCAGCTCCAACATCTTTTGTACCTCAATTTTTATGCAGTCCCTGACATGGTCAGGTTGCCTGTAGATTTTACTCTTCACAGGCAGACTGTCACCAGTGTCCACCTCATGGGTGCACCAGTTTGTCTGACTTGGGGTCAGAGAGAACATATGTCTGTAGGATTGCAGAACTTGTCTGCAGTCCTGTTGCTGATGGACAGTGAGGCTGTCAGAAAAGACCACACCATCAACTGAGCCATCATCAGGGTTCTGAGTCAACAGGTCTGGGAGAGGGTCACTCTCTTCCTCCTGCCCCTCATCTGTAGCAATGAGTAAGCCCATGTCTGCCCTGTCAACATATGCCTTCAATCTGTTGACATGAAGCACCCTGTGGGGGCTTCTGGGAGTCCCAAGGTCCACCAAGTAGGTGACTTCTCCCTTTTTCTCAACAATAGTGTGGGGTCCAGACCATTTGTCTTGGAGTGCTGCTGGGGCCACTGGCTCCAACACCCACACTTTCTGCCCTGGCTGGTACACAGTCAGCACAGCCTTTTGGTCATGCCAAGTTTTTTGGAGTTCTTGGCTTGCCTCAAGGTTTTTAGAAGCCTTCTTCATGCCATCCTGGAGCGGAGACCAAGTACATAATCCACTATGTCAAGTTTGGGTTGTCTGAGAGGTCTCTCCCATCCTTCCCTTACCATACATAGGGGTCCTCTTACAGGATGCCCAAACAAAAGCTCAAAAGGGCTGTAGCCAACCCCCTTTTGTGGGACCTCTCTGTAAGCAAACAGAAGGCAGGGTAAAAGGATGTCCCATCTACGCCTAAGCTTGTCTGGTAATCCTTTTATCATTCCCTTTAGGGTCTTGTTGAATCTCTCCACAAGCCCATTGCACTGTGGGTGATAGGGTGTGGTGAACTTGTAGTTCACACCACACTCCTTCCACATTGCAGGCAAATATCCTGACATGAAGTTGGCACCTCTGTCAGAAATGACCTCCTTTGGAAAGCCCACTCTGGAGAATACTCCAAGTAGGGCCCTTGCCACAACAGGAGCTGTTGTGGTCCTCGGGGGAATAGCTTCTGGATACCTGGTGGCATGGTCCACTATCACCAGTATGAATCTGTGCCCAGATGCTGTTTGTGGGTCCATTGGTCCTACAATATCTATGCCCACTCTCTCAAAGGGAACCCCCACCACAGGTAGTGGTATGAGGGGGGCCTTTGTGGTGCCACCTGATTTGCCACTGGCTTGGCAGGTGACACAGGAGCGACGAAACTCCTTGGTATCTTCTGACATATGAGGCCAGTGAAAGTGAGGGACAAGCCTGTCCCAAGTCTTGTTCTGGCCTGTGTCCTGCAAGGGGAATATCATGGGCCAAGGTAAGAAGGAAGCCTCTGAACTTCAGTGGTATGACCAACCTCCTGGATGCACCAGGCTTGGGGTCTCTAGCCTCTGAATACAGCAGCCCTTCACTCTATGGGTACCTTGAGCATTCCCTGCAGCCTCAGCAGCAGCCTGCTGTCTGAGGGGTTCAAGAGAGGGGCAGTCTAATTGTGCCTGCCTCAGATCTGCCCTTGAAGGTCCCCCTGTCCCAAGAAACTCAACCTGATCAGGCTCAAGTTCTTCTAGGACAGTTCCTTCAGGGCTCTCAGAATCATCCTCCTGTGAGGGCTGATCCAGTACCTGAGGCAGGGGGGAAGGCACAGCCTTTACCCTACTGCTCTTTCTCTTGGGTTGTGACTGGTCCATAGTTCCAGGATCCAGCACTTGTTCAGTGGTGCACTTTTTGGCCTGTGACCTGGTCACAGCAAGGACATGTGCATCTATCCCCAGCATTTCTGCATGGGTCCTATACTCCACTTCAGACCAAACTGAAGTTTCAAGATCATTGCCCAGTAAACACTCCACAGGAAGGTCTGAACTAACAACAACTTTCTTGAGGCCAGTTACCCCTCCCCAGGAGAATTTAACAATTGCCACACTATGGGAGGTAGTGGCATTGCTAGCGTTGGTCACTAGGTAGTTCTCACCTAGTATGATCTGTCCAGGGTCCACAAAGGCAGGTGTCACCATTGTGACACTAGCCCCAGTATCCCTGTAGGCCTGAGCCATTTTCTCATTGATAAAAGGAGTCTGTCTGTACTTGCCCAGGTTACTGGGGCTTATAGTAGAGGACAAAGCTATGTCCCCATCACAGATCAGAACAGCCTGAGTAGGTATCCTGACTAGGCCAGAATCCTCCTCAGTTCCCAGGGTTAACCCTACTACACCCTTTTGCTGGGAACCACCACTTACAGCTGAACTAGGGGGTACAGTTGCCTTAGGGGCAATGGTGGCTGGGGGCTTATCCTTTTTGGTGCACTCACTAAAGCAATGTGAGTTGGACTTACAATAGTTGTACCATGGTTTCTTTTGGCCATCTTTCTTTTTATCCTTTTTGGGGCCACCCTCCCCCTGAGCCTTTTGGGGGCCTGGTGAAGACTTCTGGTCTTTTTGTTTCTGATCCTTACCCTTCTGGTCTGCCTTTTTCTGATCACCGCCCTGGTTCTGGTTTTTCTGCTTAACTCTAGTCCTGACCCATCTATCTGCCTTCTTTCCCAATTCTTGGGGAGAAGTCAGATCAGAATCAATCAGGTGTTGATGCAGTAGCTGGTTTTGACAGTTGTTAAGGATTTGTTCTCTCATGATCAAATTATACAATCCTGTATAGTCCTTAACCTTACTTCCCACTAGCCAGCCTTCCAGAGCCTTAGTGGCACAATCTACAAAGTCAGTCCAGTCCTGAGTCTGTGTCTTCTGGGTATCCCTGAACAGCAACCTGTATTGTTCAGTGGTTAAGCCAAACCCATCAATTAGAGCACTCTTCAGGACAGTGTAATTGTCTGCATCCTCATCACTAACTGTGAGGAGCTTGTCTCTACCTTTCTCAGAGAAGGAGAGCCACAAGATAGCTGCCCACTGACTTTGGGGTACCTGCTGTACTTTGCAAGCTCTCTCCAAAGCAGTTATCCATTTGTGGATGTCATCCCCACACTTGTAGGGAGCAACAATCTTGCTCAGGTTTCTATTATCATAGGTCCTGTCTCTATCCTTAGGGATATTGCTGCCACCAGTGGGTTCTAACCCACTTAACTTTTGCTCTCTAGCCAGAGCAAGCTTCTCCTTGGCAAGGGCAAGTTCTTCCCTCTCAATCCTTAGATTAGCTTCCCTCCTTCTGGCTTCATGCTCTTTTCTCTGGGGGGGAAGTCATTCCCCTGTGAGAAGAGGCATTAGAGATTCTAAAGACATGGGAGTGGATGGATTCCCTTGAAGGGGATCTGTCTCTCCTGCTTCTCTGGTTAAGTCCACTTGGGGGTCTGAATGGGGGGAGCCCATGCAGACTCCCATTTAAGCTTAAATTAGCCTGGCTAAGTCTTCCTACTTTGACCTGGCTATCTACCTCCTCATCTGAAGTCCCATCTGACTCATCTGTAGCGGGTAGACCCTCCCCTGTACCTAGGGTACCAGCCTGGGAGGCCCTAAGGGCATCATACTCCTCTAGGATCTCTACTAGCTGAAGGAGGGTAGTGTTTGCACCCTGTTTTAACTTTCTGGAGGTACACAATTGTCTCATCTCCTGAAAAGTTAGGGTATCATATCTAGAGGGAATCTTTCTCAGACCTACCCCTCCTGAGAGAGAATCTACTAGATCTCCTCCCAGAGACATGCTCTAGTGAGGGTGTGGTGTGTGCACCTACCTACACTAGTTGTTTCTACTAAACCTCTCTAGTAGTTGTAGTCAGGGTGTGTTAGGCCCTTCAACCTACAACAACTAAGTCCAGTAGGACTTAAGTATTATAATCTATGTTATATGTACCTAAACAATATCTATGTGATCTTTCAATTTAGTATCTCAAGATTACAATGGTATTACAACAGCAAGCTCAGATCCCAACCGCTGCTCACCAATGTGTGAAGTTGGCCTGATATATGATGTCACTAATTCTAGTGTACACCTTGTATCAGTCCAAGCAACCCTTATGGTGATTGGTTGTAAAGTCAACCTTATAGACCAGCTATCCTAGTGGTAGCATGGACAAGAGCAGTCTTAGGCTAAACTCTGAATGGCATGTGAAGCCAGCTGTGATACCATATATAATCCCTTGAATACCAAATGAAAGGACACCACAACAGATATATATATATATAATAAAGTGTATTTATTCTAGACAAACCCTCAGCACTCTTTGAGATTAGAGGTAAGTACAACACAGTCTTATTTATGCATACATTAAGTCACACAGGTAAGTAATACAGTTAGGCCCTAGGGGCCACGCAAACCATATACTAAAGAAGTGGTATAAGGACCACTGTCACGGAAATAGGATAGGCCTAGGCCTAGGGAATCGCTGGGGCTACACTACACTAGCAACAGTTAGGAAGTGGGAGGCCCACGGGATTCAGGTGCAGAGTGGAAACACTCACACGTAATGCGTAAAAGTCGATAGAATTACTAGCAGTTAGAAATTAACAGTTTAAGGACACTTCTGAAGCAGCTAGAGAGTCGAGACTCGGAAACTAGACCCTAGGATAGTCACTACCCTTGTGAGCACCGAAGTACCCAAGTTACCTAGCCCACGGGCTGCGGGTGCATAGGTGTGAACTTGCGTCGGGTTTCGTCGTGGACTTCTATGGATGCCTGAAGGAAAGTTGCTGACAGGCAGTCAGTGAAGAGTGTCCGGTGGATCCCAAGGCTGGGATCAAGAAGAGAGGATACCTGCAAGCAGAAGGGACAGAGTCAAGGTCACTAGCCAGTGACCACGTGGAACCAGGAAGGAACCAGGCGATGTCGTGAAGATTGCAGGTGAAAGGTGAAGCTTGTCGCTGCAGCCACGGGTACCAGGAGGCGTCGAGGACGACCAGGAGGCGAGCTGTCTCACGAAGGCTCTTGCTGTCGGCGGCGTCGAAGTCGAACTAGGACTCACCAAGCCTTGGCAAGCGGAACCCACGAAGAACGGAGGACTTGCTTCTGGTGCAGACCAGGAAGGTCTGGGGTGCTTCTCCTTTGCAGGGAAGCGGGAGCCAGTCTGGAGGAGCCAAACCAGCAGTGACGATTTCAGGGTGCGTCGTCACAAAGGCCACTAGCCAACGGGCAAGCAACCTGACAGACGGCGGCAAGCAGGAAAATGCAGAAGGGCCCCACGCAGGACTCGTGGAGTGTGGGGGGCTGATCTTCGGTGCAGATGGTGCTTGGGGTTGGGGCTTCTCAATCCCCGGTGCACAACTTCGAGGGTGCCTCAGAAGCTGCGCTGGAAGATACTCGCCACTTTTCCCAGGTAGCCGGTCCCACGTCTCTCGTCGCCTCCACGGATCTCAGCTCGGCTGTGGATGTGGATCAGGGTCGGAGAAATCTGGAAGTCAAGGCTCTGGTCGGGCCCTGCAGTCGGTCCCTCGTAGAACTTCAGCAAAGCAAAGGGTAGTCGCTTGATGGTGCCTGTGTGCATAGGGTAGCCACTCCTTGGCCACAAGGGAGATTCTTCAGTCTTCTTCTTTCGTCGAATGTCGAAGGTCCAGAGTTTCTGTTCAAGTTGCAGGTTCAGGATAATCTAATCTCCTGGGGCCCAGCTACCACTCTTATACTAATCTGGGGGGCTGGGTTACCTGCTAGGTCACGCCTTATGGGTGTGACCTGGGAGGGGGGTGGTTACACCCCCTTCCCTTTGTCCAGTTTCGCGCCAGGACTGGGGCTGGAGTGCCCCAGCACCGGTTTGAACTGGACTATGCATGGGACACCTTGTGTGCCCCAGGCATGTCTCATTCCTTTCAGCCCTCCCTGCCCCAATACACTAAAGTCTGCCTGGGGAGGTGCTAGCACCTCCCCAAGCAGGAAACCTATTGCCCAAGCCTCCCTTGCCAGGATCACTCCCAGCAGCAGGAGGTCAGACTCGTGTCTGTGGCAGCAGCATCCATTTTGTGATGCTGAGGCTTTGGTTAGAGTTAAACAGCAAAGTAGGATTTTAACATGTCTCTCCCTCTAGAAGGGAGGAATAATATCCTCATCACCAGAAATGGTATGGGGGTATTATTCCAAAGTGTTAGACACCTTACACGACATGTTTTGATACAGCCCAACCATAGTTACCATAACCGTTTAAGATTATAAGGCACTTTAAGAGTATATGGTAGGCTATATCATAGAACAGCTATAAGGACATGGTTCCGAAAGCTGCAGACAGGCTCAGCTCATGCTAGGGCACCATCTCACATGTTACCAAGCACTCTGCCTCCAGGACTGTTAAGGCCTGCCATAGGAGTACGCATGTGCCTATATTAAGGGTAGATATACTATATCTAAGCAAGGGGTGATTACATGACCTTGCCCCAGCTGAGTGATCAGCCTGTTGTGTCGGATTGGAAGGCCAGACCAGGGGTGGCATAATACATGCTGCAGCCCCTGGGAGGCCTAGGGTACACCTATGCCCTGGGTACCTAGGGTACACTGTACAGGGTCCAATAAGGTGATCCTTACCAATTGGTAATGTACCTAGTATAGTGTAATGAACACTAATTACCACTCAGATATCCTTAATGGCTTACTTAAACAGCCAAATGTAAAGCATTCTCGACCTCAAACGGATCCTCAGTTAAGACACCGCTTGGGCCTTAAAAGAGAAAAACAAAGTTGTTTGCCCATGTGCTCCTTTGAGAGTGATAAAGAACTTTCGGGCCCTGTGAGGATCCAAGAAAGAAGACAGGCAAGGACATTTTCTGATCAAATTCAAACACTAGGCACTACATTCGACACTAGAAGGTTTACTATTAGGATCCTATAAATGGCAGGGAAAGGAGGCTCAGAGCAAAGTACCGAAAGTTGTTACTTGTGTACTAAGATGATTAGAGCAAGATTTTTTTATTTATGTTGAGCACGCTGATTCCAGGAGAGCCTTGGTTAAAGTTTAAACCCTTTTAAAAATGCTACTAAATTCATGAACTGTATGGCGGAAAACCTGTATTTTTCAGTGGAAACCAGGAATGTAGCCTATGTCCCTAATCTGTTTCTGTTTGATGGCTCTGGGGGGGGGGTGTAAAACATGCTAAAAGGTGGATATCTGACTATGGTTACCCCCAACTTTTTGCTTAGTGTCTAGCGGGTTTTTCGACTTAGTTGGCCTGAGATCCTGCCATTCAGGGTCTCAGGCTGTCTGCTCTCTCTTTAAAATGGACTCCATGTACCCTAGGAACATACACAATTGGTAAGGATCACCTTATTGGACCCTGTACAGTGTACCCTAGGTACCCAGGGCATAGGTGTACCCTAGGCCTCCCAGGAGCTGCAGCATGTGTTATGCCACCCCTGGTCTGGCCTTCCAATCAGGCACAACTGGCTGATCACTCAGCTGGGGCAAGGTCGTGTAATCACCCCTTGCTTAGATATAGTATACCTATATCTACCCTTATATATAGACACATGTGTACCTATCAGCCAGTCCTATGGCAGGCCTTAACAATCATGGAGGCAGAGTGCTTGGTAACATGTGAGATGGTGCTCTAGCATGAGCTGAACCTGTCTGCAGCTTTCTGAACCATGTCCTTATAGCTGTTCTATGATATAGCCTACCATATACTCTTAAAGTACCTTATAATCTTAAACGGTTATGGTAACTATGGTTGGGCTTTATCAAAACATGTCGTCTAAGGTGTCTAACACTTTGGATTAATACCCCCATACCATTTCTGGTAATGAGGATATTATTCCTCCCTTCTAGAGGGAGAGACATGTTAAAATCCTACTTTGCTGTTTAACTCTAACCAAAGCCTCAGCATCACAAAATCGATGCTGCTGCCACAGACACGAGTCTGACCTCCTGCTGCTGGGAGATGCTTGGACAATAGGTTTCCTGCTTGGGGAGGTGTTAGCACCTCCCCAGACAGACTTCAGTGTATTGGGGCAGGGAGGGCTGAAAGGAACGAGACATGCCTGGGGCACACAAGGTGTCCCATGCATGGTCCAGTTCAAACCGGTGCTGGGGCACTCCAGCCCTAGTCCTGGCGCGAAACTGGACAAAGGGAAGGGGGTGTAACCACCCCCCTCCCAGGTCCCACCCATAAGGCGTGACCTAGCAGGCAACCCAGCCCCCGAGATTAGTATAAGAGGGGTAGCTGGGCCCCAGGAGATTAGATTATCCTGAACCTGCAACTTGAACAGAAACTCTGGACCTTCGACATTCAACGAAAGAAGAAGACTGAAGAATCTCCCTTGTGGCCAAGGAGTGGCTACCCTGTGTAAACAGGCACCATCAAGAGACTTACCCTTAGCTTTGCTGAAGTTCTACGAGGGACCGACTGCAGAGCCCGACCAGAGCCTTGACTTCCAGACTTCTCCGACCCTGATCCACATCCACAGCCGAGCTGAGATCCGTGGAGGCGACGAGAGACGTGGGACCGGCTACCTGGGAAAAGTGGTGAGTATCTTCCAGCGCAGCTTCTGCGGTACCCTCGAAGTTGTGCACCGGGGATTGAGAAGCCCCAGCCCCAAGCACCATCTGCACCGAAGATCAGCCCCCCACACTCCACGAGTCCTGCGTGGGGCCCTTCTGCATTTTGCTGCTTGCCGCGTCTGTCCGGTTGCTTGCCCGTTGGCTAGCGGCCTTTGCGACAACACACTTTTGAATCTTCACTGCTGGTTTGGCTCCTCCAGACTGGCTCCCGCTCCTCTGCAAAAGAGAAGCACCCCAGACCTTCCTGGTCTGCACCAGAAGCAAGTCCTCCATTCTTCGTGGGCTCCGCTTGCCAAGGCTTGGTGAGTCCTAGTTCGACTGCGACGCCGCCGACAGCAAGAGACTTCGTGGGACAGCTCGCCTCCTGGTCCTGGTCGTCCTCGACGTCTCCTGGTACCCGTGGCTGCTGCGACAAGCTTCACCTCTTCACCTGCAATCTTCACGACATCGCCTGGTTCCTTCCTGGTTCCACGTGGTCACTGGCTAGTGACCCAGACTCTGTCCCTTCTGCTTGCAGGTATCCTCTCTTCTTGATCCCAGCCTTGGGATCCACCGGACACTCTTCACTGACTGCCTGTCAGCAACTTTCCTTCAGGCACCCATAGAAGTCCACGACGAAACCCGACGCAAGTTCACACCTATGCACCCGCAGCCCGTGGACTAGGTAACTTGGGTACTCTGGTGCTCACAAGGGTATTGACTATCCTAGGGTCTAGTTTCCAAGTCTCGACTTTCTAGCTATACCAGAAGTGTCCTAAAACTGCTTATTTCTAACTGCTAGTGATTCTATTGACTTTTACGCATTACGCGTGAGTGCCTGCACCTGAATCCCGTGGGCCTCCCACTTCCTAACCTTGGGTAGTATAGTGTAGCCCAAGCGATTCCCTAGGCCTAGGCCTATCCTATTTCCGTGACAGTGGTCCTTATACCACTTACTTAGTATATGGTTTGCGTGGCCCCTAACTGTATTACTTACCTGTGTGACTTAATGTATGCTTGAATAAGACTGTTGTACTTACCTCGAATCTCATAAAGAGTGCTGAGGGTTTGACTAGAATAAATACACTTTATTTTATATATATATATATCTGTTGTGGTGTCCTTTCATTTGGTATTCAAGGGGTTACAAATGGTATAACAGCTGGCTTCACATGCCATTCAGAGTTTAGCCTAAGACTGCTCTTGTCCATGCTACCACTAGGATAGCTGGTCTATAAGGTTGACTTTACAACCAATCACCATAAGGGTTGTTTGGACTGATATAAGGTGTACACTAGAACTAGTGACATCATACATCAGGCCAACTTCTCACACCCCTTTTCCCTGTTGTGCTAAGAGCAGCCTGGCATTAGCATCCAGGAGAACTTGACTGAGTATTTCTGAGGATTATCTACACACTGCTTTGGCTAGATACAACCAGACCGGCCTGAGCCTGCAGCTGGAGACATACTGGAAAGAGGTAGAAAAGACACTCCTTTCTAATTCGGGAAGTGTATGGATTTTAAATTAATCTGGCACGTCGGTGATCTATTGCTTCCCATCAGTGCCCCCAAGGTAGTTAAATGCAAGTGCATCCTCTTCTTTGCTTGTTCTAGGCTCAGCAGGGCAGTCCTCTGTCCTCTTCTCCACTCTAAGTGTGATCAGAGTTCAGGGTGCCAGGTATGCATGGCCTTTTGTTTCCAGAAAGTGGTGTTAGAGAAGGTTGTGGTCACTAGGCATAGGCTACTTGCATCCCTCCCGCCTGATGACAACTTCCTGTGGAGTGTGGTATCTAGCTATCTCAGAGTGCTCTATTCTGTCCACTCCCAAGATGTCTGACTCCTTCTCTTGGTGCATGGAGCTCGGTAACCCGCCCTGTAGGTGTGGCTACCTGAGGGCTGCACACCCATTGAAAACCAGTTTGGATAGTGTTTACCCTTCTCTATTCCCGACACCAACCTGTCTGCCCAGACAAAAAAGTCACTACTCTCGAATGTGTTCACCATTTGCCCTTCAAAGGCGGCTTTCCCTTTGAGACTCACCTTTTGGGCTGTGTGACTTAGATCCAGGAGGAAGTAACTCCACCTTCTCCAGTATTGGGGTGTCTTTCATAGATTCACATGCTTGGAATATTCCCCGTCGTCGAAGTGGGAGTCCCATGGTACATAAAAAGCAATAAGTCTCATGTATATAGATACATACATAAACCATATAAGAATAAGATACATATATAAATGAACTTTATATAGTTCAAAATAACATATCAAGTGAAAAGTACCATAGGATTAACATTGACACATAGGAAAGCATTGAAAACCAGGAATCACTTTACTGACATATCCATGTCGTTTTTATAGTCCAAACTGCGGCCAATCAGGCGCAAGCACCCTCTAGAACCTCGTCCTCAGAGGCTCAGGCCCTCAGATTTTCTACCGCACGTCGTGTGAAGGGAGTCTCCCTGAGCTCTGCTCAGTTTATTTCTCTGGTTTGAATTTGCTCATCATGTCTTCAAGTAAGAAGTCTCTTTTTCGTCCCTGTGCCTCTTGTGGGAAGTTAAGACTTTTTTCTGAGGATCCTCATGAAAAATGTATTTACTGCCTTTACCCTGATCACAAGGTAGCCAACTGTAAGATTTGTAGAACTTTCTCACAGAAGACACTAAAGGACAGGGAAGGTTGCCTCTTGTTGTGGCTCCAAAAACTGAAGGATTCAGATAACCCCTTTCTGAGGTGGAAAGTGTGGCTTCTGCTCGCACCGGTGTCTCCAAGCGTAGTAGTGTTCAGGAGTTGCCTTCTCCCTTTCTGAAAAAGAAAAAACTTCACCTTGTGGGAGTTTCTTCAGTAGCTACTACGCCAACGCCCCGAGATCTCTCTCAGGCGTCTGTGACTCCTTCAGTGCATGTTTCTGGTCAAAAACGTGTAAAACCGTCGACGGGCCCGTCGATGTTTTCTCCGTCGACGGTTCCTCCGTCGACGAGATCTGCTACCTCTTCATCCTCGTCGACGACGGTTTCAAGCAGATTTGCTATGTCGTCGATGACGACTTCGTCGACGTACTCTCCGTCGACGGTAGTATGTGTATCCTTGAAGGCTGTCTCGTCGACGATCCCGATATCATAGTCGACGACTCCGAAGACTGTTGTCCCGTCGACGTCCAAGTCTTCGTCGACTATGATGAAAAAGAAAAAGAAGTCGACGTCGCCAATGATTAAAACTTCGTCGACGACAGCCTCGTAGACGCGGGTCTCGTCGACGCTGACATCGTCGACGGCTACTTCGTCGACGGCTACTTCGTCGGCAGCGGCATCGGCGGCGGCGGCATCGTCAACGGTGGCATCGTCGACGGTGGCATCGTCGACGGTGGTGTCAAATTTTGCATCTCTGCCTCTGGTACCATTGTCTACGCCATCTGATCTGGTTGACGAATCCTTGTTACAGCGTCGTCATGCTGTGCTGGACTCTATTCTGATACCACCGGCCACTCAGCCACCTCATCAGTTATTTCCTTCTGGTGACGAGGATGTTTCTGAATCTGATGAGGACGTTCAGCCTTCATTTCGGGCTGCTCGCAGTCCATCTGAACTCTTCATTAAATGCCAGGAATTCGAGGATGATGATGACTCGCATGATCATTACAATCAGGGACAGGAACAAGGTCCTCCTGCACAGGTTCCTATGGCGCAACTTCCTTTGTCGCTCATATCCAACCTCCAATTTATGTTGGAAGATTATAATCGTCGCTTTCCATCCTCATCTCATGGTTCTCCGCATAATGCATCACCAATCTTTCCGGCTCCTCCTGTGGCGCCAGCGGAGCCGACACCTTCCGCACCTCCATTAAATCCCTCTACAGGGAGTGTTGGTGACGGTCATCAGGATACAGAGGATGGAGAGCTCCAAGACGATGACGATACCATGGCTGAATGGGATGACTATCAAATAAATTTGCCTTCATCACCTCCAAAGTCACCAGCAAATTCTCCGCCTGTCAGTATCTCAGGTTTCCATCAGCTAATGGAAAGAGCGGCTCAACGGTTCTCTTCCAGGGGATCCTCATCAAAGTCATAAGCACTGAATATTCCCGCCCATGTGCGGGGACCCCGGAAATAATAAAATTATATATGTAAAAAACATACATATATACAGCTCTGTATATGTATAAACATATATCATTTTTTCCAAGCAAATGCAGCTCCCATAAAAGGCTAGGCAATGTAAATATACACATCCAATAACACACATATATATATATATATATATATATATATATATATATATATAAAGGTATAACAATACACCTAAATCTGTGGTAAACACTCATGAGAAAGCAAAAAATAAAGAGAACAAACTGTGGAAAAACACAGATGTACAACACATTGCCAGCCTGCAGGCTGCATTGCAATATAATACCATAGAGACTAAAAAGCCCTGTACAGGTAAAAACTGGCACTGTGTCTTTAAGGCAGCCCTGACTTCCATATCCCATCATGCCTCAGGGGTGACAGTTAGGTCAGTTGTTCTTTCCGGCTCCTTCAGTCAGGACCCTGGAATTCAGCTCTCTTCTTTTTTGACTCTTTAGTCAAGAATTATTACTACTTTAAGATTTTTTGGACTTCTTCTTAGAACTTCTTTGAGGAAGTCTGTATCCTGTGATTTTCTGACTGACTTTTTTGCTATTTTGTCAGAAAAATGCCTTCTTTATTTGTTCCATGTCCATCTTGTGGAAAAAAGAAGGCGGCTTCAGACACACATGAGGTGTGTATTATCTGTCTGCCGGACTCTCACTCTCCAGCAACATGCCATCATTGTGAAGACCTTTCCAAAAGGACTTTAAAGGAGAGGGAGAGGATTAGGCTGTATGGCCTAGCAGAACGGTCGACGTCGAAGCAGTTGGTCCCTGTTTGCTCCCCATCGACGTCGGGCTCGGCGTCGAAGACTCCAGCGGCGGGATCGTCGCTGAGAGGTGAGGAGTCAAGGGGAAGTCATGCTGCAAAGAGAAAATCGTCGTCGACTTTAGATTCAGCGTCGAAGCGGATGCGTTCGACGTCGACGGCGTCTAAAAGCTCGGCGTCGAGGACTCGGCGCCATAGTTCAACGTCGAGAAAGCATCTGTCGACGTCAAGAAAAGATCGATCGACGTCTGCTCAGAGATATCGTTCGTCGTCGAAAGAAAGACATCGTTCGACGTCGAGGTCGGCGAGACATCATTCGAGTACGTAGACGATCTCCACAGTCGACGTCGAGACCAAGATCGCCATCAAGATCGCCGTCGAGGAAACATCGTTCGACGGCGAAGAGGCTTTCGACGTCGTCGGAGCATTCGACGTCGAGACAGAAGTCTCCGTCAGGAGTGACGTCGAGGCAAACGCCTCCGTCAGGGCCGACGTCGAGGCAGAGGCCTCCGTCGGAGTCGACGTCGAGGCAGAGGCCTCCGTCGGAGTCGACGTCGAGGCAAAGGCCTCCGTCGGAGTCGACGTCGAGGCAGGTGCCTCCGTCGGAGTCGACGTCGAGGCAGGTGCCTCCGTCCTCACAGGTCTCCAAAGCTTTGGTGAGGTACAGGAAGCCTCCGTCGAAGATAATCTCGACGTCGAGACAAGAAGCTCGGAGCCTCGAAGATTCGAGTCAAAGATCTCCGGTGATAGGCCTATCACCGTCGAGGCAGCCCTCTGTTGAGGGTACGCAGGAGGTGTCACATATTCGCCTCACGATTCGACCAGTCTCAAGGCGGAAATCTCCTCATAGACTGATATATACGACTCCTGAATCACCGCGTCTCATATCTATCTCGCCTTCAGGATCAGAGGGCTCAGGTTCAAGATCAGAATCACCAGAGCTTGTGCATCAATCTCCAGTACCTGCAAGAGAAAGTTCGCAGGAGGAGGGCAATGCTGTACCTCAAAGTCCCGTAAGGGAGATGCCTCAGGACCCTGCTATGCCAGACGCAATAAAGGCATCGCTAACAAGAATAAGGGGCGTGGTATTCCCAGCGACACCGATCAGACCAAGATCTCGAGAAAGAGAATCCCGAAGTCACTCTCGAGCACCAAGAAGGCGATCCAGGTCTCCCTCCCGCAGAAGAGAGTCGACCAGATCAGAGAGAAGGCGCCGTAGGACCCCTTCTACCTCCCCTTCTTCCAGATCATCCAAAAGGGATTATTCACCGACACTCTCGGAGACGCCACCCTCTCGGGTATCTCCGGTAGATGATATTTCTACGTTTCAAGAAGTGTTGTGTAGAGGAGCTACAAAATTAAATATCCCTATGCCGGTTCAGGAGACAACTTCATCCATAATTTTTGAAACTCTTCATGAACGCACAGTGTCACGCCCTTTATTGCCGTTAGTCCCCGGTTTGCTACAACCGGTAATGGATATCTTTCTCACACCAGCAACCACCAAAACGGCGCCGGCAAAAATTCTAAAAAAGTACCGTCCAGCTCCGGAGGATCCTCTATTCCTTAAATCGGATCCTCCACCGGACTCTGTCATCACCGCCGCTGCCAGGAAGACACATGCAGTAGCGGGATCTTCAACGGTACCACCAGATAAGGACAGTAAAACACAAGACTCCTGGGGGAGAAAAGTTTGCGGCTCAGCATCCTCAAGCCTTAAGGTGGCGAGTGCCTCGGCGCTTCTGGGGCGCTATGATAGGTCATTATGGGACTCTCTGCAGAGGTTCATTGACAAAGTTCCATCAGAGGACAGACGGGACTTTGAAGAGATTTTGCATGAGGGGAGTCTGGTTTCTAACCAGATCATAAGTGCAGCGGCAGACGGGGCAACACTGGCAGCGCATGAATATGCACATGGAGTCACAGCCAGAAGATCATCCTGGCTTAGATTGACGGCCTTGAAACCGGAAGCGCAGGCAAGAATTTTAAATCTGCCTTTCTCCGGTAGTTCTCTTTTTGGGTCCCATGCAGACGAAGAAATGGCCCGTATGAAAGCAGAGCTGGAGACCATGAAAGCTGTCGGGCTTGAAAAGAGAAAAGAGTTTCGACGCCGCAAGGGAAATGACAGGCGCTGTTACCAACAGAGGGTTCAAACCCCTCATTGGCAAAAGAACCAGGACCAGCAAGGTCAAAAGAAACAGCAATACCAGTCCCGCAAGCCATCCAGGGGACGAGGTAACAACAGGCAGTCTAATGCTGGAACGGAAGCAATGAGAAGCCGCTTCCTCCGATGCTGTCCACCGCTCCGGTGGGAGGAAGTGTTGCACATCATCTTCCAGAGTGGCAATCCATCACAAAGGACAAGTGGGTACTGAATATACTGCGTCATGGGTACTCGCTTCGTTTCAAAAGTCACCCCCCATCGATTCCTCCTGTCAATTCATCCCAGCATCTAAAGCAGCTCAGAGAAGAGGTAGCGACGCTACTACTCAAATCTGCAATAGAGAAAGTGCCCATAAACCAGAGAGGAAAGGGAGTTTACTCCAGATACTTTCTCATCCAAAAGAGGAGTGTGAAGGTAGAGTTCAGACCCATTTTAGACCTACGGATACTGAACAAGCACATAAGAAAGGAAAAATTTCGCATGCTGGCGCTCCACCAAATATATCCTCTTCTCCGGATGGGCGATTGGATGTGTTCACTGGACCTTCAGGATGCATATTTCCATATTCCCATCCTAAGGAATCATCGAAAATTTCTCAGGTTTGTGGTTGGCAACTCTCACTATCAGTTCAAAGTCCTCCCTTTTGGCCTGAAGTCAGCTCCTCGAGTATTCACAAAATGCGTGGCAGTAGTAGCGGCTGCTCTGAGACGCGCAGGAGTCTTCGTCTATCCCTACCTAGACGACTGGCTAATAAAGGGCTCATCACCACAGAATGTGCGGTCACAGCTGTCGCTATGCCTGAACTTATGTCGCAAGTTGGGTCTCAGAGTGAATGTCAAAAAGTCCAATTTTTGACCAACGCAGAGGATCCACTACCTGGGTGCAACTATAGACTCCGTAGTAGGAAAAGTGTTTCCTTCGGAGGAAAGACAGTCATCCATTATGCTAAAAGGCAGACAGATCATAACCAGCAATCTGT
This sequence comes from Triturus cristatus, assembly GCF_964204655.1. Taxonomy (NCBI): domain Eukaryota; kingdom Metazoa; phylum Chordata; class Amphibia; order Caudata; family Salamandridae; genus Triturus; species Triturus cristatus. The sequence continues at coordinate 141,888,026 of NC_140579.1, read as the reverse complement.
CGTCGGCAAGGCGAATCTCATCTCTGCTAGGGGCCATGGCATCCTGCATCTTCCTAGTGCCCAATGCCAGGCTAAGGATGCGTCCTCTCCAGCAAGATCTCGAGGACAAATGGGATCAAAGGAACTCCCTGTGGGAAGAAAAGGTTTGCCTCTCCTCTGCAGCCAAACAGTCAGTCAAGTGGTGGCTGAAGCCAAGGAATCTACAAGTGGGGATCCCCTTCCATCAAGAACCCCCAACTCAGACCTTAATCACCGACGCATCCCTTCAAGGCTGGGGTGCGCATTTCGGGTCTCTGCAAACTCAGGGACGGTGGTCCAGCAGCGAACAGTTGTACCACATCAACATGCTGGAGCTCAGGGCAGTCCACCTAGCCCTCAAAGCGTTCCTGCCTGCGATCACGACGAGTACCATTCTAGTACAGACGGACAATACCACCACAATGTACTACCTGAGCAAGCAGGGGGGTACTCGATCCAGAACGCTCTCGCTGGAAGCTCAGTCCCTGTGGCACTGGATCCTAGCAAGGAACATCTCATTGAAAGCGGTTCACCTACCAGGAGAACTCAACGTGCAAGCAGACTTGCTCAGTCGGCATTTTCAAGAACCAGAGGACTGGGTGATCAACGACGAGGTGTTAGAAGACATCTTCGAGGAATGGGGGCGCCCGCAAGTGGACCTCTTCGCGGACGAGCAAAACACAAAATGCCGAGGCTTCGCCTCAAGATACCATCGACCAGGATCCCTAGGGAATGCCCTTTTGATCAATTGGTCAATGACATTTGTGTACGCTTTTCCGCCTCTCCCACTAATTCCCAAGGTGGTGACCAAGCTACAGAATTCATCTGCCAAGATGATCCTCATAGCACCGGACTGGCCGAGGCAGTGGTGGTACACGGATCTCCTACACATGTCGATCCGCCCCCACAAGCGGCTGCCGTGCAGGCCGGACTTGTTATCCAAGATGCAGGGGAAGATTTACCATCCCAGCCTTCCCTCGCTGAGCTTAACAGCATGGCTCCTGAAGTCCTCCAGTATGGCCATCTGAACCTCCCTCAAGAGTGTATGTCCATACTGAAGGAAGCCAGGAGGCCTTCGACAAGACACTCCTACTTCTGTAAGTGGAAAAGATTTTATATATGGTGTGCTCAGCATCATTATGATCCCACTAAATGCCAGGAGGATGTAATTTTGCCCTATCTTCTACATTTAGCAAGGGCAGGGTTGAAATTTTCATCCATAAAGGTTCACCTAGCAGCCATAACAGCATACAGGCGTTCGCCTTCACAGCAGTCATTTTTTAAAGTGCAGGTAGTGAAGGATTTCTTGCAAGGACTCAAGAAAGTCTATCCCCCTGTTAGACCTCCCTCTCCTTCCTGGGAGCTAAACTTGGTTCTGTCGAAGCTCATGGGTTCGCCTTTTGAACCTATTCATAAGGCTACCCTACAGCACCTCACATGGAAGACAGCATTTTTAATAGCCATCACTTCAGCACGGAGGGTCAGTGAGATACAGGCCCTCTGTTCTAAAGAACCCTACACAATTTTTCATCTAAATAGGGTGGTGATGAGAACTCATCCTTCGTTTCTACCCAAGGTGGTATCGGAATTTCATGTAAACCAAGCCATCTCCTTACCAACCTTTTTTCCCAACCCCTCCTCTCCGGCAGAGAGGGCGTTGCATTCTCTAGATGTCAAAAGGGTCCTAAAATTCTACCTAGATAGGACTAAGAATGTCAGGAAATCTGATCAATTGTTTGTGAACTATGGGGTTGTCCGTATGGGCTTTGCGGCTTCCAAACGTTCCATTGCTAGGTGGATTGTTTCAAGTATTACATTGGCCTACCAACTGGCTCAGAAACCATTGGGGGCGCGCCCTAAAGCGCATTCGACAAGAGGAAAAGCGGCTACCGCGGCTTTTCTCAATAATGTCCCACTCTCCGAGATCTGCAAGGCAGCCACTTGGAGATCTGTCCACACTTTTACCAGGCACTATTGTCTGGATTCGGACACCAGAGCAGACACTCAAGTAGGACAAGCCTCCTTGAGGAATCTGTTCCATGCATAATCATTTTCATGATTCTCTTTCTCCATGGGTGATACAACCTTAGTTTCATTTGCCTGCAGGTGGAAGGGGAGCTTGCTACTCTATTCAGTGCTTATGACTATTGATGAGGATCCCCTGGAAGAGAAGGGTAAGTTACTTACCTGTAATCCTAGTTCTCTTCCAGGGGTATCCTCATCAAAGTCATAAGCAACCCACCCACCTCCCCAGGCAAATGAGAAGAAGTGTATTATTCATTATGGAAAGGATATATCTTTGTGTTTAGGACCACGGTCCCGCAAAGAACAACTGACCTAACTGTCACCCCTGAGGCATGATGGGATATGGAAGTCAGGGCTGCCTTAAAGGCACGGTGCCAGTTTTTACCTGTACAGGGCTTTTTAGTCTCTATGGTATTATATTGCAATGCAGCCTGCAGGCTGGCAATGTGTTGTACATCTGTGTTTTTCCACAGTTTGTTCTCTTTATTTTTTGCTTTCTCATGAGTGTTTACCTCATTAAAAAAAAAAAAAAAAAAAAAGAGATTTAGGTGTATTGTTATACCTTTATATATATATATATATATATATATGTGTTATTGGATGTGTATATTTACATTGCCTAGCCTTTTATGGGAGCTGCATTTGCTTGGAAAAAATGATATATGTTTATACATATACAGAGCTGTATATATGTATGTTTTTTACATATATAATTTTATTATTTCCGGGGTCCCCGCACATGGGCGGGAATATTCAGTGCTTATGACTTTGATGAGGATACCCCTGGAAGAGAACTAGGATTACAGGTAAGTAACTTACCCTTTCATCTTCCCATGGTCGTCGGGGAAGAGGATTTCTTTCTGTACGACTTCAAATCGCAACCACAAAAACAGGTTCGGGCAGTGCCCATCATTGACTTCGTTTGGAACGAGGGAATTAAGCTAATGAAGACCCCTAATTCAATCCCTGCGCTTCTTCCTCGATTAGAGAAGAAGTACAAGGCCCCGGATTCTTCTCCAGCTTGCTTGGTGTCCCAACCTAAGCCGGACTCAGTTATCACCCAGGCGGCTCCACGTCGTTCGAAGAACCCCTCGTCTCCTCTTTCGTCTCCACCTGACCGTGATGGTCGACGCCTAGATGCCATCGGCAAGAAGTTATCTACTATGGCCTCCACAACAGTAAGAGCGGCTAATTCACTGGCCATTCTGGGCCGTTACGATCGACAAATGTGGTCGGACATGGAGTCTTTTGTTAAACTTATTCCAGAACCCTCTAGAGCGGACGCTCTAAAGATCTTGCAAGAGGGTGAGAGAGCTTCTTCTGAAATCATTGATTGTTCTGTAGACATCGCCTCCACTGGATTTCGACAGCTTGCTGGAGCGGCTGTTTTAAGAAGGCAGGGCTGGCTGCGTTCCACTTCTTTCCGCCAAGAGGTCCAGGCCAAGATCCTGGATATGCCCTTTGATGGGGAATCCTTGTTTGGGCAGCATGTGGAGGACGCCCTGCAAACAATCAGGAATGACACGGAGACGGCTCGTTCTCGCGGCACGCTCCAGTTTCGAAAGCAGCCTTTTCGGGGTGCTCGCGGACGCGGCACCACATCTTCCTTTCGTGGGAATTCCAATCAGTACCGTTCCTACAACCAAGGGCACCAACGTTTTTCATCCCAGACTCACCAGTCTTACAGACAACAGACTTTTAAATCCTATAGAGGCAAGTCAAATTATAGAGGAAACTCCTCCAAGAAACAATGACTGTCTACGCTTAAGTTCCCCACTTCACAGTTTTTCCCCTTCCCCCAGTTGGAGGACGGATCTCCCAATTCTTTTCAAATTGGTCCTCAATCGCCTCGGACCGTTGGGTGTTGGACATTGTTTCAAAGGGCCATGCCCTAGAATTTGTAAAGATCCCTTGAAACACCCCTCCATCCGGACCTCCTCCCGCTCATCTAAAGGAACTTTTCCATCAGATCCACATTATGCTCAAGAAAGGGGCCATCGAAGTGGTTCAGAAATCACAGAAGGGTCTAGGGTTCTATTCCTGTTTTTTCCTCATACTAAAGAAATCGGGGGTGGCGCCCCATCCTTGATCTGAGGTTTCTCAACAAGTTCATAAAGGATCAGTCATTCCGCATGATCACGCTGAAGGACATTCTTCAGTTCCTCTCTCAGGGCGATTTCATGACAACAATCGATCTTCAGGACGCTTACTTCCATGTACCGATCTTAACACGCCACAGGAAATACCTACGTTTTCGTGTAGGTCACAGGGATTTTCAATTCAAGGTTCTGCCCTTCGGGCTTCGCTCAGCTCCTCGAGTCTTCACAAATGTCCTTGCCCCGGTGGTGGCCCATTTGAGGTTGAGAGGCATCCAAATATTCCCATATTTAGACGATTGTCTCATCAAGTCTCAGTCCTCCCACCAAGCAGCCCTCGACACTCAGTGCTGTCAGACTCTGTTTCACTCTTTGGGCCTGTCGATCAACATACAGAAGTCACAGCTCACGCCAACTTTGTGCAAAACTTTCCTCGGCGCTACCATCGATATGGCCATGGCTTTCGCCTCTGCAGATCGGCAAACACGGATTCTGCGGCTCGCAAACTCTATCAGATCAAAGCAGTCCGTTTCAGTCCGCATATTGATGTCTTTTCTGGGGATGGCGTCCTCATGCATTGGTTTGATCCCACATTGCAGACTGAAGAGTCGTCCTATTCAGGAGGAATTGGACAAGCAATGGCGTCAGGTCTCCGGTTCTTTCAACGACCAGATTGTTGTAACCGCTCGCATGGCTCAAGCTATGCATTGGTGGACTCGTCCTCGCAACATCGCAGCTGGAACGTCTTTTCTGACGACAGCCCCGGATCTCATTCTTACCACAGATGCATCCCTGGAAGGGTGGGGCGGACACCTTCAAGATCTGTCCGTCAAAGGCAAGTGGACACTAGCTCAACGTTCCTGGCACATCAACAGGCTGGAGCTGATGGCGATCTTCCTGGCGCTCAAATCCTTCCGGCTCCAGCTTCAAGGGGAGTCCGTCCTCATTCAGACGGACAACACCACCAGCATGCACTACCTGAACAAGCAGAGCGGGACAAAATCTCCGCTGCTGTCCCAGCTGGCTGAGAAGATCTGGGATTGGGCCATACTCCAACGGATTACGCTCCTTGCAGTCCACCTGCCCGGCATTTCCAGTATTCTTGCAGATGCACTCGGTCGGTCAACGTCATCGACCCACGAGTGGGAATTGCATCAGCCGTCTCTAGACTTTGTCTTCGGCCTTTGGGGTCGTCCGAGTCTTGATCACTTTGCAACCCCACAGAACAGCAAATGCCAGTCCTACGCAAGCTGGCTTCCCCACAGAGGGTCGTGCGGAATGCCCTTTCGATCAATTGGTGCAGGATGTTTGCCGACGCTTTTCCGCCGATCTGATTCCTCGAGTGTTGTGGAAGATGCGGAGACAACCGTGCCACATTCTTCTGATTGCTCCACGGTGGCCTCGGCAGGCATGGTTCTCGGAGTTGCTCCTCCTCTCCCAATGCGAACCCATCCTTCTTCGCCCGAGGCCAGACCTTCTAACGATGAAGGACGGTCGGATTTGCCATCCGAATCCCAGTTCACTCAAATTGTCTGCTTGGAACCTGAGCACCTTGAATTTGCTCACTTGAACATTCCGCCGGCCTGCATAGAAGTTTTGGCTAGGGCGCGGGCGCCTTCCACAGTGTAGACCTACAAGCTAAAATGGAAGCGCTTTTGTCACTGGTGTGCGTCGGTGCACATCCATCCAGTGCGCGCCTCCCCGGCAAAGATTCTGCCTTTCTTCCTGCAGTTGGCACAGTCAGGATTGTCTCATTCCACCTTAAAGGGCTTTCTAGCGGCAATATCTCGCTTTCGTCAGGACGGCATGTCCTCTCTCTATTCATCTAGAGTAATACAGCAATTCTTTAAAGGTCGCTTCCGGATGTTTCCGCCCATTCGGCATCATCCACCCACGTGGCGTCTTAACATCGTATTAGCACAGCTCATGAAGGCGCCCTTTGAGCCAATCCATTCAGCGGATTTCAAATTTTTGACATGGAAAGTAGCCCTCCTGCTTGCACTGACTTCCTCCAGCAGAGTAAGTGACATTCACGCCTTTTACGATCCAACCTCCTTTTCTTCAATTTAGATCGGTCTGTGTTATTCTCAGCACTAACCCTGCTTTCATGCCTAAAGTGCCGTCCGATTTTCATCTCAATGTACCCGTAATTTTGAAAAAAAAATTCCCTCATCCGCAATCTCCAGCGAAACAGAGTCTACACTCGTTGGACTTAAAGAGGTGTCTCAAATTCTACATCAGCATAACGGCACCCTTTCTCAAGTCTGATCAGCTGTTTGTGGTCTACCGGCGCACCTGTAAAGGACAATCTGTTACCAAACAAACAATTGCACGTTGGGTTTCTTCAGCAATATCTTTCTGCCATCAGAAGGCTGGCAAGCCTCTTTCTTCTGGAGTGAGGGCGCACTCTACGAGAGCAATGTCCTCTTCCACTGCCCTGTTCGCCGGTGTGCCTATCGATCAGATTTGCCGGGCAGCTACGTGGTCCAGCAGGCACACGTTCACGAAGCACTACTGCCTGGATACGATCAATGAGGCTGATACGGCTGTGGGCCAAGCAATTCTTCGAAATCTCTTTAAATAAGGTGAGCCTCTGCTACTTCCCTCCTCCTTGGGGGTTATCAGTTGCCTATTTTTTATCATGCAATGTCATTATATTTCATGCAACGTTGATACAGCCTTTTCAGGCTGCAGGGTACTGCTCACTATTCTATTCAAGCATGTGAATCTATGAAAGACACCCCAATACTGGAGAAGAACAAATGTTACCTGTAAACTGTGGTTCTCCAGTATTGGTCTTTCATAGATTCACATGCGACCCACCCTCCTCCCCTCAGAGGCTCTCTCTCTCTCTTCTCCTCATTAGACTCTTTCGTCACTCTTGTGCTACGAAAATCTGAGGGCCTGAGCCTCTGAGAAGGTTCTAGAGGGTGCTTGCGCCTGATTGGCCGCAGTTTGGACTATAAAAACGACATGGATATGTCAGTAAAGTCATTCCTGGTTTTCAATGCTTTCCTATGTGTCAATGTTAATCCTATGGCACTTTTCACTTGATATGTTATTTTGAACTATATAAAAGTTTATTTATATATGTATCTTATTCTTATATGATTTATGTATGTATCTATATACATGAGACTTATTGCTTTTTATGTACCGTGGGACGACGGAGAATATTCAAGCATGTGAATCTATGAAAGACACCAATACTGGAGAACCACAGTTTACAGGTAAGTAACATTTGTTCTGCAGCTGCAGGCCTCTATTGTTTTCTCTCCTGGAGCTGTTGACACATCTCCCTAGGCGGGCAGAAGGCTGTCTCGTGCCGAGCTTCAGCGAATAGCCACTGGGAAACTGGGCAGCAGAGCGGCTACTTTCTAAAAGTTGCATTTGGCAACATGTTACATTAATTCCGACTTGGGCATCAATCCGTGCCTAATATAACAAGTTGTTTGATACCTTGAGGTACCAACTTTGGTAGTCCGATTCAGAAGTTAGCATAGCTGAGTTGTCAGTGCGTAACTCTGTACTCCCCAATGGAGCTACCAGTCTCACAGTAAAATCAATAATTACAAGTTTTCACTACCAGAACATGTAAAACACATGTTCTCCTTTTTAGGTCTCGGCTCGAAGGCTGCGCTTGCGCAGTCTCGCTCCGAGATTTAATGACTTGGAGAAGAGGGGCTTAAACCCGCCCCTCTTCTCCATTGGCTGGCCTCTTAAATGCTGGCCAGCCATTGGAGAAGATGTTTGTCTCGCAAAACAAGCCCCGTCCTTTTCGGATTCGGGGGCGGTTTTTTTCGATACTTTTCGCTGGGCGTGTTTTTCTCTCCTCCAGCCAATGGCAAGAGGAGAGAAAAAGAAAAACACGCCCCCGAATCCGAAAACGCCACTGCGTTTCTCCGAGGCATTTCTGCTTCACCTCGGAGAAAGGCAGTGATGTGCTTGTTACTTTCTCCTTAGAGCTAAACAATTTGATAAGCGGTGCCTAGCTTAAACTATGGCCATTGATTTTCAACAGATAATTTGGAGGCATCCATACCTGTGACCAGAGGAATAGTGAAATCCCTTATGCCACAAGTATCAGTACTGACTCGCGGAATAACATTCATTGTTATTTTTCTGTCTGGTTTGGTGGTTCTTTTTTTTAGTAATAAGTCGCTCTCTTGTTGTGATCCTAACATACTATTAGTGCCCGTAAGTGTTCACGATTTGTTCTCATAAAACTAAAATCAATTGAAATCAACACCACTGATCATTTTATTATGAAGGCCAGTTACAATTTTTGTCCGAACTCGTCTTTTTAACAGGCGGAAATAAGTCTTTTATTTTTATTTTTACACAATACTGCTGAAACCGCATCTAAACTTAATATACATTTATTGTGGTTTCGTACTAAAAATGCATTCCTCAGTTATTCGTCTGCTGTAGTTTTATTCATAACTACCTCTCACCACTGTCAATTTTGGAAGAGCCTCACTCACTTACCGGGCGCATGCCTAGATGGTACGTATTCCCGAGGCAGATGCAACATCCAAGCGCCCGCAACTGATGCGCCGTGACTCCTTTCATGGTGCCCTGTGTGCCTACGGGCATAAAAACCGACGTAGGTACCTCCCCATGAGGCAATCGCAGCTCGCATGCCCGGGCTTTGGATACTCGGTATTCCGCTAGCACTCGTAGAGAAAGCGGCGCCGCTGTGCCGGTGGAGGCTGCCATGCTGCTACGGATACGACGTCACCGGAATGCGATGGAACCACACAGCAGGCCGCCATCTTAGGAGCTGTACGGAGGAAGTATACTTAGGGCGCAGCCATATGCAAAAAGCGTCACCAAAAGCCATGTAAGAACATGAGCAAGCAAAAATTGTCAATGCTAACATTTTTAGAAAAGTTAAGTGGGAGAATTTTAAAAGTAATCAGGACTCTATATTTTTCCCATTTACTTATATTGAAAGAGAGGCAATTTCAGGCTTGAGACCACCCAAATGAAGATATTTTTGGCTTCAAAGATGATGATCGGGACTCTCCAACCTAAATCTTGTCTAAGGCATGTTTAAAATATAGCATTTAGCAGTCAAGTATAGCAGCCAAAGCCTTTTCAAAACGATAATCTGTATGCCACAGAAAACAAGCATTGGCAAACCCAAAAGGTCTCGCCTTTGGGACCTGTTGGCTTTACGAATGGTTTTTAGGTCTCGGCTCGAAGGCTGTGCTTGCGCAGTCTCGCCCCGAGATTTAATATTTAGGAGTGGGGCTTTAACCCGCCCCTTTTTTTTACCTCTTCTCCATTGGCTGGCCTCTTACATGCTGGTCAGCCATTGGAGAAGAGGTTTGTCTCTCCAAACAAGCCCCGTCCTTTTTGGATTCGGGGGCGTGTTTTTTCGATTCTTTCTGTCCTCTGGAATGTAAACATTCCAGCCAATGGCAAGAGGAGAGAAAGAAAAACACGCCCCCGATTCCGAAAACGACACTACGCTTCTCCGAGGCATTTCTGCTTGACCTCGGAGAAAGGCGGTGGTTTTCATGGCGACTCCCTTGAATGATTGTTGCGCCCCCGACGATTTCGATCGCTGCATCTTGCAGCGGTGATTAAGCTATTGACATTGTAAATAACAATGCCGTTTCTTTAAATGTTGTAAAAACAAAAACATAAACAATAATAATGTCATGAGCAATGCCAATAGCTCTAACTTTAACAATGCCTAGACCGTTGCATTGTAAATGCTTGTTTAATTTGCTGCATCTTGCCGTAGGACTTGATAGGCCTGCCATTGGGGTGACTTACGTACATTAAAAAGGGAGCTTGGGCATTGCCATTGCTTAAAATGGCAATGTCGAGGTAGCAGCTTTAAATTGCTCTACCAGCACTTGTTGTGCCGCTCAGGGTTGCAGAAGAGCTGCAGTCCCTGAGAAGACACTCCAACTTACAAGCCCAGGGCCCCCATGGTACCACATACTAGGGACTTGGAATTATGTGGCAGAAGAGGGCCAAACTAAGTGGCAGGGTTGAGTAAATTATGGGGTAAGAAAAGGCTTATTATGCGGTATAATGCTGCACATGTTTTTATAGTATGACTTCATTATTTTGTGCTTTTGAGCATTGGGTACACCAATTAGTACAATTTTAATGCCCAAATATAGCAGTAAGCAGCAGAAAGGTCACCAGTTAACCTTTGCAAAAGGTCTTCCGCTGTGTGGTAACACATACCGCTGCGTTTTTTGTATCTTTGGAACCGTTTGAGCTAGAAAACATTTTTTGTTAAAATCTGCAGATTGTGCTACTATTGATGGATTATGTGGCAGATGCAGCAAATTTATATTTATGTGAAAATCGCAACGGCCCCATAATCATAATTTCAGTGGCCCTGGGTATAGGTCACTCAAATCTATCTTATGGGTGAGGGCATGCGCACCAAGGTCTGGTTAGCAGGCCTCAGTGCACTCTGAGTAAAAAGCCCAGCAGCATAATTCCAAAGCTTTGGGGGTGACCATACAATAAGAGGCATTTCCTTTCAACACTTGGGAGACAGGTTGTTGTGGGGAGTGGCTCTCTATTAAAACCTCTATCGCAATATAGAAGCTTTTTTCTTAACCCTTTCATGAACACCACCAGTTATTGCTAGAGAATCTGTGTATTTTCAGTCTAGTATTGAATACACCCTTTACCCCTGAGACTGATTGGCTCATCAGCTTTCATGTGAAAACTCAATATCCCGGTATACCACCATCCTATTCTGAACTAGCATCTCAACATGGGTGTTTGATTATACCCTGAAGCAAATCACAAAGCTTATTCGGTGAATTTAGCAACCTTTTCCATGATCTCTGCATTTGTTTTCGCTTCATCTAAAGCAACAGTTGTACCATCCTTTGTAATTAAAGCAGAAAATAATCTAGTAGTAGTTGAGGCGCCCGAATCCTCTGTAAAGAGTCATCACCATAGTGTCTCATAGCATGTGTACCGGGCCATGTTCAAACTAAGGAAAGCATGGATAGTCTTGGGATCCACAAATTAACTCTTTCTGATGGCACTTATACAACAACAGTCCATCGGGAAGTCCAAATTCCTGAGGAAGTAGTTTGAAAGGAATATTCTCTAGCACAATGTTACATTGATTATTTCCTACAAAAACTCTGTAGACGTTTGCTTTATGGCGCTCACAGATAGACCCTGGCTCGGGGACTGCAAGATGAGTGCCATCTGGCATGTTTCTGTTTAAAGGGTTGTTAAACTTTTCAGGGCCCTGGTCTGAAGAGGGTGATACACCGGCACTCTCTGCCCTTGGTAGAAGAGATTAAGGCAAGTGGAGGTGGTAAGAGGATATGGCCTAACGGCTAGAGCTGTCAACCTCGAAGCTGGGAAACCGGGTTCAATCCTCAGCAGGGACTCTCAACATCCTGTGACTCTGGGCAAATCACTTGATCTCCCTGCGCCTAACAAACAAAAAATGTATGCGTCAGTCAGTAACCCAGCTGGTGCTCATGTAAATGGCTCGGATACCTTTGGGTGTAGTTGGCGCTATATAACCTCCCCATCTCCCTCCCTTCCCCCTTAACAAAAAAAATGAGGCTACACGGGCAGAAAAGTGTGTGTATATATATATAATTTTTTCCCATATCAATGCAGCCCCATATAGGAGGCTAAACAATGTGATATAAATAATATAAAAAAATTGATGCATTTGCAGGTACACAATGTAAATATATATCACAGGAGTACAAGTGCAAGTGCACTTGAACTCTTTTTAACGAGTGAATTCATGAAAAACTGTGTAAGATGCAAACATTGTTAGCCTATATGCTGCATTGTAAAGCAATAGCGTAGAAACTGAAACCCATTGTACAGAAAACTGGCACCGTACCTTTAAGGCAGCCATGACCCTAGCTTCCCATCATGCCTCAGTGGTGACAGGTCAGTTGTTCTTTCCGGCACCTTCTGTCAGGACCCTGGATTCACAGCTCTTGCTTTTTTTACTATTCTGTCAAAAACTCCTTGCATTTTTGTGGGTTTTTTAACTTCACTCGACGTCTTTTGACCTTAGGGGGAGGTTTAATCCATTTTTGTGCGACTGGAAAATATTTTTCCTATCAAAAATGCCTTCTTTGTTCGACTCTTGCCCAGCCTCTGGCAAAAAGAAGGCCAAGTCAGACACACATGAGGTGTGCATCATCTGCCTCCCTGAATCGAACTCTTCTGCCTCCTGTGAACACTGCAGGAAGTTATCTAAAAGAACTATCAAAGACAGGGAGAGAATCCGTCTTTATGGCCTCTCTGAAAGAGGTAGGTCTCTAGTAAGGAGAAAGAAGACAACGTGATTGACATCAAGGAGCACGGTCCTGATATGTTCTCCTTCGGCGCCAGGCTTGATGTCGACGGTACCGGCGGCGGAAAAACAATCGTCGAAGTGTTTGATGGCGCAGGAGCTTCAATCTTCAACTTCGAGAGCCAAGCCTCCATTGACGTTAGGAAAGCATCCGGAGTCGAGACAATATCCTCCGCCATCGACTCTTCAGCGACGATCGACGTCAAAGCAGAGATCTTCGACGCCAAGACGTAAGTCACCACCGTCGGCATGGAAACCGAAGCCTCTGTTGACATCTCACCGCAGGTCGACGTCGAATCGCAGGTCGTCGGATCATCAACGGTCGGCGTCGAAGCAGAGGCTTCCGTCGACGTCCGCGCACTTGACGTCAAGGCAGAGCCTTCCGTCAAAGAAAAGATCAACGTCGAGGCAGGAGTATCCCTTGAGAAGATACTCGACGCCGAGACAGGAGTCTCTGTCGAAGAGATGCTCAACGTCGAGGCAGAGCCCTCTGTCGAAGCTGAGAAGTTCAATGTCGAGACACCGATCTCCGTCGAGGCAGTCGGCGTCGAGGCACAGGTCTCCGCCGGGACCGAGAAGGTCGACGTCAAGGCAAAGATCTCCGTCGTGGAGGATGTTGAGGCAGAAGTATCCGTCATTGTCAATTCCTTTAAGTTTCTCTCCGTCCCCATCATTGACGTCAAGAGCAGGATCCCACAGTTCCATCTCCAGGTCTGGATCTCCGGAGGTGGTCATCTCATCCTCCAGTAAACAGACTTCTCCTTCTGGACATCAGCGTTCAGTGGAAAGGGCTCAGTCGGAGGGGCAGAAATCTCCCTCCACACGTCGCTCTCCTGTTAAAGCAGAGGCGAGATGATAGCAGGCATCCCTGCCTTGTACCCCGCTGGATGCTGAAGGGTTCAAAAGGTATCCCATTCACCCATATTGTGGCTTGGGGCTTGTCATAACAGCTTGCAACCCAAGCCCTGAACCGATTGCCGATACCGAAGTGCGCCAGCGTTTTGTCCAAGAATCCCCAGTCCACCCTGTCAAATGCCTTTTCGGCATCTATCAACAGCAGTAGTGCATCCATTTTAGTGCGGTGGGCTTTGTCTATAAGGTGGAGAATAAGTTTGGTGTTGTCACTGCTCTGTCTAAGAGGAATAAAATCTGATTGATCTGGTTCGATAATACCGGGCATTCGTGGACCGAGTCTGGCCGCGCGAACTCCCGTAAATAACTTCAGATCCAGGTTGAGTAGGGAAATCGGCCGGTAGGAGGCACATTGAGTGACGTCCTTCCCAGGTTTGGGAAGAACAATTATATCTGCCGCAAGCATGTCTGGGGGGAATGGATCCAGGGCCCTGAAAGGAATTAAAAAGGACTGGGGCAAGGAGTGGGCAGAACATTTTATAGAATCCGGCTGAGAAGCCATCTGGCCCTAGTGATTTCAGAGGTTTAAGACGTGAATTGCACCTACCACTTCATCGTTCTTAATCGGTGCGTCTAACGCTTCCGCTCCTGTCGCACTCAGAGCTGTTGTTGCAGCTTGTTGGAGATACGCCCCACTATCCACCTCTAGATGTATGTCTTTACTATATAAGGAGTGTAGGAGAGTAGGGTCTGCTTTCTATGTTCACCCCCACTTTTTGCTTTTGCTTCACTGGTTCTCGACTTAGATGTGGCTGTGGGCCTGCTAATCAGACCCACAGCCCAGCTGTTCTCTCTCTAAATTCACACTATGTACTTTAGGTACATAACCCAATTGGTAAGGATCACCTTCTAGGGCCCTGTACAGTGTACCTTAGGTACCCAGGGCATAGGTGTACCCTAGACCTACCAGGGGCTGCAGCATGTATTATGCCACCCCTGGCTGGCCTCCCATTATGACACAACTGGCTGATCACTCAGCTGGGGCAAGGTTGTATAATCACCTCTTGCTTAGGTGTAGTATTCCTATACCTACCTTATATATAGACACATGGGTAACCTATCAGTCACTCCTATGGCAGGCCTTAACAATCCTGAAGGCAGAGTGCTTGGTAACATGTGAGATGGTGCTCTAGCATGAGCTGAGCCTGTCTGCAGCTTTCGGAACCATGTCCTTATAGTTGTTCTATGATATCGCCTACCATATACTCTTAAAGTGCCTTATAATCCTCGCGGTTATGGTAACTATGGTTTGGCTTTATCAAAACAGGTTGTGTAAGGTGTCTAACACTTTGGAATTCTACCCCCACACCATTGCTGGCGATGAGGATAGTATTCCTCCCTTCTAGAGGGAGAAGACATGTTGAAGACCTACTACCCGGTTAAAGTTAACCAGAGCCCCAGCATCACAAAATGGATGCTGCTGCCACAGACACAAGTCTGACCTCCTGCTGCTGGGAGTCCTTCCAGCGAGGGAGGCTTGGACAGTAGGTTTCCTGCCTTGGGAGGTGCTAGCACCACCCTAGACAGGCCTTAGTGTAGTGGGCGGGATGAATGAAACGAGACACTGCCTGGGGCACACAAGGTGTCCCATGCATAGTCCGGTTCAAACCGGTGCTGGGGCACTCAAGCCCCAGTCCTGGCGCGAAACTGGACAAAGGGAAGGGGGTGTAACCACCCCCCTCCCTGGTCCCACCCATAGGAGGGACCTAGCAGGTAACACAGCCCCCCAGATTAGTATAAGAGTGGGAGCTAAATCCCTAGGACTTTTTGATTATCCTGATAACTGAAACTTGAACAGAAACTCTGGACCTTCGACATTCGACTACGGAAGAAGACTGAAGAATCTCCCTTGTGGCCAAGGAGTGGCCACCCTGTGCAAACAGGCACCATCAAGCGACCTGCCGTTTGCTTTGCTCAACGTTCTACGAGGAACCGACTGCAGAGCCCGACCAGCGCCTTGACTTCCAGACTTCTCCGACCCTGATCCACATCCACAGCAAAGCTGAGATCCGTGGAGGCGACGAGAGACGTGGGACCGGCTACCTGGGAAAATTGGCTACTTGCTTCCAGCGCAGCTTCTGAGGCATCCTCGAAGTTGTGCTCTGGGGATTGAGAAGCCCCAACCCCGAGCACCATCTGCACCGAAAATCAGCCCTCCACACTCCACAAGTTCTGCGTGGGGCCCTTCTGCATTTTCCTGCTCGACGCGTCTGTCCGGTTGCTTGCCCGTTGGCTAGTGACCTCTGCGACGACGAACCTTTGACTTTCCACCGCTGGTTTTACTCCTCCAGACTGGCCCTTGCTTCCCTGTGAAAGAGAAGCACCTCAGGCCTTCCTGGTCTGCAACAGAAGCGAATCCTTCATTCTGCGTGGGTGGCGCTTGCCAAGGCTTGTTGTGTCCCAACTCGTCATCGACGCCGCCGACAGCAAGAGCCCTCGTGGGACAGCTCGCCTCCTGGTTCTGGTCGTCCTCGACGTCTCCTGGTACCCGTGGCTGCTGCGACAAGCTTCACCTCTTCACCTGCATCTTCACGACATCGCCTGGTTCCTTCCCGGCTCCTGGCTGGTGACCTAGACTCTGTCCCCTCTGCTTGCAGGTATCCTCCTTCTTGATTCCATCCTTGGAATCCACCGGACACTCTACACTGACTGCCTGTCAGCATCTTTTCTTCAGGCATCCATAGGAGTCGACGACGAAACCCGACGCAAGTTCACACCTATACACCCGCAGCCCGTGGGCTAGGTAACTTGAGTACTCCGGTGCTCACAAGGGTATTGACTAGCCTAGTGTCTAGTTTCCAAGTCTCTAACTCCTAGTTCCTTCCGAAGTGTCCTAAAACTCTTAACTTCTAAATGCTACTATTTCTATCGACTTTGACGCATTACGCGTGAGTGTTTCCACTCTGCACCTGAATCCCGTGGGCCTCCTACTGCCTAGCAACTGATAGGATAGTGTAGCCCCAGCGATTCCCTAGGCCTAGGCCTAACCTGTGTTTGTGACAGTGGTTCTTATACCACTTACTTAGTATATGGTTTGCGTGGCCCCTAGGGCCTAACTGTATTACTTACCTGTGTGACTTATGTATGCTTAAATAAGACTGTGTTGTACTTACCTCGAATCTCATAAACAGTGCTGAGGGTATTTTGACTAGAATAAATACATTCTATTTTTATAATATATCTGTTGTGGTGTCCTTTCATTTGGTATTCAAGGGGTTGCAAATGGTATAACAGCTGGCTTCACATGCCATACAGAGTTTAGCCTAAGACTGCTCTTGTCCATGCTACCACTAGAATAGTTGGTCTATAAGGTTGACTTTACAACCAATCACCATAAGGGTTGTTTGGACTGATACAAGGTGTACACAAAACTAGTGACATCATATATCAGGCCAACTTCTCACAAGGAGGCGAAGAAATCCCGAAGGGTTTCGGCTATCCAGGTATCGTGCTCTACCTTCTCACCCGTGATAGTATGAAGGGCCATGATTTTAGAACGCTGAGTGCGGGCTCTAAGTGTACTCGCTAAGAGACGTCCCGTTTTATCTCCCCCTATATAATTGGTATGTTTGAGCCGCAGGGCCGCGTGTTCAACCCTGTCCTGGTCTAAGCTGGCTAACTGCGCTCTGGCTGCTTTCAGCTGACGCCATACTCTAGGGGCGCTTGTTCGACTGCGCACTCTCTCTAGCTCGACTACCTTTGCCGTAGGGAGTCTCTCTTGTCTTTCCGTTCTCAAGCCTCCGCAGCGGAGATAGCTATCAGCTCGCCCCTCACCAC
Source organism: Triturus cristatus (assembly GCF_964204655.1). NCBI lineage: Eukaryota > Metazoa > Chordata > Amphibia > Caudata > Salamandridae > Triturus > Triturus cristatus. The sequence goes on along the minus strand of NC_140579.1, from coordinate 141,870,872 downwards.
CGCCTTAAGGGCCCCCCAAATTGCTGCCAGGGACGTGTCAGGATTGTCATTCATTTCAAAATAGTCAGTGATGCGTTTGTGTATCTGTTTGGCTACCCCCTCGCGTTTAAGTAGGTTCTCCCTTAATCTCCATCTCCCCATTTGTCTGTGAGTCGTGGGGTCATTGAGTGTCACCACTTCCGCGTCGTGGTCAGATAGTGCAGCTGGGATAATGTCCACTGAGGATACCAGGGTGTTTAACTCTGAAGACCCAATAAAGTGGTCTAGTCTGGCATACGTGCGATGTGCGTGGGAGTAAAAGGAGAACTGTGTGTCCCTGGGGTGGGCCTCCCGCCACATGTCTACCAGCCCCCTGTGTCTCAACCATTCCTTCCCATCTATCGATAGTGCCCCTGTTTGTCCAAAGCGTTGGCCCGACCTATCCTTCTCCAGGTCCATAACCAGATTGAGATCACCTCCTACCAATATCTGCCTTTCTTGGGTGCTGAGAATCTGACATGGCTCCTTTAAGGAAGTTCTCTTGACTTGAGTTGGGGGCATATAGGGATCCCACCACTACAGGAACTCCACCCACCCATATCCTGTATGCCAGTAGTCGGCCTTTGATCTCTGCCACTTTTTCTCCCACTTTGCCCCGTAAGTGTCTGGCGAACAATATAGCTACCCCCGCCTTCTTTTCTGATGTAGAGTAGTAAAATTGTTGGGGGAAAGCGCAAGACCTCATTCTGTGCCAATCTCTTGAGAGAAGATGCGTTTCTTGTAGAAGGCATATCAAGGCACCGGAGTTCTCCGGATAAGACAATATAGCACGTCTTTTAATGGGATTATTTAACCCTTTCACATTGAGCGTGATTACCTGAAGGGTATGTCGTGACATGGGGCCCACCTGTGTAGTATGCTGTGTCCGTGGAGGACTGCCCGTTCTATACGTGTGCCCATTCCCCTGCGTCGTGGTACTGTCCTGCATTGATGCAGGGCCTCGTCTCTGCACATCGGTTCCCCCTCCCCTTCCCCACCCCTGTCCCAACAACCTGCACTTTCCCCCCCTCCACCCGATCCCCTCTGAACCCCCAGTCTCCCTCCCTAGCCAAACAACCCCAAAGTTTTGCCATAGTCCAATGCCCGTCAATCCCGATTGCGGAGATATGGGGAAGAAAAAGGAGTTAGGTGAACGTGTGAACCAGACGACCCGGCTCCCTGCCCCCTAACCCCCGCCAGCGTTGGTTCAATGCATTTGTGTCCCCCGTGCCAGTTAAAGGCTGTCCGGCGATACAGTATCTTGTGACACCGCTGCTAGGGCCGCCCTCCTTTCTTGTGTCATGGTATCGTGATCTGGTCACGATGCCGTCGGAGGCGAACGCGTACTTCCCACTCTCTGCCAGCCTCCCCCGTAAGACCGCTGTGTGCGGTTAGGCGACACGTCTTCGCCTCGCTGTTCTAGGCGTGCCTGTGCATCCTGAAGAGAGCGCATTTGATGCAGCTTGCATTGCCATTGAAAATCAAGCGAAAGGGGTGACCCCAGGAATACGGCACTCCTTTCTCTTTTAAGAATTTTGTCACGTCCCTGAACGCTTTTCTCTTCTGTAAGGTAATGGAGGCCAGGTCTTGATAGAGCGCTATGGAGCGGCCTTGATACTGGAGAGGTTGTTTCAACCTTGCTTCGCGTAGTATACGTTACTTGAGCGGAAAGTCAGGTAGGAAGGCTAAAATGTCCGGTGAAGGGGCTGCCGCCCGTTTCGCGATACCCACCCGATGCGCTCTGTCAATGCGAATGTCGAAATCAGAGGGCACCCCCAGTATCTCTCGGATCATGCCCTGTCGGTATCGGGTGACATCCGCCCCTTCTTTCGTCGTAACGCCCCTGACGCGTATGTTACGCCTTGACCGATTTTCTAGGTCCTCCGCGTGGGCCTGCAAATCCACCTTTTAGGCGGATGAGATCTTGTTGTAGGTGCTCTATTTCCTCGCTTTTGGTCTGCTCACCATCTTCTATTGCAGCCACCTGCTCCCAGAGTTCGTCCACATCAAGGCGTATCTTTCACCTCGCCTGCCACTTCATGCTTGAGCGTTTGAAAATCTTCTCGGAGGGTGTTAAAAAGGGATTCAAGAAATGCCAGAGTTATTGGCACCTCCCCATCTTCTTGTTCCGCCTGTGATTGGGGGACCAGGGAGGCACGACCTCCTTTTTCCCCCCGATGTGGCGCCTTTAGTAAGCATGTCTTTCAGCGATCTCTCCCGTCTCTTCTTCACAGTGGACATAGCGGGGCCCTCCGTGCATCTGCTATGGTCAGCACGTGTGTTGCGGGTGGGTTCCTCTGAAAGTGCAGAGGCTCCTCTGGGGGTGTTAGAAGGCAAGCGGCCCCTGGACCCGCGTCTGTGCGTTGCAACGGGGTTCCGCTACCTTTCCATTCCGTGCAGAGTGCCCAACTGGCTCAGGAGTTCCCTTCGGGCCACCACAGCGGCGTTCCTTGCCACAATGCTTTTTCGTGCTCGAGATGATGCATGCGCGGCTGGCTGTGAGTCGTTCCTTTATGCGTGTCTCCCAGAGCAGCTTGCAAGTCCTGCCGCCAGGCCGCAGAGACACCCACCATGCCAGCCCCGGCATCAGTCCCCCTCTTTTCCGCCGAAATCCAGACCCAAGTAGCAATGGTGGCCCAGACCCCAGAGCTAGGCACACCGCCCAGAGATGCTCGGGATAACCTCGTATGGGCTCGCAGGTGAAGGCCCTGTCGTGGGCTGGACAGCCCCTGCGTCTGCTGCTGCCACTGCCGTGAAGGGACACTGCCGCCCTCGTGCGCATTGCTGTTCTGTCCCCACCCTGAAGTGGCCCCGCTTCTGGGTCAGCAGTCTAAACGTGGGAGCCGCGTCCTGTGCAGACCCGTTGGTGTCTTATGCCCCTTTGAAAATGTGGGTCGCAAACGAGGAGTTCGCGGTCCGCCACTGCTGCTGGGAGCCCCCGGTGGTGTGCTGCCTTGGCGTGCTCTGCTAGCGTGGTGCGGGGTCCGGGAGCTAGGGAAATGTAAGGCTGCCCGGGGGGGGGGTTGCGCAGCGGCCCGCCCCTTGGAGGGCGGCCGCCTTAGTGCCACAGGAAGGCACAGGGGTGGGAGGTCGAGTCCCTGGGCTAGTCCGGGGGAGACCCCAACAGATAGCGGTGTCCGGCGAGGGCGGGGAGGAGACAGGGGTACATATACTGTCTCCGCCCCCTCCTCGTCCTCTTGCAGAACATAGAATTGGCAACATTGTGCTAGGAAAGGATGAGCATCATTAAGGTATTGAACCATGGGGAGAAAGTGTTGTGGATTTCGTGCTCAATAGGAGCAAGAGAATTGCATTCGGTTCATCTAGCTACAGGTACGGTCGACAGCACCAGAAACTGTAAAGCTGCTATGTTCGCCCGGGACTGGGTTGCCTATGCCATCTAACTTTACATCCAGCCACTGAGTATGCAAAGACATACTTGCGATGGTGCAATGGACACTCAGCAGTAGAGTTAGTTGAGTGTCATCATACCCCGATATAACGTCAGTGTTAAAACGTAGGTTGTGGCCACACTCCACCAGGCACTCTAGGGCTGCTGGGGTGGGAGTGTGCCAGTGCCAAGAGGGTGCGGGTTGCCTGGTTAGGGCGGCTGGTTTGGGAGGGAACACTAATACGGATCGCCACAGAGCACATTTTTGCAGTCATAGATGGCTGTATTGATACTTTTATGGCATGGTGCCAGTTGCTTTAGTGATGCACATGTTTCTTGGCTGTGTCAGGAAAATCCAGAATGCATTGCTGGTGGTCAGCCTGTTGTCCCGCTTTTCATAGGTGTCTTCAGCTCAGGCATGGCCAAGCATGGGTTAGAGGCCGGGGGTCTGCCCTGGGGATTCGTGTTAACAGGCAGGTGATGCAGCAGAACTTAGAGGGGCTTGGATCGGCCCCTGGTTTCAAGGGCAGAGCCTGGTCAGCTCACTAATAGCCTGTCCTTTAGTTCGACATACTGGGACATTCATAGTGAGTAACGGTAGGGGGTGACTTCTCCCGCCCTTTAGCACTGCCTGGCAGCTATGCAGGCTGTGGAAGTGGCCTTCCCACGGGGGCGATTGGGTCCATATGTTTGGGGCAAACTCCTAGGAGGCATATTTGGGCTGCTAAGCAGCAGGAGTACCACTGGCATTCCCAGTATTAACATAGTGAGGATTTATGCTTTGGTTCCCCCCTGGGTCACGCTGTCCTGTCTGCTCGCTGGTATGTTGTCAGAACTTTGGAAGGGCTAGGCTTCACATAGGGTGCTGACTGTCGGAAGGTGATGGTAATACTCCGACTAGGGCTAGACTCCGATTACTGAGGTAAGAGGAAGTAGAGCGGTTTTGTCTACTCTTACCTCCACCCGCGGGCACTTCCTGGCAGGAGTGGCTTGTCATAGGTATTGTTCTTCAGCCATGCAAAGGTAACATTGGACCAACGCCTATGTTAGGTTTTGGGTCACATCAGTCAAAATCCACGGGGAGTTTTGATAGAATGGGGGCACTTGCCTGAGGTGGCATGCCGGCTCCGGGCCTGCATGGGCTAAGACTGGTTTGGCTGACCAGTTATCAGCATGTTGTTTGTTAAAAGGCATATTTGGTTTTGGCTTCATCAGGAAAGGTCTTATTCATGCCAAATCCACAGGGTGCCGGGAGGGAGATGGGGTACACCTCTCTAGTTGAAGCATGGAACTTTGCCTACTGGACTTAGGGGAAGCTTTGGCTGCAGCAGGTTGTAAGTAATAGGCTACCTTGGCTAGAAGCCCGCTCTGGAGAAGCCAGTGAGGTGTCAATAGCGCCATGCGCAAGTTCACTGAGCAAAGAGGCTTTGGCTTCATCAGGCATGGCCTTTACACGCCAAATCAACAGGGTTATGGAGGGTGATGGGTGCACCTCTCCACTCTAGGCATGGATTTTACTTGCCCTTGGTGATGCCTTGGCAGCTGCGGGTTGCGAGTAGACTGGACCTAGGGGAAGCTTTGGCTGCAGCAGGTTGGAAGGAAATAGGTCTACCTTGGTGGGGGGGCCCTGGTAGTGACGGTGGCCACTCCCAAGGCTGTGGAGGAGTTACAGGGCGATCCAGGGTCTGCACGTACCAAGGGGTACATCATGCAGCAGCACCGCGGGGTGCTAAGCCAGGATACCCAGGGATGTTTTAGCGTGTCCCCTGGAAGAACGCCGGCGCCCCGTTAACCGAAAGGCGGTTGTGGGTCTGAGCAACCGGGGGCTGCCATGTATGCTCCGCCCACCCATCACGGGGGGGCGTGTGAAGCAAGTGGACTGGTGGTCCACGGATGGGAGGGGTGGACCCTCCCAATATTTGGTATACACCAGTTGGCGTCGCCATGGTGACTCTAGGCTTATCAGACGGGCAGGCGGCATAGTGCTGGCCTGCCCTGGGATCGCCCGTAAGATAACCCACCTTGTTTGCATATTGGTTATGCTAATAAACCTGCAGCAATATTTCACCACTTACATTAGTGTCGTGTGTTTTATTTGTGTACTTATGTGCTTTGTGATAACTGTTGCCGATATTGGCACTATAGCTTTTGCCGGTGTTAACGGCTCCCCCTGGAGCCGATCGCCTCACCTTCAGGGCTGCTTCAGTGTTGGCGCGGAGCTCCGCTTCTTCCTCTGTTCCTGCTTCCGGAATTGAAATCGCACCCAAATAGGCCTGCAAGCTGCATCCACGAGGGCAAGCTGCGGGTCCGGCGCCAGCTGCCGCGGTATTTTCTGGTGCACTGCGGTTGCTCTGGCGCTGGTTCGCTGGACGCTGCCTCCTTGTACCGCTGTCAGATCAGGCTGTTCCCCTTCTGACTAGAGGCCGTGTGTCTCCCTGGGTCCTCCGCTCTACCGCGCTCTCGGAGCGGACGTACCCTGGAGGGCGATAATCGGCGGTATACCTTGCAGGAATACGCTCTCGTGGTAGGATCTATACCCCCGCTCATCGTATCGCCACTTGCGGGGCCCGACGGGGGGAGTTTCTGAAGATTTGGCTGGAAAAGGGGCCCGGGTGCGAGGAGCTGCGGAGTCTTGTGGCTGCTCAGGACGCCATCTTGGCCACGCCTCTAAAGTTACACATCACTATATTTAACGGCTGTGCTGGTGATGTGCAGGACTTGTTTGGTTCCACACCAGCAAGGCAGCATGTAGACCCACTCAGCAGGCTCGCGTTCTCTGTTAGACATTCAGGTAAGATTAATTGAACCTGAGAATGAAAACTATAAACCTATTGTGGATGCTTTCTGCAATGCTTTTGTCATCATTCAACTGTAAATTCAACTTAGCACTGGGGGGGGGGAGAGGGGAGGGGGGGGGGGTGTTGAGAGCAGCATTGTGTGTCATCTCATGACTATTTTGTATGGGCTCAGTTTTGTTTTCCACAAATGAATTACTCCGAGGGTCCATAATGCTAGTGTGGGGAAAAGTACTGGCTGGTTCCTGTTGTTGATTTATGTACTGGTTTTGTTTGTGTGTCCTTTAAAATGTCACTTCTTCTTTCTGCTTCACTTTACAGCAACGTTGTGGAGGTGCATAGCATCAATTCTGAGTCTGACAATGATGAAGGAAATCTCTCTTTGGACCTCCATGTCACCTGCGTTTCTCCAGACACCGCTGGTCCTCTGATTGATTCCACGCAAGACTCTGCCTTTCTAACCCTTGTGAACAGCTCCCCGTTCAGCTCTAGACAGCAACACAAAAGTACAAAGGTGAGGAGTGAGTTTGTGCAGAACGCCTACTTTTTAGGTCTCGAGCATAGCACTGCTCGCGCAGCGAGAGACATCTTGTACGGGGGTTTAAAATCGCCCTAGGAATCGCACACGCTTGTGCGTGTGCTTTTCCTTTTGGGCCATGCCATTGGCCTTTGCGTGCGTCTTTAATAAAAAGACCGCACGCAATTGGCCAAATGCGGGTGCACTGCTCTGCCCTTGGCCTATTGGTGTCTATTACGCGCACCAAAGGCCATGTGGTTTCAATTATCGTGCCCAGACACGGGCGCGATAATTGAAACCACATGGCTCGCTGTGGTGCGCGCGCGCACCACTCGCGGGCTTGTTTGTTTCACAATAGCGATCGCTTTCGCGGCGTGCAGTGACTCACCCCCACTCCCGCCGGGCTCGAGAACATCAAGACTCACCCGCAGCGTGTCCAGGCATGGGGCGGGTGAGCAACGATTCACCGCCTGGCGCAGGTAGCCCTTGCCTCGTTTTTGTCTATTTCTAACTATTTATTGCTTAACTTTTTCTTCAGTTTTGCCAATTTTTCTTTTCTTTCTTTTTTTCTTATTCGTTCCTGGTTTCTTTTGTCAGTTCCTTCCTCCTTTCAGATTTTCTGCTCTTCCTGTCTTAATGCAACTCTTCCAGTCTGCTCGTTTCTCCTTAGTTTTCCCAGACCTTTCATGTGTTTCTGCCGTTCCTGCGTCTTGCACTCCTGCTCTGCTTCTAAGAGTGCTTTAGGTGGCGGCATATAGCTGCTCTATTACTTATAATTACTCCAGTATTGGTAACTTTCATAGATTCCCATGGCTTGTATCATTCCCCGTCGTCGGAATGGGAGTCTCGGTAACCAAAATACCATAGCAGTAGCTATAAAAGAGATAGAAAAAGGCCTAGGCCTCATCTCCTTTTGTAGCATATCCACCTCTTTTTGTAAAAGAGACCAAAATAATGTAACAACCAATCAGATTAGCCTCACCCCATAGAACGCTACTGAGAGAGCCTCAGATGTTCTACCGCATGTTGTGCAAGGGAGTCTCCTTTGAGCTCTGCACACTTCAACTCTATTCTACTGTTTTTTCAGCAGTTTTTTTGCTTCAGGATTGTTGGGTATTTCTTCTGGGAATGTCTGACAAAGAGAAAAAAGCCCTTTTTAAGGCTTGTTCCACCTGTGGCAAGAAAAGGTTGTATGTGGAGGACAGGCATAAAGACTGCATCTACTGCCTGTATCCTGACCACAAGCAGCGGACTGCAAAATCTGCCATACCTTTCAACGAAGACTCTCCAGGACCGTGATGGTCGCCTCCTCACCTGGCTCCAAAAGCTGAAGTCGAGGAAGGAAACACTGTCAAGTGACAGCGAAGATTCATCATCTGCCACTACGTCCAGAAAGTCAGTGAAGAGGGTAGGACTTCCTCATCAACATCTACAGAGCGTCACACAAAGGCCTCAAAAAAGACCCCGTGAGTCTGAGAGCCTGAGTCATAGCAAATCTCCTCACTATGGTACAAAGGAGAGGGAAGGACTGCCTTCAACAGCAGCAGTGGTGGAGTCTGCTTTAACTTTCAAAAAGCCTTCTTCTCTAACATCTAAGAAGTCTGACAAAGATAGTCGTCGACGATGCTGCGAAAAACTCAGTCGACGAAGGCGGCAAAGGTACAAGTTAAAACTGTACCAACGTCGACGGGCTTGTCGACTTTATCTCCGAGTCTCCATCTGTTGACGCCGGTGTCGATGGACTTGTCGCCGACTAGGTCATCAACGTCGACGAAGATGTCGACGAGGGTGTCGTCGTCTAGGGCATCAACAACGATGACAGCAAGAGTGTCGACTGTCTCGTCGACGACGGTGTCGACGACGCCCATCTCTTCATCGACGATCTGCTCGTCGTCGCTGGATCTTCCGTCGACTACCTCGTCGGCGATGGTTTCTTTTTCTTCTCTGCTGCCGACGGTACCGTCGACGACAAGAATCACCATTTCTTTGAAGAGCATCACACCGGACATGACTTCGCCAAGGAGGCCTCCCGCGCTGTTGCTAGAAGAGGAAGAGGATTCTGAGCGAGAGGATCATTCTTTTGGCTATGTCAATAGTCCCTCACAGCTTCTAGTCAACTGCCAGGACGCTGATTCTGAAGGTGAATACATTCATGGGCATTCATATCATCACTCTTTTCATCGTCAGGAGGACACTAGCCAGGAGAGGATTTCTGTTCCTACTTCCCTCTTGGCGGATCTTCAGGGCATGTTACTGGACTATCCGAGGAGATTCTCCCAGCCTCCTCCTTCTTCCCTTCCTTTGGTGCAAGATGCGTCTTCTCCGCCAGCTTCTTCTGTGGCTTTGCCAAGGCCACCGTCCCAGATAGTATCACAGCCACAAGTCACCAGCCCAGTTATACCTACGGTGGTTCCATAGGTGCAGGATGATTCCTCGGATGAGGATCACGGCGATGTCAGCAGGCCGGACCAGTGTGTGGAATGGGATGATTATGTGATACCGGACCCAGCTTCTCCTACACCGCAGTGCAGTTGATTCTCCCCTGGCAGACATTGGGGGGCCTCACACAGATTTCAACTTCCCATGCCTTCAGTTCAATCTGAGTGTTTTCTTTATGATTTTAAAGAACCTTATAGGAAGACGGTCCGTCCATTCCAATTGTCAACCACGTCTGGGAGGAAGGCATAAGGGCAATGAAGAATCCGGCTACTGTCATTCCAGTCTTGCCACGTCTGGACAAAAAATACAAGGCCCCTGACGACAGTCCAGCATCCTTTATAGGTCAACCGAAGCCGGATTCGGTGATATCGCAGGCGGCTTAGAGGAAATCACGCAACCCTTCTGCGCCCTTTACTACTCCTCCTGATAAAGAAGGCAGATGCCTAGATAATGCTGGGAAAAGATTTTCCTCAATGGCAAATCTGTCGATTAGAGCGGCGAATGTGTTGGCGATTCTTGGCAGATATGATCGTCAGATGTAGTGTGATCTCTCACCATTTCTAGACCAGCTGCCTCAGGAGTCCATGGTGGAAGCAAAGAAAATCTTGCAAGAGGGAGAGGTTACATCAGCTGAGATTGACTACGCAATGGACGTTGCCACAACGGCTTTCTGCTCGCTGGCAGGTGCAGCTGTTCTTCGTCGCCAAGGCTGGCTCAGGGCGACGTGGTTCCGGCCGGAGGTCCAAAACAAAATGCTGGACCTTCCGTTTGATGGGGCGGCATTATTTGGTAAACATATTGATGATGCCTTCCAAGACATCAAAAAGGATACAGAGACAGCGAGATCCTTGGGAACCCTACAATATCGAAAGATTCCTTTCCGTGGAGCCAGAGGAAGAAGTACTACAACCTACAGGGGTTCATACCAGCAGCAACGATATTCTACTTATAGTTCAACGCCTCAGTCTTATCGTCCATCTTACCATCAAAGTCAAGGCCAGACCTCTTCTTTTTCTAGGTCTAACTCTAGAGGGAAACCGAATCGCCAGGGACGTGACACCACTAAACGACAATAGCGGCGTTCTGGCTCTTCCTGCTGTACCCTCCTCCCCGACAAAATCTGTGGGTGGCAGGGTATCTCAATACCTCCACAACTGGCAACGGATAACATCAGACCGTTTGGTACTCAACATCATTCAATGTGGCCATACGCTGGAGTTTGTTCATTTTCCACCTTCCAAGCCCCCTGCTGCCATGCCTTCGAAACATCTGCGGCTCGAAGTTCATCAGATGCTCCTCAAGGGAGCTGTAGAGCCGGTCCCCTTTTCTCAGAAGGGAGAGGGTTTCTACTCCAGATTTATTCTGGTCAAGAAAAAGCTGGAGAAGTGGCGCCCCATTTTAGATCTCAGGGAGCTAAACACCGATCTCATTAGACAATCCTTTCTGATGGTGTCTCTCCAGGACATTTTACGTCTCCTCAACCCTGTGGACTTTATGGCCACTCTTGATCTCAAGGATGAGTATTTTCACATACCCATTCATCCAGCCCACAGGAGGTTTATACGGTTTACAGTAGCCAAGAGCCACTTCCAATTCAATGTTCTACTGTTTGGACTTCGGTCTGCTCCGAGAATCTTTACCAAGGTGCTGGCGCTCGTGGCAGCCTTCCTCAGGAAGCAGCATTTCCAGATCTTCACCTACCTAGACGATTGGTTGCTGAAGGCCCCGACCAGACGTGCAGCAGAAGATAGTCGATGCATGTACGCGTCTGTTCAGCATTCTGGGCCTGACTCTCAACAGGGAGAAGTCATATCTCTGTCCGTCCACGGAAGCACGATTCCTAGGGGCCATCCTGGACACTTCTCTCAACAAGGCTTCTCCATCCTTCAAAAGGCAAGAGAAACTGATGTCCATGGCTCAGCTGTTGCGAAGAAGAAAGTATCTTTCAGTTCACTGTTACAAATCCCTGCTAGGAACAATTTCCTCTTGCATTCCTTTAATACCTCACTGCAGGTTGTGGATGCGTTCACTTCAGGAGCAGCTCGACCTGCAGTGGCGACAAGTAGACGGATCCTTCGACAAGGTGGTGATAACTCCTGCTATGAGAAGGGCCGCTTTGTGGTGAAGGAAGAGAATATATCCCAAGGTCTATCCTTCGTAATCCAGCTCCTCAGGTAGTGACTACAGATGCCTCGCTGGAAGGCTGGGGCGCGGTGCTACAGGACTTGCATGTAAGCGGACATTGGTTACCCCAGCACTGCCTTCTCCATATCAACCTCCTGGAACTCAGGGTGATTTGTCTGGCACTACAGGGCTTTCTTCCACGTCTGCATGGGTTGACGGTTCTCGTCCGCATGGACAATAACATGGCCATGCACTATATAAACAAGAAGGGGGTACCAGATCTCTTCCGTTGTCACAGGAAGACCAAAAGATTTGGGAGTGGGCTATCCTGCACGGAATATCACTGAAGGCAGAACATCTTCCAGGAGTACTAAACGAAAAGGCGGACATGCGCAGCAGACTGTCGTCAGTCAGCCACGAATGGGAACTGAACCAGACTGTCTTGGAGGAAATTTTTCACCGGTGGGGCAAACCCTCAATAGATCTCTTTGCCACCTCGGAGAACAAAAAATGCCAGTTTTATGCCAGCAAGCGACACCATCGCGGATCGCTGGGGAATGCGCTTTCGATATTTAAATACGCTTCTCCCTCCCCCATTCTGTTGATAACCAGAATACTCAGGAAGATGAAAACCGAGCCGTGCAAGATGGTCATATTAGCTCCAAAGTGGCCGAGGCAGTTCTGGTTCACGGAACTTCACCTCCACGGCTTCTACGGATGGTTCCAGACCTTCTCACAATGTCCCACGGCCAGGTCTGGTATCGGGACCCTCGCTCCTTACACCTGTCAGCGTGGCTCCTGAGCAGCAAGAGTTTCTTGGACTAGATCTCTCGGAGGAGATTACGGAGGTTCTCTCTCAGGCTAGAGCTCCTTCTACTAACAAGACATACCATTTAAAATGGAAATGATTCTGTATTTTGTCAGCAGGAGGGTTTCGACCCTTTTTCGTCTCAACCTCACCAAGTTCTTCCATATTTCCTGTATTTGGCTAAAGTGGGGCTGGCTCATTCATCCATAAAGGTTCATTTGGCAGCACTCTCTCGCTATAGACGCACTGCATCTGGACCTTCTCTCTGGTCAGCCAGAATTGTCAAACAGTTTCTCGAAGGCCTCTTTAGAGTCTTTCCTCCAGTGAGGCCTCCGCCCCCTACGTGGCATTTGAATTTGGTACTCACCCAGCTGATGAAGCATCCCTTTAAAATCGATTCAGCAGATGAAATTACTCTCTTTGAAGATGCCGCTCCTTCTAGCTCTCACTTCTGCAAGAAGAATTGGAGAGCTTCAAGCTCTGATGATCCAGGAACCCTTCCTTCAATTCAAGAGAAATACTGTGATTCTACGGACTAATCCAAGGTCCATACCTAAGGTGCCTTCGGACTTTCATTTAAATGAGCCTGTGATTCTTAAGGCTTTCTTCCCTCAGCCCTCTACGCCGGCAGAAAGAGCACTCCACTCTCTGGATGTGCAGGGATGTTTGAAAAACTGTCTGGACCGTACTAAAGACTTCTGAAAATCTTCTCAAGTGTTTGTTTCGTTCAGCGCTCCCCGCAAGGGATTGCCCATGTCCAAGCAGGGTATTACTTGGTGGGTGGCCAGTGCTATACGTTTGTCATTCAGCAGCGGGCAAGCCCCTGGAGGGTAGAGTCCGAGCACATTCTACAAGGTCCATGGCTTTTTCTACGGCCCTCTTTGCTGGGGTCCAGATCAAAGATATCTGCAGGGCTGCAACTTGGAGCAGTGTGTACACCTTCACAAGACATTACTGCCTGGGGGCCTCAACACAGGAAGACACGACTAGGCCAGGCAGTCCTGAGGAACCTCTACCATCGAGTGGTGAGCTTCCCTCCTCCTTTCTTTCTTGTTATTGGAACATTTTGATTTTGGGTTATATTTGCTATTTATTCTTATGTTATTGCACTGTTTGTTAATGTTTTTGGCTTGATGCATTCTTTTTTTTTTTTTTTTTTTTAAAGAGAGGAGAGGGTGAAACAACGAGAGCAAAATGTGCTTCTGACTGCTAGCTACTCTGATACAAGCTATGGGAAACTATGAAAGTTCCTATACTGGAGTAAGAAAACAAGTTACTTACCTGTAACTTTGGTTCTCCAGTATTGGTAACTTTCATAGATTCCCCTGGGAAAGCTCAGCCTTTAGCAGGTTTTATTATACTGTTACACAATGGCTATGAAAATCTGAGGCTCTGAGTTTCTCTCAGGAGGGATCTAGGGGGTGAGGCTAATCTGATTGGTTGTTGAATTATTTTGGTCTCTTTTACAAAAAGAGGTGGATATGCTACAAAAGGAGATGAGGCCTAGGCCTTTTTCTTTCTCTTTTGTACCTACTGCTATGGTATTTTGGTTACCGAGACTCCCATTCCGACGACGGGGAATGATACAAGCCATGGGAATCTATGAAAGTTACCAGTACTGGAGAACCAAAGTTACAGGTAAGTAAATTGTTTTCTTACGGAGTGTCTCTGCCTCAGGAGGATACAGCATATACTGCGAACCCCTCCCCCCGCCACCCCGCTCAAACCTGCCACTCCCCCACCCCGCACCTCTCTCGGCCCTGCGTGTCCTTATACACGTCCCAGACTGTGCGCAATTAAACGAGAGGTCCCTGGAGTCTCACAGTGCATCAACATTGTTAGTCAGGATAATTCGGAACTCGTCTGAGTCACCCAATCAGGGGCTGTCCCTCCCAGCTGATCTCTGCCCCCTTCCTTTTGACTAGGAACAGGGAGGGGGGCTGGGGGTTCAGGAGCTCTGCCCTCTGCCTAATTCTTCTCAGTGGCGGGACCACTTACCGAAAACAAAACAAACTCCCTCCTCGATGCGGCTGGAGTTGGTGTAGTGAGTCGATACAAAAAAAAAAAAGGATCATTAAAAAAAAAAAATGTATTAATGTATTGGGTGATTTGAAGTGCTGCACGTCACAGATTTCAGAAATAAAAATCAAGAAAAGGTCTGATTTTTACAAACGGTGGCGATAGCCTGGTACGCATGTTAGAAGTAATACATTTTTATATTTTTATCTATTGATATTTCAATAACGATAAAATAGCAAAACCCATGCACGCACAGACAGCACACTGACAAAATGCGCGAACTAATCATTTCAAAACAATACGCATAAATATACGTAATATGTTCACTGCTACTAGCAATAAGGCAAACGTAATTTTAAGATACAGATGCATTGCGCCTGATATGGACACCTAAGGTAGTTATAGAGATTTTATTCTCGAGCCTTAAACTAATATTCCCCAGCTCCTCTGCCTTAAATTAATATTCCCCCGATCCTCTGCCCTCCCTGCCACGCTGTCATCTGCCCCCCCCCCTTACCCAAGTACTTCCGCCCCCAACTGGTGACAGATATGTCTCTGTCGCAATCAATATTTGCAGCGATACTTCCCCTCCGTCGCCAGGTTTCTTTCTTAGCCTGGTAGACCCTCTCATCCAGTCTTATGAGGACGCCCTCGTTGTACACCTATGAGGACCCCTCCACCCCCTCCCCCCCCTTTCAGATGCCCCCAAAACACCTCTCGGGCCCTCCGCTGATTGGAAATGAGTGAAACCAGAACCCTCTTTTTTTTTTTTTTCTTTTTTTTTTTTAAAGCAATTTTCAAAGTTTGTGGATTGTTTCTTTCCGTGGCCTGAGATCACGGATTCACCGGAGGCGGATTTCACGACTCCAGAGGCGCCAGGCGGACCCGCCAGACAGGTGAGCAAGTGCCGTCCTGAGTGATTTTAACAGCACTCCGTGTACCGGTTACCAGGCGATGGCGGGGCCAGGGGAGGACAGCCAGGGCCCCGCCGGAGCCCTCCCGGAGGTTGTGCGGTGTGTCCTGATCTCCAGGGTCATGGGCAAGAGCAGAGGGGAGGGCGGGGCTGTTCCAGAGTTTGCGCCCCCTCTCCAGCCAGCACTACACCTGCAGGGACCAATGAAGTGTGCCCCCCTCTCCTTCCCCACCTACACTACTGTGGGGGCTACGGAATCTGTACCCCACCTGCACAACTTCTGGGTGGGATCTGGAACACATACCCCACCTGCACAACTTCTGGGTGGGATCTAGAACGTATAGCCCCCCTGTGACGACTTCTGTGTGGGCTATGGAATGTATACCCCACCTGCACAACTTCTGTGTGGGCTATGGAATGTTTATCCTCTCCCTCTTCCCACCTGCGCAACTTCTGTGTTACGCAAGAAACGTCGGGCGAAAGTGGCTCTATGTGAGCGGCAAAAACCCAATGATGTGAAGTGAGTGGCACCCTTCAGACGAGCATGATGGTGGAGCTCCAGCGAGGGCCTGAAGCGGGCGTGGCGATGGGCAGAGAAACAGCACTTTTATACTTTTTTTTTTTTTATATTGATCCATGTGTTAATAGGATATGTATGTTGAAAAAAAGTGCATGACAATGTTTGTAAGGTCGCCAACCAGAACTATAACACAAGCATTTGCAATGCAATAGGTCTCGCATTCCTAAAAGTTTAAGCTATTGTTGTTCCATTATTATTTGCAACGTCAACAGCTCAAACTTAACCATTGCGAGACCTATTGCATTGCAAATAATTGTTTTATGTGCCTTGAACGTATGGATCGTGAACGTATTTGGGATGAAATTGAACACCATATAGCGTAGACTAAGTTGGGGTCGAGTGGAGCACTGTATGGATTGTGGACTTAGCTGGCATGCAGTGGAACACTGTATGGATTGTGGACTTAGCTGGGATGCAATGAAACACTGTATCGTGGACTTAAATGTGATGCAGTGGAACACTATGTATCGTGGACTTAAATGTGATGCAGTGGAACACTATGTATCGTGGACTTGGCTGGGATGCTTGGAACACTGTATATAGCGTAGACTTAGCTGGGGTGTAGTGGAATACTGTATATAGGGTATACTTAGCTAGGATGTAGTGGAACACTATGTATTGTGGAGTTGGCTGGGATGCAGTGGAACACTCTACATAGCATGTGCGTATCTGGCATGCAATTGAACACTATATAGCTTAGACTTCGCTGTAATGCTGTGGAAACTGTATGTATTGTGGACTTAGCTGGAAAGCAATGGAACACTTTGTGTCATGGCATTAGGTGGGATGCAGTGAAATAGTATGTAGCGTGGACTTAGATGGGATGCTGTGGAACACTGCATATAGCGTAGACTTAGCTGGCATGCAGTGGAACACTGTATGTAACATGGATTTAGCTGGGATGCAGTTGAACACTGAGTCGCTTTGACTTAGCCGGGATGCAAAGGAGCACTGAACATGAGCTTAAGGACCGGCACAGTTGTTGGAGGAAGTTGGGGAAAAGTAGCGTGATGGGTAGGGGGATAAATGTTCCTTGAAGAGTATGATTGGCGTTACCTAGTTAGTAATAAAAGTAGTCTACAGATTTTCACTGTGAAAGGAAATGCTATGGAGAGCTGAGATCTGTAAGGAAGGTACCAGGTAAGAAATATGTACTGTGAGCGAGGTGCTGTTCTGGCGCTACATCCTCAAGAAAACCAATCGCTAGAAACAACTTAAACAAATACTTAAAACACACTGCAAATAAATGATTAATAGTTCTTTTGTACCATGGTTTGAACTTTAAGCCATCAGAATGGGAAATATTAATTTCAGTGCATTTGTATCCTAAAATGAAAAGATTAGGCGGTATACAATTACAAAGGAAAAGCACCAGTAAAGTGCAGTTAGCTCAACCAGTGGACAGAGCATTTCCAAAGAAGGATCCTTTCTTTAAGATTGGTATCCGTGCATTTTAAAGCTTAGTCCTCAATGCTGAGAAGCGTTGGTCATCCTTGAGGTATGTTTGGGGCGTGCTCATGAAGGCATTACAACTACACATTGAGATGTTGCCTGATATTTCCAAAAACAGAAAGCGAGGCATCTATATTCATTGACTTTTTTAAAGTTTGGATGTTTGATTTAATGGAATGCCTGTATACAGTCTGTGAGCACAGAAACACAACTACCTCCCCTATCACTCATTGACTGTATGCTTGCCTTTGACCCTGAACAGTGCATCACTGCCTTTCGACTAGGTTTGTGATACAGACATACCACATGGACACAGAATATCCTTGAAATACCAGGGTGCCAATCACAGCGTGACATGTTTCACTGGGAAGAAACACTTAACCATTTTAAAATGTCGCCAATTTATTGGTCAGTACTTAAGTCAGCTTTAAAAGGATCCTGAGATTTGTGGCAGATTTTTTTTTTAAATTTATTTATTCTAGTGACCACAGCAATAGAAAAGAAATAAAGACGTATCCAGGTTTGCCAATTGTTAGTTCAGCCTTTTGGTCAGTGTACACATGGAAACTGTGAGCTAGTTGGGTGATGTCCTCTGTTGTATGTCCTCTATGTCTTGCAATTTTTAGCCTTAACATATTATTTTTATTTGTTTTTGCAGATAAATGCTGCCACTCAGTGTGATCCTGAAGAGGTTATTGTCCTGTCTGACTCCGATTAAAGCTTGCACTAAAGCTGAGTGCTCCACTCGATAGTGTTAATGAATTGTATTTTTGAATTTTTTTTGTACATTTTTTTGGGGACTGTGGGGTTAATTGAAACATAGGATTTTGGCTGGATTTTCACTGGCTTACAGATGAGGTGAATAAAGAGTTGAAATCCGACACATCACCAGGACCAGAGATTAGAGCTCTAGCATCTAGAACTTGGGAAATCCAATGCTTCCTCCCATGGATGGGAGATTGAAGGATGCAAAAAACATGTTTTTTTTTGTTTTTTTTTCTTGTGCTGGCGAACTTCCATTGGTTTTTGACGTGTGCTGACCAAAAATCTGGATTCCTGGTCTTCGTCCAGCTGTCCCAGTTACTCCAAAATGAGGCTGTCAGGGGAATGCGAGTGAATCAAAATCTGCCCCTCAATGAACTTCGCACTCGCTTTCCGCAATTCAAGGGTCTTAAGACTCAGGGTTTTGGGAACGGATGAATTTCTTCTCTCTTCCCGGGGCTTGGTGCTTGCACTTTGCCAGTCAAACTTTTCTGCTGAGCTTTTTTCTAATGACCTCTAAATAAACTTGTTTCCTAATCTTAGTATTAAGGAGAACTTGTTGAGTTATTGTGTCACTGATCAAAGCATTGCAAGAGTTATTGCTTTTCTTAATTTTTATATGCAGTGTCCTATCAATAAATGGCACTTGACAGTTATTGGTCTGTTGAGCCTGTATACAAAAATCCTATGTGGTGTTTTGAAATCTAGGGCAGGGTTTTGACCCATTGCCTCTCCTTGTTACACACATTGCTCTGCCCAACGCTGACTCCACAATTGCATGTTTCATGGTTTATGGATTCCCTCCTAAATACTGAACTGCTTCTGGCCACTGTATGAGATTTCATGATGTTTTGAATTGCTATGCACTACTCTTACTCCAGTATTGAAATGTTCATAGATTCACATGCTTGAATCATTCCCCGTCGTCGAGATGAGAGTCCCCGGTATATAAAAATAGAAATGCAAAGCTATCATAAACTAGAAACTAGGCCTAGTCCCATTTCAGTTTTGTAACATATCCACCTCTTTTTGTAAGAGAGACCAAATTAACACACACAACCAATCAGATCAGCCTCATCCTCTAGAACCCTCCTGAGAGAACCTGAGACCTACAGATTTTCTACCCCACGTTGTGCTGGGGAGTCTTCACTGAGCTCTGCTCAGTTATGCTCATGGCTGACAAAGAGAAGAAAGGCCTTTTTAGAGCTTGTGCCACCTGCTCCAAAAAGGGGCTTTATGTGGATGACCCTCATAAGGATTGTATCTACTGCCTGTGTCCTGGCCACAAAGCCGAGGATTGCATGGTATGTCGTACCTTTTCCATTAAGACCTTGAGGGATTGTGAGGGACGTGTCCTTACCTGGCTCCAGGAGTTAAAATCCAGGAGAAAGCCGGTCTCTAGTGACGACAGTGATGAGGCTTCCTCTGCTTCGTCTTCTATAAGATCTGTGAAAATGGGAAGATCTGACCCTACTTCTTGAGACGAGCGCCCTCAAAAAGCTTCTAAAAAGACCTCCCATGGGTCGGACAGGCTCAGTCCAACTAAATCTCCTCACCGAGGTGAAAAGGAGAGGAAAGGACTTATTTCATGAAAAAGTGGAGTAAGGAAGTCAAGCTCTGTTCTTCTCCTGAAGGAAGAAAACTTTTTTAAAAACTGCGTCTGTTTCTCGTGAGGAAAAACAGGCAAAGAAAGTACCACCGTCGACGCCGTTGATGAAGTAAGTCATCGACATTGTCGATGCGGAGTGACAAAGGTCAGTCTCTTCAACTTACTGCAGTTCCGACGACGGGATCGTCGCCGAAAGCTTTTCGGATGTCGACGACCACGGTTCTGCCTCCATCGACGACTGAGGCTATGACGGCAGTAAAGATAAAGCTATCGACGGCGAAAACGACAGCGGCGACGTTGACTGTAACGACAGCGCTGTAGATGGCAATATTAACATCGACACAGTCAGCCACCTCGTCGACAGGAGGCAAAGTTTCTGGGGGAAAAATCAGGAAGTGTCAAGTAACTCCTGGAATCACTTCCCCTAGCAAGGTGACCCCTCTGCTTCCTTCTCACCTCCTAGAAGAGGAAGATTGAGATGAGGAAGTGCCTTTCGTCTTCAGAGCTCCATGTTAAGTGCCATGAGGACGATTATGAAGAAGGATTTGAAAAGGAGCAAGACTATGATCCTCCTCAGGACTACCATAGGGGATATCAAGAGGAGGTAATCTGTATGCCGTCCTCTTTGATTTCGGACTTGCAATATATGCTGTTGGACTACAAGGGAAGATTTACAACTCCATCTTCGATTCCGGAACAAGCGTCAGTTCCCACAAAGCTGCCCTCAGGGCCTGCCACCACCACCACTGCAAAAAATAGAGGAGCCTCCACCTTTTATCCAACATCAGGATACTTCAGATGATGATTAATGGGACACAGATCTTCCAGACCCAGCTAGGGAGTGGGATGATTATATTGGCCCCACTCCTTCTTCCGCTTCACCGGTTCCTGTGAATTCTCCACCAGGGGACATAGGTGGCTTCCACAATCTGCTGGAAAGGGCGGACAAAAGGTTTGATCTGCCGATGCCGCCTTCGCAGACAGAATGTTTCTTATATGACTTTAAGGAGCCCTTTTGAAGACGGTGCAGACAATTCCCATTCTGTGTGAATACGGAAGGGTTCCCCTAGTTACTTTTAGGCCCAAGAGGAGGGGAGAGGGTACAAGCAAAAAAAGAGAGAGCCTCTTATCTGACCATTCTGATTTTTCAATAGTAATTACTTGTATATAAGCATTCCCCAGAGCACAATTACATTACAAAACAACTTACTCTTTCATCTTTTTATTTTTTGTATCACAAAACATTCATTTAATCTTTTTTTATATATGATTTGTATATCATTTACATAAAAATGTTTCCAAATTGAATTGAATTATAACAGTCTGTAAAATTGAGACACAGAAAAAATTACTCAACTTCTAAATTTTGAAAAAACAATTTAAAGAAACATTGGAGAAACCCCCATGGAGACAACCATCACACTATCATTCTCACCTATCACTCTACTTTCACATACAATCAGACACACCACAAAAGAGTTTTTATGCTAAAAAAAACCCACATCTGATATAAGATCCTGCTTAAATTCTAGTCCATAAATTTTTAGAAGCCTTAAGAGGTCATAAAACGTCTTGGTCAACACATTAGCATGTAGTTCTTCTGTGGATCTATCAGATGTGTAGTCGCTGGTCTACGCACGTTTCGGAGACTCCATACAAATTTCGTGTCTCCTTCCTCAGGGCCGAAGAGTTTTTAGAAATTTCTTTATCGTCTGTGCGGTAATAAACAGGGGTTCTATGCGTGATGTAACGTAGAATACTATCTGATTCAGGGATGGCTGGTCCGTATTTCGACTCGTATCAAGTAGACAGATACTTTTTGGCTATAGTTCCTCTAAATTTGTTAGGCTATAGAGGGAACAGTATGTGTTGGCCAAATAGACATCTGATTGTTCTTATTTTCTTTTTTTCTTCTTTAGAAGAGTGTGGCCACACTTTCTAAGGAGCTTTCATAATTCCATCTCACGATTTTAAAAACGCTAACGCCATCTCATTCTTGCCAGTTAAGAAAAGCCCCTAAAAAAAATAGAAAGATGAAAGAGTAAGTTGTTTTGTAATGTAATTGTGCTCTGGGGAATGCTTATATATAAGTAATTACTATTGAAAAATAGAAAGGTCAGATAAGAGGCTCTCTCGTTTTTTTGCAGACCATTGCCAATTATGTAAGGGAAGAAGGTCTTAGTCATGAAGACCCTGGCCACGGTGATCTCGGTTCTTCCACGATTGGAGAAGAAATATAAGGCCCCAGAAGAATGCCTGGCTTGCCTGGTGAGTCATCCGAAACCGGACTCTGTTATATCTCAAGCAGCACAGTGGAAGTCAAAGAATCCAGCGGCTCCTCTTACTACGCCTCCTCACAAAGAAGGCAGACGTCTGGACAAAGCAGGCAAGAGATTCTCCTCCATGTCAGGCTTACTGGTCAAAGCAGCTAACGCTCTAGCTGTTCTAGGCTGCTACATCCAGCAGATGTGGTTTGATTTGCCTCCGTACTTCAACCAACTGCCTGAGGACTTTGCAGCAGAGGCAAAATGATCCTCCAGGAAGGAGTGTGCCTCCTCGGAGGTCATTGATTGCACAATGGACATTGCTACAACAGCTTTTCGATCCCTGCCAGGAGCAGCGGTCCTACGTCACCAGGGTTGGCTTTGAGCAACTTCCTTCAGACCAGCGGTCCAGAACAAAATACTGGATTTTCCATTCGATGGAAAGGCTCTCTTCAGAAAACATGTGGATGACACTCCAAGACACAAACGATACAGACACAGCTAAGTTGTTGGGAATGCTTCAATACCGCAAAGTCCCTTTTCGAGGAACGAGGGGTAGAGTGCTTCCTTCATACAGAGGGGGGGTACCAGCAGTATTGATAATCCTCTTATACACCTGCAGTGTACAATCAGCGACCAGGTGAATCTACAGCCTTTTCCAAATCAGCACCCAGAGGCAGAGCGGGACGTCTGGGGAAGGATTCTTCAAGACGTCAATAGCGGCTTGCAGGCTCTAACTACTCCTTCCCGACATCTAATACCGGAAGGGGTAGAATTTCTTTGTACTTCCAAAATTGGCAACAAATAACAGATTGATGGGTGCTCAACATAGTTCAATTTGGCCATACATTGTAATTTGTTTATCCTCCTCAAAATACCCCTCCTCGCAGTCACATAACGAAACATCTAAATCCCCTGCACCTACAAGTCCAAGAAACGTTACAGAAGGGGGCAAAAGAACCAGTCCACTTATGCGAAAGAGGAAAGGGATTCTACTCCCAGTTCTTTTTGTTTCGAAAGACTGTTGAAAAATGGCACCCTATCCTAGACCTGAGGGAGCTCAATACCTATCTCATCAAGCAGTCATTTTGAATGATCTCCTTATAGGACATACTTAGACTTCTAAATTCAGGAGATTTCATGGCCTCTTTGAACCTAGAGGACCAATATTTTCATGTATCCATCCATCGCACAGAAAGTTCCTTCGCTTTAGAGTAGCCGAGAGCTATTTTCAATTCAAAGTCCTCCCTTTCGGCCTCAGATTGGCACCAAGAATCTTTACGAAAATTCTGGCTCCAGTAGCGGCCTTCCTCAGAAAACAACACCAGGTGTTTCCCTACCTAGACGACTGGTTGATAAAATCCCCTTCCAAAACAACGGCCAGGAATTCTGGGACAGCCTATATAAAGCTGTTCGAAGGTCTAGCTCTTACCCTCAACAGGGAAAAGGCAAGCTTGCGTCCTTCCAAGAACTCCTTTTTTTCTGGGAGCCACATTGGACACGTCCCTGAACAGAGCATTTCCATCACTGGAAAGGCAAGCCAAATTGATGTCAATGACTCATCTACTTCTAAAAAGGTCACTTTAAGTTCGCCTCTACAAGTCCCTTCTGGGATCCATTTTGTCCTGCATTCCTCTGATACCCCACTGCAGGATACGAATGCGTCCTCTTCAGGAGCAATTGGACTTAGTGGCGTCAGGTGGAAGGATCTTTCGAGGACATGATCAAGGTAACTCTGCAAATGAGACCAGCCGCTTCATGGTGGATTCACAAGGCGAACATTTCTCAGGGTCTCTCTTTTTTGGTCACCCCAGCTCCTCAGATAATTAGGACAGATGTATCTCTAGATGGTTGGGGAGCGGTCTTGCAGGACCTCCAAATAAGTGGTCAATGGCAGCAGCATCATCGTCTTTTGCACATCAATGTGCTGGAGCTAAGAGCGATTTGCCTAGCCCTCAGGCGTTTCTCCCGAGAATCAAAAATTCATTGGATCTGATCAGAACAGACAATACCACGGCCATGCATTACATCAACAAACAGGGCGGCACGAGATCCCGTCTGTTATCTGTGGAAGCTCAAAATATCTGGGAATGGGCGATCCTACATGGGGTTTTGCTGAAAGACGAGCATCTTCCAGGGAATCTCAACCAGACAGCAGATACACTAAGCACTGCCACGAGTGGGAGCTGGATCAGAGGACACTGGACGACCCCTTCCAGCTATAGGGCAGACCGTCCATAGATCTGTTTGTGACACCGGAGAACAAGAAATTCCAGATCACAAGCTGGCATCACCATCCGGGATCCTGCGGGAATGCGTTTTCGATGGCATGGTCAGGCGCCTTTGTCTACTCTTTCCCCCCCATTCCTCTTCTCCCGAGACTTCTCAGGAAGTTAAAAGCGGAGCCCTGCAAGATGATCCTCATAGCACCGTCCTGGCCTCACCAGTACTGGTACACGGACCTGCTACTTCTGTCGGTGAAACAACCGATTTCCTTGGATCCTATCCCATCATTGCGGACGATGTCCCAGGGCCAAGTGCTGCATGCGGGTTCCAAATCCCTTCAATTATCGACATGGCTCCTTAGCACAGAGAGTTTCTCGGACTGAATCTGTCCACAGAGTGTAAAGACATCCTTTCCCAGGCTTGTGCTCAGAGTACGAACAAGACATACCAAATGAAGTGGAAGAGCTTCTGACTGTGGTGCCAAGAATCGGGAGTTCACCCTCTCTCGTCCTCGGCTCAGGAGATCCTTAATTATATCCTTTCCTTGGCCAAAGCTGGCTTAGCTCACGCATCCATCAAAGTTCATCTCGCAGCCATCTCTCGTTTCAGAAGAACATCTTCAGGCCCTTCTCTATGGTCAGCAAGGATAATAAAGAAATTTATGAAGGGGCTTTTTGGGGTTTTTCCTCCGATCAAACCTCCTCCTCCAGTCTTAGCACCTTAATATGGTCTTGGCTCAGCTCATGAAACATCCTTTCAAGCCTATCCATAAAGCTGAGTTGAAATTAATTTCTTGGAAGGAGTCTCTTCTTTTGGCACTGACATCTGCAAGAAGGGTTAGTGAATTGCAGGCACTCATAATTCAGGAACCTTTTCTTCAGTCCAAGAATGATACAGTGGTTCTCCGTACTAACCCCAAGTTAATCTCTAAGGTGCCTTCGGACTTTCATCTGAATGAACCTCTGGTTCTCAAGACTTTTTTCCTAATCCTTCTTCACCGACTGAGAAATCACTTCAGTCTCTGGACATTCAGCGTTGTTTAAAATTCTACCTCCAAAGAACTAAACACTTCAGAAAGTCACCTCAGCTCTTTGTGGCTGTCAGTGCTCCTCATAAGGGTTTTGCTATATCTAAGCAGGGTATTGCACTTTAGGTTTCCAGCTCTATCCAGTACTGTCATCAATTGGCTGGGAAACCCCTCCAGGGAAAGGTTTGTGCTCTACGAGGAAAGTCTCTTCCTCTAAGGCCCTCTTTGCTGGGGTACCCATCCGGAATATCTGCAGAGCGGCTTCCTGGCAGAGCATCCATACTTTTACCAGACATTACTGCTTGGAATCTTCAACGTGCAGTGATACTGCAGTGGGCCAAGCAGTCCTGAGGAACTTGTTTCAGCAAGCAGCGAGCTTTCCCTCTCATCCCTACTTCCTTTTCTTTCCTAAATACTCACACATTCTTTGATAAATGTATTGTTTCTGGCTATATTGTCTGCATGTAAACTTTGAGAATGTCTTTTGCTTTATTGCTACTTTACATTTTTCTGTAAGATTAGGCGTAATGTAGCCTTGATATTTTACAAAGTCTAAAATTGAGGAAATGATTTCCTTTTCTATCTTTTTTCTGTACATTATGTAGGGTTCTTAAAGACGAGAACAAAAAATGTGCTCATAACTGCTAGCTACTCTGATTCAAGGATGTGAATCTATGAAAGTTCCAATACTGGAGTAAGAAAACAAGTTACTTACCTGTAACTTTAGTTTTGCAGCGTGAATCTTTCTGGATTCACTATGCTGTGCATTATTCCGCGATCTTGTGGTTGGGTCCGGATTCGTAGTCTTTTCTTTGTTTTTTTTTTTTTTTGTAGCCCAGGTGGGCGTCGACGTACCCCATTTGGTGCACCTCCCGTGACGTCGTCGTGCTTCCTGCGGAAGTCCCACCTTTGGGGCGCCATCTTCAGATTCTTTTTTCCGCCGTTGGGTCTGGATCGTCATCGGGAAGCTCCAGAATTACACTCGAAGGAAGAAGGAAGAAAAGCGAGTTTCGTCGATAGAAACACTAGAAGATATCAGGAAAGGAAAAGATTTCATCAGGAGCGCGAAGAAAGGAGGACCAGCGCCCTTTTTCTTCGACGGCCTTGGAGAATGCACGCTCAGAGACCCTGAGCGCAATGGACAAGACGCCATTCAAGTTCTGCCCAAACTGCCACCACAAGTTTGCGCAGAGAGACCAGCATCCGGTCTGCAACCTCTGCCTACCGGTCGATCACCAGAGTATCGACTGCAACGCCTGCTCAGCCTTCGCGCCGAAGACACTCAGGGTGAGAGAGCGGCAGAGAAGGGCCAACGCCAGCATGGATGGCAAGGGGAAGCTCCCGACGCTCTACGCTCTGGGCCTCTCCTCGGACGACGAGGACAACGTCGCCAAGACAGCCGAAAACTTCACGGTCGTAGAGACCGACAAGAAAAAAGAAGACGAGGTAAGAGAATCGTCGAGCGCAAAACAGAAAGTACCTCGACAACACTAGGGTGACTCGAGAAAATCTGAGTCAAAGTCCACGAAGGGAGCCCCGGCGCCGAAAACTTCGACGTCCAAAGGGGGAACCACGGACAAGAGGCCGAGCGGATCCTTAGATAAGGACTCCCTGGTGCCGAAAGACGCCGAAAGGCAAGGGTCGTCGAAAGCATCCCATGAAACGGGCCGATCGACGCAGAAAGAACGTTCGACGTCGACGCAAGTTTCATCGAAAAGACCCGCGGTCGACGCCGAAAGCATCTCCGAGATGGAGAAAAAGAAGAGGCGGCTCGAGGCCGAAATGGAGAACATTCTTCAAAGAAAGAAGGAGTTCGACGCCAGAATGAAGGAATTCAAGATTCCAACGGTTCCATCAGCGGACGTCGAGGAGGTCGAAGACGAGTTCGACGCCGAAGGGCTGACAAGGGAACTCGGAAGAGGAAGAAGAGCCCTATTATGAGGGAGAAGCCGAGGAAGAAGACCAACGGTCGTTCTACGAATCGGCGGCATCTACCAGCAACGACGTCGAATGGCACGATCTCGACACCGAAAACCCGGAGGAGCCCGTGGACACGTACCCTTCGAGGCCTTCGCCACCCGACGACATCGGGGTCTACAATATGGTGGTCAGGAGCGCAGCAATGGCCTTCGGCGTCAAACTCGACGAGGAGAAACCGAAAGCCGATTTTCTCGTCGAGACACTGCTCCCCATCCAGACAAGGAGCCAGTTCCTCCCCATGCTACAAAGCGTGATGAATCAGGGGAGAGAAGCCTTCAAGGAACCTGCGACCTGCCGGTCGATCACGCCCAGGACAGAGAAGAAATATAAGCACTCCTCCCTGGACCCCCCTTACATCAAGGGTAGCGTGACCGCGGACTCCATCATAGCCTCCACGGCCAGGAGAAGGGCCAACGTACCAGCAACTTCGGGCCCACCCCCGGATAAGGAGAGCAGGAGGATTGACCTCACAGGAAGAAAGGTCGAGAGGAACGCCGCAATGCACTGGCGCATGGCGAATTCAAATGCACTCCTCAATAGACACCAATACCAGCACTGGGATGAGATGGGGGAGTTAGTAAAGCACCTCCCCGAAGAATACCGGCAGAGAGCCTCTCACCTGATAGATGAAGGCAAAAACATCGCCAACTCCTGTATAAAGACGGCGTTGGATGGGGCAGAAACTTCAGCAAGACTCATGGCCATAGGGGTCACAGAGAGGAGGCATGCATGGCTAAGAATCTCGGGATTCAAACCGGAAGTGCAGAACAACATCCTTGGCACCCCCTTCAATGGAGAGACACTGTTCGGAGCAACAGTGGACGACAAGCTCACCCAGCTGAAAAAAGAAAACGAGACGGCGAGGTCCATGGGGGCCCTACAGCTGAGGGGAATGAGGCGAGGAAATCCCTCGAAGACCCTACGGTAGGGGAGGAAGCCAGCAGGGGACGTCGCACCAGGCGTTCCAACAAAGTCAGCAGGGTGAAGGTCACGGACAAGGTCAGCAGAAGCAAAACTGGCAATATCAACCTCGGGGCCAGTCCTTTCGCGGGAGAGGGAACGGACGTGGCCAAAGGAGGAGAGGGGGCGAACAGCCCTCGACGAAGTGACTCAGCACGCAAGAGGACGCCTACCCTCGTCAGGACCCCAGGGGTGAGGCGCAAAAAAGTGTCATCAGGGGGAAGAGAAAATTCAAGAGCATACGACACCAGTAGGCGGAAGACTGAGGTTCTACCTTCAGGAGTGGCGGCGTATAACCACAGACAAGTGGATACGGAACGTTGTGCAGTACGGGTAC
Source organism: Triturus cristatus (assembly GCF_964204655.1). Taxonomy (NCBI): domain Eukaryota; kingdom Metazoa; phylum Chordata; class Amphibia; order Caudata; family Salamandridae; genus Triturus; species Triturus cristatus. The sequence continues at coordinate 141,842,651 of NC_140579.1, read as the reverse complement.
TGCGTAGATTTGGAGAAAAGACCTCCAAACAGGAAACCAAGGGGAAGACTGAGATCGGCCCAAGAACTGGCAATACTCAGAGAAGAAACGCGGAAACTCCTGCAAAAGGGAGCCATAGAGACAGTGCCGTTCAGAGAACGCAACAAAGGGGTCTACTCAAACTACTTCGCGGTTCCGAAGGTAGACGGAGACCTCAGACCCATACTAGACCTCCGTTACCTAAACAAGTTCATCAGAACGCAAAGGTTCAAAATGACTTCACTGCAGGAGGTTCTGCCACAGATAAGAGAAGGGGACTTCATGGTCACCGTGGACCTCAAGGATGCCTATCTTCACATCCCAATAAACAGAAGGCACAAGGGCCTTCTAAGATTCAACATCGAACAAGAACACTACCAGTTCACGACCCTGGCCTTCGGATTAAAATCAGCACCAAGGGTCTTTACAAAATGCCTGTCGGCGGTAGCGGCGCACCTACGAAGGCAGGGAATACATGTCTACCCCTACTTGGACGACTGGCTGGTCAAGGCAAACTCACGCGGAAAGTGCGAGAGGCACGCAAAACGCGTAACAGACACCCTCACAAATCTGGGATTCTCGATCCACTGGGGAAAATCATCGATGGAACCGGAGCAGGTGAAGATTTTCCTGGGGGCAAAGATCAACTCCCGCAGCAGTACAGTAGTGCCCAGCGAGAGGAGGACAGAGGCTCTACTGAAGGAGGCGAAGCTCTACCAGAAGGGGCGAGCTCTGACAGTGAGGGATGTGAGCAAGATGATGGGGATGATGGCGTCCTGTATCCAGCTGGTGCCGAATGTACGCCTGCACATGAGACCATTCCAGGAATGGCTACAACAACAATGGTCACAAGCAAACGGAAGCTGGGAGGATCTAGTGGTTGTTACGCACGCAGTGCAGGAGGAGATAACTTGGTGGAACAGAGACAACATAACAGCAGGGAGAAGCCTGACACCACCAATCCCAACAGTGACCATTACCACGGACGCATCGCAAAAGGGATGGGGAGCGCACATGGACAACCTCAGAGTGAGGGGTCTATGGGCCCCAGCAGATGCGGTCCGCCATATCAACTACCTCGAGTTGAAAACAATCCTGCTAGCCCTGAAGGCATTCCAGAGGCACCTGTTCAACAAGAGGGTGTTGGTCCAATCAGACAACACCACGGCGATGTTCTACATCAACAAACAAGGGGGGACACAGTCGTTCCCGCTCTCATCCCTAGCTCAGGAGATTTGGAGATGGGCCATACCTCTCAGGATAGATCTACTGGCAATTCACCTACCGGGGAAGGACAATGTGGAGGCAGACTGGCTAAGCAGGCAGACCTCAGCATCACACGAGTGGGAGCTCAATGGCCAGGAAACGGAGAAACTCTTCCGGAGATGGGGGACTCCCACAATAGAACTTTTTGCAACACGCCGCAATGCAAAATGCCAAAGCTTCGCGTCCAGGCAACCAGATCAGCAATCCAAGGGAAATGCCCTATGGATAAGCTGGTCGAGGACATTTGCCTACGCCTTTCCACCGATACCCCTGTTGCACAGAGTGCTCGACAAGTGCAGAACCAGCAACATGACCCTGATCCTGGTGGCTCCGCAGTGGGCGAGGCAGACATGGTTCTCACAAATTCAAGAAATGGCACAAGGCGACCCATACAGGTTCGAGAGGAGGAAGGACCTGCTCTCAATGCAAAACGGAGAGGTCCTGCACCCAGAGCCAGAGACCCTCAACCTGGCGGCATGGCTCCTGAAGACCTAGAGTTCGCACACCTAAGATTGCCGCCGAGCACGATGCGAGTGCTACGGGAGGCGAGGAAACCAACTACACGAAAATGCTACAGCGCAAAATGGAAGAGGTTCACTGTGTGGTGCCGGAAAAAGGGCCTGCAAAACAGAATGACAAGAGACTCAACAGTACTGAGGTACCTCACACACCTTCTAAAGAGTAACCTCTGCTCGAGCTCACTAAGGGTACACCTAGCGGCCATCGTGGCCTACACCAGAGGTGAAAAAGGTGGAAGTTTCTTCAGCTCGCAGGTGGTGAGGAGATTCATGGAAGGAGCCAAAAGGATGGCCCCCCCGAAAAGGTTGCCGCCGCCGGCATGGAATCTGAATGTGGTCCTGACGGAGCTCATGAAGGCACCGTTTGAACCCATTCACAAGGCCACACTGCAGATGTTGACTATGAAAACAGCCTTTCTGGTGGCCATAACCTCACTACGCAGGGTGAGCGAGCTTCAAGCTTCAAGCACTAACGCTGCAGGAACCCTACATTCAGATTCACAAAGATAGAATAGTCCTGAGAACGGACCCACACTTCATGCCCAAGGTAGTGTCGGCGTTCCACATAAATCAGGCTATCCAGATACCAAGTTTCTTCCAAAACCCGACTACAAACGCAGATAAGGCACTGCACACCCTCGATGCCAGAAGAGCGGTGATGCACTACATTGAGAGAACCAAGGAACTCAGGAAGTCGAAACAGCTGTTTGTGTCCTTTGCTACTAGCTTCATGGGTAGACCAGTGACTAAGGGCACCATCGCAAGGTGGATTGCCCTCACTATTCAATTCTGCCACAAACAGGCTGGACAGGAGCTAGCGGAGGGGCCGCAGTCTCACTCCACAAGGAAGAAAGGGGCCACCGTGGCCTTCCTGGCGAACACGCCCATCCAGGACATATGCCTCGCGGCAACTTGGGCATCTGTGCACACGTTCACGAAACACTACTGCGTGGACATTCAGATGAACAAGGAAGCACAGGTTGGACAGAAGGTGCTTCAGCACATTTTCAACGACCAACGCTCATCTACCACCCAGCCGCCACAGAACTAGGAAAACCGCTACAAAATCGATGCACAGCATAGTGAATCCAGAAAGATTCACGCTGCAAAACGAATAGTTTCTTACCTGTCGGTGTAGTTTTGCAGCTTGAAGATCTTTCTGGATTCACTAGCGAACCCACCCACCTCCGCCAGGAAGATGAGGCTGGAGGAAGAGGGGGTAAAATGGAAAAGATCAAAGAAATACAAACATACAGATAAAGGGACAAGAAGGATTAATCAATCGCCTAGGGTTAAAAAAAAAAGAGGGAAGGAAAAAAGAACCCGAAGATGGCGCCCCAAAGGTGGGACTTCCGCAGGAAGCACGACGACGTCACGGGAGGTGCACCAAATGGGGTACGTCGACGCCCACCTGGGCTACAAAAAAAAAAAAAAAAAAAAAACAAAGAAAAGACTACGAATCCGGACCCAACCACAAGATCGCGGAATAATGCACAGCATAGTGAATCCAGAAAGATCTTCAAGCTGCAAAACTACACCGACTAAGGCTACGAAAATCTGAAGGTCTGACATTTTCTCAGGAGGATTCTTGAGGGTGAGGCTCATCTGATTGGTTGTGTGTGTTAATTTGGTCTCTTTTACAAAAAGAGGTGGATCTGTTACAAAACTGAAATGGGTCTAGGCCTAGTTTTTAGTTTGATAGCTTTGCATTGCTATTTTTATATATCGGAGACTCCCATCTCGATGCCGGGGAATGATTTAAGCATTTGACTCTATGAACATTTCCAAAACTGGAGAACTAAAGTTACAGGTAAGTAACTTGTTTTCTTCTTGCCTTATTTCTCCTGTTGTTCCCTATTTGTTGTGGTTTAGGCTACACGCTACTTGCAGTCTGCAAAAGCAAACCTTCTCCTTATAGCCCTCTGGGATAAACCTCACAGTACCTTAGAGAGCAGCTTCCGAAAGGAAGTCAAATCCTTGCTAAAGGAACAGGCTGTGGAGGCGGTCCATCATCAAAAAGGAATGGGGTGTTCGAGGCAAATGAGCTGCAGATTACACACTGTGCATAAATCGCCATCTGGTGTTGGTCCCAAATGTTGCAGCAGTTTTTCTCTTGGAAAGTCTTTAGAAGTCACGAGGTATGTGACTCCTCCTTTGGATCATATTGCGCATGGGCTTCGGCTCTATTCTCAGATTGTTTTTTTCCGCCATTGGGCTCGGATGTGTTCTTCGCGCTCCAGTTCGGAACCGTTCCAGTTTTCCTGTTCGGTGCGGAATCCTGCCCCCTCCGACTGTATTGTCTCGATCGCGTTCTCCACACTCGACGCGACTCTCCAATCGAAGTCTTCGATTCCGGTCGTCGACGAAGGCTTTCAGGCCTACCTGGGCTCCGGTCCTGGCTGATGGAAAGGACACCATTTAAAAAGTGTCCTCGATGTGGGTCGAAATTTCCCCACACCATTCTCCATGAGGTGTGCAACCTCTGCCTCTTTCCAGAACACGAGGCAAGGGACTGTCCAGCTTGAACCTCCTTCCGATCGAAGAAGACGATCCGGAACCGACGAGCAAGGAGAACTTCAATCCTGACGACCTCTTCGAAGAAGGCGTCGATATTCGGGAACAACAGCACACCGAAGAGGGCCACGCCATTGAAAAAGGCTTCGGTCACGCCTTCGGGCCTAGGTATGCACCAAAAGACTGCTTCCCATACCTTACTTCCTGGCCCGGTTAAGAAGCCCATCAAGCCTTTAGGCGGCTCGGGCTTGAGCCAGCCTACCCTCGGTGCCGAAAAAATCTCATCTACACCGGCAACAAAAAAGAAAACGCCCCTTTCCGCATCGAGCTTGACACCGAAGCACTGGGCGCCGAAGACTGGCATCGGCTCCTCGACACCGATAACATCCTCGGAGCCGAGCAAGAAGCCGAAAAGCCTCGACTCCCAAACCTCGAAGCCAAAACCCACCTCGGAACCGAGGAAGTCAAAAGACACTTCTAAACCCCACGGTTCCAAACCCAGAACTAGTGCTGAATCTACGCCTAAAAGACCCACGGCTCCGACACCATCGGCGCCGAAGGATCTGCCCCTTACAGAGGAACTGTTTCAACCCGATCCTTACCAAAAAACCCTCAAAGGATCCAAAAACTGGGCATTTGACGCTTAGCACCAGAAAAAGATCACTGGACAAGCCTGAACCAGCTCCACCACCAAAAAGGAGAGACTTGGCCACCTCCCCTTTGAGGATTCCTTCACCTCCTCCTCCTCCCCCACCCCATCATTCTCCCACACCATCTCCAGATGAGGATGATTATGATGACATCTACGACACAAGGGACGGGGCAGACAATCAAACCAACAGGGGACCCTACTCCTACAGGCTCCCCAGACCCATGGGACGACTACAACATCCCAGACGTCCCTAACGTCCCGCAGGACGATCTTTACCCTTCTAGATCCTCCCCCCACCCCTAGAGGACACGATGGGCTTTAACCAGCTACTCCATAGGGCTGCCCACTACCACGGGGTTGATCTCCACACAGACCCCGTAGAGGAGGATTTCCTCTTAGATACATTTGACACTGCACAGAGGTCCACCTCAATTCTGCCTATGCTTAAGGGGGTTATTAAGCACGCACCAGAGGTCTTTAAAGACCCGGTTAGGGCTAGAGTCATTAACCCTCGCATTGAGAAAAAATATAAGGCCGCCCCAACAGATTCAACCTACATTAAAGGCCCGCACCACTAGACTCCCTGGTAGTCTCCAATGCGAGGAAACGTGCCAATTCCCAGGCATCAGGTGAGGCTCCACTGCCAGATAAGGAGTCTAAAGTCCTCGACGCCTCTGGCAAGCGAACAGCATCCCAAGCGGCCAAATTATGGTGCATTGCTAACACCCAAGAGCTCCTAGCCAGATATGACGGGGCACATTATGATGAGCTGGAGTCAATAATGCAACACCTCCCTGACAAATATAAACATAGGGCCAACGAACTCATTCAGGAGGGTAAAACTATCACTAATACCTCCATCCGTTGTGCCCTCGATGTAGCTGACACCGCCTCCAGGGCAAAAAATACTAGTGTCCTTCTGCGTAGGCATACCTGGCTACGCATTTCAGGGTTCAAACCTGAGGTTCAGAGTTCCATCCTCAACCACCCCTTTGATGAGAAACACCTGTTTGGCCCTAATGTCAACGTAGCCCTCGAAAAAATGAAAAAGGACACAGATACGGCAAAATCTATGGGAGCCTTGCAGTCGCAAGCTCCCAGGCGCTCCTTCCACCGTTCCTCCTTTAGAAGCATCACCAGAGGCTACTCCTCTTCCTATAAGGCCCCTACCCAATCCACCTTCACTAGGGGTTACCAAAGAGGCAGTTACAGGGGTAATAACAACAAAGGCAGAGGCAAAACTAACACCTCCCGCTCTGCCTCCACCCCCCACCCAGTGACTTCCCTCCAGACCCCCTAGACTATTCCACTCCAGTCTGGGGCAGACTCCACAATTTCCTTCCTGTCTGGGCTACCATCACCTCAGACAGATGAGTGCAACAGATAATTCAATCAGGCTACTGTCTAGAACTAACATCTACTCCCCCCCCCTCCCCCTCCCCCCCGCCACCCTCCCCACCTCCACCACCATTCCACCCAAACAGCGCCCAATGTCACCGGAACATTTGTCACTTTTAAAGCAGGAGGTGATCTCCCGCCTACAAAAAAATGCAATAGAACCAGTTCCTACACACCAACAAAACAAGGGAGTTTACTCCCTATATTTTCTCATACCAAAAAAGGACGGCTCTGTAAGACCCATTCTGGACCTCAGACCCCTAAACCAATACTTACACTCAGACCACTTTCACGTGGTCACACTCCAGCAGGTGCTTTCTCTGCTCTCCCAGGACGACTTCCTGACCACCATAGACCTCAAGGGCGCCTATTTGCACATTCCCATTCACAACGCTCACAGTTTCTCAGATTCGTAGTGGACGGTCACCACTACCAATTCAAAGTACTCCCCTTCGGGGTCACCACAGCGCCACGAGTGTTTACCAAGTGCCTAGCGGTAGTGGCAGCACACCTGAAGACAACACATCCACGTTTTCCCATACCTGGACGACTGGCTCATAAAAGCCAGCTCATACAACCAGTGTGTGCAACACACTCACGCCACTATCCAACTACTTCACGACCTGGGCTCCACAGTAAACTACTCCAAGTCCCATCTGCATCCGTCCCACGTACAACAATACCTCGGTGCCACCAGACACCTCAAGAGCGTTAGCCTACCGCCAGGATAGCAAACATACAAGCTCTTCGCGCCAAATTTCAACCACAACACTCTCTTCCAGCCCGAGTGTTCATGCAACTGATAGGGATGATGGCCTCTTGCATATTCATAGTACCTCATGCAAGACTCCAGATGCGTCCTCTCCAAGAGTGCTTAGCACGCCAATGGAACCAGGCTCAGGGTCAATTATCAGATCTGGTGTTGGTAGACGGTCGTGCCCATCGCTCTCTGCAGTGGTGGACCACCAAAAACCTTTCCAAAGGGCGACCGTTCCTAGAGCTGGTTCCTCAAATAGTTCTAACTGCGGACGCATCACTCTCCGGCTGGGGAGCTCACCTACTACATCACACCATGCAGGGCAGGTGGACACCTCAATAAAAGTTACTCCACATCAACCATCTGGAGTTACTGGCCATATTTCTAGCCCTAAAAGCCTTTCATACACATGTCTCAGGCAAGTCTATCTTAGTCCGCACAGACAACATGACAGCAATGTACTACATCCAAAAACAGGGCAGCACACACTCTGCAGCTCTCTCAGCTAGCACAGACCATATGGAGGTGGGCCATACCTCAATACATTTTTCTCCTAGCTCAACATGTCCCAGGAGTCCAAAACACCATTGCAGATCTGTAAAGCCGTCAAACACAACAAATCCACGAGTGGGAACTTCATCCACAAGTTCTTCAACCATTCTTTCAAATGTGGGGGCAACCACAGATAGACCTCTTCGCCACCCACGAAAACGCCAAATGCCCAAGCTTCGCTGCCAGATATCCACACTTTGAGAAAGTGGCTCTGCATATACTGTTCCTTAATAGGTACTGGGTGTACAGAGTCCACAGTCCCCAAGGGTTTGACAGAGGCTAAAGTTAGATATAACCTTACTCTCTAAAGTGGTAGCTTGTTCGAGCAGTAAGACAGTATCAGAGGACAGTGTAAAGCATTTGTTGTACACACTCAGTCAGCAAATGGTCTCACACACTCAATAACTGAACTCTAGGCCAATGGTTTATATATAACAAATATATGCTTGTTTTATTTTAGAACCAACACTTGGCATTAAAATATACTTTCTCATAATGAGATGCTTTATATAAATACTTTTGCAATATGCAATTGACTTTTGTAAACAGTTACAAGTGGTTGCAATAGGCAACACTATTTTAAACACAACAATGCATTGTGCTCAATGGAAATGTCAAGTTAATTGCAACAGATTACTTTTAGGATTACTTTTGGAATTCCAGGACTGGATCCTAGATTCAGTCCTGGGTCAGTACTTAGAATCAAGTGATGAAAGTCGAATTAATTACTGTGATGATTTTTAAACAATATTTAGCTATTTTAAAAGTTGACAGAAAATATTTCAAAGAAAACAGTCAGATTCCCTATGGAAGAAAATTCAAGTTGCAGGTACAGTATGTTCTCGTTACTTTTGTAATCCAGTACTGGGTACCTAGACTCAGTACTGGGACCTTTATCCAAAACAGGTGAGTAATCAAGTTTTCAGATATTATACGATTTTTAAAGAATATTTAAAGATTGCAGAAATTGACACTTAAAAGAAATTTTACAGAAAAACAGTCAATGATTTCCTATGGGAGAAAATTGGGTTACTGGTAAGTACAGTTGTAAGTATTTTTTAGAGTTAGTGCTGGGCACCAAGATCCAGCACTGGGAGCTCACCTAAGAGCAGGTGAGTATTTTCGTTTTCGTTACTCGGCTGATTTTTGGTGAATATTTAAAGATTTGAAAAGTCCACACTTCGAAGAAATTTCAGGAAAAAGCCAGTCAATGTTACCCTATGAAGAAAATAGAGTTATCGGTTTAAAGGTAAGTACTAGACTGGCAGAGTTGAGGTTCTGGGCATAGACTCAGGGGTCCCCCAGGGTCAGGTAGGTACAGTTGGTTCACCCTCAGCGACTCTAGGGCGGCCGGGTGCAGAGAGAGTTAGGCCCAATGTTATCCTATGAGGGATAGGGGGGCCTTGGTTGGTGGCTGCTGACTAGCAAGCCACGCGGCTGTGGGAGCTGGGCTCCTGGTCACTTACTCAGGGCAAGTGGGGAAGTAGGTAGGTGTAGAGGTTGCACTGCCAGGGCCACTCGGGCGGCTCGGTGCAGGGTGCTTTTGAGCCTTCGGGCGCTCAATTGATTTCAATGGGAAATCTCCGGTTTAGAAAAAGACTGCAAGCTCGGGGACGAGGATTCTTCAGGTGCCACCACCACTTCGAGAGGTAAGTTGGGTAGTTGGAGGATAGGTAGGTACCCCGGGATTGGGCACAGGGGGCCGCGGGGAGCCGCGTGCAGGGGTGCCTTTTGGTGTCGGGAAATCTTACCCTCTGTTGATCGCGGTAGGGGGGGGGGCACTTGTTCTGAGACTGCAGGCTTCTTCAGGAGTGTCAAGGGAGGTCCTTGGGTGCCGGACTCGGGGCCACAGTCGCCGTGGGGTTGTTCTCGTGGTCTTTGTTCACTCCGGCACTGGCCAGGCTTGGCTGGTGCAGAGTGTGCTGGGTTCGCGGTTCCGGGCTGCTGCCAGGGATTAGAGGTAGTTTTTTAGTAGAGCCTCTACTCATGGGAGTCCCAGGGGCTTAGAGCCAAAAGGTAGCCAGGTCCTCCGGGGTTTGTGAGGTTGCTGGCCACAAGAGATGCCGGGTTGGAGCAGGTTCTAGGGTCGACAGGCCGGTAGGGCTGGGGCCAAAGCAGTTGGTGTCTTCCTCTTCTTAGCAGCTGCAGGGCAGGTCTTCTTTCTTCTTGCTCTTCTTTGTATTTCGGAATCTGGGGAAGGAAGGTTCAGGGTGCCCCTAAATACTAGATTTAGGGGCGTTACTGGTAGGTGAAGGGCAGGGACCAATGGGTCCCTGTCCTGGAGTGGGTACACCCCCTATCCTGCCTGTCTCCTGTGGGAGGGGGGCTGTAGCCTAGTCCTGATAGGGTAGGGCTTCCCATCTTCAAGATGGCGAGAGCCCAGAGATGTGCTTCACCTCGCCTCCCCCACCTGAGGGGTGGGGTTGGCAGGCTGGCACATCCCCTCTCCTTATTTGGGGTTTCCGGTCAAGCTTCCCGCCAGAGTGGGGGGTGGCCGTGGCCTGGAAAAGCTCACAGAGGCGGCATGCCTTTGAAGCTTCCCCCTACCCATCCTGGGGGAGGAAATTTAGCACCTCGCCCAGGATGTGCATTGTTGCAGGCCCAGGAGAGCAGGGGCTTTCCCACCCAGGGGTCCAGCAACATGTCTGCTGTGTAGCAGCCTAGGCAGCCTCAGAGCAGACGCGGATTGTAGGTTAGGTTTAAGGGGGCAGCTCTAAGATGCCCTCTGGGGTGCTTTGTACATTAAATCCCACACTGGCATCAGTGTGGGTTTAATGTGCTGAGAAGTTTGATAACAAACTTCTCAGTCTTCAGTGTTGCCATTATGGTGCTGTGGAGTTTGTGTTTGATGAGCTCTCAGCACCATGTACTCTTAAATGGCAGCACTGCACTTACAGTGCTCAGGAATGGACCTGGGTACTGTAGGGGCACAGGGCTCCTACTCCTGTGCCCACACCATTGGCATAAGGCACCCAGCTAGAGGGGTGGCTGATGTATGCCATGGCAGTGTAGATGATGGGCATGGCACACAGGGATGTGTGCCATGTCGACTTTGTTTTGTCTTGCACCGAGACACCCAGCCTGCAAAGGCAGTGTGTGTGTGTGTGTAAGGGTACAGGGCCTCTAAGGGTGGCACAATGAGTCCTGCAGCCCTTAGAGGCCTTCCCTGGTCACAAGGCCCTGGGTACCTAGGGCACCATTTACCAGGGGCTGACATGTGGCCAGGGTTTGCCAATTTGGGTTTTGTGTGTTATAGGGAAGGAACATAGGCCCTGGGCACCTGATTGGCAGGAGTCCAGGGCACACTCAGTCAAAGTACATTCAGCAATTCAGCAAAAAGTGGGGGCATACCATGCAAGAAAGATGGTACTTTCTCTCACACACCCATTGTCCAAAGGCAATGCGATATGGATGAACTGGTCAGGCATATTTGCGTACGCTTTTCCGCCTCTCCCACTCATTCCATTAGTGGTGCGCAAGCTACTGCAACATTCCCTAACTCTCATCCTAGTTGCTCCGACTTGGGCCAGACAACCGTGGTACACCACATTGCTGGAACTCTCCGTAGTTCCGCACCAAAAGTTACACCTCTCTCCACGCCTCTTTACTCAGAACCAAGGAGAGATCAGACACCCGGACCCAGCTCAACTCAACTTTGCGATCTGGCTCCTAAAATCCTAGAATTTGGTTCTTAATCTTCCCCCTGACTGCAGCCAAGTGCAAACGTTTCGTGATTTATTGTCACAACAATAATGTCAATCCCTTAGCTGTGTCTATCCAACACATCATAGGCTACTTACTACACCTACAAAGATGCAACCTAGCCTACACGTCTATTAGACTACACCTTGCTGCCATAGCAGTGTAGCTACAAAATAGACAGCATCTATCACTCTTCAGAGTACCTGCCATAAAAGCCTTCATGGAAGGTCTTAAGAGAATAATTCCCGCCAGAGTGCCACACTCGCCGGTGTGGAACCTAAACCTTGTTCTCACCAGACTAATGGGGCCTCCATTTGAACCTCTACATAAATGTGAGCTTCAATTTTTAACATGGAAAACGGCTTTCCTTGTTGCCATTACTTCCCTCAGAAGGGTCAATGAGATACAAGCACTCACCATTCAAGAACCTTTTCTGCAAATGCATCCTAATAAGGTTGTTCTCCGCACTAATCCAAAATTCCTTCCTAATGTCATTTCTCCCTTTCACCTCAATCAATCTGTGGAACTGCCCGTATTCTTCTCGCAGCCACAAACCATTGCAGAAAGAGCTGTACACACCCTAGAAGTCAAAAGAGCTTTACTCTACTACATCGAGAGAACACAACCTTTTCGCAAGACCAAACAACTATTCGTGTCATTCTCACCACCACACAAAGGCAACCCCATCTCCAAATCTGGGATAGGTAGGTGGATTGTTAAATGCATCCAGATTTGCTACCACAAAGCAAAACAAACACTATCTGTTCCCCCTAAAGCCCACTCTATAGGTAAGATAGGGGCTTCCATGGCATTTTTAGGGAACATCCCCTTAGATATCTGCAAAGCAGCTACATGGTCTACACCGCACACTTTCACTAAACACTATTGTGTAGATGTGCAAACTAAGCAACAGGCTAGTGTGGGCCAGGCTGTCCTCAAAACACTATTTCAAACAACTGCTACACAATCTATGCACAGTGTGTAATCTGCAGCTCATATCCCTCGAATGGAATATGCTACTTACCAGTATGCATCTGTTCTTGGCATGTAAAGCTGCAGACCTACACACGCCCACCCGCCTCCCCGGCTACCTTTATCTGTTCCATTTTATCTTATTTAGATACAGCACACATGGGCATCTTTCCTGTTTCTTACAAAGCTCCATCATCATCATTTCTCCGCTGGCGAAAAACAATCTGAGGATGGAACCGAAGCCCATGCGCAATATGATCCAAAGGAGGAGTCACATACCTCGTGACTTCCAAATACTTTCCAAGAGAAAAACTGCAACATCCGGGCCCAACACCAGATGGCGATCTATGCACAGTGTGTCGATCTGCAACTCTACATGCCAAGAACAGATGCATACTGGTAAGTAGCATATTCCTTTTCTGCCAGGGCAATCCTCCCCAAATCCTAAGCACTGAGTTGTCCTGCCCAATTGTGAAATCCCAGAGCACTGTATAAAAAATACATAAATGTACATATGTACTCCAGCACAAGGCTTTTAAAAAAATAATAATAAAGTGCTCCTAACTAAAGAAAAATCTGTGTTCGTGGTATGTGTGGCAACAGCTATATCTTGGGCACAAGGCTCTTTGTCAGACTCTCTCTGGAGGGATGGGTAGGTAACGGCGCTTACTGTATTTACATAGGCACTGTCTTCAGTTGAAGGCTGCTGGTCTTGGGAGCAAGTTGAACCTCCTCTTCTTCCTTAGTTTCAGAGGCGCTGGAGGAGATGGCCTCTGGGCTTGGTGTGGCGGAATGCTGGAAAAGCCGACATCCCCTCTTTACTCTGTGCCAAAAGGGTCTTATTCTTTGAAGAGGTTTGGGGAATCAGAGGTGTACTGCTGGTGCTTCTTTGCTGGGATCCCTACACTGCTCTCTTCAGTACTGTAAGGCTTTCTTCAGACGGAAGGCGTGGCAAGATTCGCATGAGACATTGTTGAGGCCCAGAGAGAGTCAGAAGTTACAAACGCTGTGATGCTTCGGCCATGGGTACCTCACATGGCATGGGTGAGGGGCAGTAGCAAAATGGTGTCAATTCCATATCTTTATAAAGCTCCACATTCTATGGTGTTGAAGGGCAGTGAAAGGAGCGTGTGGCCCAAATGGTGCTGGCAGCATTTGCGTTCAGGACTCAGTCGCTTGATGTTAGTCTCCGGACGGTGTCTAATAAAGGAAATGCAGTAAATGAACTAGTTCTTTTGATGGTGTGAGAACGAAGTCTCGCCACCCAGGGCAGAAAAAAGTACACATCCGAATCTGATGGCAGAAATAACATTATCTAACAAGTGTCAGAGCCCATGTGCATTGACCACAGAGGGAGCAATCACAGTGCATCCTGTTACTCTAAAAGAAATTACAAACGTGTGAGCCCAACAGTAAAAGAAAGGTGTATGCTGGGCATGTAAATGTACTGCTCACTACAAACAGATGCTTACAGGCTCAGTAATATTTTCCTTTTGCAGCGTATTACCAGACTAAGGAACGGTCTATTTTCAATTTTTTTTTTAGAAAACAAGCCAGTTGGCAAACATATAGTCACTATTTTAGTAAAAGTGACCAGAAACCTCTTTCAATTTTTTTTTTTTTTTTAATGAAAAGGAAGGACAATGTTAGCATATTAGCTGCCAAAGCCATGTGAGTGAAAGACAGTCACCGTGCCTCACCCTTCCTCCAGATTCCCATCATGGGCCACGGGTGGCAGATCCGTTCTGTTTTATCTGTTGACTGAATTCTGGATCACACCGCTTACCCTTTTTGTCTTTTTTATTTCCTGAAACATACTCAAAGATTTTTCGGAGTAGTTTCACTCAACTCCTTTAAGGACTAGGAGTGTGTTCTTTTTTCTAGCACAATTCTTTTTTTCCCCCCAGTCAAAATGCATTAACTTTTTGTGAAATGCCCTCCCTTTTCAAGAAAAAAGGGCAGTCAGAACCGCCGGACTGTGCATTTTGTGCTTCCCAGAAGATAATCATCCAGAGGACTACAGACACTTCCCAATGATGACCTGGAGAGCCCTGTAGGACTGGTGCAAAATCTGACTGACCTTCAGGAGAGGTTACAGGAGAAGCTTTTACAGTGATTTGAGGGGGTGAGTGAGAAGGTGCTCCCGTTATCTCAGCTCCTTCTTCAATTTTGAAGGACACCCAGAGAGGTAGCAGGCAGGTACAGTTCTAACATACTTGCTGTCGAACTCTGTTGAGAAAGTGGATGTTGAAGCACCTGATAACAGAGAATCTTGGAAGGCGACATGAAGAACACCATTAGTGCTGATGCCCACACTGTTGAGGCCCCTATCGACATCACTCCTACTGTCAAGGTTGAGGCCAATAAAACAGCTATCTTCTCCACCTCCTTCAGTGTCTAATCTTAAGAGTCCATTCTTCTTTACTGCCTTCTGGTTCTTTGATTTTAAGGCTTACGCTATCTTTAGCATGACACTGCCATTTTAGGAAGAGGGTAATGCTGAGGTCCTCTGGCTCATTGTATTCACCCTTCCGCCAGAGGGGTCACACCAGTGGTCAACCTCTAATCTACTCTGCCAACCATGATTAGGTTTACCTATTTTTTTGACAACACCTCCTATGTAGTCTGTCGCATTGGCATCTCTGCACATCCTAAAGTCGCCAGTGGTGCTCAATCTCGGGCCTGCCCCTTCCAAGCCTTCAAACCCAACGAGTCCACACAGGACCGAAGTCTTTCCTCCATAATCTATCTCGCAAAATGTCACGTTCACATTCTAGACGTTCAAGGTCATCTAGCAAAAGGTCCCACAGAAGCGAAAAATAGATTATCTCCTTTCTGGTCATCGAATTCCTCAGACCATTCCTCTATTAGTGATGACTCTGACGCTGGGTGACTCTTCTCCTGTTTCATCTTGCCTGTGAAAAACATTACTTACAATGAAGTCCTAGTTAGTGGTGAGGCTAATTTGAATATCCCCATGACCGCATCAACTATCACCCCATCTGTGATATTTGAAACTCGCACCATAGAACATCACCCAGACCTCTTTTGCCTTTGGTGCCTGGCCTGCTGGAGCATTCACTGCAGTTATTCTTGACTTAGCATCATTTTTAGTTTTAACAGGACACCGCATGGAATCCACTCTTACAGAGCCCCGCCAGTACTGCTGTACTTTGGCTCTCCTAATCGTAATGCATCGGCATGGCAAGCCAGGGGCTATGGCTTTCCTGGCTGCTAAGGAGAAAGGGAGCTGCAGCGCTTACATTGGATTTGTTTGCTCTAGCCCTCCTCCAGACCCCGTTTCCGAGACCCATCCAATATCATGCCGAATCCAGTAGTCCGTAAAAGATAAGGGAGGGGGGGGATCTATTCACCCTCCTTTCCAAAGGGAAAAAAAGAAATGACATTGCACAGACCACCAGGCCCTGACCCAGCCTGCGGAGGTTTAGAGAAATTACAACTGGGGTGCGCACCATTTTTGGTTTTCCTTCATTTTAATGGGCAAATCTTTGAAAAAGCATAAAACTGGCCAAGTAGGGCAGATTTTGACAATCAATCCATCAGACATTTGTAAAGCGCGCTACTCACCCGTGAGGGTCTCCAGGCGCTAGGGGGTGGGGAGCGGCTACTGATCAAACAGCCAGGTCTTGAGGAGTCTCCTGAAGGTCAGTAGGTCCTGGTTCTGTCGTAGGTGGATGGGGAGGGTGTTCCATGTCTTGGCGGCGAGGTGGGAGAAGGATCTGCCGCCGGAGGTTGTTCGATGGATGCGTGGGACGAGGGCGAGGTCAGCGGAGCAGAGCTGGCGGTTGGGGGTGTAGAAGGTGAGTCGCTTACTGAGGTATGCTGGTCCTGCGTTGTGGAGTGCTTTGTGAGCGTGGGTGAGGAGCTTGTTGACGGGAAGCCAGTGCAGGTCCTTCAGGTGGGCTGTGATATGGCTGTGGCGGGTGATGTCGAGGATGAGGCGTGCGGAGGTGTTTTGTATGCATTGGAGTCACTTCTGGAGTTTGGCGGTGGTTCCCGCATAGAGAGCGTTGCCGTAGTCCAGCCTGCTGGTGACGAGGGCCTGGGTGACCTTCCTTCTGGTTTCCGTGGGGATCCATCTGTGGATCTTGCGAAGCATACGGAGTGTGTTGAACCATGAGGAGAAGACGGCGTTGACTTGTTGGGTCATTGAGAGCATTGAGTCCTGGATGAACCCCAGTTTGCGTGCGTGGTCAGTGGGTGTTGGCGCCGTTCCCAGCGAGGCTGGCCACCAGGAGTTGTCCTAGGTGGAAAGGGTGGAGCCGAGGATGAGGACCTCCGTGTTGTCCGAGTTCAGTTTCAGGCGACTGCTCTTCATCCATTCGGCGACGGCCTTCATTCTTGTGAGGAAGTTGGTTGTGGCGGGGTCTTTGGTGAGGGAGAGGATCGGCTGGGTGTCGTCGGCGTATGGGACTATGTTGAAGTTGTGTGATCGGTCGACGTTTGGAAGCGGTGTCATGTAGACGTTGAAGAGGGTCGGGCTGAGGGATGATCCTTGGGGTACGCCGCAGGTGATCTTGGTGGCTTCGGATCGGAATGGAGGGAGGCGGACTCTCTGGGTTCTGTCGGTGAGGAAGGATATGATCCAGTCCAGGGCTTTGTCGAGGATCCCTGTGTTGTAGTCTCGTGTGCGCAGGGTGTGGTGGCAGACGTGTTGAAGGCGGCCGAGAGGTCCAGGAGGATGAGGGCCACGGTTTCGGCGTTGTCTAGCAGGGCCCTGATGTCGGTGGCGGCGATGAGGGCAGTTTCGGTGCTGTGGTTGCTGCGGAATCCGGATTGGGATGAGTCCAGGGTGGTGTTCTCTTCGGGGAATTGTCAGTTGTCTGTTGGCGATCTTTGCCGGGAACGGAAGCAGCTCCCTGGGCCGAAAGTTTTTGAGGTGCTTTGGGTCTGCCTTGGGTTTTTTGAGTACGGCGTTGATCTCTGCGTGTTTTCAGCTTTCCAGGAAGGTTGCAGTCTCGAGCTGTTGAAGATCTTATGTGCAATGATGGAGCTCGCTTTGAAGATGTGGTGGGGGCAGGGGTCTGATGGTGAGCCGGGGTTGGTGTTCATGGTCTTGATGGTGTCTTCGATGTTTACATGGTTCCAGGAGATCAGACGACCGGTGTGACTGGGTGGCGGTGAGTCAGAGGTGTCGGTGGCTGTCGGAGAGGTCCGGGTGTTGAAGCGGTCGTTAATGTCTGCGATCTTGCGGTGGAAGAAGGTAGCTAAAGAGTCGCAGAGGTCTTGTGACGGCGGGATGTCATTGGCGCTGAAGCTGGGGTTGGCGAGTTCCTTCACAATGTCGAAGAGCTCTTTGCTATTGTGTGCGCTGTTGTCGAGGTGTTCCTTGAAGGATGTCCTTTTGGCCGTTCGAATGAGTTGGTGGTGTCTGCGGCTGGCGTTCCTGAGGGCTGCATGGTTGTCCGGTGTTTGCTTGCAGCGCCATTTATTCTCTAGCCTCCGGCAGGTCTGCTTGGAGGTCGGCGGTGAACCAGATTGCTCTTCTGACGGTGCGTCTGTTTGTGGGTTTCTTGATCGGGGTGAGAGTGTTGGCGCAGTCCTCGATCCATAACTTGAGGTTGCGGGCGGCTGTGTTGGGGTCGGTGTGGTTGGTCGGTGGGTCTCGGGCGAGGGAGCTGGTAAGCTGGTCTTCGGTGACCTTGTTCCAGCTGCGGTGGGGGATTATTGGCTGGTGGTTGTGTGCGGTGGTTTTCTTGAAGGAGAAGTGAATGCAGCGGTGGTCGGTCCAGTGGAGTTCGGTGGTGTGGCTGATGGAGACCTGGCTGCTGGCGGAGAAAATGGGCTCGACCGTGTGTCCGGCAGAGTGGGTGGGTGTCGTGACGAGCTGTTTCAGGCCGAGGTTGGCGAGGTTGTCCAGTAGTGTGGTGGAGTTGCTGTCGTTGGTGTTCTCGAGGTGGACTATCCTCAGCTCGTTTTGCTCATGCTGGCCGGGCCTAGCTACCAGGAGCATTTCCTATAGGCCTTCTTGCCTCTACAAGGGAGCATTGTGCAAGCAGATTGATTTGGTAACTCACTCCGTCAGTCTTCTTCTCTACTTGGCTCCTATTGTTCCTCTCCTGCTAGTTCGGGCATCTGTCGCAACTGTTGGTTGTCAGCCAGCAAAAACACACGCCTGACTGCATTCCCCAGAGCCTCTTGGGTGTTTTGCAGAGCACATGGCGATGAGAACAGAGAATTCCAGGTCTTTCCCTAACTGACCCTGCGGGAGCATCACAGGCCAACGCCAATGGCCCTGGAGAGACCCGTCCTAGTCCTGGGGGTCTGCTGGTAAAAAATGATTAGGGCGTCTAGATGGTTCTATTTCTAGCTGGGCATTTGTATTCACCATTGTCAACTCCCAGGTCCATGGTCTGCTCAACTGTGCAAGGGTTTTAAGCCGGGTAGAAAGTGCCAAGCACCCCTGACCAATCTTAGTATTCCACCCCATCCTTCACCCCCTGCACAACATTCTGGGACAATCCAACGTGGCGACTTCAAGTTTTCTCTGTAGAGAGCTTCTTGGAGGGCCTCCGCTCTCTGACGTCACTGCCTCATCTTTAACCACCAAAACTTCAGCTGTGAGCTTCTTTTGTGTTGGCTCCAGAGATTGTGCCCTCCACCTTTATTCTAGTGGGCCAGGGGAATCCCAGCCCATGTGCAGTGTGACAAGTTAATTATCAGATGCAGATTTCCTGCACACCCCTTTCCTCTCCTAGGAACTGGGTCAATCACTGAAAACGTCTCCTTTTGTTTGGGGAAGACTTTGCTGGGAAGCAGAGTAATTTAACTTGGTCCAATTGTGGGGGACCGTTTGTTAATCCTCCCACTCCTTGGCAGTTCGTTGGAGAAGAGGGTTCCAAAAGACTTCAGTTCCAGCACATCCCCTGCATCGATGCCTTTCGCATTGACGCTGGAGGGGGCGTACAGTCCATAGAGCTACTGGTTCCATCTTGACTGAGATTGCACACGGCCTAGACTAGCACACAGTCATTGGGCAACTCTCAGATTTTTTGACCTGATGGCATGGTAGGGCTTTGCACAATCTTTTCGACATGGACTCGAACTGTAATGAAGGGAACAACTGTATTTCCCAATATAAAGAAGAAAACTGGTATGAAGAACTTTAAGTTGGCAGTGGGTTGGCTACTTAGCCAGATACTGGCCTTGTGCTCCCCCTATCTCTGATCACCCTGGTCCTTCCACAGAGAAAAGCACTTCTTTTGCTGTCATTATGCGAAGGGCAGCAGATGTTTTTGGAAATAAAGACTGTTTTGTTGAATGTAATGGAACCTGGTCACACTCCCACAGAGTCACTGTTAATATTTATTGAGGCCCTAACAAACACTCTGATGAGCACTTGGTCAAAACCTCGTCACTGATGTCATGCTTGGGGTCTGGGCCGAGCCATGCTGAAGAAATTGCCCACTGCCATCGCCCCGCTTTAGGGTACCCAGCTTTCCTCACTCAGCACCACACCCCAGAGAGCCTTCTCATCCAGGCTTCCACCTCCAAAGCCAGCCCTGGCGCATTTTCTACCACACCACTTGATAGGGAATCCAAGAGACTGAACGCCTTTGGCAAAAGGATGTTCTCTTCCGCCAGCCTTGCACTGTGGTCAGATAAAACTGCGTGCCTTTTAGGCTGATACACCTACATGTTTTGGGATTCAGTTATGCAAGTGCTGCCCGAGGTCTTGGATGAGGCCTGAGCCATACTGTCACAGGCTATTGCTGATGGCAGAGATTAAGCAAAGTTCAACATTTGTTGCGGACTGATTACGACTGGCTCGCTTGGCAAAACAATTGCATCATCAGTGCCACCCAGACACCACGCCTGGATGAGATTGAATGGCTCTCTGGAAATGTCCAGGCATCCCTTATGGACATGCCTTTTGATAGCATATGTATATTTGCAAAGCACACGTTCACCTGTGGGCATCTTGGCACTGAATAACAGATATTTATTGTTACCCAACTCAATGGAACTGATTTTATCGACCTCAGAAGGATGAAAGGCTAAGTGGACCTACCAGGATTAGAACCTGTGACCATGAGATCAAACACAGGCCCCTATATAGGATGCATCAGTCCACTAAGCCACCAGACTTGGCATGGCACCCATCTATTTGGAGAAAAGGCAGATTCAGAATTGGAGCACTTTTAAGGACAGGCAAGCCACTGGCAGGTCCTTGGGCCTCTCCATGGCCCCACTGCAACCCCATTCTGCCGTATTCCCCTTCTGTGGGTACAGTAGAGCCTACCGTCTGGGTCAATTACTGCACAGCCATCAGACTCTACAGTCGTCCTTGACCGTGGACACAGTTCTCACCAGTTTCGTAGGACAACCAGACAAGGGTCAGCCCAGTTTACCCATTTACCCCCTCTCCCTCGGCAGCTTCCAAACCACTTTAGTTTGCCCTCGTACCATCACTGGCACCTAGTTGGTGGCAGGATCCAGCATCCCCTGCCCCACTGGTAGTCAGTAACATTGAACAAGTTGGTACTCCAGATGATTCAGTGGGGTGACACCTTGCCTTTTCTCTAAACCAGCTGATGGAGGACCACCTCTCTCTTCTCCATCAGGAAATACATGTTTTAGCCAAAGGAGCCATCAAGAGGGTGCTAGCTTCAGAAGTAGGCCATGGTTGCTATTCCTGCCACGGTTGCTATTCCTGCCACTTTCTAGTGCCCAAGAAGGACTTAGTCCTTTGCCCTATTTTAGACATGCTCCCTCTCAATTTCTTCTTGAAGGACAAATTCAGGATGCTCACTTTAGCTCAGTATGTCTGCCCTAGACTCAGTAGACTGGATGGGTGTACTGGACTAGCAGGATGCATACTTCCATATAGATGCCCATAGGCATTACCTGTGGTCCACAGTGGGCCACAAGTATTATCAGTTCGCTGTGCTGCATTTTGGCCTTACCCGCACCCCTCAGGTGTTCACCAAGGTGACGGCGGTGGTTGCAGCAAGCTTGCGGAGGTCAGGGGTTCCATTCCTCCCCTACTTCGATGACTGGCTGTTGAAGGCAGGCTCGCCCAGACAGTCTCCCACCTCAAGACTACGACAGACATACTGCATTTGCTGGGTTCACTATAAATGTGCCAAAGTCACACCTGACCCCATTTCAGATGCTTCCTTTCATGAGCTGTTCTGGATAGAATGCAGTTTTGGGCCTATCCCCTGAATGGCGAATCTAGGCTATTAGGGCTGCAATGAAGATGTTTCAGCCTCTCTGGGATTTTGCTGAGGCTGCTGGGACTCGTGGCCTCCTGCTTGTAACACATGCCCGTGGCATATGCAGGCTTCATAGTAGGACCTGAAGTCCCTTTTGGGTGCAGCAACAGGGAAATCTCTCCACATGATAAATATATCAGGTGGAACTGTAGAAGACCTGCAGTAATGGGAGACTAACCACGATTAGGTCAGGCAGCCAGGCATCCCTCAACCCCAACAGTACATGCCTGTCGTTGAGACAAATTTGTGGCTTGGTGTTCATCCAAACAGGTTCATCACCTTTCTGCACCCTTGCCTGAGGTTCTGTTGATTGTTCTGTCTTTGGCCCAACAAGACTTTGCTCTGAGCCCAGTTAAAGTGTTGTATGTTTGCTGTATGGCCCATTGCAGTTTTTCCTGTGATGACTTAAATGTGCACGTTATAGGCCTCATTTTCCTTTGCACAGGTTACTACAGAAACATGCTTGCTTTTGTGCCACATTGTACTTTCAAACAGAACCTGCATATGTTTTTGTGTTATGTTCCTTTCCGATTATTCAGTCTGAACACGACTGACAAGGTCAAGCAACAATGTCAGTTGTTAATGTTTCTGGTCAGGCACTAGCACCTAGACATAACACAAGAATGCAGCTGTTTATGTGCACACAGGTCTTGTCATATAAATGAGCATATGAGCCAAAAACGCACATGGAATATGAGTTCTGAGACGAGAGCACTGCGCCTGGTTGGTATTCAGAGGCTGTAAAGATAAGGCTTGCGGGTAAGAACTGCTATTCCTTGGCATACTATGAAGAATCTGCCACTAGGTGTAGTTTTACATGTTCAATGGACACAAAGCGATTGTCTTTAAAACCCGGAGAAGGTGGCAAAAATCACAGCATGTGTACCTTGAAGGCCAAGGACCGGAACAGAAGCACGGTTATGTTGGGCCGAATCCCTTTTTGATGGCCACTTTTTCTCGAACCAGATCTCCAAGTATTGGAAGCCAGCCTGTAATCAGAATTTGATCTGTGGCACTGAAAGAATGAGATTAGGCAAATTTGCGAGATTGAGTATCACGGAACGTCAGTAGTTCCTGTTAAACAGCACAATGGTTATCTACGTCAAAGGTTGCGGCAGCCACCACTTCTTCCGGATCAAGGTCTGGGACATACATCTTGATGCAAAAAAAGCACTTTGTATGACGTACGCCCACCCAGAGATCTTTTAGAGAGGTTATTTAATTCCTCTTGAACCCCATAAAGACCGTTCAACCAAACACGTCTAGTCCCTAATACTCTAGCCGTTCAGGACTGCTTGAAGTCACGGTTCATTCTCTCCATAACAGAATTACCCTCTGGTCTACATAGAGAAGGCAAAATGCACTTGCGCACCCATGGACTTAATCAAATCACTGTACGCTTTAGAAGCAGATCCTGGACCTTGGTCCAAGTAGAATACACAGCAGTTATATGTCCCGATAAAGACGTGCAAGTCTTTAATAACAGTTTGAGTGTCAGCCGAGTACTATGGCCAAACCCAGACAAAATCTAGAGAAATAATCAACTGCAGCCCAAATATATATGAATGCAGTATCTGAAATCAGTGGGCCACAATGATCCAAGTAAATGCAGCCAAAAGGCTGGTTGGAAATAAACAGATGTGTCTGTGGTGGACGAGACCCAGTGGAACTTTTGATTTGTTGACAGATGTCACAAGTTAAAACATTTTCTGGTTTGTTGGTATAAACCTTGCCACCAATAGCATTGCTGTAAGAGCAAAATGTGGCGTGAGCGGAAGCTACACCTTCATGTGCGGCAACATTTATGTCACGCGATCACCAACTCCAAGAATAGTAGCAAATGGAACATTTTGATCATTTTTAAGTTATAAGAATATTTTGAACGGAAGCCCTTCGGTAGATGGTTGCTGCTTCAATACGCATTCACGGCAACCAAGATCTCTTTAGCGACACGAGTTTTAGAGCATGGTACTGCTGCTATTTTAGCTGTGACTACTGCAGATTTGGCTGCTACATCAGCCAAAGAATTCCCCACAGCATGTGTTCCCACACGTTGATATCTCAATGTATGTGTAACATGAGTATGTGGCAACCTATCCTTAAGATTCGCCACTTTGACCCAAGAGTTCATGCTTTATCGTGCTTCCCTTGGAATCTTTAAAATCATTTTGTTGCCAAAAATATAAGTTATTATTAAATGACTGTACATAGTAATACAAATTACACACAATAAGGGTGGGGAATGGCGATTCTTCAATTATACAGAGAGAATCTTGATTTAATTAAAGATAACGGAGGCTAACATTATGCAATAATATTTTTATTGCTGCCACATATGCAGCCCTTTAAAGAACAAATTAGATCATGAATAAAAACATTTCAGTAGAACAATATATAACGTCATGGTAACTAGGCATCATCCTCTTAGAGCTGCGAAGGAGAGCCGTAAATTCTTTAAATCGACTTCTACTCTAAATGCATTTGATAACAAAGCGATTATCTTAAAGAATAAGTGTCTGAAAAAAATGGAGAGTAAAAATAGACAATGTCGATTTATTCGGAGGTAAATAGTCAGAAATATTTACTAATAAATTAAGAAACTTCAAAACTATTGCAAACTATATACTGTTCTAATGCAGATCTATTACAAATGAAATAAACTTACACTTCAATTAAATTATGTTTCTGAACCAAAGAAAATTTTAGTTACTCTCCACCAGGATGTGGTGGGTGGGATAATGTTAGTCTCCGTTGTCTTTAATGAAATCAAGATTCTCTCTGTATGATAATTGGAGAATCGTAATTTCATTACAAGACCGGAGGCTACTATTATGCATGTTTAAAGCTTGTAACGCTGTACTGTTCACATGCTCCACATGTCTAAGACAAAACTTTGCAAATGTGCATGCATTTGAACAGTCCACGGCTTTTAAAATATCCAAGAGGGAACGTCTGGCGCAAAATGCCTTACTGGCCATTGCTCCACAGGATGAGTGTGCCCCAAATTTGGACAAATGTATTCCCGCTTCCAACATTATTATTCTAACCCATCTAGCAGTTGTAGCTGTTGATATTGATTTATATGTTTAAAAAAAAGAAATTAATAGTTGGTCTTCGTCATCTGGTCAAACATTCATAACTTCTTTATACATTTTCATGCAATTTACAACACATAGTTTTATACAAACAGGAAAACAAGGATAGAAAATGCTTTCTGTCATAGTCTTGGTTCTTTTCCATATTTTGAAATGCGCTCCATCTGGAGAATAAAGTCTATTCGAGATCTCTAACACGTTAACATCTGATATTCTTCTAAAGGATATCAGACGGAATAAGGTTGCTAGTTTGGTTGATGATGTTTTTTTGAAAGAGAAGAGTTATTGGGCCATCTAGTGAATAGGTAGGGTGCTCAACCGTCCGTAATTTTCACGGACCGGCCGTAATTTAGACCTCACGTCTGTTGTCCATGAGGATCCCTTTGACAGACGCCTTTTGTCTGTAATTTTCGGCCTTGCAGGGAGCAGAGCTGTTCCCCTGCGAGAGGCCTCAGCTCCCTGATGTGGCCACCTCCCACTCATCCTCTGAGCACAATAGCAGCCCCACCCCGCCCATTGTCATTCTGTATGGCGGCTGATTGTCACATACAGAATGACATGGGGCCAGTTTGAGCTGTTCCAGCATGTGGTGGCCTCCACCTGCCACGGTCTGGGACAGGGCATTCTTTTAGGGTTAGCTGGAAGCAATGTACAAATCAAATGTCCAAAAACGCCCATGCTGCTATGTGTCAGTTCATGAAGAGAAGCTGGCGAAAGAACTTAAAAAGATGTTATAGTTCTTACACAGTCATTTCAGAGCTGAAGCATTTTTAATATTATATACAACAAAGCCATAGTTGCTGCTTTTTTATTTATTTTATGCAACTAACATCCATTGACAACGCCAATTGTCATCGCTTGTGGTAGGCCTAATGTTACTGGATGCAATGATAGAAAGAGCAAAATACCAGTCGGGCGGCACAATATGTTCAGCATATATTTTTAGCTTAGGTGGTTTAAGCCATGCCCTTAATTACATCAGACACGCCCCTTGGAGAGACCCCCAGAAACAACAGCATGTCACAGTCACCTCACGTCCTGGCACTGTGCATCATTTGTGGCTCATGACATCCAAGTTTTCAGATTGCCTAGATGCAGGGGCATAGTGAACCCACCCCCACCCCTCCCCTTGCTTTAGGAACCACAGCGAGGGCGAAGTTTTGTGTCTCTTCTGTCTGCAACTTAGTAGACAAAGGTCTGCTCATAATTAATGTGAAACGGTGGGTTAGTGAATAAGTGAAGGAATGGGTAAATAGCTGGATTGATTAGTGAATGGGTGAATAATGAGAGAAAGGATGGATGGTTGGGTGAGTGGAAGGATGGATGAGGGTAAATAAATGGATGTATGGGTGGAAGGGTAGATGGATGGGTAAAAGGGTGGATGGATCAGTAAAAGGATGGATGAATGAAAGGGTGTATGATGGGCGAGTGAATAGGTGGATGAATGAGAGAAATGATGGATGGATTAATGAATTGATAAGTGAAAGGTTGAATGGATGGATGAGTGAATGGGTGGATGTAAGGATGGACGAGTGAGTGAAAGGGAGGGTAGATGGAGAAAAGGATGGACAGATGAGTGAAAGGGTGGATGGATGGATGAATGAAAGGATGGGATGAGTGATGGGTCAATGGATGGATTCATGAGTGGATGATTAAATGGATAGAAGGCTGGGTGGCTAAGTGAAAGGGGAATGCAGAGAGAAAGGGAGGATGGATGATTGAAAGCATGAATGGATGATTGGCAGAATGGATGTGTGAATCGGTGCCTGGATGAATGAAAAGAAGAATGTAAAGATGAGTGAAAGAATGCATACATGAGTGAAAGGGAGGATGAAGAGCTGTAAGAAAGAAAGGGTGGGTGGATGAGTGAAAGGTTGAATGGGTGGACAGATGAGTGACTGGGTGGATGGATGAGTAAGTGAAAGGATGGGTGAAAGGGTAAATGTTTGGATGGATGAGTGAATGGATGGGTGGAAAAGTGGATGGATGAGTGAAAGGATGGGATGGATGGGTGGAATATGGAAAGGATAGATTGGGTGAAAGGGTGGATGGATGAGTGAATGGATGGAGGGATTGATGAGTGAAATGGTGGATGGAAGGATAGATGGTGGATAGGTTTGCAAATGGTTGAAAAGGTTTGGATATGGATGGGCACACAGATGGAAGGACAGAATGAATGGTGAAAGACTGAATGATGGATGAAAGAATTAATAGATGACAAAATGTAAATTTGAAATGGTGGATATCAGGGGTTTGATGGAAGGATGAGTGGCTAGATCCTTGGACACGAGATCTCTTCTGGGGAGGGTTGTGTAGACTTAATTTGCTTTTTTGTTGCCATAAGAGCTTTAGTTCAAAGTGGAAGGTATTTAAGTTTTCTGGCTACTCCCTTGCCTATGTGTTACTATTCTGTATTTGCTGTGTGCTTATGTGTGGGATCAAATCATCATGCTTATGACATTTTGAGTGACACCCAACTGCTACTTGAATGTTACACTAGTAATTGTAAATGTTTGCATGTTTTGTTTTAGGTGTAAGGTTTTAGGGCAAGCCTCATAGTGCTATGATCTGTGCTTTAGATGTATATTGTGTTTGTAGCAATAGGCAAAGCATGAAAAATAAACTATTTAATAGTGTATCGGTAGTGCCTTCTTTAAGAAAGCTGCAGGGAAAAGCACCTTTGTGACTTCCGTCAGCTAGTGCAACTCTCTGCGAGGCCCCCATAAACAAAGTCAGATTCCAAATTTTAAGTTCCATTTGTTGAAACACCAATAATGTGTTCACTATAGTGGGTTCATCACAGCAATCTCCCTTTGGTTCACCTATGCGTTCAGATTTACATCTCACAATGACACGCAGATATGAGATGCTAGTAACAAAGTCTATCCGAGCAGATCTTCCTGACCACTTCTCTCACCAAACAGGCCTGCTCAGGACCATGATTTGTAAACAAAATATCTGGCTGGACAACACAGTGCAGTAACCATAGAAATACCACAAAAAGACCTGCACAGTTGCTCAAAGCTGTGTGCATTCCAAAAATCTGTGAAGTACATGATTGTCTCAACCTAATATAAACTTATTTTGACTTGTACTTAAGTGGTTGTCTAATTACTTACTTTTAAACTATTGCGCAACTTCCTCTGATGTGTCTGTAAAACGTACCTTTTGTACTGAAGATTTATCCTGAATTTTGACCTTCTATCCTGAATTTTTGTCCTGAATTTTTACACTTACCGTCCTGAATTTTCACCCATACCAATTGGTCACCATATGAATAGGTTTAAGTTGAGGTTAACATTCCACCGGGAGTCATACCTGGCCTTGGTAGGACGTTTAAGTCTTAGTCCCTTCATTACCCTGCGGATCAGAGAATCCAAACAGATGGAATAGTAATTTATTGATGAATGGCCTGCCGATATGGCTGATCTATAACATAGACCAGAAATAAATAAATCTGCGAGGTCGTTTGCTAAGTCTACAACTGGAGCTTCCTCGGGATCCAGACCCCGTTCCAACTACACCATTTTTTCTAAACCCCTGTGTATCTTCTCCTTGTTCCTGCTGCCCATGACTCATCCAGTAGTTCTTTATCTTCTCCTGAAAGTCCTGAGTATCTTTTAGATTTCCTGAAATCTTCCAAGCAAGAAGGTTCATATTTCCTTCTAGAAGGAGAGTATGTTCCTCCCCTTCCTGTCCTTGGAGAAGACCACTGTTCCCGGGGATTCAACATGGGCTATTACTAACTCCATCGTTCCTGCAAACCCAACTTGGGTATTCAAGAATGGAGTAACTAAGACTATTTTGCATTGGCCTGATCTGACTTTCAGAAGAACTCTCTGGATTAGAGCAAATGGAGGGAAAGCATAACAATTCTTATTGTTCCAGGAGTGGACCAGGGTATCCACTGCCAAGGTGTTGGGCTCGAGTCTCCAGCTGTAACACCATTTGACCTGAAAAGTGAACCTGCTGGCAAATAGGTTCACATGAAAGGGATCCCAAAGGTCCTGAATCTTCTTGAAGCATATAGGATTCAATTTCCAGTCGCTTGACTTCCTACAGAAACCTTGAGTTCCAATCTGCCCTTGTGTTTTGGTGGCCAGGGATAAATTCTGCCTTCAGTATAATCTTTTGGCTCCAACTGAAGTACCAAATCTTCTTTACTATGTTGGCAAGTATCTTTGATCGTACACCCCCTAGGCAGTTGATATAAGAAACTGCTGTGAAGTTGTCTAATCTGATGAGGACGACACTGTTAAAGGTTGACCCTGGGCAGCGCATGCGCTGCTCTCAGAGACATGATGTAATGTGCCCTTTAGAAATGCATGCTTCTGTTTGGCAGCGTGCTTAGTTACTCCCGCCTTTTTGTTATTTTCGATCCTCTCTGCGACTGGCCCTGCTACACATGGTCCTATATTTATTTAAATGTTCATTCCTTCCTGGCACCATTTGTTTGGTAGGGTCTACCTCGTGCTCGTTTTTACACATGTTCATGCATTTCCCTTACTATTAAATGTGTAAGTGTGCCCGGTAAGCCCGCAGCACTGCCAAGGGTCACTCAGCACTAATGCATATTTGGTATTATGGCATTTATTTATTTATTTATTTTAGTAGTTTATGGAGCGCTCAGCTACCTCCAACGGAGGTGTCCCGGCACTGAAGACAATATCTTGAAAGGGTCAGAGGGATGTGGAAGGGAGTGGGTAGATTAGATAAGGGAAAAAAGCCAGGTCTTGAGTTTTTTCCGGAATAGAGGCTCTGACGTCAGAAATCTTAGCTCTATAGGAAGCTGGTTCCACAGTTTGGATGTGGCCACTGCAAAGGCCCTTCCTCCCGTGCGTGCCAGGCGAAAACGGGGGCAGATCATAAGGCGGAGATGGTTGGATCTGAGGTTTCGTGGTGCTTGCGAGAACTTCATTCTGCGACGCAGGTAGGTAGGGCCTCGATCATTAAGAGCTCTAAAAGCCAGGGTTAAGGCTTTAAATTGAATGCGCAGTCTCACTGGGAGCCAATGAAGTTTGATCAGATGGGGTGAAATGGAGTGGCGGTAGGGGATGTTGCAAATCAGCCTAGCCGCTGCGTTCTGGACTCTCTGTAGTTGGTTTATGAGGTATGCCGGGGCACCTGCATACAGACTATTTGCGTAGTCCAGATGAGCGGTAATAAGGGCATGGACTACTGTCTTACGAGAGTCTAGTGGAAGGTAGGGGATGATTTTTTTTATCATGCGGAGCTTTCCAAAGCAAGACGAGGTGACTTTATTAATTTGAGTCTTACAGGAGAGGGTAGTGTCAAATTGGAAGCCTAGGTTACGGGCAGCTTGGATTGGTTCCGGGGGAGGGTTGAGTTCAGTCGGCCACCAGAGAATGGAAGGTGTGGGGGATTTCTGATTAAAAAACAGAACCTCAGTCTTATCTGTATTAAGTTTGAAGTTATTAGCAGACATCCAGGAGGCGATATTCATCATGCAGTGGCGAAAGTTGTGGAATGATTTCCCTCAAAATATTTTGTCATGCACTTCAGAGTGCCAGTACTTGCTTGAATTACTGTGCCGGCAATGCACTTAGCACCGATACTAATTATGTGTGTTGTTGTGCGGCTCTGTGAACATACCCAGGGTTGAGGAGAGGTCATGGGTTATCATCAGCCATTTAGGAGTCACCGGCTCCCGTTGCTGGAAGCTTTTGACCCGGCTATACTTTAATATTCATGGTAGTCCTGGCAGCTTCTTTTCCCCACCCCTCCTCCTTTGGCTTTTCCTGTTGGTCCTGGCAACTTCTGTTGTGTTTGAATGTGTTGTTAAGAGGTGGTGGGCTTGGTGGAGTGCAGAGTGTCTTTTAGGAAGCTCTCGCCGCGAAGCTCCATTTCTCCCCCCCTACCCTAAGGCCCCCATCCTCACACGCTGTTTTTTATTTCCAGGTTGACAGGTCTGATATCTCTATGAAATATTAACAAAGCTAAGCAGGGCTGCCCGTGCTTTCCTGGAACTCACTTGTATCGAGAGAGGAGGTGGCTTCCGAGTTTCTAAAAGCACTTTGCGTTTCAGGAGGTGTTGGAAAGTGGATTATTAGTAGGGGCAAATGTAGATCTGCCACTGGCAATAAGGCTACTAACACAGTTTAGGGCTCAGAATAGGTCTTAGAAAATTATTCCTATGCTCAACCCTCGGTAGCTTGGCTGCGAGCATGCAGGCTTTACTTCAAAGACAGGTATGTAAAGCATTTAAAAACACGAATTCACTAAATAATTAAGGCACAAGTCATAATAAAGCTCAAACACTGATTTATAAAAATAGGAAATATTTGTATCTTTAAAATGACACCAAAACGACAAAAATACAATTTAGGGAACCGGAGATATGAATTTTTAAAGATTTAGCACTATATTGAACATAAAAACCTATAGCGCCTTATTGGGACATCTGGACGCGATAGACCGGGTCAAAGTTTCATGCCGACTGCGACAGAGCCCTGGGCGGCGACCCCTCGCTGTAGGTCTCGGTCAAAGTTTTTAACTTCTGACTTGGAAATTTTTCTGGAGCTTTTCTTATCGGGCTTTCTTGAATCTCTCAGCCTGTCCAGATTCGGTGAGGGTTCGCCGGATTGCCTTGCGACTAGCTCCCAGTCAAACTTATGGAAGTCCGACCTCCGGAGCGTAGTGGAGCAAACCAAAGATCCAGGCCGACTCTCGGTTGAAGGCAGGCGGCTTGGCGGTTGCGATTGCTCCCGGTCACCTTTTCTTTGTTCGGACTTAAAAACTTTTACGGACTTTTTCTCGCGGGGTCCCTCGATGCTCTTCACCAGGCCGGATTCGGTGAGGGTTCGCCGGACTCGGATCTCTTCTACTCCCGGTCAAACTCTGTAAGTAGCACCTACGGAGCTTTTCAGCGGGACAAACCTGGACGGCAGGCCGGCTCGCGGTTGAAGGCAGGCGGCTTGGCTGGCCAGGTTGTCGGTCCCCTTATAGAGCTTTTTTCCAGAGTTCTCCAAACATCTGGAACTTCTTGAAGTTCCCCAAAGGGTCTTAAACTCACTCCAAGAGTCTGGATGCTCCAAGATGGTTCTTGAAAGTTGAGGACTTCAGTTCCCACAATCCACTCTGGCCAAACCCTTACAAATCCACTGGTAGTTCTCCAGGTTGCGGATTCTTGGTGATGTTCCAGGTGAGCTCTGTTAACCTGTAGCTTGCAGGGAGTCCACTCTTTAATCCTTTTACAGGAAAGTAATCCATAGGCTATAGTTGCAGATGATGCAGAAGGTGCAGTTTTCAGAGTGCAGGCCTTTGGAAATGCACATCAAACTTCCAGCATGGCTGTCTTGTTTTCTTAGGTGTCAAGCAGCAGATCCGAGGGGCTCTGCCCTTCTCAGATCCTTATTCCAACGTCTCTGGGTCAAGCAAGAGGTCAGTCCTTTCCAATGGGCTGCAGGGTTCCACCCAAGGGTGTGACCACTTTCTGCAGAGTGTGGTACTATTTTGTCCCAGAATGCACCAATTCTTCCAAATTCATAATGGCTGAGTTTCCAGCAGGGAGAGAAGAGTTGGCTAAACACACCCCTTGGATGGCTAATCTCCATAGTCTTTCCCCCTTGCATCTGCTCATTCCTTCCTTAATCCTGGCATCTGACTAGGGGTCAACAGGGTTAGGTTGTACATGACACTGGGGTCCTCCCCTTCCCTTGAAGTCCATTGTATGACTCCTCCCCCTGCTCTGGCATTCCTGTGCAACAGGACACTGCCCTCCCAGCAGAGCTGTTCAACCCCAGGGGCTCTTTATCACCTCTTCAAAGAAGCCAGACTACTGGAAGGCTGAATATGGACTTACAAACAAGAAAGTCTTATAACTTCTTATATGTACATTTTAGGAGAAATTCAACAATATCATATTGTTGGTTTTATTAATACCATCAATCAAAGAATGCTTTAGTCGACAATTTGTGTCATAAAAGCGTTACTGATTAAAAAGTTAAAACAAGATCTAAAAGGTTAAAAAGCTTAAATAAAAACACCTTGTGCAAAATAGGCATCAGAATATTCTGACATAATACTGATACATTGGTTCATGATAAGACAAACGTATAAATATAAGTTTCAGATGATCTCAGTTAATCACAGAAAAGCGTGTAAGGGCTTATTGGAACCCACACATAACTTTAGTCCGAATACTCGATCATAAATGGAAGCGAGTTATAGTTTCTTTTTCAGCCATACAATGTTGCGAACAGATATACCACAGCCATCTTAAAAATGTTGCCATTGGAATAGCGTACCTAGGTGATGAGTCTGTACAGAGAATTCAGAGAGCTGTGCGGCATACTCTAGTGCCCATATTCCTGCACATTTGCACCAACCAGACCTCACATGGACCAGAATAGGCAGGGCAAACAAACAGCACATGTGCTAAGGTTTCTACGTAATCTGCGCATATTATACATTTGTTGGTATTTGTGGTGGACCATTTAGCTGTGAAACTCTTCAGTGGTTAAGTTCCTCTCATGGGGCTTTGTGATAACGTCCCAAAATGGCTTGATGTTAGGTGTGGCTCAATTTGTAAATGGAGCCCTGAGATTGAAGAAGGATCGTAACGCCTACACTCTTCATATGCAATCATCTCCCAGTATTTTTCTTTGAGTGTGACATTTGACGGGAACTGGGAGCTAGAGAGACTATCCCACAGATGTGTGAGGCCCAGTTTGTTAAAGAGGCCCTTTAAATTTTGCTGCCAGCTAATTTTGTGGACTTGGTCCATATCTATAATGTCCCTTAAGCCCTCCGCATACACAGCTAATTTAGGTGTGGTCCATATCCTGCGCCAGTATAGGATGGGTCGTAACCTGGTGTGGTCCACCACAGCATTTTAACCCAGATCACTCCTTAAGGGGACCGTAGGTGTTCTTTGTGGTAGACTGTTTATTGCACGCAGGAATTTATTCTCAGCAATAATTAGCTGTCTCATATCCTGTAAACACCATAGCTTGGCACCATAAAGGTCCGAGCTCACCACTTTGCTATTATAAATTTGAAGTACCGGGCTGAGTGGTTTTGTCAGGTATTTTTTGAATTCCTTTCTTAAGGCACCCGCTAGCTGTCGATGTTTTAGTGCCATGGCATCGATGTGCAATTTCCAGCTCATATCCTTCAGCAATTTGATGCCCAGATAGGCAAACGCATCAAGCTACTCAAGGGGAACCCCATCCATTGTTATTTTGCCCTTGAAGGATCTATGTTGATTGAAAGCCATGAACTTGGTCTTGTCAGCGTTAATTTTTAAGCCTCGTAAGAGACAGAATTCTTCATACCGTCGCAAAGCAAGTTGCAGACCACTTGGGCTTTTAGAGATGATCAGTGTGTCATCTGCAAACATTAAAATCGGAATCTTTCTGCAAGCTAAAATGGGAGCATCGGTTTGAATAGCAGAAAGAAAATTCGCCACTTCATTTATAAAAAAGCAAAACAGTGGCAGCTAACACGCATCCCTGGCGAACGCCCTTGCGTCCCGGAAAAGGATCTGTCTTGTTTCCCTGTGCTCCCCATCATATCTGTGCAAAATTTCCCCCATGGAGGTTATGTTAGGTTATGTTATGTTAAATTGGATTTGTTGAGCGCTTAATACCGAAAAGGTCTCTAAGCGCTATAGAAGAAGAGTAGCGTAGAATCCAAGCAGTGCACTTGATCGCTCTGTTAAGCCCAGGCTTCAACAAACAGGATGGTTTTCAGTTGTAACAGGATGGTTTTCAGTTGTTGGGCAAAAAGGGAGAGTAAGTCCAGTGGCATCCCCAATTCTTTCAATACTTTGGGCCGAGACCAGGTCAAAGGATGCTTTCAAATCAACAAAGGCAGCATACCATTCTGAGAAGTCTTTGAATGGCACCTTTAGCCTTCTCCTATCTAGAGTTTAGTTAATAACTTTCTCCCATGTTAACCTATGTGGGAGGGGGTTTGCAATGGGAAAAATGACTTGGGCCTTTTTTCCAGCACCAGGGCTTTTAAAAACATATTTTATAAGTGCTCTGCCTATAACTACAGGAACCCCAACCCTGGTATACCATGGGGAGACTTTAGGGGTTCTGAATATACAGAACTATCACAAATCCTCCCTCCACAGTGCTCCTACCACCAAAGTCGATTTTAGGCAGCACTTTATCACAATGTGGGGAGTGAAATGTGCAATTTCACTTTACCCTGGACATATAAAACTCACTTTATAAATGTCTACCTTATAGATACCTGGCCAACCACCCCTGGGACACCATGGGGGAGACCTAATATGTCCAAACATGGTAGGGTAACCATTTTTAAGTGCCCCAAACATGAAGTCGAGTTTCGGCACAAATTACATTTTAAAAGCAGCCCTGCAGCACAGGGCTACTTTTAAACTGACCTCCGGCTCAGCAGTGCACACATTAAAGTGCAGGAAAGGGCTGCTGGCCTCCAAACTACCATACCCTATTATATACTAGGGACTGAGAGGTAGTTTCAACCCCCCTGCCCTATTATGTACTAGGGGACTATAGGGTAGGTCATGCCAATCACAGGGGTACCCCAACCCTTAGTGTACCCTAGTGTATGTAGATGTTTTCACTGTATTCTAAGTGTTTTCAGCATAGCACTGGCCCTGGACCTGGTTAGGCAGAGCCCAGTGTCAGTCAGAGCCAGTTACCACCAGTACCAGTCAGCAAAAAGGTGTGGGGTGCCCAGGGCACAGGATGACTTTGCAACAGGAGGTCAATAACAGTCACTGGTCAACCCCTTTCCTGAGCAGACTGACCCAGACTCGGCCCTGACCATTGTTATATCCAAACACCAGAACCTGGACTGTTGTCAATGGTTGTAAATTACATAAGATAAATGAGAAATAATTATTACTTCGTTGTATTTAATATTGAAAATGCTTCTGTTCTTATGGGCGAGGTTGTGCTGTAAGGCTGGAGCTGCCGACTTTAAAGCTATGAAAGCAGGTTCGAGCCTGATATCTGCTCAACATCCTGTGATTCAAAACATGAATATGTGCTTGTGCTATGTAACTGGTGCTCATGTTTTCGCTTTATATAAATGAAAAAATGAGTCTTTTTGAAGTTGCATCAAAAGCATAGACGGATGGTACTATCGCATTCTTATGCTTTTTTTTTCCCCACCCTGAAGGTAAAAATGGAGAGCCCGATAATGACCCGTTTCGGCACCTGCTTTTTAGAACTGCCAGTGCTGAACATCGACAGGGCCCTGCCCACTTAAAGCCCTGCCAAACACACTGACATCACCTAAGCCCAGATGAGTCCTCTTGAGTCCAAGCATCATCTTTCGCGTGCAGACTCACCTCTCCCCAGTTCAGGCGAGTGTGTTAGGAAACTGGCCTGACCCCTACCTAGGCTCGTGGCCTCTCGGTGATGCAAGAACCATGCCTTGTGGACTACCAGATTTTGCACACCCCGTGCTTGCATATAGTCAGTTCATATTGGGCACATCACATACGTAGCAGCACTCAAAATACAATCTCATATCTGCGTAAAATAAAATATTAACCGGGACTAGAAATTAAAACAGTACTTTCCCCAGTTTCGTCTTTAACCAGTGTCAGTGCGCTTCCACTTCACTGGAATGCGCATGAGCAATTATTTGCATGTTTGTGTGGATTTTTGAGCCCCACAAGCCACAGAGATTAACCCTCGGCGCTTGCATGCTTTTTGTTTGAATAGTTTTGAGGCAGCTGCACATTCAGTTTACCTGTGTGACATGCGCACAGGGTTTTAAGTCCTAATATAGTGCTGCACACAGCTCAATTGAGGCTTCCAGCCACAGACCTAAGCGCTCCTGTTCAATTCAGCATTCAAACGTGTGAGAAGCTGGCCCGGTATATGATGTCCAATAATGTAATTAGGCACCTTGCACCAGTCCAGACAACCCTTATGATGATTTAAGAGGTCTCAGACAACCTTAGAAAACTATCCAAGTGGTAGCTGTGGAGATCAGCCTTTAGGCTTCGTCTTGAAGGAGTGTAAAGCAGGTCTCTGGCCTGCCACTGCAGTGCCTGTGCGCAGTTTAACTGCCATCTTAACTTGGCAAGTGCACCCACTAGCTATGTCCTACCCTTCCCTTTTCTTACACAATGGACACCCCTATGGTAGGCCCAAGGTCCCCACCTGGGCAGGGTGCAGTGTATGTAAAAGGTAGAACATATACTGGTGTGTGTAACATATCCTGATAGTGAAATACTGCCAATTTTGTTTTTCACTATTGAAAGGTTATCTTGCCCATAAGACAGAATGGGGAATGCTTTGCAACATTTTACAAGCATTTCTTCTTGTAGGGATAAGATAGAAAAATTGAGTTTAGTATCCCTGAATTCAGGATTTAATAACACATCTTTTAGTAAAGATGGATTTTAAATTATGTGTTGGAAAATACTACTTTTAGAAAGTGACTATTTTCTTGTTCAACCTTCCTGTGTGCCACTGCCTGTTTGTGGATTGACTGGCTTTGGAGTGGCAGATGCTGGGGAGGAGCAGTGGCTCCAGGAGTCTGGCTGAGTCAGCAGTAGGCTGAATAGGCCTGAGCTGAATTTGGAGTGGTGGGAGCAGTAGCGCCTGTACCTGAATAGGGCTGTGCCTGCCTTCCACAATGCTGGCTCAGACCCCTGTGGTGTGTCTGGAACCAAGGTTAACACTGACAAAAGATATTGTTGTGCACTGGCAGGGTACCCCAGAACTGGCTTGAACTGGGTTCAGAGCCCCTTGCACAAAGAGAACAAAGACATTTTGGGGTATAAGTATTAGACCTAAAACCCCTCAACTTTAGATCATTCCTGGAATTCAAGAGGAACCTTTGCCAAGGAGAAGAGCTGGAGAGACTGAGGAGAAGTACTGCCCTTGTGTGTCTGGGGTTGGCCTGCAGTTGCTGTTTGCCAAGGAAAGAAGGACTTTTCTACGTCCCCTGCTTGAATGAGATCTCCAAGGGCCTGAAGTGAGATGGCCTCCTGTTCAGAAGTCTCAGGGATACAAAGACTTCACCCCCAGCTCCCCTTAACTCTGCTGTTGTGATTTCTGACACACCATGAGCTGCCTGTGCCAGTTTTGGGCTTCTGGAGGTTGTTTCTCCTGTTTGGGAGCTGGAAGAGAGTAGAATCTCAAAGAACTACAGAAATCGACGCATCGCTCTTCTTGCGGCTGTTTTTCCGATGCATCTTCA
Organism: Triturus cristatus; assembly: GCF_964204655.1. Lineage (NCBI taxonomy): Eukaryota > Metazoa > Chordata > Amphibia > Caudata > Salamandridae > Triturus > Triturus cristatus. The sequence goes on along the minus strand of NC_140579.1, from coordinate 141,804,789 downwards.
CGGCACGAGAAGAATTTCCACGCACCGCCATGCCGCTGCGAAAACCGTCGCAGCGCCTTTTGTCCCTGCCAGAATTGACGCATCGCGTCTAAAGAGTACTGGAGCTTCACAACGCCGCCGCATCGATCGCCAACGCTTCCCGGATTTCCACACCTGCGGACCGGAACCAGCACGAAGAATCGATGTGTCACTCCCCATACAGACCGGAATCGACGCATTCCTTCCTCTGCTTGCAGTGGGACGGTCGCATCGCCTCTTTCGGGGTCCCAGGAGTGTTGCATCTCTTTGTTTTCCGACGCTGTGGCTGTTTGGCTGGGTGAACTTTTACGCAACTACAGCGTAGTTAAAAAGTCACGCATCCATAGTTTTCTTTGGTACAAGTTCTTGAAACCTTTTGGAAGTCATATTTGTAACTGTGTATGTTTGATTTTTGCCGTTTTTATCTTGTTTAGTTTAGATAAAGATATTTTATTTTTCTAAACTGGTGTGGTGTGCATTTGTGGTGTTTTCACAGTGTTACTGTGAGTTTTGGTACAAATACTTTACACATTGCCTTTGGGATAAGCCTGTCTGCTTGTGCCAGCTACCATGGGCATGAGCAGTGGTTATCTAAAGTGTATATCCCCCTTACTCTGACTAGAAGCAAGGGTCCATATTTGGACAAAGGTACTTACCTCTGCCAACTAGAGACTCCCATATCTAACATTGGTGGTCAGCTGTGAGGATTTGAACCTGTATTTGTACTTGGCCACAGTGATTGGTGTACATCACTAGCTTAGTGCAGACCACTGCGCAACCACATACTGGGTTTTATTTTTGGTTCTATTTTTGAGTGACCCTTAAAGTATCCACGCATCATGTCTCAGAAGGGTAAACCAGCAAGTGAGATGGCAAAATTGGAGTTTGATATTGAGGTTTTGCATACCTACAGTGTAGATCAGCTCAACCAATTTTGCAAAGATTTTGGATGTCCCATGAAAAGCAGCTCCAGGAAAGAAGCTACAGAAGGCCTTAAGGGCCTGGTGGGAGGCCAAAGAGGCTGGGGAGACAGGTGATGCAGAGGTGGATGAGGATGCACAAGGGAATGGATTTAGGTCACAGGATCTGCCTGTGTCGAGCGGCCTCCAGGGCTGGCAGCCACCATTCCGCTGGAAGTCTTTCCCCAGAGGAGCGGGAGGAAAACCAAAGGGTCAGAGAGCATGAGCTAAAAGTCCTGAGGCTTAAAATGAAGCTGATGGAAATTCAGAAAAAGGCAGAGGCGAGCAAGAACGCTCATGCCTTGGAAGAGAGAAAGCTGCTTTTAGCTCATGAATTGAGCATGAGGGAACGGGACATTAAGGCCAAGCAAGTAGAGTTCAGTTCAAATGGTGGCAGTGCATATCCAGGGCAACGGGGTAAGGTAAACATACCCAAGGACCTAGTGCAGAATTACCAGAGGGGTGATTATATTTATGCATGGTTTACGGCGTATGAGATAGCCTTAAGGATGAATGAGGTTCCTGAGCAGCATTGGGGGTGGGCTTTTGGAAACACTTTGAGGCCTCTGGGAGGGACACCCTACCACCTTTAGAGCAGGCCGGTACCCTGCCCTATGCCCATATGAAGGAGGCCTTATGCCTCTGGTATGGGCTCACCCCAGACCAGTACAGAGAGAAGTTCAGGAACTTTAAGGAGCTTGATTTGCATACTTGGGTTGAATGTGTGAACATGTATAACCATGCACTGGAAGGTTGGGTGAAGGACAGCAAGGTAACCTATTGCTAGGGGTTGTACAACTTAATTTGTTAGGAGCACTTGAGTAGTCTGTGTGTCCCAGAGCTGCACCAGTATCTTTTGGATAGTAAGCTAACTGATCCTAGGGAGCATGCTAAGGAGGCAGACCGCTGAACTAGCACCAGGGTCCACAAGGGGATTGTGGGTAACACAGCCAAGGGTGGGCAGGGTCCCCAGCAGAAGAGAAGGGGGGACAAGGGAAACTAAGAGGAGTTCTCTAAAGGGCCCCAAAACAGTTCCCAGGGTAAGGAGTCCCAGCCCCGCAACCTAAGGTGTCCTGGCCCCCTAACGGCAGGCACGACAACTAGGGTCCCCCAAAGTGTTATTCGTGTGGTCAGGTTGGCCACATTTCAAGAGATCCCAAGTGCCCCAACGCACCCCCAGCACCCACTGGTGCTCCGTCACCGGGATTAGTGAGTGTAGCACTGGGGGAGGAATTGGTTCCTAGTGAAGGGGGGGAGTAAGCAGTTATGACCCTTGTCTCATTAGGAGACAGAGAGATGGTCCAGGAATCCTATCTGCCTGAGAACACTAAGAAATACAGGCAGTGGGTGACCATCAATGGGAGGAGAGTAGAGGCTCTGAGAGACATAGTGACATCTGTCAGGTGTCAATAGGTGTCTAAAGAACAGGCTATTTCCAATATACTTCCCCCTGTAGTTGCAGCAGACAACTCTGGGCGCTTATGTAAGGTGGCGCTAGTTCCCTTTGAGTGGGGGGGGTTTCAGGTTCCTTGAAGGTCGTTGTTAGTCCATCCATACCTGTAGACTGTCTGCTTGGAAATGACCTGGAGAGTTCCCCATGGAGGGAGGTGGAACGCCAGGCTCATTTGAAGGTGTTGGATCTGCCTGAGTGGGTCTGTGTGACCACTCGGTCAATGGCAGCCAGTAGGGGTAATCAAGAGGACCTGGAGCCTGAAACAGTGGCCCATGTGCCTGCCAGGAAGAGCAAGGGCAGGGGTGTGTGGGGAAACCCGGCCCTGAAGGTCCTGTGGCCCAGGAAGAAGCAGACCTTCAGGGGGATGCTCTGGAGCCCACCGGGAAGCAGGTAGCCGAACTGGGACACTTACTGGAGCTGACCCATTAGCATCAGTAAGGGGGTCCCTCCAGGGATAAGTTCTGCAGAGTGCAGATGCAGTGCCCTAATCTTTTTGGTTTGCGGCAACAGGCTGCAAAGCAGGCAGCAGGGGATCAGTCCGGATCACATCTGATTTACTCGGAAGATGGATTGTTTTATAGTGAGCCTAAGGTCGCTGAGCCCATGTGCTGGTGGTTCCTTCCTACTGGGTCTGACTAATGACATGCCTGTCGCAGGACATTTGGGGTGCGACAAGACTTCTCAGAGGCTTGTTACCCACTTTTACTGGCCACAAATGAGAAGGCATGTTGGTGCACATTGCAGATCGTGCCCAACTTGCTGGGCAAGTGTGGAGGGAAGAGTAAGGCTCCCCTCCAACCCTTTCCTGTGGTGAGCAGCCCTTTTGAGCAGGTGAGAATTGACATTGTGGGGCCACTGGAACCCAAGACAGCCTTGGGCAACAAGTTTATCTTGGTCTTGGTGTACCAGGCCACCCGGTACCCAGAAGCTGTCCCTCTCCGGACAATCACAGCCCCCGTGGTGGCTCGTGCATTGATGGGGATCTTTCCCATGTGGGATTCCCCAGAGAGGTGGTCTCTGACCGCAGTACAAACTTCATTTCGAATTACATGACATCTTTGTGGGAGGAGTGCGCTGTGGCATAAAAGTTCACCACTCCTTACCATCCTCAAGAGAATGGGTTGATTGAGAGATTCAACCAAACCCTGAAGGGCATGACCATGGGTCTTGCAGAAACCATGAGATGGAAGTGGGACGTCTTTTTTGCCATGCCTTCGATTTGCATACAGGGAGGTACCACAGAAGTCCTTATGGTTCAGTCCCTTTGAACTACTGTATGGTCACCCTGTGAGAGGATCTCCGAGTGTGGTGAAGGAGGGTTGGGAAAGAACTCCCGGTAAGACCACACAAGATGTGTTCAGCTATGTGCTGGCTTTCAGAAACCAGACTCCACGCTTCAGGAAACTTGCTCAGGCAAACCTGGAAGCTTGCTAGGAAGAAATGATAAGATGGTATGATCAGCATGCCACTCTGGTCGAATTTCTGGCCTGGCCAGAAAGTGTGGATGATGGCACCAGTGGAGCCTTGTGCGCTCCAAGATAAGTTCACTGGTCCTTATGAGGTGGTGGAGGACAAGAGTGAGGTGGCCTATTTGGTTGACTTGCAGACTCCTAGGAACCCTTTGAGGGTCCTGCACCTGAACCGCCTCAAGCCACACTTTGAAAGGTCTGAAGTAACTATGCTCCTTGCAATAGATGATGGAATGGAAGAGGGGAGTGAGCCTTTTCCTGACCTCCTGTCAGCAAAGGAACATGATGGGTCAGTGGATGGGGTGAACCTCTCTCCTAAGCTGACCTCAGAATAGCAGGGGGACTGTCGCCAGGTGCTGGGACACTTTGCCTCCCTGTTCTCCCTGACACCAGGAGTCACCAATTGGTGCATCCATGATGTGGACACGAAAATGAAGGTGGTCCACTTAGGTAAGTGTCTCATTTTGTTTATGGTCTTGGGAAGATGTAGTGATGTAGAACCAAGCACTGTAAACAATCTGTGTTCATGAAATGTCCCACGCGGCAAAGCAAGGGTGCTATGGGCCTCATAGGCGAAACCTATTGGCTTTGCCAATGCTTGTTTTCAGAGCCGACTTAAAACTTGTCAGAGCGTTCAAGCTTGCCATCATTTCTAGACAGTTTATGTGGAGTGGAATACCCTCTTGGGACCACTTCCCCCCTTGTTTTTATCTTTCCCATTTTAGCGCCACAGCCTAAGTTGCTTGCGTCTGATTCCACAGTATGTTCCGGGGTGTTCCTGAAGATCGGCGTGCCATTCCAGCTGCTTAGGTTGTTCCACCACCATAGGAGGTCCTCCCAGGCCTCCTGTTATAATGGAATTTTGTCTGAATACCATAGGCCCCTCTTTAAGCCCAAGGATTTAAGTATCTTTAAGGCTCTGTAGTGTAATCGGCCTGGGGAAACCGCTTGATTAGAGGAGGACAGAAGCCCAACTACCCATGCTAGTTCGCAGAGCATAAGAAACTTCTTTCTTTATTTTGGACAACGTCTTGGCTGGTAGTTGCAGTTGACGCATAATTGTATATACCTGAAACCGTAAGAATTCTAGATTTTGTGTTGGGGTCATCAATGCCTTTTCTTTGTTGATAATGAAACCTAACCCCTCTAACAGCTCTACTGCCCAATTCATGTGTTTTAGCAGATTCTCCTGATACTGAGACATCAATAACAGATCTTCTAGGTATATTACCAGTCGCACGTCCCCTCTTCTCAAGGATGCAACTACTGGTCTTAGGACTTTGGCCAAAAAGAAGGCAAAGGAATTGGTATGCTATCCCTCTCCAGATGAACTTTAGACAATTCTGAGAATTTTGGTCCATAGGAATTGTGAAATAGGCGTCTTTTAGATCCAGGTTCACAAGCCAGTCCTTCTTTTGTAGGATGTCTCTTACGAGATGTATACCCTCCATCTTGAAGTGCATTTTTTCCTCACCTGAAAAATTGTGCTCGCGAAACCTTGTTCTGAGTCCGTCACTTTGCAAAGAGCCTTTTTTAATAACATCTGACTCACGTCTGCATCCACTAGAGCTGATTGCTCTTGATCTAGAGTTAGCTCTCTGGGTTGTTGTGATTGGTAGGGTGTTGTGTTTAAGTCAATCTTGAAACCATTACCAGTACCCAACGATTGTCCTTTAACAGCACCTAATTTTGGCTGAAGAAATGTAGTCTTGCTCCTACATTTATATGGGAAAAATCAGGGGGAGGTAAGACTCTTAACTTGTTGTCCATGGCTTTGGAACCAGCCTCTTCTCCCACCTCGGTTGCTGGCGTTTCTGCCTCTTTGAGGGAAGAATGAGTTGTTGTTTCCTCTGAAATGTCTTCCAAATACTTATTGGCCTGGTTGGTAGTACGGGGCCTGTATTGCCCATGGTTGACAGCCAGTCCCATCCTGTCAGCCCTTCCAAAAACTCTACCTCCGAACATCCATCCCATGTTTGACTGTGCTTTGCTAATTGCTGAGAAGGTAAAAACTTATTTTCCTAGTATCTTGATAAAGTTCTTTCCGACAAAGAGGCCATTCAGGTCACCCTGGATATATTTATTAGCAAGATATCCCAATTTAGGGTGTGTATATAGTATTGCTCTTCTTCGTTCTGAGGTTAACCCTGCTTTGATATTGCTGCGGAAGCAAAGAGCACGTTGACTCCATCCCCTTAGTGTTTCTACATCTACATGGTTGCTCTTCAGGGATGCTTCCTCTGCCAAGTCCAGAATCCTAGCTAGTGGTCCTAGAGTGTTCAAGACTTGTTCTTGGCATTGTTTGAGGCAGCGATCAAGCCCTTTCCTAGGATCCTTTCCTGTCTTGAAGAGGAAGGTCAGTAATTCGGAGTCTAGGTTAGGTGTCATCCCAGACTTTTTGTCTAGAAAAGGTCTGGGGCATTCAGTCCTCATCAGGTTTCTAGTCTCCTTCTCGAGGGGTTTACCGATCCAGAATTTAATGAAGTTTGATATGTTCCAAGGGCCACCAGTCAAACCCTCTAGGGTGTGTTATACACATGGGGTTAAACATCGCCACACCCCCTGAATCCTTGATAGTTTTAGAATGACTTGGTTGGACTAAATCCTCGTCAAGGAGGTCATTGTCCAAGGCCTCTAAGGAATCCAAAATATATTTGTCAGCTTCCCCATCGTAATTCATTGTGAAAGGGTATTAGTTTGCAATTTGGAAACTGAGGTCATTCAATCAAGCATTTGTAAAGCGCACTACTCACCTGGGAGGGTCTCAAGGCGCTGGGGGGGCGGGGGGGGGGGGGGGGTGCTGCTACTGCTCGAACAGCCAGGTTTTGTGAAGTCTCCTGAAGGTTAACAGGTCCTGGGTTTGCCGCAGGTGGATGGGGAGGGTGTTCCAAGTCTTGGCAGCGAGGTGGGAGAACGATCTGCCGCCGGTAGTTGCTCTTCGGCTGTGGGGGATGGTGGCGAGGGTGAGGTCAGAGGAGCATCCTCTTGTTGACTGGGAGCCAGTGTAGGTCTCTCAGGTGGGGTGTGATGTGGCTGTGGGGGGGGGGAATGTCGAGGATGAGGCGTTGTAGTCGTTTCAGGAGTTTGGTTGATGCTCCTTCGTAGAGGGCGTTGCCGTAGTCTAGCCTGCTGCTGACGAGGGTCTGGGTGACCGTCCTTCTGGTTTCGGTGGTGATCCATCTGTAAATTTTGTGGTGCATGCGGAGGGTGTTGAAACAGGAGGATGAGACGGTTGCGTGCGTGGTCGGTGGGCGTCGGTGCATCTCCCATTGTGGCCGGCCACCAGGAGTCATGCCAGGCGGAGGGGGTGGAGCCGAGGATGAGGACCTCCGTCTTGTCCGAGTTTAGTTTCAGTCGGCTGTTCTTCATCCATTCGGCGACGGCCTTCATTCCTTCGTGGAGGATGGTTTTGGCATTGGAGGGATCCTTGGTGAGGGAGAGGATCAGCTGGATGTCAGCGTAGGAGATGATGTTGAGGTCGTGTTGTTGTGTGTAGATTTAGGCCCTTATTTTGACATTGTCCGTACAAACCAAATACAGGCATGGCCACCTACATCCGTCCATCCACGTCACAATGATTTCTTGGAAACCCAGACCCTTAGGCCTTAAGGAATTTCCCCCAGCTTGAATATTGATTTCTCCAAGAACTAATTAAGTATGCATGAACATCTATTCCTTAGGGGTTCATTCATGACGTTCCTCTGCCCGACTTTTACGTCAATACTGGCTTTCTTAGACACCTTCAAGGTATAAATATACCAGCACTTGCCTTGGCAAATTGCAGTTCCCGGAGGATTCGATCCAACCTAGACTACGCGGTTTGCCACGGCAAGTTTGGAAGGAGATAGAGTTCCAGCCTGATGCACTGACCTGATGCTGCCATCCTCCTCACAGAGAATCCAGCTCCAGTGCTCTCTGACTTCCCTTGCGGGGGTTAGACTATCGAGTCCAGAAAAGATTCCAACCTCTCTCATTCTCAGGTATGGAGCTGACTAGAACTTAGAGAAACTTTTGGCAACTCTTGGCTAAACTAAAATATAGCTAACTATATTTTAGAAATAGCACCTACTTCAAACCTCGTACTGCACTTAGGTTAGGTACACTGTGGTAGAACAATTTAGAAGCATCAGATGAGTATCACATTTTAGAATTGTTATTTATGTATGTATTTTGATTAATATATATCATAGCTACAAACCATGCTATTGCAGTATTATTTTATCTTACTGCTAACCTCGTACATATTGTACTTCGCAGTCTGTCTTACGATTGTAGCAATTCATATCTCTTGCACGAGAAATAAGACTGTTCAATAAACCCTTTTTATTGAAAACGCCCGTCTGTGCAACTCTGTAGAAACGATTGACTGAGTGAAACTGTTATCTATTGTTTCCAGGATTCTGAGACTGTTCTGATTCTAAAGGGAAACAAAGTTGTCATGTTTATGCGGTTGTCAGAGACTAATCCCTTCTTGTATATTCAAGAAGTTTCTAGTGACCTCTGAGTTAGCTGGCACACGCAAGTAATTAAGTTTAATATACTCGATAGAGACATACTGACCGTAGTCCTATGTCAAATCTATAGTGTTTGTTATTCCAATGCACAGAGCCTATCGGGGATATAGGAACTACACTACATGGCGCCCAACGGTTTGGTAAGGCACTAATTAAACGCTAGATACTGAAGTAACTCAGTCGTGCTTTTCTCAGAGACCATCTACTCATAAAATTCCATAAGACGTCTGGAGTGGGTAGGGATAATATACGCCACAGCTGAGTAGGACGAAAGTCCTATGTATTAGCTGTTTGGTTTTGTTCAACGTTGAAGGATACAGTCTTACAAAATATTGTGCACCTTATCTTTGTTTCCTTGAAACTCGCTCTGCAATTTTTCATTAAACAATGTCAGACACCAGAGATGCTGTCGTCGACAACGGTGCAGCTGCGGCTGACCTTACAGGTTTAAATGAAAACGAAGCGGGTGTTATACACTTCCCACCAAATTTAAGGAGAGCCATCACTCTAAAACTTATAAAACATGGTCTAACACCAAGAGGTGGTAGAGCAGTTTTTGTGATAGAGGCACATGAATCTCACCAGACAGAGGTATTCTATTCATGGATAGTATTCCCAGAATCAAATCCAGTAACACATATGTTTCACTTCTACAAAGAAGATGAACCACCTGAGGAATATATTCCTTTCGAGGATATTGAAATTCCACTCACATACCAGGAGCATGAGCTCTGTTTTAAAGGCGCCCTAAAACATTACAATCACATTACCAGGCTCGGTCCACAAGGTTAATAGAAATATACAGTTAAAACCACAAGTGTCTGAAAGTCCTGATAAGGCCTTTACAAAAAAACACTCCTGCATCTTCTAAAAAGAAGTGGGAAAATAGCAAACAGCATTCCAAAGAGAAGCGTTCTCATTCCTGAGGCAGGTCTCTGTCACAGAAGGAGCCCACTGAAAGGAGGTACAACCTCAGGAATAGGGAAAACCTGACATATCAAGATGATGATACACGTTCCTCTCGTACCTTTCAGATATCGTCACAGACATCCGAAAGAAGAGGACGGTCAGAAAACAAGGGAGAATGCGTGAAGTCCAAAGACGATCAACACGTTCAGAAAAATAAAGCAAAACCTCAATTCTCCATGAAAAAGGTAGCAGGTCTGAAGGTCAGACATGCCGAGAATACTGAGAACTCAACTCGGGAATGGAGAGTGGGCCCAGACCATGCTGGATATTGCAGCAGAAGTTACAATAGCTCGCCAGAACCTGATGGGACTTCTGGAGACAGTGGACTTGAGTGAAGACATACAAGTTGAGACTGTAGACACCTGGGTTAGTTCTCCACATAGGTTATATGAAATAACACTCCGGATGGAGGGAGACATACCAAGAAAAGTAAAAGCACTCTTCTGGGAGCATCTTTCAAGGGGTTATGATATACTTCTAGCAGAAAAGGACTGGCCACCAGAATTTGTCAGGGAGTGCCCACATGGCGAGGCCATCATTATGCCTGCCTTCTTCAACCATGTTCGTCCATTTAAAATATACATTAGCCAGGAAATGGGCAGTAGCCCAAGCCCCAGCAGTGTATGAAAATTTTGTAGGATGGGATGAGGACTCACCTCACCATAAAATCCAGTTAAAAGGTCTACCAACTGCACAAAGGCGGTACCCAGTTAAGCAAGAAGCTAAAAAACAGGTCAGGGAGATTTTAGATCAACTTGAATATCAGGGGGTGATTGAAACATGCACCTCATCAATGAACAATCCTTTGTTTCCTGTCTCCAAACCAGACAATACATATTGTCTAGTTTTGGATTACAGACAGTTAAATTCTTGTTGCAAAACAATTGCAGTGCAAAATGCACACAGTACAGCATTAATGAATAACATTGTGCGTAAAAAATATAAAACCACATTAGACATTTGAAATGGTTTTTTGTGTCAAAATATTGCACCAGAAAGCAGATATTTGACCGCTTTCTCAATAATGGGGACCCTTAGCGTCAATTCTGTCGACTGCCCCAGGGGTTCAAAAACAGCCCGGGGTTATTTTCAGCAAGGGTAACAGTTATTACAAACTTATGATGAAGAGGCATTGTCATATGTCGATGATGCATATCTGACCGACGATGACCTGGATAGGCACTTGAACAGGGTGAGCACCATAATATTGGGCTTCGCCTCAGAGGGTTACAAATTCAACTATAAGTAGTCAAGAATTGTCCACCTCAATGTCCTATTCCTAGGATATGAACTATCAAGTGAAGGCAAAAGTCTGGCAGCCAACTTTTTAGAAAAGTGTGAGCTGCTCCAACCTCCAAAAACAATGAAGAATTTACAGTCGATTCTAGGTTTCCTGAATTTTGGAAGAACTTACATTATAAATTACGCAGGAAGGGTTAACCTCTCTACGAATTAACCAAACCTGATTTTAAAATCACACATTGGACACACAAATACACTGAAATTTTGCGTTCACTCCAAACAGATATGTTAGCAACGAAACACTTGCAAACCCTTGTAAACATACGCAACTTAGTGATCCGAATAATTCCGGGTCAGTGCGGATTCACCTACTTAACTTTTAACGAAGGTGAAAAAGTACCCATTGCATACAAATCACACTTGTATACACAAGCAGAAATGAAATTCACTTCTACAGAAAAAATTCTGACAGCAGTTCAAACCGCTGTAGCAAAAGAAAGAGCCCTAGCACAGGGGAAACACTTTATGGTTGTCACTCCTGTACCAGCCCTAGAGGCAGTTACAAAGGCTAGCATTCCAAATGCAAAAGCTTTACATCCAAGATGGATACAATGGGTAAATTCTCTTGCTGCAACTGATGTTGAATACGTATTTGATCCTTATTTAAAAACACAAGCATTCCTGCAATATGAACACGCATGTCCTCTGCCTACTGAAATTCTTCCTCTTGACCAGTACAAATTTATAATTTATACTGACGGATCTGCACAGCCCGCTACGGGGAGTAAACAAGCTTACAGTGCTAATGTTAAAGGTCGCATGCGAGATGGCAAATTCAGACCAATGGTCACAAAAACCCAATCTCTAGGAGATGGTACAGCTCAGCGAGCTGAACTACAAGCATTTAAGATGGCCCTTGAAAATACAGATCGCAAATTCCCCACACTAATAGTGTACGATTCTTTTTACTCTGTTCAGTCTTACAATGAATATTTACAGAATTGGATTCAAAATGGTTTCAAAGATGCAAAAGGAGGCACAATTAAGCACAAATTGCTTTGGGAACAAGAAGTTCAGTTGCGAAACTGAGTACAAAACACTCATGTGATACATTCGCTGAGTTACCAACGTGATGGCGTTCACGTTGAAGGGAATTCATTGGCTGATGAAGCCGCGAAAGGGGCTGTGCAAATGGCTTCCATAGCTGCAATCACTCATTCAAAAACGAAAATAGACAGCAAAATAATATGGGCTGTCAATGCATCAAGCAAAGGCAGCGGTGCGGCATTACCTATAAAGTTTCCACTCAAATACTCATATACAATTGATGCGAATGGCGTTCCATTTGCTCGAATCCCTGGAGTGGGGGAGAGAGTAATTTCAAACAGGGAACGTAGAGCAGCTTTGATGTACGAAGCACATCTGAGAGAGGGTCTGATACATCAAGGGATCTCTAAAACGATATTAGAATTAAGAGAGATATACTGGTGGCCAGGGATGAATACTCCCATTCACATATTCATTAATAACTGTATAGCATGCAATAGAGATCGCAGTACAGAACGCCACCAGATACCGGACTACAACATAGCCAGCCCAGTTCAGACACCATTATTAGACAGCATTAGACCTATCTACGTACAAACGTCCTGTTGAACAAAAGCAATCTCAGAAACACTAAGTCTAGGTTCCTATGGATATGGCCTCAGTGCTTGGCTGACGCTCGAACTGTTATAAAAGATTTGCGAGTCTTTATCGGCACATACGCAATAGGCACACTACATTCTGACCAGGGTCCTGCGTTTAGCTCTAGGGCTTACAAAGAAGCCAAGGCCAGTCTGGCAGTAGCATTGCGGTATTCTTCTCCATTCCATCCTGAGGGAAATTCTGTTGTGGAGAGGAAAAATCGGGACATAAACCAGTCTATAACAGCTAGGGTATTAGGTTCGGGTGGTGGGTGGGTCAAACATCTATATGGGGTCTAGCGAGCACTAAACAACTTGCCAATAAGTTCTCTAGGAGGTGTCACTCCATATGAGGTCCTGTTTGGGACTAGAATGTTGGTTCTGGACTTAGATATGAAAGGCACAGTGGTGGAAAACAAACAATTTGATATCAAAGATCGTTTGGCTGTTTTACAGGACTTAAATGACTTGAGAAAACAACAAAGCAACGTTGTCCTGAAGCCAACCACCACAGAGAAAAATCCGGCCGGCCCAGCAAGGCCTGTCTGGATCCCAAAGCTTGGGGATCTAGTCAGAGAAAAGATCGCGGAAAAGAAGGAATTTGGGCCTTCTTACAGACAACCAATACCTGTCCTAGCAATCCACGGATCAAGAACAGTACTTTTGCCGCCCCTTGCTGGTAAAAAGGAGAAAAGATTTGTGTCCATCGACCTGATCAAATCACACTATGTGGCCGATACTGAATAGTAGGCCAAGTGGACTCTGTCAATGTAGCAGACGTACTCCTCTAGCTACAATCCAAGATGTTCAAACTGAGAGACTCATCACTTTTGAAGATTCGACAGTAAGAAATAGAGGACTAAGCAACAAACGCTATGGACCTTGTACCTCTTGAGACCCAAATAACAGTTTGTCCAGATACACCGGTCTACCACGAAGTAACAAGTGATCAACTGCTTCCAGCAATTTCATCAACTACGGATGCAATTCCAACCATTGACAGAACTGCTTCTGGCTACTTCATGAACTTTGATACGTTTTCTGAGGATCCCAGCGAGCCTGAAATGACGCCAATACAAAGAACTTTCAAAGAACAAGCAACAGACTTTTTTCAACTCCTGAAAAAGACTCATCTGGTTTCACCATTGATTGAAATATGGATTGTTTTGGGAATATTCTTCTTTCTACTTTGGTTAGCTCTGGTAATAACTCTGGGTATGCTGATTAATGGAAGATCTATTAAAATGGACACAGCAAGTACAAGAGTGAACCTACTTCTCCAGCCACACAAATCATCCCATCGTGAAGCAAGAGACTTGTCAGCAGTGAACATCACAGCGATTCCTATACATGATGGTATAGTGTGGGACAAAACCGAATATGACATTTTTGGCCCGTGGGAGCTTACACATTTATTTAAAATTTCATTAAGTGACTTTATTACCTCCAGTACCTTTACTGATGATTGGGACTTCGAGACTGTTAATAATATGATGTCTGATCTAGAAATGTCAGCTGCATTTACTAATGAATATTTACAAGGATCATCAGACTATGAACAACTGTATTGCTATAACCACTATGGTCATCATTTCCTGCATAAATCTGCAATGCCCAGAAATGTATTTATGTATAACCAATGGGAACATTGTCCGACGCCACCAAAGGGTAGCTCGAACATTTGCAATGAAATTTCCGTATTTTTCAGGTTTCAATGTGTCAAATGCAGAATCATTTTACGTTAAAAATTTCAATCAGACAGGAATGAAAAGTATGTTAACGAATACCAAACAGATTTATTCTGCAGCCTTTATTGCCCAACTGTCTTGACAGGGTTACAACTTTTGGAACGACAATATTGAGACAAAAACTGTCTAGGGTACTAAAGATTGGCAAGTACAGGGAAATAGAAGCTTTGTTTAGAGCCTGTATCATCCCTGAGCAAATTATGTTTTTGACCAACACTGTCCAACAAACATCATGCCTTGGATTAGCCAAGATAAAAGACATGAACACTGTCTATACCTGCACCTACAAATGAAAGCACTAGGAAGGGGGATGTCGACGTACATAATATTTTGCATCACAACAGATCAGATCCTGAATGGAAAAAATGGTTGCTCTGGCCCTTAGACACAAACAACTGTCAAGATAGATTCCTGAATAAAACACAAGGTTTTACCTTTCATAGGCCAGACCCACATTCTGTCCAAAGACAGCATCTTGGGGTAGTAACAACTTACAGTGTAGGGAAACTTTGCCTTGATTGGCTACAGAAAGCTACATTAAAGGATGTAAAACAACACTTAATTTTACTTCAAGAAGACGTAGACCTTAGGGAATTCTTGTTAGGACCAAGAAAACTGCATCAAAAATGTTTCATATATGCCAATATCTACGCTGCTTATAATGAAGCATGGAAGGTCACCCAAGCAGAGACTTCAGAACGAATACGAAAAATTGATCGTATTCATTTAGAGAAATCGCTCTCTGAAGTAGGCAATGAGTTAACGACTCTGTCGTCCAGGATATATTCTTTGGACAGCATTGTATCCTCTGTCATAGACCTCATGGAACAAGACTTGGTCATGTTGCAACATGGTCAGTCTCAATTACGTTCTATCATTTTATTAGGCTGGACGCTCTAAAACCTGCGTTCTGGCTATGTGTCTTGGCGTTTAATCAATACTACGTCACTGTTTGCAGAATTCAACCTCACTAACCGACAGATCAAACTGGCGCAAAGGGAAGCAGACTATACAGTGCTGAGCATTGAAAAACTGGAGAAATTACCATTCACTGTGGCAGAAAAACCAGCTACTGAGTGGATCATACATGGTAAGATTACTCTGCCCGTTACGACTTTCCATTTTCAGTATTGCCTAAAAAAAATACCAGCAGGCAAATATGAAAGGTTGGTTAAAGAATACATCAAGACATCCTGGATTTAACTTACACACACAGATGTTGGCATGGGGGACGTGAAGTGTTTCTTAGCGGTGAAAACTGTGAATACGCACTAAGCGGTTCTCTCCTTTGTCAGGGTATTAACTTACACGGGGCCTGTGATGGTTCCACTACAAACTTATCCTGCCACCTGCACGGTTCACCGGCAGCAGTGATTAATCCAATCTTTGGTCAACTTTCAAACGGGAGTTACATTATGTTGAATGATCACAGCTGTTGTGGCATGCTGCCAGGTATCCCATATCTAGTAACGGTTACTTCCAGGGTCACTTGCTGTATGCAAGTCTTGTTTCCCCAAATGGACCTAGTCAGGGAGTCGCCTTTATGGCCTTCACTGAATATCTCTTCTATACGAATTGATACTCTAAGCAGAATGAAAGCCATTCTTTTACAAAAAACTGTGCCATTGACCTGCTAAAGAAACCTATGACCTCCGAGTCGCAAGGACTTCTGCGGAGATGCATATCCTTTTGTATACAAACTGCCCTGTGCATTTCTCAGAAATATTAGGTCGTATCTTAAGCATGTCTGATACGAGCGGTATTGTACATGTATTTAAGATCGTGTGTGCAGGACTGTTAGCACCTTTTCAAGCAGTCCTCGGAATTTTTCCAAACTTCGTGCACTGTTTGGCGGACTGCCGCTCCTTTTAGCACTCGTTGCAGGGTTACTATTTTTGTTCCTACTGCTACGATATGGCAAGCCAAATCACCAGCGATACCCAGTTCACCATGGAGAGAACTCTATTGGAGATGAGGTGTCGTGAGTGCATCGTCCAAATTCTGGGTTTACCTCGTCTACGAGAATTAAACACCACTTTGTTTCTGTCATTCAGACCAGTTTGGCAAGATTGCATCTTACCTGTTCTACGCTGCCTGCTATGCAGTGAAGAGTGCGTGCTGCACATTTGTCTGACACTCCCATCAGTCATTATAAACAACTAATGGCCTGACCCAGAGTACACCAAATCCTTAAACTGGGGCACTAAAGGGATATACAATCCTTTCTTAATTCCCTAGAGTGTGTACACTACCACTACTCTAAGTGCCCTGGTGTGTCAAATTTAAAGGAATCGTCAAACCATCCTACCTACTCCCACCCA
This sequence comes from Triturus cristatus, assembly GCF_964204655.1. Taxonomy (NCBI): domain Eukaryota; kingdom Metazoa; phylum Chordata; class Amphibia; order Caudata; family Salamandridae; genus Triturus; species Triturus cristatus. The sequence continues at coordinate 141,788,411 of NC_140579.1, read as the reverse complement.
AGAATATCCAGAAAAAGTGTGGAATAGGAGAGAAAGCACCTCACGGTAGTAACACCAAGAGGGGTTTCTGGCTAATGTTCGCCAGTATACCCACTTATCATTGGCCACTCTCTCTCCATGTAGAGAACAGGAATGTGAGTATATTCTTTTCAGAAAAATCTCAAACCCAGTGAAGATAGAAAAGAAAGATAGTAAAGTTCAAATGTGGGTTAACTATCAGTGCCTAATGTTCTTCTACGTCCCCATTGGACCCCTGTGAGAAAGAAGTAATCCTCACCACTAAAAACCGGTAAAGCTTACTGACTTCAACTTAGCTTTATTCAGTGCTTCCCCAATTTAAAAATGGTTTCATTCAAACCATAATCAATTCTTTAACGCCAACATATTTCGTTGCTCAACTCTTATGCAATTTCTTCAGGGCTGTTGGGGTTCCAATTATCAATTTCACATGAGATTCACCTTAAAACCGATTAGTTCCGAAGTCTCCTCATACCTGCAACCATCTCAAATCGGTACACGCGTCTTCTGATCACGGGTCCATAGGGTAACTGCCCAATGTCTAGCTCCCCCTGCCGAGTCCCACCGGCGTGTTAGAAGCTCCCATCAGTCATACCTACAGATATCAATACTCTGCTGGACCAGATAACGGCCCATGTTTTGTGCTGTCCCCAGCAAGTTTAGAAAATGTTATGTTTTCTCCATCCCCACACACTGACTTTTGAATCAAGCACACACTGTTCCGAAGAGACTCTGAATTTGGCCTTCATTATTTTTCAGACGTGCTCCTGATTTTGGAACCTTTTTTCCTATGATTAACTTTTATTCCCAAATTTGTATTTTTGGGCACAGTAATCTTAGAGAACAGAATTCTTTGATAACACTTCCAGGGGCAGCATGCCACCTTGTCATGAATAACAATTTGACTTATGTAACCTGATATGAAATGGTTTCAGCCCTTTTTCTTCTGTATTTATGAGCCATTTCATCACATGTATATATTTTGTTTCATTCATTTAGCATTCCAATGTAATCCTATGCTTAAAATGAAACATTGCCTTTAATATGTACAACACTTTATGCATAGCAATGGTTTTGTAATGTATTTTTAGAACATATGTTTTAGATATGTTTTAAGATATGTTTAGAACGTTTAGGATTTAGTAACATCGTTCATACGAAACTGGAGTGGGTGTTGTGTGTAGATTTAGATTCAGTTTATAGGTATCCCAATTTATGCCCTTATATAGGTACAATTCACATTGCCCTTATTTGGACATAGAAATCCGGCCCTTATTTAGACATTGTCCGTACAAACCAAATACAGGCATGGCCACCTACATCTGTCCATCCACGTCCCAACGATTTCTTGGAAACCCAGACCCTTAAGCCTTAAGGAATTTCCCCCAGCTTGAATATTGATTTCTCCAAGAATTCATTAAGTATGCATGAACATCTATTCCTTAGGGGTTCATTCATGACGTTCCTCTGCCCGACTTTTACGTCAATACCGGCATTCCTAGACACCTTCAAAGTATAAATATACCAGCACTTGCCTTGGCAAATTGCGGTTCCCGGAGGATTCGATCCAACCTAGACTACGCGGTTTGCCACGGCAAGTTCGGAAGGAGATCGAGTTCCAGCCTGATGCACTGACCTGACGCTGCCATCCTCCGCGCAGAGAATCCAGCTCCAGTGCTCTCTAACTTCCCTTGCGGGGGGTTAGACTATTGAGTAGGGGTGGGCGGAATTTGCGAAATTAACTTTCGCAAATTATCGCGAAAATGTTTAAAATTATCGCAAACAAGCGGAAATATCGCGAAGATGCGGAATTTTTTTTTCCGACATGTTCACGAGATTTTCTGCATGGTTGCGGGTCGCCAACTTACCCATGTGGTTGCTTGCGGGCGCGGCCATCTTGTTTTGAGTTGTCTCGCGGTGCATGATCGCGAGAAGAAAGACGTGATCGCGTGACGCATGACGTCACTGCGGGCGCGAACTGTCGCGAGACAGCGCAAATGGCTAAAAACAATACAACATCTCATGGAGAACGCGACCGGATCAAGAAAACTTGTCGGCGAACGCAGGGATTCAGGTAAGGCGATCGCGCGCGAGAATGTATTATTTTACAGCGCGAGCAAGAAACAAATTATCGCCAAGCTGCGGAAACTGGAATTTTTGACATTTTCGCGCTCTCCGCGGAGCGTGAAAATGTCAAATTATCGCAATTTCCGCGAACGGAACGAAATTTTCGCCCAGGCCTACTATTGAGTCCAGAAAAGAGATTCCAACCTCTCTCATTCTGAGGTATGGAGCTGACTAGAACTTAGAGAAACTTTTGGCAACTCTTGGCTAAAGTAAAATATAGCTAGCTATACTTTAGAAATAGCACCTACTTCAAATCTCGTACTGCACTTAGGTTAGGTACACTGGGGTAGAACAATTTAGAAGCATCAGATGAGTATCACATTTTAGCATATGTTATTTATGTATGTATTTTGATTAATATGTCATAGCTACAAACCATGCTATTGCAGTATTATTTTATCTTACTGCTAACCTCGTACATATTGTACTTCGCAGTCTGTCTTACGATTGTAGCAATTCATATTCGTCTCTAGTTTTGTGCAACTCTGTAGAAACGAAGCATGCACGATTGAGTGAGTGAAACTGTTATCTATTGTTTCCACGATTCAGAGACTGTTCCGATTCTAAAGGGAAACAGAGTTGTCATGTTTATGCGGTTGTCAGAGACTAATCCCTTGTATATTCGAGAAGTTTCTAGTAACCTCTGAGTTAGCTGGCACACACAAGTAATTACGTTTAATATACTCGATAGAGACATACTGACCTTAGTCCTATGTCAAATCTATAGTGTATGTTATTCCAATGCGCAGAGCCTACCAGGGATATAGGAACTACACTACAGTGCGATCGGGCTATGTGGGCGAGCGGTGCCATGTAGACGTTGAAGAGTGTCGGGCTGAGGGATGAACCTTGGGGTACGCCGCAGATAATCTTGGAGGCTTTGGATCAGAAAGGCGGGAGGCGGACACTCTGGGTTCTGCCGGAGAGGAAGAAGGTAGTTCATTCCAGGGCCTTGTCGCGAATCCCTGCGTTGTGGAGGCGTGTGCGTAGGGTGTGGTGGCAGACGGTATCGAAGGCGGCTGAGAGGTCCAAGAGGATGAGAGCCGCGGTTTCTGTGTTGTCCAGCAGGGACCTGATTTAGTCTGTGGCGGTGATGAGGGCAGTTTCGGTGCTGTGGTTTCTGCGGAACCTGGACTGGGACGGATCCAGGAGGATGTTCTCCTCGAGGTAGCGGGTTAGTTGCCCGTTGACGATCTTCTCGATGACCTTCGCCCCGAACGGGATAGGGAGATGGGCCGGACGTTCTTGAGGTCTCTCGGGTCTGCCTTGGGTTTCTTGAGTAAGGCGTTGATCTCGGCGTGCTTCCAGCTCTCCGGGTAGTTGGCGGATTCAAAGGAGATGTTGATGATCTTGTGGAGATGGGGTGCGATGGTGGAGCTGGCTTTGTTGAAGATGTGGTGCGGGCAGGGGTCTGACGGAGATCCGGAGTGGATGGTGTTCAAGATTTTGGTGGTGTTGTCGTTCACGTGGGTCTAGGCAAGCAGGGGGTTGGTGTGGGTGGTGGGCGGTGAGTCTGAGGTGTCGGGGGGGGGAGGGGGGGCCTGATTGTTGAAGCTGTCGTGGATGTCTGCGATCTTTCGATGGGAGAAGGTGGCTAAGGAGTCGCACAGGTATTGCGATGGCGGAATGTCGTTGGTGTTGGAGCTGGGGTTGGAGAGTTCCTTCACGATGTTGATGAGCTCTTTGCTGTTGTGTGCGTTGTTGTCGAGGCGGTCCTTGAAGGAGGTCCTTTTGGCGGTTCGGATGAGGTGATGGTGTCATTTGTGCCCTAAAGGTCACTCTGTCTCCTTGTGCCGCCAGGGACACCTGAACTTATTGCGCCAACATGGCCGCTCTTTCTAATTGTGTTGCTATGGACACCCATGCTCTTCGTAGCGCACAGGCTACCTGGGGGTAAGTCAGGCTCTTTTGTAGCGCACACGCTACCTAAGATGGTTCTCGTTCTTTTGTAGCTCACAGGCTACCATGAGGCTCAAGGTGTTTATTATTTTTTTTTGTTTTAGAACCTTATCTCCTATTTTTTGGGGTGGGTTCTGCCTCCTCTGAGAGGATAACTGAGTCTTCCTCAGTAACAAAATCCCTTTTCCTCTTGTTAAAGACTGCTGCAACTGCCTCTTTTAAAGAGGACTTAAATTGTTTCTCAAAAAAGTTCATACGTATATTCTCATTGAGGGGAGTCCTCTTGTATGTCATTCCACGACATTATTATTTTCTTTTAATTCTTCACCCTTTATTTGTGGAGAGAGAGCCTTACCGTTCAATAAAACTGCCGAAAGCAAGGTAAGAAAGGTTTGTTATGCACTTGCGCTGTGCGTTGCCATAGAAACGCAGAGCGTGAGTCGTCCATGGAGCTTGGTCAGTTCTGTTTATTACGTGTGTTGGGCAGGGTCGCGATCATAACACGACCTCCGCCCTGCCTGTAACTTGCAAGCCGTTCCGGCTGCCGCTGGAGCTTGTTGGGAGCCGATCTGAAGGTTCCGGTATCCATTTGCAGTCTGCCTCGTTTAATCGCAGCTCCCGCAGATTCGGCAGAGACTGCCTGTCTGTGATGCAGAAGGTCCTGCGGAGTTGCAGCGGGACCATCCTGTTGTATTTACCTCGAGGGTTGTCTCGTGAGAGGCCACCTCCGATGGCCTGCCTGAGGGGTGCCTCGGCAAGAGGAACGCTTTACCTTCTGGCCCCCGGTAAATTAATTGATAAATTCAAGATAAACTGTAACATTAGCCTAAAGCTTAGCTAAATTTAAAACAAGCATTTGCAATGCAATAGGTCTCGCATTTGCAAGAGTTTGAGCTATTGGCATTGTAAATGACAGTGCCTTTTATTTAGGTTTTGAAAACCTGCAAGCGGTGCCTAAACACACACTTTGTACTTATAATCATTGCTTACGAGAAGTAAGGCTTGCAGTAGAAGAGGCGCAGTTACTGTCCGCCTTGCTTCTCGTAAGCAACAACTATAAGTACAAAGTGTTTAGGCACCGCTTGCAGGTTTTCAAAACATAAATAAAAGGCATTGTCATTTACAATGCCAATAGCTCAAACTCTCTCATATGCGAGACCTATTGCATTGCAAATGCTTGTTTCATTACATGTTTCATGGTAAAGGAGAAGCCAGTGGGACATGCTTTTTAATGAAATAAACTGCATTTTGGCCATGCAATGCAAGTAAGCAACTTTTGCAAATGCCTGTGTATATTACTTATTTTGGAACATTAGAGCCAGATATTTTGGCTTTGACCATGCTTATTTTTTGTTGCATATGAAGCCTGGGAGGGATTAGCCAAACTCGAAAGTATGTGCAGGTTGGGCCATAATGAAAATGCATCTCTGTGCAGGTTCTGTTGCAACTTTAAATGTTTAAACTTTTTAATAGATGCCTTAGTTTAAACATTGTTCATTTGTCAGTATCTGCGGAATTTCGTAATTAGATGCCACATGAATTCTGATTCTATAGATCTACCTTCCGATTAATTAAAATTTTTAAGTTGCTAGTCACTCAATAATTAATCATATAATCATGGTTCATGTTTTTAAAACATTAAATAATATGTATAAATAAAAGTATTAATGTTTAGCATAGTAGGGTGGTGGGGGTGTCTCCCCGCTAATCTGAGAGGCCTGTCTTCGCTGCCGTAATTGTTTTGTGTTTATGGTGTCATGGTAGTTGGCGCAAGCGTGTCTCTTCTCCTTGCAAAGTGTCATTGCTGCCAGTGTATTTCTGCTGTAGGTCTGGAAACGAGCCCGTCTCCGAGATCACTGTACGAACTTGCTACTCCAAGAAGTTTTGTGTTTGTTCATGGTGTGTGTCTGCTAGTTTGTTTTGTGTCCGAGTATGATTTTGGGTGCGTGTTTGTGACGGTTTAGAGTTATGAGTGTTTGATGTGTGTGTGTTTGATGTGTTTGATCTGTGTGTGTGTTTGTGATGTGTGTGTTTGTGATGTGTGTGTTTGTGATGTGTGTGATATGTGTATGTGTGTTTGATGTGTGTTTGGTGTGTGTGTTTGTGATGTGTGTGTGTTTGTGATGTGTATGTGTGTGATGTGTGTGTGTGATGTGTGTTTTGTGTGAGTGTGTGTGTTTAATGAGGGGTGTCAGTGCTTGTGTGGAAGTGCCAGTGTTCGGGACAGCTGCTCTTTTGCTGGTGCGTTACAGGAGCAGAGTCGGGGCAGGAGTAGGCTTGACTGTTCTTCAGAGAATGGCGTTAAGCAAGGAACGCCGGGCTCGAGGAGTTGGTTTTACCCTGGTTTATTTATGTAAACATGAGAAGGGGAGGGGATGTGGTCCGTCGGCTGCGCTGCCGACTTTGGTGCAGGAAACCAGGGTTCGAGCCTCAAGGTCGCGTCCACATCCTGTGATTCTGGGCAAATCACTTAATCTCCCTGTGCCTGAATATGCATGTAAATACGGTGCTCATGTACAGCGCTCCAATACCTTTGGGTCGAGTTCGCACTATATCAAAGATGGGAAAAAAAGGGAGAAGAGCGCGCTGTTTAAACAAACCGCGAACTGATGGAAAGTTCAACAAGCTGAGAACAGCTGTCTACAGGGCTGCTTATCGCTCTTTGGCAGTGCGAGGGACTCGCCTTTCAGCAGCTGGTTGCGTTACATGATAGGAAACAGACAAAGAGATTGTACATGGATTACAGAGCAACCTCTGCTAAACAAGCGCACGCGCCGTGCACTGCAGCCGGAGAGAGAGGCGGTGGGGTGCACCCGCGAGTGGTGTGCACGCGCTCCGTTTAGGAATTGGGCAGCAAGCAACACCATAAAACTATTCATACCAGTTATAAATTGTTTCTTCAAGAACTGTCTCTTCAAAAAGCTAGGTCTAAATCTATCAAAACCAGTAAAAACATTTGCTAAAACCCTGGACACAATACTGTTAAAGTGTATTTCAACATAAAAAATATTAAACTGCTTTGGGGCCACAATGAGGTTTGAAGCTGCTGTGCCCTAGAATATCTAAATCTAATAGAGCGACAACACTCAGAATACGGTTTATTTGATTGTAGAGGTAAAATAAACAGCCATTGACGAAGCCAACACATCTGGCTTGCACTTTGTGACGAGATCAGCGCACTAACCAGAGGAGAACAGCTGAGAAAGGAGGACGCGTGTGACAGGAGGCAATAGACTGCAGGAAAGTGAAAGCAAATTTGTGCGCGCGCTTGGCAGGTGAGCGCATTCCAAGCGGGGGAGCGGACCCTTTGAAGTACGATGCCAAACGGATTGCATGGCGGCACGATGCACGTGATTGTGCGCGTGCTCGCCATGCAATCCACTTTTGGGAGCACTTTTGGGAGCCCCTTACTAAAGTCTCGCATAGCGATTGCTATCGCAATAGCTAGGCGTGACCTAAAAAGGGAGGTACAACCTGACTGTAAATTGGAAGGCTGTTGTGAAGTGATAAGAGAGAAAAAAATTAAACTTACCTGCCTAATAACGAGAACAACAGTTAGGATTGGTCAAGCAGTAAAGTTACTTGATAATTATGGATTTATAAAGCTCGCAAGTCATGAATAGAAAGGAGAGTCAAGTATACTTTAACTGTCCAGGAGCAGCGAATAAAAGAGGATGATGCCTAGTTACCCTGATGTTATATATTGTTCCATTGGAATGTTTTTATTCATGATGTAATTTGTACTTTAAAGGCTGCATGTGGGGCAGCAATTAAAGTATTATTACATAATGGTAGCCTCCGGTCTTTTAATGAAATTCAGGCTTCGTATTTTCAAGTGCAAGAAGTAAAGCTTTTAATTCAACCAAATGGGTGGTCCTATAAAATGACAGGGCTTTTTATGGTATATGGAGTATTAACCATGCTAATCGTATTTTTAGTATGCATTTGTTTTCTAATCGTGACACGTGTACTGCATTCCAAAGCACAATAGTTTAACTATTCTAAATTTCCTTCGTGTCTCCTACTTATCTTATTGTGGACAAGTACGAGTGAGAGAGCGAAAGGGTGTGTCCTGTTACTACGATCCCTGAGAGGATCGAGAGTGTTTTATTTCGGGGTGCCAATTCACTTATTTCTCTGGAAAAGTTAGGGGAGCAAGTGAGGCACTATAGCTAGTCAGACTCATAGATACTGAGGTGGTATGATGATTCAGTTCCTACATGCTGATGGTCTATGAGGTCAAGCATAGTTGTGTTCCTGAGCAAAATCCCTGTAACAAAAGTGTATATTTCAGCCATATCTGGTTATTTCAGTCCCCAATTGTCACTCGTTTTCTCAAAGTACTCCAGCACGTTTCTTCTAAAACCCTTTATCATGCCCCAGTGGGACCTGAACACTAGGTCTAACTTCATTTGTGTGTGTGACCTTCGAGCCCTTGTACAATTGCCCTCTGTTTGGAGACCATGAAAACAGCCTTTGTAGTGGCCATTACATTGCTAGGAGGGTTTGTGAATTGCAAGCACTTATGTACGCCCTCCTTACACAGCTTTCCACGCAGACAAACTGGTTTTGAGAACACGTGCCTCTTTCCTAACAAAGGTGGTAACACCTTTCACATAGGCCAATGCTTCACATTTGCTATCTTCATTACTATACCTCTCCCCTCCGTAGAGGAGAAGAGACTTCTCGGCCTGGACCCAAAAATAGCGCTGCTGTTCTACATTGATCATACTAGAACGTTCTGAGTGAATGATAAAGGAAAGGTCGTGCAGAAACGGAAAGTGCTGTGCATTAGAATCTGCTATGCATTGGTCAAGAAGCAGGTGCCTATAGGGCTTGCGTGCTCATTCCATTAGAGCTAAGACTGTGATCATTGCGTTAGCTTGCGCAGTCCCTGTCCTGGACATTTCAGGTGGCAATGTGTGCTTGTCCACACTTACCGAATATTACTGCCTAGACAGTCTGGTCCGTTGTGAAGGGCACTTTGTTGTTTCGGTCCCGCAAAACTTCATGATCTAAATTTGTTCTCAGACCCACAACGGGAGATATTTTGCTTGGGTATCTATTCTGAGGTAAGGGATCAGTGACTAGAAGTTTCTATCAGATGAACAAGCTGCTTACTTTGGTAATTCCTTAACTGGTAGAGACTCTGTCTAGCCGTAGATTCCTTACTGACCAATCCAATCCCCCTGCTCTACGAAAAGATTTTTCCACGTGGGGTAACCCTTATGAGGCCTTAGTGTCTGCACACTGGTACATCAGCATCCTTCGTGGCTCTGCGCTTCTGGCATGGAAAGGTCCAGAAAAGTAAGTTAACTGAGGTGGAGTCTATATAGGTACCATGTATGTCACTGCTTACGCCGCCAACATTTTTATCACATGGTATGGCCATTCCAAATAATATGCAGCCCTCTCACCTCGCCGCACAAATAAAACAAAAGTCCAGTTTTCCTTCTGTTTGCACCTGGTATTCTCTTGTTCTTGTAAAAAGAACTGAATGTCACCTGTGAGGAATAGAACATGGGAGAAAGGGGGAGACCCCTAAAGGCACATTGACAGTTTTTAACTCTCATATCTATAGGAGCCTATATGTTAATATTGCCCACTAGTTCCTTTCTTTTCCATTTTTTTCTAGTAGAATTTACTAATGTAGTGACTATTTTATTTCATGGGATTCTGTTTTTGAAAAAGGAAAAATATGATACATTACTATTTTTAGGCTAATGATAGGCTACAAAAGATTTTTTTGCAAATATTTAACACACTTCTGAAAAGCTTCGCTCACGTGCCCTTCTGTGCATTTCTTATAAAACATTTGTGAAGTTCTACAGAATCTTGCAAATAGGTGGGACAATTCTGTGCTTAGAACATTAATGAGGATTTGCCTGGATGAGAACTAGAATCACCGGTAACTTTTCTTCTCCAGTATTGGATCTTTTGATAGGTTCACATGCTGGAATCATTCCCTGTCGTCAAAAGTGGAAATTCTTCATTGATATTTATAGGAGCAGTATAAATCCCCATAAGCACACTCTCCTCTTTGGAAAAGACCCAGTCTTCAGCAAATGAGGTGTGTGTCCCAAGCCACCTGCTCCCAGAGGACATTTCACCACTTTCTTGAAAAAAGTGTAAAAAATAAAATGAAAAATCTCAAGCAGAAACAGAAAACATAATAACCGTTTTATAATGAAGTAAGCTTTTGTTATAAGGTATTTTGTCTTTACCTATTTTATTATGAATGTACATTTTGAACGGCTGTAACGGCAGTTTGCCAAAATAAAGATTGAATTGAAAACATAGAAGAGTAAGAGGATGGCATGAGTACATCAGTTCTCTTCCACGGGATCCTTATCAATAGTCATAAGCACTGAATAGTCACGCCTGTGAGAAGTTGTCCTGGTATATGCTGCCCACTAGTTATAGTGGGCACCTTGCACCAGTCCAAACAACCCCTTATTGATGATAGGTTAAAGACAACCTTTATTGAAAGCTATCCTAGTGGTAGCTTTGGAGAGCAGCCTTCAGGCTAAGTCTTGAAGGAATGTAAAGCAGCTTGTTTTACCAGTCTATCATCTCTTGAGTGGCTAAATGAAAGGAGACCACACCAGGTATATATGTATGTAGTACTAAACACACCCCTCTAGTGTCTTTATGAGGCTAGAAGCAAAAGCACATAAGTTACACTTCAAATATTACAGTAAAGTAGCACAATACATGTTAGGCCCTAGGGGCGGACCAAACCAAATACTTAGAAACTGGTATAAGAACCACGACTTGACTAGCCACAAGGCCTAGAGCCTGTAGAATCACTGGGACCCCAAGGAACCACCCAAGGTAGTGACACAGGGGACCCACGCGGGCCGTGTGAGAACACAGCTGCGAGCTCTCGTTAGCTTCTATGGGGAAAGTCGCGGTTAGATTTTTAAAGTTAAAGGACACTTAGAAATGGACTTGGACTTAGACAGTTCTAGGGTCAACACCCACGGGAGCACCGGAGTACTCAAGTTACCTCACCCGGGGAAGCCGGGTGCATAGGTGTCAAATGGTGTTGGGTCGCGTTGTTGTTTTCAATGGCAGCTTGCGAAGAAGTGCTGCTGCCGGGAAGAGGCGAAGTGTCTGAAGAGATCCAAGCCTGGATCGGAGATGTGTAGAACCTGAAAGCAGAGGGGACAGAGTCTGGGTCACTTGCCAGTGAATAGGGACATGATAGACGAATGCCCACCGATGTCGGGTGTTTCAGGTGCGAAGGGGGTGAAGCTTGACTCTTCAGCCACAAGGACCAGGAGGTGTCTAGGACGACCAGGAGCTGGATTCGAGCTGTCCCAGAAAGGATGTTGAGTACTGCAGCGTTGGTGCCCGGATTGGACACAACGAGCCTTGGCAACAGCAACCCACGCAGAAAAGGGAAAGATGCTTCGGTGCGGACCAGCAAGGTCCTGGGGACGCCCCAAGCGATGGAGAGTCAGGGCACGTCTGGAGCAACCAGGGAAGCCCAATTAAAGTAAGGGTTGCCTGCACAGGGACCCAAAAGTCAACGGACCAGGGATCGCGAAGGTACCTAGAGCGGTAATGCAAAGAGCGGGCTCGCGGAACACTCGTGGAGTGTATGCCCACAATCTTCGGTGCAAAAGGTGCTTGGGGTCTGGGCTACAAGTAACCCAATGCACAGCCTCGAGAGTCGTCGGAAGGCTGATGCACTTGCAAATGTGCACGATGTCCAGGGGTTCCGGTTCCACGGTACCCACGAGGGCTACAGTCTCAGCTTTGCTGGGGACTCGGTTCGGCCTCTGGGAAGTCTGGAAATCCACCTCTGGTGTTGCAAAGACTTCAGCGTCCGACGGGAGCTTCGGAGATGCAGACCGGACAGATGCGTCTTTGGTGCCTGCCAAGCAGGGGTGTAACTCCTTTACCCCAAGGGAGATTCTTCAGTCATCTGCGTTGAACAGATCGTCGAAGTTCCAGGATTCAGTTTCAGAGTTTCGTCCAGAGATATCTAAAGTTCTGGTTACAGAGGTTCCTTCTTCATACCCAAGGAAGGGGTTGGACTAACTCAGGGTGTCCCACCTATGGGAGGGTTTGGAAAGAGGGGTGGCTACACCCATTTCCTTTGTCCAGTTTCACGCCAGAGCAGGGGCTGGTAGCCCCTGCAACTGGTTTGAGCTGGACTATGCACAGGGACACCAAATGTGCCCCCAGTGCAGGACTTCAAAGCACTCCTGGAGTGCTCCCAATCAACTCTAATCCACTAGGGCCTGTCTGGCACCTCCCTGTGACAGGAAACCTATTGTCCAGGCCTCCCCTGCCAGAGTTTCTGTCAGCAGCAGGAGGCCAGACCCATGTCTGTGGCTGCAGCATCCATTTTGTGATGCCAGGGCTCTTTTAAGCTGGTACCGGGTATACCGGTGCTGTCATGTCTCTCCTTCTAGAAGAGTGGGATCATACTCCCACATCAGTTACTGGTGTGAGGGTATGATTCCAAGGTGTTTGACACCAAACACGACATGTTTCCGTGCAGCCAGTCCAAAGTTAGCATTTACCGTTTGGTTATAATGCACTTGAGTATATGGTCAGGCTGCATCACAGACAACCCCGGAGAAGAGATTCCGAAGGCTGCAGAGGGGCTCTGCTCAGGCAGGGGCACCCTCTCAAACAAAACCAAGCACCCTGCCTTCAGGAGTGATAAGGCCTGCCATAGGGGTGACTGATAGGTTTATCTGTGCAGTGATAGGTGAGATATAGTAAACCTATATCTCTGTAAGGGGTGCATGTACCACCTTACTCAGGCTGCAGTAGCAGACCTGTGTGTCATTTTGGAGGGCTCCCCAAGGGTGGCATAATACATGCTGCAGCCCCTGGTAGGCCTCTGGGGTACCAATGCCCTGGGTACATAGTATACCATATACTAGGGACTTATAACAGCACCTCAGAATCCAATCTGTTGTTTACCTAAGGTACTAGGAAACAATTTAGAGAGAAAGCAGCTAGGCTGGGGTCCTGAATAGCAGGGCCCCAGCTGTTACACGCTCGTCCACTTGTGCATTGAACACGATCCCTAACATACACTACAACTCCCATAATGCCTCTCTATAGATAGTGATGTACCTTCCCAAACCCTCCCCTAACGATGCTCATTGGTCCCTGAGGACGTTTAAACCAAGCCCCTCCTTGAAGTCATTGCTTGGCTTCCGAAGCTCTTGTTACACCTGTGGAACTCGCCTAGCTCTTACCTTGATTTTGCTGAACTCTGCTGCACGGAAAGGTTTCCCGAACTCTGTTGCACGTAAAGGTTTCCCGCCGTCACAAGAAGGAGGCTTCCTGATCGACTACCTTTCCTTTGGAACTTTATTTGCTTTCCCTAAGCCGCGGACCGGTGAAGACACATTGTATCCTTTTTTTTTTTTTTTGGAACTCCGAGCGTATCACAGCATCTCGCTCCGCCTAATAGTGAATGTTTATCGCTACCTCGTCCCCGCTCTTCTGCCCGCGTTGCGGGTTTCATTGAAGCTTTGCTGCCTGTAAAACGCCTTAGCCTGGAGGAATCCTCGGCGGAGGAAATTCCCGCCGCACTTCTGAACATTGCCGTTATAGGCTTTTCTAGTGTTTAGCTCACGTGGCTCGTGAGCCGTTTTTTTGGGTTTGAGTTTATTTCATTTTGGAGCGTTTCAAGAGGCATAACGACCAGACTGTTACCCAGCATACGAACACCCCATCATTTCCAGATAGCCTGGTGGATTCTTGTGGGAGTGTTCTGGACTCGTACTGAATGATGTTTTTTTTAACAAAAACTTTATTGCTGCTTGAACGTCTCGCCACCAACAATCGACCTTTAATTGGAGAATAGCGAGATTGGGGAATCCCTTGCTTCAGACTCTCACGCTCCATACAACGAACCTCCACTTCGTATAAAGAAGGATTTTGCGAAGGTACTCACTCTTTATTTATTCCACAGAAGACACATACCTAGGGGGAAGGCTATTGTTACTCACCACAGTACAGCGGTAGAATTAATCCTTCTCTTATCTTGTTTCCCTGTTTATTATTTTCTTTTTCTGCAGTCCTCAGTCCCCTACCGTGCTATTGTCATCCCCCCGAGACTTGGTCGCCCCCCTGGTGGGCTATCTGGAATTCCTTTATTGGTCCCGGCTCTTCTCTGTGGTATACATCGTTGTTTAGTGCATTTGTGCTCCTGACAAAGAATATACCCTAGGGGAGAGTGGAGATCCTGGTCTTCGCTCCCGTGGATGTTGGTGGTCACCCTAGGCTTTACCAAGTAAGTTCGGTTACAAGAGTGACACCAGCTAGGCTAAAGTCGAAAAACAGTGTTACATCAGCAAAATGTGGGGGTAACCATAAGAAGCAGATATTACTCTCCTACAACGCCCACGCACGGGAACACTTGAGCACTTATAAAATACATGTATGTACATATATATATCCATCTGAAAAAATATTTACAATCACAATTGCCACTTATAAACAGGCTAAGAAGTCCAAATTTTATTTTCATTTTAAAAAGAAAAACATTTAGTTTCATATAATTCACTTAGAATTAGCCAATAGGCTGCAAGTGATACATTCACTAATGCAATTGGTTCTGTGCCTTTAGGAACCTCACAGTGCCCTCAGTATCCCATCATGCCCCACAGGTGACAGATCAGTTCATTTTTCAGGCTCTTGGGAACAGGAGCCTGAGGCACTGAGCGCTGCCGTTTTTTGCAAATATCCAGAGAAAAGATGTATTATTATTTGTATTATTATTATAATTTGATACTTAGTAAGCACAATAAATCACCTTGAAAGGGCCTTAAGGCGATTCTGCGAGTCCTCCGGTGGGATATTAACAGTGGAGCTGCGACAGGTTAAAACATCCTTGTTTTTAGGGCTCTTTTAAAATGTCAATGATCACTACAGATCTGAAGCTTTAGGGGGAGCTGCTTCCACTATTGGGGGCTAAGTAGGAAAATGAACTTCCACCATTTCAGGCGGTGAGAGTCCGATGAGGATGCAACAGATGTTTTCCACAAAATCATAGATTCTTATTTGGAGCATACCAATTAAGTTTTCTATGTAGATACAGGGCACCATTTTCATGTGTATGCCAGGCAAAGGAGTTTAAGTCAACTGCGCTTTTTTGACAGTAAATGTAGGCTTCTTAGGATGGGACCTGAAGGTGATAGGGAAGGGATAGGCATAGTAAAGGTGCTGCAGTGGCTCGGACCACCTAAAGTTTAGTGAACCGTTCTTCATTCATGGAGGCTGTTAAAGCGTATCCATAGTCCAGGCAACTAATAATAAGCACCTGGACTAGGGATTTTCTAGATCCAAGTGGAATCCATTGAAATACTTTCCGTAGGGCGTGCATTTTTCGGTCAGAATGCCTTCACTTTTTTGTGAAGTAGCCATCCTGAGGGAAGAAGATGGCTCAGTCTGTATCTACTGCCTTCTAGGAGATCACCATCCTAATTCATACAGACACTGTAAAAAAACTCTCCAGAAGAACATTAAGAGAGAGAAAAAACCAGACTGCATGGAATACAAGAGAAACCGCAAGAAAAACAACTGGAGAAGACTGCTGGTGTCTCAGAGGCCATGATGCTTTCCTTCCAAGATCTAAGGAGAGAAGGCATCAAGGAGAGAGATATTGGTCCCTGTTGACTTTGAGGAGTATGACGTCACAGACCATAACTTTCAAAGAACCTGCCTAGCTGTTTGCCATCGACAGGTAATCCGTTGACATTGAGGCACCATTCAACATCACACAGTTGGCTGACATCAAAGCATGTGTCGATGGTCAGAACCCCTCCATCGTCAGCAGGACCACTACCTCGGAAGTACAGTCGACGGCAAACAACACAGCAACCACCTCCGACGTCAATACTCCCTCTATCAGCGTCGAAGCAGCTACCATTGTCGTCAAAGACACCACCACCTGCAGCAAAGCATCTTCCATTGAGTCTCCCTCTGAGTAAAGTAAATTAGAATTTTCTAGATAAAACAGGTAAGCTTACAACACTTCAACATGATAATTAAATGGATCAGAACTGTTTTGAATACACCAAATACAAAATCTCACCCACTTCAAGGAATAGGATTTTCTTTTGGAAGGGCGCTTCGACTCTCAAAATGTCCCTACAGCCTTGTGGTAGCATTAGATGCCCATATTGTAAGAATTCAGGAGCCAAGCGGTCAATCGCAACGATGAAAGATTGGAATGCAGAATCTGACCTCCCAATTGTAAAGGAGATCTTTCCTGTATGGCAACCTCTTGTGTAGGTGCTCGAAGAGGTGAAGAAGGTCCGTGAACTTCCATTGACGAGGCCATTCCGCCGCTATTAGTATCATTCTGGTTTTGTATTTTTACAGCTTGATCAATACTGCTGGAATAAAAGGAATTGGTAGAAAAGTGTTGAGAAATGTCCTTGACCAGTAGCTCAAAAGGGCATTCCCCTGTGATAGTGGTTGGTAAAATCTGGCAGTGTAGTCTTGGCGTTTTTTGTTTTCTGCATCTCCAAATAGGTCTATTTGGGGATGGCCCCATTCGTGAAACATTTCCTCCAGTACTACATTGTTTAGAACCCAATTGTGGTTGTCTTGAAGAATATGGTGGAGGGAATCTCCTTCTGTATTTTGAGCACCTGGAAGGTGTCCAGCTGTTAGCTCGCTATGAGCCATTTCCCATTTACTTGTGATTCGAGTGACAGAGGTCTGGAATGTGTCACTTCCTGTTTGTTCAGGTAATGCATTTTTGTGATATTGTTTGTCTGAACTAACAGAGTTTGTCTTTATCGCAGGAAGGACAGACTTCATTGTGAGGTGGACCCATGTCAGTTCTAGGTAAGATGCTTCTATGCCTGACCATACTCCTTGAGTCTGTGAACACCACATCCTTGGAGGGAAGCATCTGTGACAAGGGTTTGCGTTGAGAGAACCAGATGGAAGGGGATTCCCACTTTTAGATTTTGCAACGTGGTCCACCATGGGAGAGACTGGAGTGCCGACTTGTGTGCAGTCTAGCATGGGAAACTATGAATATGCAAGATGCAATTGATGCCAGTAGAGATGATAGCGGTCGGGCTGAAGAATGATGAGTTCGTAACAGAGTGAGACATTTCAGGTAGATAGATTAGTCTCTCCTCTGAAGGATACACATTTGCGGCTTGGATATCCATGATAGCACCCAGATAGTGTATCTTTTTAACAGGATGTATTATTGATTTATTTATGTTGACTTGAAGATCTAGTCGTTGTAGGAAAGTGCCCCAGTTTTTTGAATGGTTGCCCCCCACATTTTGCCTGATGTTGATGCTCTTTGACTAAGTGCGCCCTGGGCTCCTGCCAACCAGGCACTCAGGGCTTATGTTATTGCCCTAAAACTGTAATGTTGCAACCCCAATTGGCAACTCTGGCCACATGTAAGTCCCTTTTAAAAGATACCATGGGTACCAAGGAACTGTGACCAGGGAAGGCCTCTCAGGACTGCAGCACATATTGTGCCACCCTTAGAGGCTCTGTACCTTAACACAAACACACTGAATTGTAGGCTGCGTGTTTTGGTGCAGAGAAAAGTGAAGTCTACATGGCACAATCCACTGCCAATGGTATAGGTAAGCCAACCCTCCAGCAGGGTGCACTATTCCACTGGTGAGGGTACAGGTGCATGTGCCCTGTACCCCTACAGAAGGTCCATTCTTAGACATTGTAAGTGCAGTAAAAGGCATTAAGAGTATATGGTATGGGAGTTTGTCATTACAAACTCCACAGCACCATAATGGCTTTACTGAAAACTGGGAAGTTTGGTATCAAACTTCTCAGCACATTAAACCCACGCAATGCCAGTGTGGGATTTAAAGCCAAATGCACTCAGAGGGCATCTTAGAGATGTCCCCTGTAAAACGACCTAACTCAAGTGTCCAGGCTGACTGGCTGCTCGCCTGCTGCCACCCTCAGACATGTTTCTGGACCCCTGGGAAGAGAGCCTCCCGCTCTCGGGGTCCTGAAACAAAGCACATCCTGGGTAGAGGTGCCAAGCCTCCTCCACCAGGAAAGGCAGGGTCCAAGAAGGGGAAGGTTCAAAGGCTTGCTGGCTTTGTGAGCTGACCCAGCTATTTGCTGCTCCCAGCAACCGGCCCCCAACGGTTCTAACCCAGACTAGAAGGAGGCTCGGCGGTACAACCAAGATAGGAGGAGAGGTAGGCCCACCTTTGCAACCCCCACCCATCAGGTGGGGGAAGCGAGGCAAAGCACAACTCTCAATCCCCGCCATCTTGAAGATGGAAGGACCTAGCCAACCAGAGTGAGGCTTATGCCTCCCTCCCACTGGGGGGTGGCATAATAGGGGGTGTACCCACCCCAAGGAAGGGACCCATTGATCTCGACCTGTAAATACCTGAAACACCCTTACATTTTGTATTTAGGGGCAACCCTGAACCTTGTCTCCTCAGACAAGCAAGAAGTACTGAAGAGACATGCTGAAGGAAGAAGAGGATGACACCAACTGCCTTTTGCTCCAGCCCTACCGACCTGCCCGACCTCCTCCAGCGGAATCCCGGCATGTCCTGCGGCCAACAGCCCCCCAGAACCCGGACAACCTACCCTGCCTTCCTTACAAAGACTTTGCCCCTCTTTAGCACCGGACTTGCTTAAGAGTCATGCTCTGGCTGAATCTGCACCACTTTGCACCAGATGCCAATGGCCTGAGTTCAAGTGGCCCAACACCATGAGGAGGTCTTCCTGGCATGCCTGACCAGGGAACCTGCAATCCCTGACCTACCTCAAGCCTCCCGACAACACCTGCAACCTCTATCTGGAGGATCCCACCCGACCGCAACCGGACCTGGTAGGGAAAACCTGACGCCTAAAGACACCCCTGCACCTGACGCCCCATGGCCTTGGGGGGCCCAACCAACGGTGTCCAGACATCCCCCTGCATCCCAACTTACCTCTCCAACTGGCAGTCGCCTCCAGAAAGTCTTTGTGCTCAAGCCTGCAGTGGTTGTTCAAGGTTAGGCGTGGATTCGATGGACATTTGATCCAGGGAACAGAAGTGAAGAGGATGAGCACAGGGAAGGGAGTGTTCGTTTGTGCTCCTGGGTTATGGATATTGTAGAAGTGTTTAGACTTGTTTTTTTGTATGGAAGGTATAATTATTCTAGGGGCTATGATGCACAGTGGTCACTAGTCCACTCGTTTTTCTTGAAAGGATGTGTAACAATAGATTATTAGAAAAAGGACGTATTGGTCTTCCTTTGATACAGTATTATGGTTATCGGTCAGCTAGAAAGGTGCGGTTGGTTTTGGATCATTTTTGTCATACGTATTTTTAGTTTAAAAGAGGATGTTGAACCTAATCCCTTTGTTTTAGACATGATGGCAACACAACACGTCGTCTAGTGGTACAAGCCTGTTTCCATAAGGAATTATAGAGCAATAACAGGACCCAACACCTGGTGGAATACAACACTGAGATATTGATCAAGTGAATGGAGTTATTTTCGGGCTAGTTAATCATACCAGGGAGGAAGTAGGGACGGTATCACTTGTTTTTTCCCTTAAAATACATTTTATTTTCATTAATGTGGATCCTGAATTTGGTGATTTATATTGGGGGGAGTAGATCAACACCTGATCTTTTTACAGACGGTAAACGCCTGTTAATATTGGAACTCAGTGGGATGTTAGGCAACATCAGTAACTATTTAATGGATTTGGAAATGTAATCACTTTAATAATTGATTAATTATGATAGCTAATGGATTATGTGTCACTTTGCTAATGTGAAATCCATCAGCAAATGGAATGTATTAGCTGGGGGGTGGGGGGGTTGGTTTTGTTACTATTAATGATCTATGGGTCATCTGATAATTTTGTATATACAAAACACCATAGGTGATATGTATGTTTTAAATTTTCAACCCAGATTAAGTCCCAAAGGGACGAAACGCGTTGGCTAGGCTTGCTCCTGTCAAGTTTACATGTGTTGAAGGCTGTTTCTGTCAAGTTTGCATTTGTTGTATAAAAGTGGATTCACAGCAACTCGCAGGACTCCTGAATGACTGCATCATGACTTTTTGATCTATTACTGGAGAATTATTTAATCATCTGTGAACTTTGGAACAGATTATCTTTTACAAATTTAACGCTCCCTTTCATTTGCTGTTTTGACCTTATGTTGAGGTGGCTTCTTGGCAGTGGGGCCACCAAAGTAGAGCGTTGAAGGAAATTGAAGTTGAATTAATAACACTCCAATGCGCCATTTTGAGCCCACATTGCCAATGTGCTGTTTTTAGGTCTCGCCTAGAGGGCCTTTAGCCATCGGTCCGCTCATTTTCAAGCACACACTCGTGCTTGTGGCAACATCCACCTTGCGGGAGCGAGCAGCGGCGCGGCACAAGTGCAGTGCTTGAAAATGAGCAGACTGCTCTCCCAAGCACACTCGCGCCACTCACCTACTGCTCCCCCTCTATCATGCATGGACCACTCACGAGCTGTGTATTTTCAGCAAGCGCTTCCCAGGACAGTACTTGGTTAACATAAATGACAAACTACAAAGACCTTTGCCTTCGCTCTGTTTCTGCATTCGCTCTCCCTCTCTACCCCTGCCCTCTCCCTCCCTGCCTCCGTTCTCTCTCCCAAGTGTGTTCTCGCGCCGCCTAACTCCCTCGACCTACTTCTGTTCCCTGGTTGCTCTTTTTTCATATCTGGGCTCTTTTCTCATCTCTGCGCTCTCATTCCCATCTTTCGCTCTTTCATTACAACTGCTTCTTGTTTCATCTCACTGTCTCCCTGCCCGTGCCTCTTCAAGCCTGCCTTTCCTACCAACCTCTAAACTCGCCTCACCTCTACGTTGCCTCTCACTGTCCAGGCTGCGCTCTGTTTCTCTTCCGCTTATCTCCCGCTGCGCTGCCCTCATTTCCCCCTCGTCTTTTCCACTCTGATACCCGACCACGGATTTCTCTGCATGCACCCTCCCTCTGTATGCGCAGCAGTTTGCCACTGGATGCGCCGCTGCCTCTTCTGTTGACACAAATCCATCCCTCCCACTGGGATTTTGGTAATGAACGGAATCTCATGTGTGCCTATTTTAGGCAGTTATCAACCCCATGCGCTCTCATCTGTCGCACCAGGCCTTTCTACAGCCGTCATTGAGGACTCTTGAACACCTTCAGTCGCCTCGAATCCATTACCGTTTGCTCCCTCCTCTTGTTTTTATTTATTTATTTTATTTATTTAGTGCATTTTTATAAAGCGCGGACATTACCCAAAGGTGTCAGAGCGCTGTACAATAGATCTAGTTACGTTACAAGAGAAAAGTGGTACAGAATATAACATTACACAGACTAAAAATGAAGGGTACACAAACACAAAATCCAACACAGCGGTGAGGAATGTACAGGAAAAAATACAAAATTACAATGAAGAGCGAATTTCCAAGAGGGGCCTGAGAATAAAGGGTACACAAACACAAAATCCAACACAGCACGCAGGGGTGAGGGATGCACAGGAAAAAATACAAAATTACAATGAAGAGCGAATTTCCAAGAGGGGCCGGAGTATGAAAGTATTAGTTCTGAAAGTGTCTTTGGAAGTGAAGAGTTTTGAGTTCAGCTTTGAAGTACCGGGTAAAGGAGGTGGCACGGAGCAATGGGGGAAGTGAGTTCCATATTCTCACCGCATTGCCTGAGAAGGATTGCGCCATCGAACTTTCCCTTTTGAAGACGGGGGGCTGAAGCAGAAGCTTTTCCGCATTACGAGAGGGTCGAAAGCCTCCGGACAATTTAAATGTATTTGCCAGGTAACGAGGGGAGGACGTGTGCAAGGCTTTGTGTGTGATGCAGGCAGTTTTGTAAATAGATCTTGCCTCAATCGGAAGCCATCGAAGAGAGGACAGGATAGGAGTGATGTGGTCGCTTCGTTTAGACTCTGAAATGAAGCGAGCTGCTGAATGGAGGATGGATTTGAGAGGGGAGAGGTGGGATTTGGGTAGGCCCGTCAGAAGAGAATTGCAATAATCCAGTCTTGAGAGAACCAGCGATTGTACCAAGGTTTTTAAGTCATTCTCCGGGAAGAACCAACGGATCCCCAATAGAAGGCGCAACTGGTACCGTGCGTTCTTGGCAATAGAGTTGATGTGGGAGATTAAGTTGAGTCTTTTGTCAAGAATGACACCTAGAGATTTAGCGCTGTCAACAATGATGGGTTTGTTGTTGAGCAGGTTCAGCTGATCCATCCACGATTGAACAGGAGGAGGTGAGAGAGAGGTCGAAAGGAGGAGGAATTCAGTTTTGGCGGGATTTAGAATGAGTTGGTGAGCTAACATCCAGTTGTGGATGAAGTTGAGAGGAGAGTTGAGTAAAGAGAGATCATGTGCGGAAGACACCTTGAGGTAGATTTGAGTGTCATCCGCATAAAGATGGTAATGGATCCCAGATTTGCTTAGGAGGTTCCCTAATGGTTCCAGGTAGAGATTAAACAGAGTGGGTGCCAGGATAGAGCCTTGAGGGACACCTGGACCTACAGCCAATGGAGATGAAAGACTGTTCGCTATCTTAATCATTTGGGATCTGTCTGAGAGGAAAGCGGCAAACCATTAAGGCACTGTGCCATCCAATCCCATTCTCTGTTGAAGAGTGTTGAGGAGGGTGCTGTGATTAACAGTGTCAAAGGCTGCAGAGAGGTCAAGAAGAATCAGAAGACAGGATTCCCTGGAGTAGAGTATATGCAACGCATCATCAATCACTTGCAGCAGGGCTGTTTCAGTGCTGCAATTTTGGATGGAGCCAGATTGAAAAGCATCGAGGAGATTATTGTCCAGAATATGTAGGGAAAGTTGTTTCGCAACACATTTTTCAGTGATTTTCGAAAGAAAAGGGAGGTTGGTGATAGGGCGGAAGTTGTTGAGGTTGGTTGCATCAGCGGAAGTTTTTTTTCTTTAGAAGAGGGGTAACCTGTCCTGATTGTAAGGGCAACCGGGAGGGAGCCTTGACTGAGGAAGAGATTAACTAGCCCGGTTCAGTAAGAGAGAGTATGGGTGTAGAAATCGATGGCGATGATGCTAGGGATGGGGTCAGAGGAGTGGTTGGATGGTTTGGTTTCAAGGATGCATTTGAGGAGGTCATCTTCCGAGATAACGTCAAAGTATTGCCAGGTGACTAAGGATTTCCGCTCCTTAAAGGGGGTGGGGTGGGCGACTTGATCCACCAGTGCTTTGACCTTTTCATCAAAGAAAAGTGCGAAGTCGGCTGCTTTCTTTGTGGAGTCCTCGGGCTTAGTAGTTAGGGGAGAACAGTTTGGGTTTTTGATGAGGTCAAAGAGTTTTTTGGGTCTGTTTTTGGCTGAGTCAAGGAGGGATCTGAAATGGGATGCTTTTTCATGGAAGATGTGGTTGTGTTATTTAGATCTCTCTGAACGTAGCAGAGAGAGATTGAAGGTAGAAGGAGATTTTCTCCAATGTTTCTCCAGGATTCTAAGGTTTTTTCTTTCATTGTAGAGAGCTTTATTGAACCAAGGTGCTGAGGGGGTGTGTCTTTTCCTTTTGCTTTGGAGTGGAGCGACATTGTCGATTTCAACTGCTAGGACTGAGAGGCACTGAGTGGTGAGAGCGTTGACATCCACGTTAGGGTCAAGTCTAGGAAGTGACCGCATAGCAGAGTCACAAAAAGTGTCAAAATCAATGTTTTTAGTGTTGCGGAACCAGGTAGCAGCTCTTTTAGGTTGGCCGAGAGTTATAACATGCGAAAGATTAAAATGGAAGGGAACGAGGAAGTGGTCAGACCAGTCTACATGGATGGGGGAGCAGTAGTCAGCAGGTCTGCTTTGGATATAACAAGATCCAGAATTGAGCCCTTGGAATGAGTGGTTTCAGAGCAATGTTGGAAGAGATCGTTGGCTGAGAGAAAGGTGGCAAGCTTGTTGGCAGCCGAGTCTTCCAAAGAGCCCCAATGGACTTGTGCGACCCTGTGAAGCCCACGGCCTTTTCAGGCTACATTCTTCTGGTCATTATTGCCGCGTTTAGTGGCCTTTTTCTGATTAATACACGGTGTTATTCCCCTTCCCAATTTGATAACTCCTTTATCAATCTCATTATTGAACATCTGTGACGTTGGATAATACGGCTCTTGTCCCTGCTAGAGAGCAGCGTTTCAAGTCCGCTTTATATACGGATGGTCAATATCTGACGGGGACTTGTTTTCTACTCGGATTCAAAGGCTGCCATCGCGGATACCCTGCTTTGGCTTATTTTCGACTGGCAAACGAGTATCCGATCAACCGTAATTAATTCAAAATACAGCCGAGCAAACTGTTATAGTTTGGTTCTTGCAATCAGCAGATTGAAACCTGTGGTTTTGGTCTGCTAGTGCATGTAGTTCCGCATGCCGGTTTCTTTTTTGCAGATTTATATAGCGCAAACTCGACCCAAATGTATTTATTCTTCTTGCTTGTTTGTTTTGTTGACCTTATTCATTTAGGACGTCCTTCTCATAATCACAGTGCTTCTTAAACACGAGGATCTGCCCCTTTGTATACTCTTTGCCAATGATTGGTCAAGACCATGCAGAGCT
Source organism: Triturus cristatus (assembly GCF_964204655.1). NCBI lineage: Eukaryota > Metazoa > Chordata > Amphibia > Caudata > Salamandridae > Triturus > Triturus cristatus. Next base: position 141,763,809 of record NC_140579.1, on the reverse strand, counting down.
TACCTGTTATTGGATGACTAGGGACAAGTTTTTAGTAGCACCTGTTGGGCACAAACATCTGCTACGAATCGTGATTTTTAAAATAAGCCAATGACAAGATGTTTTTGGAACTAAAGTTGTCCCAAAAACTTCAACAAGCGACTATCTAAATTATAAACAAAAAGTGGGATGACCAGAAGCGTGGTTGACAACACGGGGGCTGTCTTTGCTAGGGGCGGGTAGTTTTTCTAACCAAAAGTTGGATACATGGAAACTAAAGCCTTCCTATTACTTTCCAGTCTCCTGTCAATCATAATAAAACTAGCTTTCCAATTATATCCTCTTAGCTTCACTTACTGAAGTTGGTTAGGGTCTGCAGCAAGGCAAAAAAAATTGGATTTTTTTCAGCACGTTCGGAATCTGGGAGGTAAGACTTGTATTTGGGAATCTACTGCCTGATTTGGGAGTGTTGGGATGTGCTGCTTTTGGTGGACAAATGCAAAAACAACAGTTGATGGACAGAATGCAGAACAATGTCATACATTCACCCCAGTACAGTGATCTGGGCCTAAATCCATTGTTGTTTTGCTCACCATGCCGTTCCAGTTTGAACCCAGCCATATGCAAATCACACACAGGGTCAGACTGATTTGCATATGGCCATGTCTGAACTGGGGTGGTGGAGTGAGCTAAAGAATGATGGATTAAACCCAGATCAGTTGACTGGGGGTGAGTGTTTGATTTGCTCAAGCGCTCCGTCCATCATCCACTTTGGTATCTCTTTTGGTGGACAGCTGTTTGCCGGTATTGCAGCACCCCTGGCGATTGAGGTTATCTGAAGTTTCTTTGATCTTGAGTACATGCAGTAGACAGAACCTAAAACGTGAACATTGTTATGACTACAAGAGTGCGGATGTAGCACAGAACACAGCCGGAAGAAAAGTGGTGTATACCCAGAGCGTACTTGGGTGTTAAGCGCATTATTGTTATTTAAGCACTGGTTGTGGCATCCAAATGATTTATTTTATTTTTTTAGAAGAAGAAGAGTCCGTTTTACTGAAGTGCAACTTATTTTATAACTTTTGTATTTCTTTTTTAAGCGCTGCTGCAGTTGAGGTTTTACAGTGCTGGCAGTGTCCTACGGTTGGGCATCATTAAGCGATGTCGAGGTAGAAGAAAGTGTCATGTTGTTGCATTAAAACTCTGTTATGCTTTAAACGTCCCATGATTTAACCTGTCTGTCTTGTGATCTTTTAAAATAAATTGTGTGTTTGGCTTCATCTAAGTTAGGATCTGCTTGTTCGTATTATTACTGATTTCTTCTTTTTTTTTTGTTGCTCTGCAGCTCCAAGTTTTCAGTACCTGGGGGGATGTATGACAGAGTACAAACAATCTTTTCCTTTTGAATTTGTTTATTTTTGTTGCCTAGTCTTAGGGGTATGAACCGGGTCTTTATACCTCATTGGAGTATTACATGTGGTAGACATTTATCTCTAATATGTTGTGATGACACTTCATGTGACGTAATGGTGTTTCAATGAGTGGGTGGCGTCAATCTGCTATTGGAATTTCTTTGGTGAAACAAGACTGCTGCTTCTGGAACTGTTTAATTTTAGTACAGTATTGTTGACTGTTATTGCTCAGTTAAATAATTTTTCTGTCTGGTACCCAGTGCAGGGCCTATATATAGGATAAAGTACCTCCTGACATACATTATAGGGATATTGCAAGTCACTGTGGAGTTCCTTGATCATATCGAGGCTGAGGACAAAATTCACATATAAGGTCATTTAACTCCAAAGTGACTTGTAATCTACCTATAATGTATGGTAGGGGTACTTTATTCTGCATAATATAATACACAGTCACACCATCACCTTTCCCACAAACCACTTAAATCCTTGGTGCGATGCTCTTTCAAATGAGAGGCCACATATTTACAAGTATGAGGAATGCATGTAGAATCTCTAGTGTAAAATTAAATATACCAAAAAGAAGTTCAGTTTTTGTTACAAAAATATATTAGAATCCGTTTAATATCAGTCAGATTTTTTTTTATTTATTTAAATATTGCACTGTAGTGAAATGTGTAGAAACATGCGAAGCGAGTCTATCTTTTGTACTTATTACCCAAGGGGAGCAAAAAATAAACATGTTGCCATAAATATCACCTTTCTGCCTACTGTTACTGTTACAATCTACATGCTCGTAATGTGGATGTTAGACGTTCATTTGATCCATCTGATAAGGTTCTGGTTTTCGCAACTTATAGTAGATTTGTATGAACTTGGGGAAAGTGCTGGCTTTGTCTATGAAAAATGAAAATGGAGGTCCGACATGTTGGGCCTGCTCTTTTTCAGAATTTTTGAATGCAAAATTCCAGTGACACTGGATGGTGGTATGCATCAACAAGCATTGGCATAGCCAATAGGTCTCGCCTTTGGGACCTTATCAGTGTTTAGTTATCCAGCACAATATCCTTGGTGCAACAACATCGTGTTGCATGGCTAAACACTTATAAGGTCCCAAAGGCAAGACCTATTGGGTATGCCAATGCTTGTTTTAGTACCTAGGTGCTTTTCTTCCTCAACCTTGTGGCCTCCCCAAGAGCAGCCACCATCTGACTGCCTCCTAACCCCATAGGCTAACATTGGGCCTCAGCACTCTGCACCTGGCCACCCTAGTTCCGCTGAGGGTGCTTTTTGAGTGCATCCTTAACTCTGGGGGAACCCATGTCCTAACCCCAGAAACTTAACCCTCGAGACAGTTTGCTTACCTGCAAACCGATAACCTAATTTTTCTACATAGTTGTCTGTTTTCCTCTGAAAAGCTGAGGGTGTTTGTATGGAAACATAAGAAACTCTTTCACACTAAGTAGAAAAAGTATTCCAAAACGTAATCAAAAGTAATCCAAAAGTAATTTCAACTGCATTTGAATGTTTCACAAACCTGTAACAAAAGTCATTATTCCTCCAGCTTGCCAACATACTGCTCATCTTCACTCCCACACTATTCCAGGTCCAGCTTTTTATGCACTCCCTTACGTCCCCCCATCTTACTATTCAACTGTACCCAGACACTTAGTGTCTCTATTAATGTACCTCCACAAACTCCCCGACACTGCTCTCGTGAGATGTGGCCCAAACTCATGCAGCATCATGTATCCTAAAAATGTCTCAGAGGACGCAAAAAGGACTCTCAAACACAAACTACTGAAACAACACCTGGAAACACTTGTAGCTTATACCTACCATAACGTGACCAATGGTAACAAGAAAACTGATCTTATCTATTATTCCAAACGCCCGGCAAAATGGAAAAACATTTTCCTTATCCTCCTACAAGTCACTAAAGTTATGGAACTAGACTGACGACGTTCCCCTGCCCTTCCTTTAGAGGGGAAATAGATATATTCATTTTCAGGACAGGGAACATACTCATACAAGCCACTGACCTTCACCTCGCCATTTTTTGACTGACACTTTCGTTCATTTTCACCTTACCACAGCCCTTCAACCCAGAACCACCCCGCCTTCTTCCCCTCATGGATCCACTATCCAACTCTGTGACACCCCCTGTTACTACCAGCAACCTTGCCGCTCCTGCCAACACACTCCGCTGACTAATGCCCACTAGAATGACTTCTCATGTTCCCATCCTATCCAACAGACACAAAGTAACAAATTCTGATGTTGATTACCCCAAACCTAGTGATGTGGGCCCCAACCTCGGAACATCATCCACTGAACTCTCAGCAGACGCACCCCTCCCTTCTAATGCAAACCCTACTCAACTCACACAGACTGTCTACGATACCAGTCCAATTGCCACAGTTCACCCCCATTGCATAGTGCTCTCTGCTCCCCCTTACTCAGGACTTGCCACGTATCCTCCCTCTCTCGATATATCCAACTCTGGGACATCCCCTGACACTACTAACAACCTTGCCACCCCCACCAACGCACACCGCTGTCAAATGCCCACTAGACTGACCTCACCTGCTCTCACCCTTTCCTGCAGACACACGGTAACTTATCCCGATGATGCTCACCCCAAGCCTAGTGATGTTGGCCCCAACTTCAGACCATCATCTACTGAATTCTCAGCAGACGCACCCCTACGTACTAAAGCTTCTCATCTTTCACAGACTCTACAATCCTAATCCCAACTACATGGATCACTCTCATAGTGTAGCGATCTCTGCTCCTTCATACACAGGAATTGCTGCGCATCCTCCCACTCTCATTGCAGGAAGCACCAATAACACACTCACACAGACCCTGAAGCGAATGGAGCTAAAACTCGATTCTCTTGTGAATAACATAGCGCATCTTAGAAAGGATCTCTCAAGTCTGGCCAAGCTATCCCGTTTCATAATCCCGAGTTGGAAATTGCCTCCAAACACAGGTTCCCCCTAAGGCCTTACAATGCATCCTCTGGCCCTTTACTACCTTGTGTCATCTGTCCATCAGGCCACATCGTTCTCACTGCCCCTTATTTGCACTCGAGAGCCACTGCTCTCAGCGAATCTTCCCTCCCTAAGAACCAGACTATGACTCCAAATCCCAGTAATAGAGGGCACAAATAGATCCCCTGTAATTATCAACTCGCCCAGACTTCCTGCTCAATATTGCACCATTCATACACTACAATCCACTAAGTATAATCCCTGTCCTCTATCTTACATGCCCCTCAACTGTAGACCTGCAGCGCCACACGCTGCAGATATCGCGGAAACCATACTCCGTGATGAAATTGACATTGCTTTCCTCACGGAATCCTGGCTCAATGATTCTACCCCTATACTTGACCTGCTTACACCACCTAGATACACCATCATTAAACATGATAGACCTAAAGGAACAGGGGGAGGACTCGCCATAATCCACAAAGTAGAAATTCATCTTTCAATGTTAAATTATGCAGAATACTCGACTTTTGAATACCTTGGTGTTGAACGCAGAGGCTCTCCTCCTATCAAACTTCACATTATCTACCACCCTCCTGGTTATCGCCCCCTCTTCGCAGAAGAGTTATCTAACCTACTAACTCGGTTCTCCCTAACTGACAAGAAGGATGTGTTCTTAGGCGACTTCAACATTCACTTGAACAACTCAGAAGACACCACAGTCTAGCTCCTCACAAACTTTCTTGGAATAAATGAACTAAAACAGCTCTGTAATGAACCAACACACATCAAAAGCTTCACTCTTGATGCAATTATCACAAAAAATGAACTGGTCTCTCTCAGTTCCATCTTACCCATCGACTGGTCAGCCCACCACCTCATACTGTTCAATATCGATACCACCATCAGACAAATAACAGGAAAAGATTTGTGAACAATTACAGCGTCCCCTTCGACTCATACCGTTAATGGTCTCACTGCCCACTACAACACAAATATGTCAGAAATTCTAGACCAAGTGGCACCGTCCAAATTAAAACAACGGAGATCAACCCTATGAAAATCTTGGTTTAACTCTGATCTGACTAATGAAAGGAGACAACTCAGACAAGCAGAAAGGACATGGAGACAAAACCCCTCGACAAATCACCTAGCACTTGTTAGAACTGCAAGGCTGTCATAAGAAGCAGATTTTTAGTAAAAAGCCCCCTTCTGCTGAAGTCAACTTGGCTATGCAAAGAACAGGCCCAGGGAACTCTTTAACATTGTTAAACGACAAACCACACCTTCTCACCCACAATAAATAATCACCACTAATAAACAATTTGATAAATTGTCAGCTTCTTCACTGACAAAATCACAAAAATCAAGCAATATTTCTTTCAAGTCATTAACAACTTTCCCTGCTAATCGCCCTCCATGATAATTCCACCACCTGAACCTATCAACGACCATATGGCCCCAAAAGGAACTAACTGCAACCATCTGAACACCCAATTGAAAAACAATGCCAGTTGGTCGGATTCCAAACCCATTACAGAAATAGAAGTCTTCAATATAATTGTGCAACTAAAGCCCACTTCACACACTAAGGACCCCTCCCTTCCACAACAGTACAAATTCTCAACCACAACATCGCCCCTTTCTGGACAAAAATCATCAGTACATCTCTCGCCTCGGTATGTATTCCCTCCAACTAGGATAAATCACACCCATACTCAAAAATCCCAGGGCAGGCCCAAATGATCTCAACAACCTAAGGCCTATCTCCAACCTCCCGTTCCTAGCCAAAACCATGAAAAAATGCATCTTACATCAACTTAACCTTCCGCTCTGGTATCAATGGCACAGTTCTGAAATGGTTCACATCTTACCTACGACACGGTTTGCAACAAATCAAAATCAACTCTTGCCTCTCTAAACCCACACCTACTTCACTTGGTGTGCCCAAGGATTCAATTCTCTCCCTTTTTCAATCTCTTCATGGAACCCCTTACTATCATCCTGAAGCAAGCATGAGTCAAATATAACCTGTATGCTGCTGACACTCAACTCAATTACAAAATCAAGTCACCCAGTGACATCCTACATCTCAACGCCACATTGAGCAAGATACAATCTTGGTTTAACTCCAACCACCTAAAGCTACACCCCAACAAAACAGAAGTAATACTTTTCTCCCCTAACAGTAACCACCTGCCAATCCAAGACTTCCTCAACGACTTGAATACACTAACTTTTTCTCTCACTCTTTCCAACTCTGCAAAATCCTTAGGCTTCACACTGGACAGAAACATGTCAATGTAGGATCACATCAAAAACTTTTCCAAAGGAGCGCTTTACACACTAAAACACTTAAAAAAAAAAAAATTAAACCATTCATTCCCTCTGATGATTTCAAGACGGTAGTACAATCTCTGGTCCTCTCCAAACCTGACTATGGGAATGCCATCCTCACAGGGACACCGAAAACTCACCTCGCCCCCCCTTAGATGAGTTCTAAACATGGTTGCCCGGCTCATAACGGGTATTAAATGGTTTTAACACATCACACCTGCCTTCAAGATTCTCAACTGGCTTCTCATCGAAGGAAGATGTACTTACAAGACTGCCTGTATCACCCACGAAGCCCTTCATTCTTATACCCTGACTATTTAGACAAACTCACAAAAGAAGGAAGAACCCAAACTCAGAAGATCCAAAAGACCTCTTCTCGTTCCTCCCAAGCTAAAAAGTAAATCAACTCATACCCGCTCTTTTCCTGGAAATGCACTCAGCATATGGAACTCTCTCCCTAGAGATCTTCGATGCAACCCCTTCTTCTCCTGCTTCAAAAGAGACCTAAAACTCCATCTCCTCCACAAATACTATAACACAGGAGCAACCTGAACTGTTTCAATAGTCTCTCTCTCTAAGACTAGAAACAGTCCTTGACCGCCGGTTGTTTATTCTTCTCCACTGTCTATTATGTCTTTCTCTCCCTCAACTCATACTGTGCTAATTGACCACATACAGTAACCACCCTCATTGCCTCACTATTTTCCTTGCATATATTTTGTGTGGATTTGAATCTAATATGTCTCACATTATATGCTCAGCGACTTGATTATTCTCTTGTTTACAATTATGTAAAACGCTCTGATCCCTTCGTGTCTAGCTAGCGCTATATAAAACCTATAAATAATCATCGCTGCTAGACATAAACAGAGAATATTCCTGTGCATTTGCAGGGATCCCGAAACACTTTCTCGTCAATTATTTAAACTCGATCTTTACATGGGGTAGCCACCTCAATGCCTGTAGAAATTAGTCTTGCCTTTGTTAAAACAAACACACCTCACTACAATGGATTGTTAGTGGAAAACAAACATGTCTCTGGATAGTGAGGGGACGACCTTGTCTTCTCACGGTCTGTTTATTTTTCATGTGGGTATTTAATTCGTACAGTTGGTGGCTGGTTCTCCTAGCTCGCTTTTTTTGCTTTCATCTTGCCTGCTATCCTTTTCACCTGTCTACCTATCATCTTTTTGCTGTCACTTCAACCCCAGCATCACACCGTATATCCTGCTTTCTCCATCACTACTTCTCTCCCCTCCATCTTCGTCTCAGGCGCCCTTTCACCTTCGCTGCTGTTCTCTTTTTAGATCATTTCTTCCCGGTCTTCCTCTTTGCACTAGCTTGTCGTGGCATGGTTACCTCTAGTTCGCCCAGTTTTTCTTCATCTCCCTGCGCTACTTTCCTCTACCTTGCCTTTTCCCCCCCTCTTTTTTCTGTTTCATCTGTCTTTATTAAAGTTTTGATGCAGAACAGGGGGTGAGGGGTACAGCGGGATCTGTGTGTCTTGTTTTCGTCTGTCAGATACCATCTCACAGTGGTGAGTTTTTGGATACCCGAGGCGATAGCCTCATTACTCCAAATTCATTTTGAGTTTTTTAGTCGCTGTTTAGGTTGTCTTATTGATGTGTGACGCTTTGTCACAGTTGAGGTTGGATCACAGGGTCAGCGCTGTGATAGACCGTGGGTTACGGTCAATTGGGTCTGCAGTAGTATCAGCAAGTTTTATAGCAGAGTCTTGTTTTCGTCTGTCCAATCTCTTCTGACGGTGATGAGATTTTGATGGCTGCCGCGGCGGTTGCCTTCTGACAGGGTACAGCGGGATAGAGCATGGTGTATGTAATAAACAAACCCTGCCAAACAGCAACATCACGTGGGTGAGGGCATATGCTCGGCTGTGAGCTCCAGTACATGCAGGGGCTTTGCCGGGGAGGGGTGGGGGCTGCCATTACCACAGCATTTTCCCCACAAAGTGCAATTGCACCCCATTTTTACATTGCTGTTGTTTTTACTACGCAAGTCTTTACAATGCATATGTTTGAATTGATGATTGTGGTAAGTAGTTTACATATTTTTATTTACTAAAATGTGTCCATATATTTTTAGGGTTTGGGGGTGGTAAGGGTTATTAAAAAAGGGGGGTCTCCCCCAAAAAATATTACATTTAAAAATAGTAGTAAACCTGTAATCAACATAAACATAATAAAAAGAAAAATATTACTATTGTTAACAATAACTTTTTAAGATTTATTGCATAATTTTATAGGTTTTGCTAATAAGTTGAACAGGAGGAGGTGGCCGTGTTCGACTGTGACTGGATTTTTCTGTAATTACTATCCCTCTATATTTAAAGTTATCTTTCAATTAACATTTTTAAAATAACGATGTAAAAGTATGTGTGGGAGTGGATTGCGTGCTAAAGATATTTTACATGTGAGTGAATGTGAATGCGTGGTAGTGGTATGCGGTATAAAATCTGAGTGGTAAAACCGTGCGTGGTAAAGGAACATTTGGTAATGTCATAAAACTCTTGGCGCAGACAACATAAGGACTTAGTCACGCTATTGCAGGTCTGACCGTTGTGGTAAGCAGTAAGGAGGCTAGTCGGAGTGGGGTAGGACATGAGGGGGGAAAAGGAGGGGGTGAATGGAAGGGGAGGTGTGGGGGCCACAGACCCAGGGGGAGGGGGTAGATAGGCAGGGTAGAGAGGGGAGAGAAGAAAAGGAGGAGGCAGATAGGGAAGGCTAGTGGAAGGAAAAGAGGGGCGAGCAGGAGTGAGAGTAAGGGGGCTGCCCGCGGAGGCCAGGGTCAGGCCACAGGGTCAGGCCAGAGGGTCCAGGATTGCTGGCAGTGAAGCGTTTAGTCCTCCCACCATGGGCCAGCTATACCTAGCGCCCGCCGTCTGACATCTACTGCTCCTTATCGCACTGGGCTGTCCACCAGTCTAACTCTGGCTTTCATTTCTCTTGACGCCTCCAATTCTTTCATACATTCGCCATATCTCTCCTAGCCCAGGCTTACCTTTGACTTAATCCCTGTCCTTCCCTTACTTATGCCCACCTTTGTCTGTTTCCATCCCACCACATCCATCCACTTTATCACTTGCATATGTTGAATTCTCTCAGCTATAGCTCATCCAGACTCCCTTTTTACTTCATCCCTGTCTATGTCCAGTAGTTCTCTCTGTTGCTATATTTTAGTTCCTATTTCTCACTAGCTTCAGTCTTGTTGCCATCATAGCACAATAAAGCTCTCCCCTTCATCTGCAGCTTTCTAATCTTTTTGCATCCATCGCTCCCCGGTTGCCACCAACCCCACTTCTATCTTTTTTTTTAATGCAGATTTATAGCGCAAACTCAACCCGAAGGTATTGGAGCGCTTTACATGAGCACCGGTTACGTTACACAAGGACACATTCAGGCACGGGGAGATTAAGAGATTTGCCCAGAATCACAGGATGTGGACAGGACCCCGAGGCTTGAACCCTGGTTTCCAGCACCAAAATCGGCAATCTAGCCGGCGGACCACATCCCTTCTCTCATTCTGTGACCGACGCTGTACCTTTCTTCTTTAAATATTAGCCCGCCTCTTTCATTTTTTTCATTTTCTTGTTATTTTTATCTATCCCACTTGCTCTCACTAAAGAATCGATTTCGTCCTTCACACATCTCTTTTACTTGTATGCTTCACACTCGCTTCCTTGTTCTGTCATCTGTTTCCCTTCCTGTCTCTCCCCCCTTGTGTGCCTTCTGCCCTCTCTGACCTCTTTATCCAACTTGTACTCCTTTTCTCTCCACACATGGTTTGTTCCATTTGTCTTTTTATTTCAGTGCTTTCCGTTCATCTTTTCCTTTTTCCAGTTCATTTGTTCCTTCTCTTTAGTACACGTTTCTATTTTTATATTCACCTGAACCTTTTCTTTCTTCTTAATCTTTCAATTATTTGTTGACTTCTTCCTTTCCTTTTTTGCTATTGGCTCTCTCTTAATTGCTTTCCTCCTTTAGGTATTTTCCTCCACCGCATTGTCTTTTTGTTATCCCATATTTTCAGTATAATTCTCCTTTTTATTTATTTTCTTCTCCCTTAGCTGTTAAGCCTTCTGTTATCTGTTCTACTATCCTTTCTCTTTTCTTCTTTCTTTCTCTCTCCTTTTCCTCCCAATAATATACTCCACGGGCCCCATTCACACGGAGCCTCCGCAGTCGTGGTGGAGGCTTCGCAGTTGTGGCGGAGTCTCCGCAGTCGTGGCGGAGGCTTCACAGTTGTGGCGGAGCCTCCGCAGTCGTGGCAGAGGCTTCACAGTTGTGGCGGAGTCTCCGCACTGGGGGCGTAATCTCCGCAGTCATGGCGGAGTCTCCGCACTGGGGCGGAATCTCCGCCTTCAGAGTTCTCATGACGGACAGACTCCGCCACGTCTGCGGAGGCCTTTTGTGAATCGAGCCCGTAGTTTCTGCCACTCTGGTCATTTAAGTCACCCAGTCTTCTATTTATTTCTTGTTTTCATTATCTGTCTTTTTATAGGTTTCGCCTAGCGTTGCAGCGCGCATGCGCTACTCTCTCGGCGAGACATATTGTGAGAGAGGACATTTCAGAAGGGGGCTTGAAGCCCCACCCCTCATTTTCCTTGGATCGCGTCATCGTTTATGGTAAACTGTGGCCTCGGATGGAAAATGAGACTTCTTTGTTACTGCCCTGTCTCCTTTTGGGATGGCCCATCCGTACTGGATCGTTTGCTTCACGACTGTCGTGAAGCAATTTCTTATCTGAAGGAGGCGTGTTATATAAACAAGCCGTGAAGCAAAGGATCCAGTTCAGATGGGCCATCCCAAATGGAGACAGGGCGGTAACAAAGAAGCACTGCACTCTTTAGAGAGCTTGTTTTATTAGTGCTCCCTTAGCACAGCAAGACACCGTGAGAAGCAAGGACTCTGCACCAGCTTGCCCTTCCGTGGACAATGGCTTTTCGTCTTTTACAACAGGCATGGGTGGGACATTTCTGTCACCAAATGCCACGATTAAATATTGAATTTCATTTATTGTCCAGCTTTGGAATCCATTCCTTTAAAACTTTCAGACTGCTGTGTCCGTGTTTCTTTAAGCAGTCCATTAGAGTGCATGTATTTTATTGCTCACCCCCTTGTGTGTTACTTCCCCCACTTGAAAAGCAACTCCCCTATGTAGTTTGCTTTGCTCCCTCTTCAACCATTCCAGCTCGTCCATTATTTCTCCCACCCCATGTTACTACTTTTTAAAAATCCATTTCCTCCGCCACATCAATCTCCTCCGTTGCCCCAGCCCACTGCCTGTTGATACCTCCTGCACTGACTTCTCCCCCACGAGCTCCTGTGTTGCTCCCCACCCCTCTCGTCCCAATGCAATTGTTTTCCTGTCATTTGTTGCCGGGCCTCACCACTTTCTTAAGTGTCTTTCCACAAGAAGAAATTAATGTTTTTATTTATTTACTGGCGCTACCATCTTGTAACAGTAAGAAAAAACATTAATGATCGCTTTGTCATTCCCTATTCACACATGGGTGGTGACAAATGCGCTCCCAAAAGTCATCATGCATGCACGTGTATAGGGAATGTCACAGCTTCTACATCTTCGAGCAGCCTCATGATGTGTACGCTTACATTTGCGCGCACATTTTTTTCTCTTTTTTTGGCTGATGCACAGTAAGCATTGGCAAAGCCAATAGCTTTGTTGATGCTTGCTTAGTGCTATTGACATGAAATCGAGGCTCACCAGTCCAGCCCCCACCTAAGCCCTCCCTCCCCCATCTCACAAATCATAATCGTTTTCCCCCTGTTTCCAGAAATCTAGGCCATGTGTGTGATATATAAACGGCATACAGCTTTTGTGGGCTGAGCCACTTCCTCGTAAGACATTAAATAGTAACAGAGGACACCGGTTTGAGCGCTTCATGGTTAGTATCGAAAAATGAGTATCAGGCGCTATTATGCTTTTTTGCAGTTTGATGTAACGCAAACTTGACCCAAAGGTTCTGGATCGCTTTACAAGAGCACCAGTTACATTACACAAGGTTCTTTTTTATTATTATTTTAAGGCACAGGATGATTACGCGATTTTCCTTGAATTACAGGATGTTGAGTGGATTACGAGACTCAAATTTGGTTTTCCAGTTCCAAAGTTTCTATTTAAGAGTCAATGGAACTCGATGTAAGAAGGTGCGGTCGTGTGTGTAGATAGATTCTGTATTATATGAGACATACTACCCTGCTGTGCTAATATGGCTGCCGTCATACCAAACTGCGCCATGGGGAGTTGGCAACGGGACCGTGGGCAATAAAAACCCCATGCCTGAGGTGGGCTGCCTGTACACGGAGGCTGGGCATGGGGCTCCTGGCATGGATCTTACGCTCAGCCACTGAATGGGGTTTTTAACGTTGACTCCAGCTTCATGCCTGGACGTTGCCCGTCCTCACCCTTGGAGCATGCGGTGAGGTTTACGAGTCACACATCCACTGTTGCTTGTTTTACTGCCCGACCCTGCAGGGCTTTTCTTCCCGTTTACAATCCGCGCTCCCTCCAGCACAAAGCAGGCCAGCGTGCGAGCGCGCTGACCTCTGACCCGCAGGTTACACATTGGTGCTATAATTACACACCATCAAAGTGCTCTGCAGATGCTTTACATTTCCGGCTCAGTGGGAAACATCAAAGGGCAGCAGCAGGTGGCACTGGTGATGCCCACGCAGGGAAGGTGCAGGGGGTGAAAGAGCGCTGGGTGGCACTGTGGCGTAGCTCACTCGGTCCGTCACGTCAGTGAGTGGGCTGCCTCAGAAGTGTTGGGGCGAGGTTGTGGTCTCACGGCTAGAGTGCCGACCTTGGAGCTGGGAAACCAAGGTTCGAGCCTCGGGGTCCACTCCACATCCTGTGATTCTGGGCATATCACTTAATCTCCCCGTGCCTACCAAAACAAGCATTTGCAATGCAATAGGTCTTGCATTTGCGAGACTTTGAGCAACTGGCATTGTAACCTTTTATCTATGTGTTGGTTTTGAAAACCTATAAATAAAAGTCATTGTCATTTACAATGCCAATAGCTTAAAATTTCGCAAATGCAAGACCTATTGCATTGCAAATGCTTGTTGTCTTTAGTCGTTTCTTCACCAGAAAACATTACCTCAAAACCCAGTCATTTTCTGCCCTGGACGACTAATAAAGTTGGCAGAGCCTTGGATATCATTTCAACGACTGGAAAATGAGGCAGCAACTCCACAATTGTGTATCCTAGGGAAGGCGGAGCACATATTGTAGCAGTGCAGGCTTCATTCACACACAACAAAGGAACTGCGCAGGAAACACTGCCAGCTTGATGCACAAAACAAGTATGACACAGGCACACTCTCCCCAACTGAACCAGCAGTTCAGTTGGGGAGAGGATGTAGCCTTATCGCTAGAGCGGTCGACCTCGAAGCTGGGGAACCAGTTTCGGGTCTCGGCAACGACGCTCAACATCCTGTGATTCTGGGAAAATCACTTAATTTCTCCGTGCCTAACAAAAATGAATGTGTCCTTCTGTAACGAAACTGGGGCTCATGTAAAGCGCTCTGATAGCCGATGTCCCGTGTTTAGTATGCGTTATATAAAATGCAACAAAAAAAAAGCGGCAGCCGTGCCAGCTTCCTTCGTTCACAGAAGCAGGTATACGACAAGATGCATCCGTGCAGGATTGTCATGCACAAGCAGGTTCAGCATTCCCTCAAGCACTGCATGCTGGTCTATACTGAACTGGCACAACACTAGGAGAAGCAGTGCAGTCTTGCCCCAAAAACCAGGGCATGCAAGGAAGCTGTGCAAGCTTCACTCAGTCACAAACCAGGCACAACAAGGGCAGCAATAATGCAAGCAAAGAAAAGGCACAACATAGCAAGTAGTGTTAACCCCTTAGCTGCTGAGGCTGTTCCACTCCCAGTGCTGAGCACTGTGTTTGATGTTTGAGGTTCTTTGCACTAAAGCCTTCTTACCCTTTTTCCACAAGAGTTTCCAAGGTAAAATTGTGCCTTTTTTATTTTTTACCACACAGGGATTTGAAAGGTAGCCTAGGTTGTGGATTTCTCCAAAGGGCAACCAAGAAAACAGCCAAAATATAGCAACATTTTTTGTTTTCACAAATAGGAAACAGGTTATGCAAGAAATTGCATGCTTTTTTCCTTAAACATTGGATAAAAAAAAGAAAAGATTTGCTGTACTAAGACCACCAACTTGTCAGCTTTCCTGAAAAAGCTAAGATGTAAAAATAATAAATCACATTTTTACCAAAGTTGAATTTTTGTAAGTGGTAGTCGATTTCTCCTATTTTTTGTGATTTCTGCCTTCTTGTGTTTTATGGTGGAAACAAGTGTGAAACTCACTTGTGAACTCAGAAACCTATGCATTTCACAAAAGTAAACCAAATTCGGAATTCAGCAAAAAGTCATTTGTGTAGCTCGCTCATGGTTTTTCCTAAGAAACTAATTGTAATAAAAAATAAATGAAAATACAGAGGTAAAAACAGAACCAGGTGATGTTTCCACGAGTAATGTTTTGCCATAATTGTGATTTACAAAGGTAATATACTGATATGCTCGTCAGACTTTTCTCGTTGCAGGAATGTATAGTGTTTGCTTGTCCAAAAATAAGGGATACCCAGAGCCAAAAAGTGAGCTGCTGCCAACAATATTTCATTGTGTACAAACTGGTATTGTTTGGAAAGGTATGAGGAGAACCAGAGAACCTCAAAACCTGGCTCTTCGACAGACCCCTTCCTTGATGGACTGGAACCTGCACCACCCCACCCCCAGTGCCTTGAGACCCTTACGGGTGAGTTGTTGCACTTAACAAATGCCTGATTGATTGATTGATTGAGAGAAGTACACTGCTGGTGATACTCAGTACATGAGGTTGGGATGGTCAACTGTGTTTAAGGCAATCCAGATGTCCAGCAATATCAGGAGACAGAGGTTATCTTCATCTGTGGTCAAGAGGGCACGCTCTCCATGCAGCAGCGTGATCTGAGACCAGACTGTTAGTCATGAAGGTGAAGGATAGCATTAATATGATCTTGGAGTTGAACAGGCTTCTTTATGAGTGAGAGGAACTGCCCGGCCTTCACAGCTTCTGGGAAGCTGCCCTAGTAAACGGATTGCACAAAGTTATTATTTACTTAGTCCAAGAGGATCAATGTGGATTTATTTCAAGTCCCAAGTGCATACCTGAATATTCAAAGGCTCACCCATGCATTACATGTCACGTGTGTCCAAACAAGAGGGCATCTTGGTCGCACTTGGCATTTAGAAAGCCTTCAATAGACTTGACTCGGACTGTTTGATGAGAGTCTTGGAGGAAATGGCCTCCAGCTCATTTCTGTTCTGGCCTCCACCGTGATTGCCATTGCATAGGACAAACCCTTTGCAAAAATCTCGACTCTCCAGTCTCTCAAGTGTCTTATAAGGAATAAGGAAGGCCAGGGAATATTGCGTGGATCGAGAATGCCATCAAACCCACTATCCGGGCCAACAGTCTCCACAAGCTGATTCTTGTTCAAAGCAGGCATCAATTCTTTTTGACGTCCTTAGTTTTTTTCACTGGCAATTGAATCAGAGCAGGTGCTGAATGTACTCGAAACCCTAGAAATTCTGTTAGATGAGTCAGTATGAGAACCGGCTACTTGTTGATAAATGCCAACTCCTGCAAAAGATGGATCATCCTTGTGAACTTGATCTTGCGCTCCAACTGGTCTTGAGCCATGAAAATCATCTAAGTAAACTATGCGGTGCACACCCTTGGCTTTCAGCGTCTACACTACTAGCTTCATTATCTCAGTGCGCCAGTAAGCGACCAATTAAAGGTTATACCAGTGCATGCGTACCAGTGGTCCCGCCACTGACACTGAAGAAATCCTCTGTATGTGGAAAAAATCTGAACTGTCAAGTATGCATCTTTGAGGTCCAATCAGACCGTTCAATCCTTGTTCAGAAGATCTGTCAGAAGATAGGTGACTTCCATCATAAAATAGCAATAGATTGTAATTATAATTGGATTTATATAGCACTCTCTACCCCTGGTGAGACACAGATGAACCAACCGCTGAATTCTCAGAGGTGCAATACTAATCTGACACTAGTCTAAAACCTCCTCTTTTCTTTTAGACCAAAAATATGTTGCTGTGACATGCTATGGGGTGTAGGGCAGTTAGAAAATGTGCTCCTTTGTGCAGCAACTCTTGCTTGTCGTCGTCAAATTAATTCAGGGGCCTGAGCAGATAATCTTGTGTTGAAGTTCCATAAAACTCCAAATGAAAACCCTGAATCGTTTCCCGAACCCAAGCATCTTGTGTTGGTGTATGTCAGCTGTACTATATCAGCGGACACTGCCCCTCTGTATTACATGTGAAAAGGGAATAATGTTTAACTGCAAATTCTACGGTTGTATTGAAGTGTGCAGAAGCTGTCCCACCTCCTCTTCTGTATCTGGCATGGTGACCTTTGGCCTGGGATGGGAAACGTTTTCCTCCTCTGGAATAGTCATACCATCCACCTCTTATACATGCCCAAGGACCTCACTGGGAGCCTTGAAACGAGGTCAAATTCTCTAAGAATTACTCAATGAATTCAAACATTGAAATCAGAAAATATTAGTCACAGGTCACAGCTAGCATGCGTAATGCAATATACATTTGAAAACATGTCAAATAGAGAAGACACTTATCTTGACTGCTGAGCAGCAAAGAAAGGCAGTCAAGATAGTGTTGAGTATTTGGACTATGAAAAAGTTTGTGATTGGTGAATCTGTAGTTCTTTTCTCATGATTCTTGGGATTTGCAGTTGTGTTAATTGATATTGTTTATTGGTTGTTGTGAACTTTTCAGTAGACAAAGAAAAGCATATTCTGAGCCTTCAGTCTTGACATAGAATTGGAACGTTTCAAGTCTATTAGGTACATGGAGGGGTGGATTATGCATTTTCTTTCCTCCCTTTATCATTCAGCAGATGATTCCAAGTTCACATTTTTAACAAAACTACATTTCCTCAGAAAACAAAGACCCATGAGCATTGTGTTCAAGGCCTTTACAACGCAGACTATAAGGATACACCCCGGGGAGACATCTCCGCTCCAGCTCTGCAAATATTTCTGCATAAACAAATTTTGGAAGTCAAGACAAGGAGTTCAGGCCTTCACAGTGAAAGCGGCTCAGATGTGGAGTCAGCTCCCCCCCCCCCCCCCCCCTTAGGTCTTCACCGGAAATGTTGCAGTTTAGGAAGGCCTTGAAGACCTGGCTATTTCCTAAGTAACCAGACCTTGGCATGTGTATAGTATTGGCAGAATAGTATCTATCTATCTATATATATGTATGTGTGTGTGTGTATATATATGTTATCTGGCCGCAGGAAGCCTACATCAGGGAAGCAATGAATCAGCTCAACAATCCATCATGCTACTCTAGAAGTACCATCAAGGACTTCAATGAAGCTAGAGAAGTCCTAAAAAAACTTTTGATGAAATGGAAAAGAGAAGGCATGATTTCTAAACAGGAATTTGAGTTTCTTCATGTTGAGCATCCTTTACTACCAAAATTATATCTTTTACCCAAGGTCCACAAACAAGTTGTTCCAGTGCCTGGGAGACCTATTATCTCTGCCATTGCGGGAGTAGCGGAACATGTGACTGAATATATCGACTACTTCCTGCAGGACTTGGTTAAGGGTCTTCCCACTTATATCAGAGACACTGGGGATTTCATTGGTAAGATCAAAGATGCTGGTTGGAGCGACGATATGCTATTTATCACCTTAGATATCGAATCGCTTTACACAAGCATTGACCATGCATCTGGGCTAAAGGCCCTGGAATTTTTCCTGGGCAAAAGGCCGATTAATTGTTACAACCATAACAAATTATTGATGGAACTTACCAGTTGGTGTCTTAATAACAACTTCTTTCTGTTTGGAAATGACATTTACATTCAGAAGCGTGGTGTGGCGATGGGGGCATGCTTCTCTCCCAGCTATGCATGTTTACATGTAGGCTGGTGGGAGGAGCATGTCCTCAGACTAACACACCATGATATTTACAAAGAACATGTGGCACTTTGGGTGCGATTTATTGATGATGTTTTTATCTTATGGTGTGGTGATGTTGCCAGTGCGACAAATTTTGTCACTGAACTTAATACCAATCAGCAAAATCTTAGATTCACCTCTTCTATCAGCAAGTGTGAAGCTGTTTTTTTGGATGTTAAAGTATTTGTACATCAGAATCATTTGGCCACTAAACTTTATCGAAAAAGCACTGCTGGAAATAACACTCTCCATGCCAGCAGTGCGCATCCTAAACATGTTATCGATAATATTCCGTTTGGAGAATTGTTGAGGCTCAAACGGATTTGTAGTGAAGCGGATGATCTTAAAATATGTACAACTGAAGCTCTGGAAAGATTCAGGCAAAGAGGCTATAGGGAGTCCATTTTGAGGGATGCAGTTCTCAAAATGGAAGCTAGAACCCGTGAGTCATTATTTTTAACAACATCTAACTCTTCTGTTGACAGTGACTCTACTAACAGTAGCCAGACCCCCAGGCTCATCATAGCCTATAGCAAACAGGCGAGACAAATCAGGTCCATTGTTCAAGAACGATGGCCGATATTAAAAATTGATTTGGTCTCAAAACCCAGGTTATCTGATGGGCCTATAATTACATACAGGAGGGGACCCTCTTTAAGGACCCAAGTTTGCCATGAGTTTCCCGAGCTCAGAAAACAAGAAGAGTGGTTGAAATCCCGGCCGGGATTTAAGCGCTGCTCTACATGTAGAGCGTGCAAATTTGGTAAAAACACCAACCAATATTGCACACCTTTCAGCCCAGATCCATTTAATATACGTGGATCTTTTACATGCAAAACTGAATTTGCTGTCTATGTACTAACGTGTACCTGTGATCTTAGATATGTCGGGAGTACCCGGCAACCAGTACACGTTAGGATTCTTCAGCATTTACGTGCCATTGTAAACATGATGCAGCGTATCCGGTGGTGAGGCATTTTAAGGCTTGTCATAATAACAATCTACAATGCCTTAATTACTTTGTTATTGCCTCAGTTCCAAAAATCAAGAGAGGGGGTGACCGTGATAAAATGCTGAGAAGATTAGAATCTGAATACATTTTAAAACTAGACAGCAGATTCCCTAATGGGCTTAATGGAACTGAGGATCTACATGTATTTCTTTAACTTTGCATTCTGTACTGTATTAGGTTAAATCTCTATGGAGTGTATTGCCCTGCCTGCTTCCGCGCATATAGATTATGAATTTCCAGTTTTTTTGATCCCATTTTCTTTTTACACTTACAATTCTATTTTTCCTAATGTGTTTAACTACATGATTTAGGAATAGATAAATGTATATTTTTTCACTTCATTAATCAGACATAGACTCCTAGACATGTCTGTTTGGACCATACTATTAATAATAGTGAATTCACTTGCAATGTTTTACAACATCTTATCATATCTCAACTCTCGGGTGCTTAACAATACAATATGATCATCATTTTGATTATGCTAATTGCATTATATGCGCTTAGATAATTTTTGTATTTTTATCTCCATGGTTTGGTACTTGTATCCTCAAAACAAATTTAATCATTGACAATTTTTGCATTATTTGCACAATTTTTTGTGTTTACATTATTGCGTAATTTGCACATTATTTGTATATATATTGAATTTTAATCGAGAATATTTGCACTTTATTGCGTAATTTGCACAGTCAATCAAGTTTGGATATTACTGAATCAATGAATATGGAGTTTTATGTATTTCATACTAAATAATGATCCTGAGTTTGTTTGGATTTTAACCTGTTACTCAATTGCACAGCATATTCAATGTGGTCCAAAATGTATTGTTTGGAAAACAGACTTTCGAGGTTGGAGTAGTGTGTCTTCACTTTCTAAATGTCACATGGTGCAAAAAAATGGTGAAAAAAATGCAGCCAATTGAAAGTCTTGTTGTATAAAATGGGCTCATTTTATTGAACTGATTGTCTGTGAGCAAGGGCGGATGCCCGAAACGCGTCAGATATTTGTGAAGACTCGGCTTTAAAATAAATTAACAACTATTGTGCCTGACTTTGGATCTGCGTGGTTTCTGTTTTCCGTGGACACGGATTGTTTGGAGACTGCAAACATGGGATTTATATATACATATATACACACACAGCGCCAGGATACCAGTTTGGTGACAGTTGTGCTCTAGAAATGCTAATTAGATTAAGGGAAAAATTATCAACGCAGTAGCATCGCAGTCCACCAATCATAGGTCGTCAGTCACTGCTTCTGTAGTCACCTCGTCCTTTATGTTAAGCTTTCACTTCCAACTGTCATCTCACTATTCATTCTTGTGATGTGCACCAATGAGGAGGTAATGTAAACACTTATCCACTTCATATAAAGGCATCCATAGCACCATATACTATTTCCATCATAATTGTTGTGTACTTCAACATGCCACATTTCCTGATGAACACCGAAGTCCAAACATCGCTTACTTACTCCAAAAATGAAGCATCAGTCGTTTGGGAATGATGAATCCTCCAATGATCTGTTGGTGAGATAATTCTCACTTCAGTGTCCTTACTAGAATTAAACCTTTCTTCCTCAATAGCTAAGAACTGTTACAGTCTATCACAAGACTAGAAGGCAGGATCACGTATGTTTCAAGTCTACTTACCCCAACAACCCCACTTGAGAAACTGGTTCATATAAAACTATTTTAAGGTTATTTACCCCAGGCCGACCCTCAGTAAAATGTCTTGAAAGCTGTAGCACTTCTAGCTGAATGAGAACCAAAACTTGTCACATTAATGCCTGCTTCTTGGATAATCCATGTTACCCATCTGGAGATGGAAGGGGAGGACATTGCTTGAAAGGTTCTGTGGGCATCGCCTCATAAACCTTGATACATCTGACCATAGATAATATAGCCCTCCCCGTAAGTACTGGATTTTAAATTGATCTAGTATTTGTTTTTATCCTCCTGGCAATAGTAAATGTGACTCCCTCTGGAATAACCATTGTGCCTGCACTATCCAAGGCCCTGACGTTAAACATACGTCTACAACTTACTATTGGAAAGAGTACCAAGGGGGTGCTTATGCGTCCGACCATACCAAGCTATTATAAGAAACTTCGATCAAAGGTTATGTATAGCGCCTGGGAAGTATGGAAAAAGGTGCAGAAGGCTCTGACAATTCCCAAAATAAACTACCATACCCCATTGTGGCATGCACAAGATCTTCCGCAATCCTTTAATGACGTGATGGGTAGGCAATAGGTGCAACTGGGTTTAACAAGGGTAGGTGACTTGTTTGAAGCAGGTCAGTTATGTACGTTTGATGCTTTACAGCAGGAGTATGGACTTTCGTCCAGGCATTATATTAAAAATGTTCAAATCCGCGAGTACTTTATCGGTCAAGGATCATCGGTATCCCCTGGTGGAAAAATTCCATTAATAGAGCTAGTAACTGGGAGCGGTAATAGGATCAGGAATATTTATGCCCTTTTGCTTAAAAGTATTCGGGATGATCTTGAGGAAACCGAATCAAGTTGAGCAGAGAAATTACAAGATCCAGATGTAGATGTGTGTATGTCCTTGTTAATAGCAGGCAAAATTCTCCGCTCATCAGGTCTTATGGCTCAGCACTACAAGACATTATTTAACCTTTATTTCACCCCAGTCAAACTGTTTAGTTGGGGTATGAGAGACAATGATAGTTGCCCAAGATGTGGTCAAGGACCAGCAACTCTGGTACATATGTTCTCCGACTGTGATGGATTGCTTCTCATAAAGAGGCAGGTGACTAACTTTTGTGAGGAGCTGTTAGGAAAGAGCATTAACCTATCTTCTACACTGATGGTAACTGGTTTTGACAGTTGTGCTTGCTTGAACACCGCGGAAAATTACTTTGTATTCATGTGTACAGCAGTCTTAAGATTATTAATAGCCGCAAGATGGAAAGACTCGGATCCTCCTACTTTTTCATTATGGTTAGCGTGGTTTATGGGAGTTTACAATCAGGAGATTGCGCTCTACACCTGCAAGGGGAGGGGGGGCAAGGAAACTTGGGCAGGTGATATGGTCAACTCTAGACAGGTGGAATAAAGGCTTGAGAAGTCAAGAAAATAATAGCAGCAGTGGAATAGTGGTGTAAATAGAGGTTAGGGCATGCTAAACAAGTCTATTTGGCATTTTCCACACCCGAGATTTGTAATCTGATATATTTAATCCACCGCTCATAAATTTGTGACGGGTAAAAGTACCTCAACATAGTCCCAGATGTATCTCTGATACTGCATTGAACTTCTCTACCTATCACTTTTTTTAACTTTATATCTCACTTAGTCAAACCAGGATTTCTTTCTGGATCTGTTTAAAGTACCTAGCTCAGTAAATATCACTGTCGAGTGTTTTTATCTGGATTTGGTCAAACTCAATGTAATAACCTGTTTACCATGAAGTTTTATAATAATGTATTGTATTGTGTTTTAGTTTCTGGGTATATATAATGTAAAAAAAAAATTAAAAACATACGTCTACACAGCACTAAGCACAAACAATTGCTGGCTTGGCAGACAACTCTTTTGTGGATAAAAGAAATTGTTATCTTGCCAATAAAGCAATAGGTTTCACACTTAACATTTCAGAGACTGATATACCAAGGCTGCAGAGGACTAGAAAGATGACTCTTCTCATCAGCATACAAAGCCCAGAATGTTTCCCCACAGGTTCTTCATTCCCTGAAGAATATGCTGATGAAATGGCAGCTCTAAAAGTTTTCACAGTTCTATACAGTGATCATGTGGTTAAATGTGTGCTTTAATTTTTTTTCATTTTATATTTTTATATAGCGCACTACTACCCTAGGCGCATTGTAATATGGTACCGACCACCCCCCGGGACTAAAACATGGAGGCCAGTGCAGAGACAGAAAACGGGAAGGTTAGCGTACCAGCATACGCAGTGCGCTCTTCGGAAGATGTTGAAGACGTCCGGAGGGAAGAGAGGTGGAGCGAGAAACCGGAGACGTGGCCGTGGGATCAGAGGAACGGAACGCCGCAGGTGTTGGGAGAAGCAGCCCCGAAGAGTGAAGAAGACCGAGAGCGAGACCCGGAGGATAGCTGTACCGGAGCCGGCAAACAGACGCCAAACCCACTGGATGAGAGCCCCACTGTAATCGCTGGTGTCCTAGAAGAGGAAGCCATCGGTATACCCACTGCCACGGCCCAGGAGAGTCGTTGTCCCAGGCAAGGGTCGTCCCTCAACCTCTTTGGAATATTGTGTTGGTGGGGGGGAAGCACACGCTAACGCTGCACAACAGGAGACTGGCTTCACGGTTTTGGTGAATGGGAGCACAAAAGCCAAACCTGTGGACAGAACATTTTAGTTATGTAATTTTTTTTTGTTTACTCTCTTATTTGGAGGCGAACCCCCTAACCAGACCAGACAATTGATGACCACTTCAGTGAACTTCCTAATCAGTACAGATTGCTGATGGACGTTTCCAAGCTCAAGGAAAAGAGCATCCTCCACTATGGTTTCTTCAGCCTTTTGATTTAGGAACTGTACAAGACTGCTCCAAGTATATCTTACCAGTCCACAATAAAGAAAAACAAGTCCATGCCCTCTTCCTCGTGTGTTTTTTTTCCATCTCGTCTTTTGGTTCAACCTCAGGTGAAAGACGAACAGGGGAATACAAATAAGAAGGAAAAAAGACAAAAAAGGGGGAGACGGAACGGCTAAAACCCACAGTGGTGTCAGAAGTGGGATATTCATGTCTGGCTCATCATGACACAACCCGTCACAATGGAGGCTATGATAGCGCAGGACAACGTCACCCTCAACTTGTCCTAGAGCAACAGGCGAAAACAGCACAGGAAGAGAGAGTGGCTTTCCAAACAGCCTTGAAAGAACAGGCTTCTTTAACTTACCACCAATCAACAGGTACGAGATACCACTATTCTTCGTCCTATGGATGCTTTCTCTACAACCCGAATTCGCCCAAACGTACCCAGCTCAGTCCTGCAAAAATTCCAAGAAGGGGGTGAACCGGACTATTTCTTTGTAAATTTTGAGAGGGTGGCTTCTACCACGGCCTGGCCACCAGAACGCTGAGGTCAATATATAGCCCCCCTCTTATCTGGGGAGTTACAGGCAGCCTACCAGGTGGCTAACCCAGCGGGTAAAATCTCTTACCCCAAGATAAAAAGGGCTATCATGGAGCGGTTGGGCTGTGATGAAGAATATTACCGCACCAAATTCCTCAAGGAGGCGTGGGTTCCAGGTGATAATCCCAGGGCTATCTATTACAGAATAAAGGACCTGGGAATCCGATGGTTACAACCCAACACATCATCTGTAGATGAAGTTACTGGAAAAAAACAGCATTGGAACAATACTTGGAGGCATTACCCTATACCACACGTTCCTGGCTGAAACAACACCGTCATCTCATGGCATAATCAGCCATAGAGCTGGCTTGTGCCTACCACCGTTTCCCTGAATTTCGTAGCACCTCCCAAAAGTCTGCCGTAACAATGCCCAAAACAGCTCCCCGCCAACTAAACCATAGTGGAGAGTCATGACCTCCTGGCAACATAAAAGCTATAGGCAAATTCGAGGCTGAAAGTCCAGGCCAACACATGGGACCCCAGTGCTTTCATAGCGGCGAATGGGGCCATATCTCGAGAAATTGTCCCCACAAGCCAGAAGCAGCTGAACCAATGGAAGTGAGTTATGCAAAGGGAAGAGTCCTGGTAATGAGGGGGAAGAAAGATCGGTATACGAGAACCGTCTACCTGAATGGCATACTGGGTGAAGCTCTACTCAGTGGTCTCCCAGGAATTAGTACACAGATCCCAAATACAGGACAATGAAACAATATCAGTATCCTATGTCCTCGGTGACGTAAGAACCTACCCCGTTGCAGAAGTGCTCCTGACCATAGATGGGGAACCCCAGCTACGCAAAATGGGGGTCATGCCTCAACTACAAGAGAAACTGATATTGGGGAATGAATTACCCCATTTCAGTGATTACCTCACAAACACAACCAAAGATGTCCAAACGGTAGAGTGGTTGGGAGAAGCTCCTTTCTCCAGAGTAGACATAGAAACGCCCACAGTAAAGGTTCCAACAATGAGAAGGGAAGAAAGAAATGAGAAACAAACCTATCGACGTTCATTTCAAACCCCTGTTACCTCTATTCTTTCATCACCAGGTGTTGACACGATCCCCTTTCCGAAAGCTTCAGAACCGCACAAAAAGATGATAGTACCCTGAAGTATGCCTGGGATAAGGCAGAAGAAGAGAACACAGAGCCGGTATGCCCCTATTTTTGTGTAAAGCGAGGTGTGTTGTATAATGTCTACCGCACTAATAACCAATTGTCTGAACAACTCTTAGTACCCATAGCCTTTAGGGAACAAATTATGTCTCACCCATAGCATGGCCAGTGGAGGCCATTACATCCTCTCCCCATTATTGAGATCCGTTTTCAGAGAGTGGGGAAGGATCTGGTGGGCCCCCAGACACCTTCGGCTAGAGAGCATCAATACATATTGGTCATTGTGGAGTATGCGACCCGTGACCCTGAAGCCATCCCTCTGACAAGCATGACCTCCTCCGTTGCCCAAGCCATCATGACCTGTTTTTCCAGAGTAGGCTTCCCGCTTGAGATCTTGACGGACCAGGGAACCCCTTTTGTCTCCCAACTAATGAAACACATATGTGCTCTTCTTGAAAGAATCATCAAAACCATACTAAGAAAGTTAGTTAATGACTCGGTAAAGACTGGGACAAAAAGCTCCCTTTGGTGTAATTCACTATCCTGTCCCACGAGCAAAAATCACCGGTTTTTCTCCCTTCGAATTTGTAATCGGGCGGAAACCCCGGTCATTGCTGGACATGGCTTTTGAGCAGTGGGTAGAGGAAGAAGATGAGGGAAAACCACTGTTGGCCTATAGTGAATCCCTTAGAGACACTTTGTCCTCTTTATGGGAAACTGAGAATCATAACATGCAGAAGGCAATGGAAAAGCAGAAAACAGATTACGATAAAGGGGAAAAATTGAGGGAGTTTGCCATAGGCGAGAAGGTTCTTATTCTTCTACCCAGTACTGATCAAAAACTTGTTGCTACATGGCAAGGACCCTATACCATCCTGAGTAAGGTCACCCCGTACCCCATAGAAACCAGAAGGGTCAGATATACCATGTAAATTTGTTGAAGTGGGAGGAACCTCCAACAAAGAAGAATTTGATGATAGGCACTATAACCCTCACCCCTAGTCTTGACCTTCCACCTGATATACTGGGTGAGTCTTCCCCAGAGGAGGTTAACACGGGCTAAATGTTGACTTTGACTCAAAAACAAGTAAAGTCTACTAGAGAAGTATCCCAAAGTCGTCTCCAAGATACCAGGGCGAACCACTCTCATAGAACACGATATAATCACGGAAGTGGGGAGAATCATAAGGCTAAAGCCCTACCAAGGTCCCGCAGCTAGGAAGCAAGTTGTAGAAATGGAAATTAGGAACATGTTAAATGCAGATATAATAGAACCCTCTCAGAGCGCCTGGTGCTCTCTCGAGGTCCTCATACCCAAACCGGATGGCAGTCTTCATTTTTGTATCGCTTTCCGACAGTTAAACGCAATATCTAAATTCGACTCCTGCCCTATGCCTAGGATCGATGAATTAATAGAAAGAGTAGGGAAGGCCAAAGTGATGTCTACCATAGATCTTACCAAGGGGTATTAGCAGATCCCCCTTACTCAGGCCGCCTCCACACTGTCGGGCATCTAGGCGCTTGGCAACTAAACACAAGAATGCACCAAGGTTTGGCTGAGAGCTCTTGGACTGAAAGTAGGCTATAAGGTATATAGCTAAGTCTTTAGGCCCTTTCTGAAGGAGAGCAGGTCTGGTGAATGTTTTAGTTTTATTGGTAGCTCATTCCACCATCTAGTTGTGGTGGTTATAAAGCTTTTTCCTCCCCATCTCTGGAGTCGGAAGTTCGGTACTTTCACCAGCTTCAGAGAGGCGAACCGAAGGGTGCGCGGTGAAATATACCATTGGAAGCGATTTGTCAGATAGACGGGGTCTAGATTATGTAGCGCTTTAAAGGTGATAGAGTGCCTTAAACTTAATTCGCTTCTCCACCAGTGAAGTGTGTTGAGGGCATGTTTGGCTGATGAATATTTGGATATGCTAAAGAGCAACCGAGCTGTAGAGTTTTGGAGTACCTGCAGTTTCACCAGTACTGCCTTGTTTGCCCCAACCAGAAGCCCGTTACAATAATCAAGCTTAGACAGAACCAGTGCTGCCACCACTGTTTTCTGTAGTTCTGGTGGTATAAACAGAAAGATTTTCCTCAGAAATTTCAGAGTAAAGAAGGTAGATGAGGTGAGCATCTTCACATGATGGGAAAAGGATAGAGTAGTGTCAAAAATGACCCCAAGATTTTTAACCTAGGTGGCGGGTAAAGTAAGAGTGCCCAGCTCCACCGGCTACCATTCTATAGACCAGAAGGATGTATCTCTACCAAAAGGTAGTACTTCAGTTTTGTTTGAATTTAATTTGAGGCAGTTCTGAGCCATCCAGCTGCTTACATGTCTCATACACTCGTTATAGTTTTGGGCCATGTCACAATTTTTACTCGAGATATGCACAATGATCTGCGTGTCATCTGCGTATGGCACCAGCTCAAAGCAGTGAGTTTTGATCAATCGGGCCAGAGGTGTGACATATTCATTAAATAGAGTAGGGCTCATGGATGAGCTCTGTGGCACCCCACTGATTCCAATTACCCTCTGTCACCATGGGAAGGCAAGCAGTTTTAAATTCATTTGTAAGCTGGTTTGTCTCCTCCAGTTTTTCTGGACTTATTTAATGAGATATTTAAGATCCATCAGTGTGTAATCCATTGTAGAAAGGACACAACTCTATTACGTGTTTAATTTGTAAAAATCTCAAGCACCGGTCAACCCTCCTGGAATGAATAAGGATAATCAACAACTGTCTAGAACACCAAAAAGCAAAAAATAATAATAATGAACCTGACTGCTCTCTAGCAAATGGTCCACCTGGTGCAGGTGTAACAGGATGTTACAGCAGATATAAGCATCCTGAGATCCTATTTTTCACTCACTTCCCTTTCAAGCATACATGCTCCTACAGACTAATTGCAAGTCAGTTGGAGCACATCTTCCTCCTCACTTATGACACCAAACATACTACATTCAGGGCAATCTAAACGAACACTCTACCAGTTATGCAGCACTACTACAAAGCATGCATGTGTAGTTTTAACATACCATTTCGACCAGGTAATGTAAACCTTTTGCTAGGTCCAAACCTTCCTTTTTAATACATATGTCATCTCTGAGGTAGGTGCAATGTATTCAAAACGTAGGACATGTACTTTTAAGTTTTAAATTTCCTGGTAGTGAAAAAGTTACATTTGTTTTTCACTACTGCTAGGCCTATCTCCCCCATGCAATAACATTGGAGTTGCCTTATTACCTTTTTATAAGTGTAATTTCCTAATGGGAAGAGAGAACCAGTTCATGTTTGGTATCTTTGGAATTGTGGTGAAGAGTCCTATTTAATGGTAAAGTTGGGTTTTTGATCAGGATGATAAAAATGCCACTTGTAGTACCTTTGAACAAAGCAAACACAAGGAGATGATGGATGGAACGCTGAAACTTTTCAGACACTCACCATCAGATACAGATGTGGGTTGAATCCATCATCGTTCTTTAGCTCACTTTGCCACCTCAGTTCAGACCCAGCTATATGCAAATCAGTCTTTGACCCGGCCTTCTCTTCGTGCCACGCTGACCACCAACCGTGAAACTCTCCTTGCTCCCTGCGGCCTTCTCCATTGTGAACAAGACTCTTGGCACAAAACTTGAGATGGTAGACCTTTAGCTGGACTGATCTGGCACTGTATCTGATCCGTGCTCTATCACGTCAGCCGGAACTCTTGCCTTTGACCTGGTCCAGAGTGACTAGATAGCCAAGTTGGCACTTTATGCTTTTAGGTGCTATGTTGCAGTTTTCCATTAAAAATTCATAACTCTGGTTCTTTTGATTGTATTATTGTCGTTTTGATCTTGTTTAATTGATTAAACTTTGCTTCTTAACTTTGTTTTTCTAATCTGGTGTGGGATCTTTTTGTGTGGTGTTTTCACGGGTTGAAGTGTTGCACAAATACTTTACACATTGCCTCTAAGCCTGACTGGTCTGTGCCAAGCTACCAGGGGTGAGCACAGGTTAATTTGGGGTTTGCTTGTGACTTACCCTGACTAAGATTGTGGTTGGTGCTTGACCAGGGCTCACATCTCAGTCAACCAGTAAACCACTTTCTAACACTGAGGATCAGCGGTGAGGATTGGACTTGTGTTTTGTGCAGTGCCATACAGTGATTTGGTGTACACTACCATCCCATATCTAAGACAAATTCGAGTTTAGATTCTCCCTGATTGGCCTTTTTGGTTTTCCTCAAATTTTTCCTCTGCCTGTTGTGTCTGAAACGACACCTGCAAGAATGGAGTTTGAGCTGGCCAACATGGATGCCTACAGTGGGGCCCAGCTCAAGGAGTTCTGCACGGAAAGGGGTCTTCATGCCAAGAGCACCACCTGGAAGGTGGGGTTGCAAAAGGTGCTGAGAGCCTGAATGGAAGCCCATCAAACATTGGTTAAAGCCATAGGTGGGGGGATAATAAGATGTAGGGGCCTGAAGAGAACCTTCCTGAGGAGCCACCTGCAGTGGAAAGGGATGACTTGACCCCTAGAATGGAGTCCCATGACAGGGCAGGGAGCAGTCTCCCTTCCCACAACCTGTCCCCGAGGAGCTGGTGGAGAGGAGGGAATTCAAGCTGCAGAGGGCTTAGTTAAGGATGGAGGAGAGAAAACTGGCAATGGAGGAGAAGAAAGCTGAGGCACAGAGCGCCTTAAAGGAGAAGAAGTTGATCTTGGCTCATAACTGAGTCTTAAGGAGCTAGACATTAGGGCCAGAACAGGCAGAGTCCAGCAGTGATCGTGTCAGCATACCTGGATTGTCTGAAGGAGACAAAAAGGTCTGCTTCCCGAAGGATTTGATGCCCAGTTATGCAGCGAGGGATGATACTGACAATGGTTCACAACATCCCAGAAGAGCATGGGGGAAGGGTGTTGTGGAAGCACATGCCTACATTGGGGTGGGACACACTCTAGAGGTGGGATAAATATTTTTAAATAATCAGTTTTCTCAAAAGGCCCCAATAATATTTCCCAAGGGAACAGTGGTAGCCAGCCCCAGTCTGCACCTAAAAAGGTGTTCTCTGATAAGACAGGAGGGTTTGTACCCCAATGCATAGAGTACTACAAGTATGGGCACGCCAAAGGTTACTCCAAATGTCCAAGAGGGCACATCTTCCCACCGGTGGGCAGACACCTGGGTTGGAGAATGTAGCGCTCGGGGAGTTAGCTCTGGGGGCAGAGAGAGGTGACCCTGTTTTCCCTGGGGGTTAAGGAGATGTTGTAAAAAGCTCATATGTCTTCTAATACATCTAAGTACAGACAGTGGGTCACCATCCATGGCAATGAGTGGAGACTCTGTGGGGCACACGAGCCAGCATGACTACTGTGAGGTGTCAGCTGCTGTCCTTCGAGCAGGTCCTCCCTAACACATTACACCAAGTCACGCCGACAATAGTGACAGACATCTACCTTTGGCTCTGGTTCCTTTTCAGTGGGGTGGAGGGGCCACAGGTTCTCTTAAAGAAGCTGTGAGCCCTGCCATGCTTGTAGATTGTCTTTTGGGAAAAGTAATTCTGAGGCCAGTCAAGAAGTTCTGAAACTTTATGACCAGAAGGCCAATTCAGTAGAGGTTCAACTAGGCCAGAAGGTGTGAGTTATTGGGGCCCAGAGCTCTGCGGGATCGCTGGACAGGCCCATATGAAGTGAAGGAGTGGAAGGGGGAGTCTCCAGACCCATAGAAACCCCTTAAGGGTGCTCCATGTGAAATGCCTCAAACCACACTGAGCGGTCCAAAATGAGCATGCCTAGGAACATGATGAGTCTGTGGAGGGTGTCAACCTCTCCCCTACTCTGACCCCAAAACAGCACGGTGACTGTCGCCGGTTGCATAGTCAATTCAGGTCTTTGTTCTCCCTCACTCCTGGACTCACACACCTATACGTCCATGACATAAATACTTGAGACAGTCCACCTGTTAAAAATCCAATTTACAGGTTGTTAGACAAGGTGAGGGCCAGTATCAAGGAGAGGGTCTCCAAGATGTTGGTATTAGGGATGACTGAGCCCTCCACCAGTACCCCGTCCAGCCCTGTGGTGCTGGTAACCAAGGTTGCCCTACCGGGCACCATTCCAGAACTTAAGGAAACGGGTCAAAGGCAAGCCCGTCTGCGCCCAGACGGGACAAGGGTCTGAGACCCCTGGCCTTATCTCTATAAAAAAGGTGAGACTGTCTGCCGACTTCTCACTTTCACTTAGGCCTAAGTCGTCTTCTCATCCTGCCCCCTGTTGGGTCTTGAAAATGGGGAATTTTACTGCCCACTATGTAATTTCTCATTGGTGAGAACTGAGGATGTTAGGACTAATGATCACAAAGCCACAAAATGGAATATTGGTCTTATTAATTGCAGGTCTCTTCCATGTCATAAGCATAAGCTTTTCACATTAATAAAGGATGAACAGTTTGACGCATAGTTTCTAGCAGAGACCTGGCTTCAAGAATGTTATACACCTGATATCAATCAGCCTTTGCCCCCCACTCTCCAGATACTATAAATGTGTATCTTAAAAAGGGTGGATGTATAGCCATTATTTTAAAGGCCACCTATAAATGTTTGCATAGCCCCCTCGCCATACTGGACTGTGAAAATCTTGTCTGTACTATACATTTTTCTCCCACTTCTCTTTCTTGTGTATTGTCCTCCTGGCGCATGTATGCTGTTTGTGTAAGCTCTACCGGACATAGTGGCTGGTCATGCCACTGAAAAAATTAGTTTTACCTTGCTAAGTGACTTCAGTATTCCTTTTAAAGACAGTACCATCCCCTTGGTCTCTCTAGTATATTACAAGATCTAAACTGTAGGGTTTTATCACAAAGAGAGGAAGGTCCAACATATGTCAAAGGCCACCTTATAGACAGAGTATTTAGCAATGAACCTAACCCTAAAGTAATGGTCTGGACGGATCACACCCTCATCTTAATCGCCTTGGAAGGTCCCTTTTCATGGGCTTACCCCAAAGAGCCTCCGAGCCAAGGCCAAAGATGGTCTAAACTCATTAAAGAAGCTTGGTTATCTGTACTTGCCAATACCAGACCTGTGCTAGGAAATGACCTTTGGTCAGTAAATGCCATAGTAAATAAGTGGATTCATAACTCCTTAGATGACATGATTTCCATCTCTACTCTAGAAAAGGAAAGCAGAGAAAAATCCGGGCCATGGTTTAATCAGCATTTAGTCTCCCTAAAAAAAGGATGCACAAATCTGGAGGGAAAGTGGAGACATCAATATGTCAGTATGGGAACACGCCTGGAAATACTTGCTTGCTGCAATCTGCCTGACTCTTCAGCCGCCTGCTCGCCTTCTGCTGGTCGCAGGTTCCCTGTGCTGCCCTTGTGGTCTTCTTGTTGGAGAGCGGTTCCATCCTTCGTCACGCTCTGGTGGGACACGGTGTCCCAGAGTGCATGCTGCTAACTTACCGCAGCTGCTGAGGGGGAGGCGTGTTCATCGCGCTTTAAAGTGCAGCCTCGACACGCGCGGGCCGCGCCCGGGCAAAGCCCGGTGCCAAGGGCGGGCCCGGAGGAGACTGGGCTGGGCCACCCCTATAACAATTGCTGTATGGGGTTTCACTGCTTAACTCATCTTATCCAGCATACTATTCCCAGGTATTGTGGCACCTTTATACCGCCTGTATTCCATTGTTCGCAGTCTTGTGGTGCCGATCCAGGGTCCTAATAATGAGTAAACGTACAGGAGTTGCGGGGACACTAGATGCTTTTATTATTAGGGAAGAATCCATGCTCTCACATGATTTTGAAGTGACAGAGAGGCGGCTCTCTCTCGATTCTTTATTTTCCCAGAGACGTTCCTCTCTGGGTCCTACATCAGATGGTGATGCGCCTCAAATACTATCGTTTGCTACTGCTCAATGTCTCTCCGAACCCTCCTTTGCATCTGCACCTGTAATCGACCAAGATGCCCTCACTGCAGATACATTGCTGGGGTCTGGTAGAGCTAAAAGAGCCCGGGCTTCTAAATCCCATGCTGAGGTCCAGATGAAGGCGCCACCAGTAAAGCGAAGGAAGGGAGTGGGTAATCAAAAACCTAAACAACAGAAGTGTCCTCGGCGCACATATGGAGAAACTGCATTTACTTGTTCCATCAGTACTCAGACTGAAGCCGTATTTCCTGTTTTGTCTGGCCCCTCATATTGTGCCCCTGGGAATGAGGTTGTTAATACCACTGTGGAGGCTGCTAGTTAACAGCCTTGGCTTGCTTCATGAGCGTTTGGTACATTTGGATACTGTTTTGATTAGTCTGATTGCTAAAATAGATGCTTTACATCCTATTGACTCCACTTGTACTGTTGGGGAGGGCGCGGGCTTAGCTGTTCCTGCTGCATCTGATGTCCTTACTAATGTGGTCTCTTCTGCCTTGGTCAACTTGTTGTCCAGGGTCACTGGCATTGAGGCCTTATTAAAACAAGCATTGGCATAGCCAATAGGTCTCGCCTTTGGGACCTTAGAAGTGTTTAGCCATGCAACAGTTGCATAACTAAATACTTATAAGGTGCCAAAAGCGAGACCTATTGGCAATGCAAAGCGGCCCTGCGGCCGCGAAAGTGAAAGTGATCGTGATCGCAATCGCTATCACGCTCAAACATCAAAGCGGCGTGCGGCTGCGAAAGTGAAAGTATTCGCGGTAAAGCGCGGCGCGCGTGCCCACGCACATGCGCTGTAGCTCTAGACTGGCCTGGTAGCACTTTTTGGAGCCCTCTCAATAAGTCTCGCCAGACCAGCGCATGCGCTGGGTCAGGCGAGACCTAAAAAGGGCAGGGAGCCCCCATTAATCACCTCACGCATAATCCTTTGATTTCTGCGCAGATTGCCGCTAACGCAGCTCCTCAGCCGCATAGGGAATCCTCACACCCCCAGATAGCATGCTTAACGGCCTCAAGGGCCTCAGTAAAATGTCTCATGATAGTGTCCCTGTCCTTAATAACACCAGGGATACACAGCACTTGTCTATTGCTCGTGTGACTGTCCCGGATAGGGAACAGCTTACCCTGAATTTGCCCCCGGAGTCCACTTCATATACCATCATTTTGGCCAACGTTCCACAGCTTATTTCTACGGCTAATGAATCATGGGAGGGCTTGAGAAACAAGGCTCTCTGCTGGCTAGGGGCTAAAACTGGGCTTACAGAGGCCTTGTTTGGCGAGTTTAAAATGGTGAGACGTGTAGGTTCGGTGGGGAGTAGGGATAAAAAGTTTACCGGTGACTGTATTGTTCTTACTTTTAGGGCACCCAGGCTGGTCCAGGAGATTTTACGTAGATTTAATAGTGACATCATGACTAACACTGGTATAAATGTACTGCCTCTTGGTCTTTTCTATCCGCCATTAAATCATATAAATGTAAATGTTGTAGACTTGTAAAGCGCACAGCTGCCCCAGCAACGGGGCGTCCCGGCGCTGTAGACCGCTGGGGAACCCGTCCTGGCTATCCCTGTGAGATGGTCCCCTCTTAAACCAGAGATCTAGCAGTTTAAGCATCCATGAACATTACAGGTTGCCCCTCCATAATAGATTTGATATCCTCCCCTCCTTGGATGACATAGACTGACTTATTCCTGGGCCTAGTCCCTTAGTACTAAGAGGGCTCCCTTTAACTGCTTGTTATAGCCCAGAGCCTGTGTCTCCTGTAGAAAACGATCTGGCAGCTAGCAATTTTGATCATGTCATCTCCGATGCTGTCGACATCGGACACACTTCTGCCATTGGTGACCTCCATAGCTACCAAGAACCATTGACCTTTGTCCAATCAGCAAGAAATGAGGTTGGTATTACCATCATAACTGTTAATAATCCCACGGGTCCTCAGGAGACAAGCAACACTACTCCACACTTACTGTTACCTCCCAGCACGGATTTTTATCCAAATGTCTCACATAACGATGTTACTCATATTAAGCCTGTTACCCAGAGTGTCTCTGGGCCCAGTTTAATAAACATCCTCTCATGGAATGTGGCTAATTTCTAAGTTAAATAACCCTGCCTGGTTAGATTTTATATGTAACTACAACATCTTATGCTTCAAGGAAACTTGGATAGATACCATCCATCATATTAACGGCTTTAAGACTTTTTTCACAGTGGCCGTACCCTCCACACATTGGTGAAATAGCGGCGGCTTATGTATCTATATTTCGTACAGGGTGAATATATGTAAAATAGTCTTTGTGGCATCAAACACCTATTATCAGGTTTTGCAAATAAGTATTAATAAACTACACTGCCTTGTCCTCATAAACTTTTATAACAACATTCCTACCCCGCTAGCTGAGGGAATTCTAAAAGATCTACAGAAGGTTATGGATAAAATCCATATAAAAACTACTAAACACCTCTGCATAGTATGGGGGGGGACTTTAACATCGGCCCCTGCCAACATGCAGACAATGGTAATTGTGGCCTTTTGCCCGAAGATGAGAAAGATATCTCTCACTTCTCGCACTCCCCGTTAGGAGATCGTTTTAACCTGATCAAGTACTCCATGGATATGGGCTTTAACGATCTATGTATTCCCACCATTCCATTTTGTCATACCTTCAATGGGTGTGGGCTGAGTTCAATTATTGACTTTCTACTTATTTCAAACAGATATGTTGATAGATGATCTAACTTTAAAACTCATCTAGTCGCTTTTAGCAACCACTACCTGATTAGTGTTTCACTAAATCTTCTAGGTAACGTGCTATCCAAAAGACACATGGCCCCCTAGGACCATCAAGACATTGCCATTAACCGCTTAAATGGTTATACAATCAAATGGGTAGGTATAGACTCATCACAGTTAACTAAGTCTCTTATAGCCAGCTGTAAGACGGATTTCTCGGTCTGTCTCGATGAGACTACTTCCGACTAATCTATTCTTCCTTCTGTAATATTACTCAAGCTATTCAAAGCAATTTAAGATCTGAACCCTCAAAATCTTCTAAAAATAGGCCAGGGTGGTTCGACCGCAAATATAGTAAGTTGCACGCAAACTTGATTGTAGTACTACATAACACTATAAGAGATCGGTCAGCCATTAAAAGTGCCAGGGCAGAGTATAAAAAGTCCCTAAAAGAGCATAAAGAGGCAATAGGAATCAAACTGTGGAAAGCTCCAAAGCAATCATCAGATAAAAAAGACATGAGAAGCTTCTGGAGGGCGGTGAATGCCACGTTTTCGTTCCCTAAAAGTTTACCCAGCATTGAAATTTCGATCGGGGAAGACCAGTGGGTGTCCCACTTTTCAAAATTGTACTGCTCCCAGGATGATATTGTTTTGGGTGAGAATCCTGGAGTAGTTCCACCATGTCTTCTCCCAATCGATATTGATTTTAACGTGGATGAGATAATCCTAGCAATTAATACTAGTGTAGGTGGAAAAGCCCCGGGGCCAGATAGCATACCAGTGGATCTGTATAAATCTTGCCCCCTGTTGTGGGGCCCCCTACTAAACCTGGTCTTACAGGCCTGTTGCACACAGGGTCTCACCCCGTCCTAGACGGAATCTATACTTGTTCCTATATTTAAGAAGGGGGACCGTAATGACCCGGTCTGCTATAGAACCATCTCGCTGCTGGATTCCATCGTGAAGGTGGCTGGGCGTGTTGTCCTAAACGAATGTACGACGTTATTCCGCCGTCTTTTTCCCCGCTTGGAATCACAACGCGGTCGTTACAACGACCGCGTTGTGATGCCGCATACCATTACCAGGGGGGGCGCTGGATGTTGGAATAGTATAATTTACTATTCCAACTCCAGTGTGTGCGCGGACACTAGGGAAGGTGTTGGATTTTAAATCCAACACCTCCCCCCCTCCGCAAGTCGTTCTTCCGACTTGCGGAGTAATGGTATGGGGAATCACAACGCGGTCGTTGTAACGACCGCGTTGTGATTCCAAGCGGGGAAAAAGTTGCGGTGTAAACGTTGTTTACCGTCCTAAACAGATTGCAGCTGTGGGCCGAGGGTACTGGTGTCATCTCCGATGCTTTAGTATGGATTCTGCCAGGGCCTGGACACTGGGGAACAGAGCTTGAACCGCTGTCTTCTTCTGGGGAAATATATAAGGGCCAAAAGGGGGGAGTCTACATGTGCTTTGTTGATCTGAGCTCGGCCTTTGATTGTGTCAACCATCAGCAGCTGTGGCACACATTAGAGACCTTTGGGGTTGAACCTTCTATCATCAACTTCCTAAGACTGTCCTACCTAGATGCCCGCGCAAGGGTTCGTTTTGGGAGAACTGGTTAACTCAGCGATAGCTTCCTCATCAGTAAGGGGGTAAGGCAGGTGTGCGTGCTAGCCCCCTTCCTGTTCACACTTTATATAAATAGCCTGGGGTACACTTTAGCCAGGGAATGCTGGGATTTACCTATTATCGGAAAACGGTCAATCAGCGTACTTTTGTATGCCGATGATGCAGTTCTACTAGCAAGTACTCCTATTGGATTGCAGAGAATTGTTTCAAGTTTTGTGGCCTATATGTCTAGTCTGGACCTTAAAGTAAACATCGCCAAAACTTTTACAATGATATGTACTAAGTCGACCTCCAGGTGTCGTGATATATTTTTATTGATAATAACAGGCTTGAATTTGTTAAATTCTTTTCGTACTTGGGCATTGTTTTTGACAATAGGGGTTCTTGGGCTAACGCTATTAACTCCAGGAAATTTCTTTTTGCAAAAGCAGTAGGAGCCCTGGTAAACTTTGCTAGGAGGATAGGCAAGTGCCCAATTAATGATCTATTAACAATCTATAAAGCCAAATGCATCTCTACTGTCTTGTACGGCGCTGGCATCTGGGGCTATGTAAATGTAGAGCTCATTCAGAAGCTCAAGAATAGATCTTTAAAATATCTCCTTGCGGTTCCAAACAGTTCTTCAACGGACATCTGTCACACTGAGCTAGGCCTGCCATATGTGTCCGACCTTATCAAAATCCAGCCTATATTATTATGGCACAAAGTTTCGACTGGCGCTTCTACCTGTTTCAACCAGGCTGTGATAAATGACTGTTTGAGTTTACAAGAGGCGCTGCGTATCTCCTGGCTTGCATATGTAATTTTTTTTTTTTAAATGACGATCATCCGGAGTATTTTGTTAATACAGACTGTATGACCAAAGTTACAAGAAAAGAACTAAAGTCACTATGCATTAGCCACCTGGAGTTAAGACTATGTGCAAATATTATGAAAACTTCAGTTAGTGCTAACCAATTGATCCTGACCTCTCCTGGAATTCAACCCTACTTAACCTTTAACTTGAGTGCTTATGACAAATTGCTTTTGACACGTTTACATCTAGGTAATTTCCAATATAATAGTTACGTTGCCTCAGATGAACGCTTGGTCGCGTTCTTTTTGTCTATGTCCTTGCGATGATATTTCCCCTCAGACGACAATACATGTTGTCTTTTTTTTGCAAGTTTTACTTATAAATTAGGAAAAGATGGATTGTTCCTATTCTGAAATCACAAGCTCTGAGACAATGTCATCCAGCCTTCAGCAAATTACAATTTTTAGATGATGAAACCTACACTGCTCATATTGCCAAATATTTAAAAGGGATTGTTAGATTTAGGCGCTCCATGAAAGGACCACTTTTATAGCGAGTCTTTTTGGATTTTTTTTTTTTCAAATCTGATGTATTATTCATTTATATGACCAGGTACATTGTATTTTTTTCTTTTTGTGTTTTATGATGTGCTTTTATGATTTAATTGTCTTAAATCGAATAAAGCCTGATTTTGATTTGATGTTGACAATGCAAAACTGGTGTATCAGGTGGCCATATGGCAGTACCATCAACAGACAAAAAGGGCACAAGCTCTGAAGATCTACTGGGCAAGGCGGCCAACACTCTAAAGGAGCTATTCCGGATTGTAAAATCCCTCATCAACCCTATAATGGAAAACTCATTGCAAGTCCCTCAGAAGGACGTTGCAATGAATTAGCAGCGTACTTTAAAATAAATTGTCCACTATTTATAGTGAACTTCAAAAGAGTAGGGAAGCTCCGTTCACTGGTGCAGAGACACTGACCATGGAGGAAGAGACAGAATGTCTCCTCAGCTTTCCCCTAATCACTGAAGAAGGACTTTCAGTCTTGTTCGGGAAAGTGAAATTGGGATCTCCTTTGGACCTGGCTCCCCCACATTCTTTTACATGGAAGCCAAGAAATGTTCCCCATCATTCGGAAATTATTAAATCTTTCTATTTCTCAAGGTATAGTCCCCCAAGAATGGAAACACGCTGTGTTCAAGCCTCTGTTAAAAAAAGTTTAATCTTGACCCACCCTATCCCAGGAATTATAGACCAAAAATGCTGCTTCCAGCGTTTGGGAAAGTCTTAGAGAAGCATATCAATCAGTACCTTTTGTGGTATTTAGAGGAGAATTTGCTCCTTGAGACTTCCAAGAACAGATCCTGCCCGAAACAGCATGGAGTCTGCTCTATTGGTGGTAATGGAGGAGGTAAAATGAATCCTTGACAAGGGGGGAGCGGCAGCCCTTATTCTCCTCGACCTGAGTGTAGC
Organism: Triturus cristatus; assembly: GCF_964204655.1. Classification (NCBI taxonomy): domain Eukaryota; kingdom Metazoa; phylum Chordata; class Amphibia; order Caudata; family Salamandridae; genus Triturus; species Triturus cristatus. The sequence goes on along the minus strand of NC_140579.1, from coordinate 141,723,221 downwards.
GTTCAACACGGTCGACCATGAGACTTTATTACTCAGGTTGAGGGAAATAGGTGTAAAGAATGGTGCCCTAAATTGGTTTTCATAATTTCTTAAAGAAAGATCTTTTCGGATTTGGGAACAGCACTCTGCCCCACTCTTATTAATATTCATGTTCGACCGTTGGCCTCCATCGTTATGGAATTTGGAGTGTCTATTGTCTCCTACGCTGATGATGCACAGTTGATTGTCTTTCTCACCCCAAAGGAAGGCTCTCATCACCAGCTGGGTCCCTGTCTCGAGAAAGTGGCCCACTGGATGGCAAACTGCTCATTGAAGCTAAACGGAGATAAAACTGAATAGATGTTAGTGGGGAATAATGCATCTCCAATGACAATGATGGGATGACTGGACAGTCTGGGGATTCCACCTTCTCCGTTGTCAACTATAAAAAGCTTAGGAGTGTGGCTTGATAGCTCCCTTTCAATGGAAGCACAAGCGAAACAACTGACCAGCTCCTGCTTTGCTATGTTGAGAACCCTGCAAAACTTTCGGGATCTAATACCCACTCCTTCCAGAACATCCACGGTCCAGGTACTCATTTTGTCACGCCTCGACTACAGGAACTCCCAAATTGGTTCTAAAAAGACATCACGTGGTGCAAAATGTTGCAGCCAGAACCATCTTCAAGCTACTTAAAAGCTCTTCAGCCAGAAATGCCTTGGTCTCCTTGCCCTGGGTCCCAGTGGAGAATAGAATAAAATGTAAGGCACTATGTTTGGCTCACAGGGCAATCAATGGCAGGGGACCCTGCACGGTCAGGACTCTTCCGACACCCTACGCCCTATACAGGAATCTAATAGCCTCTAATACTGCTCTCCTTAGGGTTCCATGTATTCAGAAGGCCTAACTGGGTGGAAGATCCAGCACTTACTTGTGCCCTAAACTCTGGAATTTAATGGCAATTGGTTTGAGAATTGAGCCTAATGAAACTAATCCATAAAGCTTCTCAAAACTTGGCTCTACTCTAAATAATCCTTTGGCACTAATTGACAGTCTTGAAGGTTCATGCTTTGACTCGCACAGCGATGGTAAGCCTTCGGGTAGCTATGCGCTATACAAATCTGGATAAGATAAGATAAGGCTCTGTGTGGACTACCGGGGTCTCAGTTCCGTCATGAAGACTGACGCACACCCCATCCCGAGCTGATAAGATCATAGACCGGATGGGCGCTGCCAAGTTCCTGAGCACCTTTGACCTCGCATCAGGGTACTGGCAGATTGCTCTCACCAAGTTGGCTAAAGAGAGGTCTGCATTTTTTACTCCAGAGGGACACTCTCAGTTTAGGGTGATGCCCTTTGGTTTGAAGCGTACCTCTGTAGCCTTTTAGAGGTTTGTCAACAGCGTCCTGGCTGAAAAGGACACCTTCTGTGCCACCTACCTGGACGGCATAGCTGTATACAGTTCCAGCTGAGAGGAACACCTTTACCACCTCCAAAAGGTGCTTCAGGCCCTGCAGTAGGCGGGCTTGGCTATCAAGGACAGTACAATCCAGATAGAACAGGGTTCTGTGGTGTATATGGGCCACATAGTGGGAAGAGGCAAGGTGCAGTCCCTCCAGGCCAAGACTTGGACAGTCCTCGTCTGGCAAACCCCTAAAACAAAGACTGAGGGTCTTTCTTAGACACACCAGATACTATAGGAGGAATTTCCCAAAGTTAACAAAATAAACACGTAGCTTTAAAAGAGAAGCACTGTGGTTTTAATGGCTACAAAGACAGTCTGCATTCAGAGGAAGGGTTGTGATGGGAGGCAGTGAGTAACCTAAGAAAGAGGAGTGCTGTCAGTGAATAATTTTGCTTGTCATCTGTTTCAAATTGGCATATAGCCAGCTAATAAATGAGAGGGCTCCCTGCCTACTTTCTGTATTGGGTGCTGATCACTGACCTCTTAGCCAGGGGCTACATACTATGTTCAGTCTCTACCATTCAGTGTAGCTTTTTATATTCCTCAGCAGCATGGAGGTGCTTCAGTACCTCTTTGGGGTTTGGGTGCTCTTCATAAACACTGTACCATATCATTTCCAGGTGATGTACCTTCATTGTGCAAGATGCATGACATACTGCAGCTCCTTCTTGCCAACAGCCCTGTGAATAAACACTGCCAAGTCACAGCTCTTTGTTCAATTCAATGTCTAAAAAAAAGACATTTCGTTTTCTATGCCTCACAGATATTGGGCAGGAGGCAGACTCTGCAAAATCCCCCTGTGTGCAGCTCCCACCCCCATGGCTAATTGTGAATCAGATGGTGTAAGTGACAGCCGCCTGCTTGGTCTGCATGCCCAGGATAATTGGGCAGCCTTCTTCCAACACGGGTCTGTCACCTCTGACTCCCTTCCCAGCTACGTTACTTTATCTTCCTCGTAGAGCGCCAAAAGACACACTACCTTTCAAGCCGGTCGTCATTTTAAAAGATGAGCTGCCAGCAAAAGGCAGGCTCTCTCCTAATGCTTCGAACAATCTAAGTGCTCTCAGAAAAGTATCCAGGTGCTTGGGGAAGGCTGTCTACATCTGCAGGCACACACCTTGGAGCTAACTCCGAAATGCCCTGCACCATCCAGCATCCCCCTGTAATCCCCCATGCCATCAACTTGAAGGAATCTTGCAGGGCTAGTGGATGAAGGCGCCCTTCACAATCTGTCGGGAGCAAGGCAAAAGGAAGCAAAACTACCAGATAATCCTACAATAACGCCAACATCGCTAGAAACCAGGCCTGTGACCTCTAAATTAAAGTCAGCAGAAACAGATTTGCTGCCAGATGCTTAGTCACCACTGAAACTCTGGTTAAAATTACAAATGGGAGATAGGCATATTTCTGAGCTTTTGTCTAGATCTGCAAGAATGCATCCACTGCCATCACCATCGGAACCGGACACCAGCTGAAATATTCTAGCCTTTGACTATTCAGTTTGGAAGCAAAGAGTTCTGTTGCATAGGGACCCCATCTCTGTATCAGAGCCATGAAGATCATGTAGTCCAACATCCAGTTGCTCACATCCTGAGTGAACTTGGAGTTCCAATTCATCACCATGTCCTATTACTTCGCCATTGCTAGCATCCAACACTCCAGGCAAAACTACAGAAGTCCTTTGCTTACCTCCTGGAACGAGTACTACTAACCGACTGATGTACCAGCTGGGGACATATTGTCCATTTTCGGAGGGATAAGTGTAAGGAAGTGTGTTTCTGTTGCAGTAACCCCCCACTTTTTTTGCCTGATAACTGATGCACTTTTCCATGTTGTGCCCTGGGCTCCTACCAATCAGGTGCCCAGGGCCTGTGTTCCTGCCTTAAAAACTGCCTAACGGCCAAAACTCAATTGGCATCTCTGGTCACATGTCAGCCCCTGGTAAATGGTACCCTAGGTACCCAGGGCCTTGTGACCAGAGAAGGCCCCTAAGGGCTGCAGCACTTATTGTGCTGCCCTTAGAGGCCCTGTACCCTGACGCACACACACTGCCTTTGCAGGCTGAGTGTCTTGGTGCAGAACAAAACAAAGAGTCGACATCGCACACATCCCTGTGTGCCATGCCCACAATACACACTGCCCTGGCATCCCTTAGTCACCCCTCTAGCTGGGTGCCCTATGCCTGTGGTGTGGGCACAGGTGCATGAGCCCTGTGGCCCTACAGTACCCAGGTCCATTCCTGGGCACTGTAAGTGCAGTGCTGCCATTAAGAGTATATGGAGCTGGGAGGTCGTCAACACGAACTCCACAGCACCATGTTGGCTACACTGAAGACTGAGAAGTTTGGTATTATACTTCTCAGCACAGTAAACCCATACTGATGCCAGTGTGGGATTTACTGTAAGATGCATGACAGAGGGCATCTTAGAGATGCCCCCTGAACCTAACCTACAACCCATGTCTTGTCTGAGGGGCTGCCTAGGCTGCCACACAGCAGACATGTTGCTGGACCCCTGGGTAGAGGGCCATCTGCTCTCCTGGGCCTGCAACAATGCATATCCTGGGTGAGGTGCTAAGTCTCCTCCCCCAGGATGGGCAGGGGAAGCTTCAAAGGCATTCCACCTTTGTGAGCTTCTCCAGGCACTTGCTGTACTCAGCAACAGGCCCCTACCGGTTCTGACCCCCACTCTGGCGGAAGACTGTCCGGAAACCTCAAGGAAGGAAAGGGGGAGTGCCAGCCCCTGCCAACCCCACCCCTCAGGTGGCGGAGGCGAGGTGAAGCACATCTCCGGGCTCTCGCCATCTTGAAGATGGGAAGCCCTGCCCAATCAGGACTAGGCTACTGCCCCCCTCCCACAGGCGAGTGGCAGGATAGGGGTGTACCCACCCCAGGGCAGGGACCTATTGGTCCCTGCCCTTTACCTACCTGTAACGCCCCTAAATCTACTAAACCCTGAACCTTCCTTCCTTAGATCCAGATTCCAAAACAGCAAAGAAGATCAAGAAGAAAGAAGACCTGCCGTGTGCAGCTGCTAAAAAGAGGAAGACACCAACTGCTTTGGCCCAGCCCTACCGGCCTGTCGACCCTCAAACCTGCTACTGTTAAATCCTGGCATCTCCCGTGGCCAGCAACCTCACAAACACCGGAGGACCTGGCTACCTTGTGACCCTGAGCATCTGGGACTCCCACGAGCAGTGGCACTGCCCAAAGCAAGCAACTGACCCCTGGCATCAGCCAGGAACCACGAACCCTGCACACTCTGCACCCGCCAAGCCTGGCCTGTGCTGGAGTGGTCATAGACCACGAGGAGATCCCACCGGCGACTGTGACCCCGAATCCGGCACCCAAGGACCCACCTCGACGCTCCTGACGGCACCTGCAGCCTCAGAACCAGGAACCCCCTCAACCGCGATCAACAGAGGGTAAGATTTCCTGACACCAAACGGCACCCCGGCGCCCTGCGGCCTCCTGTGCTCAACTCCTGGGTACCTACTTATCCTCCAACTACCCAACTTACCTCTCAAAGTGGTGGTCGCACCTGAAGAATCTTCGTCCCTGAGCTTGCAGCCTTTGTTCGTTCTTGAGCTTCTCTATTGCAATCCATTGAGCGCTCGACGGCTCAAAAGCACCCTGCACCCAGCCGCCCAAGTGCCCCTGGCTGTGCAACCTCTACTCCTACCTACTTCCCCATTTGCCCTGAGCAAGTGACCAGGAGCCCAGCTCCCACAGCCGCGTGGCCTGCTAGTCAGCAGCCACCAACCAAGGCCCCCTGCCTTCCATAGGATAACATTGGGCCTAACTCACTCTGCACCCGGCTGCCCCTGTGCCGCTGAGGGTGTAGCAACTGTACTTACCTGACCCTGGGAGACCCCCGAGTCTATGCCCAGAACCTTAACTCTGCCAGTCGAGTACTTACCCAAAAGCCGATAACTCACTTTTCTTCCATAGGGTAACATTGGCTGGTTTCACTTGAATTTTCTTCTAAGTGTGGAGTTTCTAAACTTTAAAATATTCACCTAAAATCAACTGAGTAACGAAAACGAAAATACTCACCTGCTATTAGGAGAGATCCCAGTGCTGGATCTTGGTGCCCAGCACTGACCATGAAAAGTAATTACAAACCATACTTACCGCTAACACAATTTTCTTCCATAGGAAACCATTGACTGTTTTTCTGTGAAATTTCTTCTAAGTGTCGATTTTGCAAACTTACAAATATTCGTTAAAAATCGCCTGTACAACCTAAACGCATTCTATCAACTGCTTACAGGTGATATACTAGTGCTGGATCCAGGATCCAACAATGAACCCGAAAAATTAACCATAACCCCACTTACCTGCTAAGTGAATTTCCTCCCATAGGATAACATTGGTCATTTGACTAGAAAAAGTTTCAAAGTGTCAACTTTTAAAATACCAAAATATTGCTTAAAAATCACAACAGTAACTAAAACGTATTTACTTGTTTCCAAGAACTGTCCCAGGACTGAATCTAGGATCCAGTCCTGGAGTTAGAAAACTAATCCTGAAAGTAATCAATTGCATTTAACTTGAAATTCCCATTGAGCTCAATGTATTATTGTTTGAAATTGTGTTGCCTATTGCAACAAACTGTAACTATTGCATTCAAAAGTCAATTGCCTATTGCAAAGTATTTAACTGAAGCATCTCATTCTGAGAAAGTATATTTTGATACCTATTGTTCGTTCTAAAATAAAACAACCATATATTTTTATATACAAACCATTGGCCTAGAGTTCAGTTCTGGAGTGTGTGAGACCATTTGCTGACTGAGTGTGTACAACAAATGCTTTACACTGTCCTCTGATACTGCTTTACTGCTCGACCAAGCTACCACTTTAGAGAGTAAGTTTATATCTAACTTTAGCCTCTGCCAAACCTCTGGGGACTGTGGACTCTGTACACACTGTACCTATTTGGGAACAGTATATACAGAGCCACTTTCTCACAATAAGGCAAAACTCTGTCCTTCATCATTGACTGGATCAAAAATGATCCTGCTAGAAACTCCAAACAATTGATATGGAGATCCAGTTCTTTCTGTATTCATCAGCCATCCATGAAAATATATGTACATTTGGCTCCCTGACCACAGTAACTAGTGTGTGACTCTATCACCAAGTCCAGGTTGGAGCCGAATATTGCCCTTCCATTCTAGGCTTTCATGTGATCCAGCCACCACTGCATCTCCTTCCTGGCTTCTTGTAACAAAGTCACCAGCTCAGAGTACATCACACCTTTCCTGAGATGAGGCTTTTAGTCTCCAGAGCGTCCTATAATGGAATGGTCCCAGAAACAAAGTCTGAATGGATGAGGAGAGGTGTCCTACAATTCAGACTAACTGTCCCTCAAGAGAGATTTCCATAATTTCTTTTGGATCCCAGATGTCTTCTTTGCATTGAGGCTGAGAGTGGCTCCCACTGAATCTATCACAAAACCAAGAGAAGTTATCAAACAACTTAGAACCATTTCCGACTTCTGATTGATCACAATACCCATTTCTTGAAGCCACACAAAAGTTATGATCGGGTACCACTTGAGTGGTTGAGTGCATCAGTCCATCTTTGGAATCTTATCTAAGTAAATTATCATCCTGCAGCCCCCTATTCTCACGTGTTCTGCCTCTGAATGCAGACGTTCTGTGAAATATCATATGGCTGATGATGGCACCAAAGCAGAGCTACAAATGTGGATTACTGAAGAAACTACCTATGAGAGGTGGGTACCCTCGGGTAAGCTTTTTTTTGGCCTAACCTGACTATCCAATCTCCTGAAGACTGGCCTTTCTCAAAAGATGTATTCCCTCCATCTGAAGTAGCGATAAACAAGCCACTCATTGAACTCCCTTAGATTCATAATGGGTCTGCACGCTTTGTCATGTTTCTCCACAAGGAATATATTGCTTAAGAAACCCCTGGGGTGAAGTGTGAACCTGTCGATGGCTCCCTTGCTTTCCCTTCCATCTGCCATTTACGTGTATATGGGAGTAGCCTTTGATTCTGAAAACCTCAAGGGTTTGGACCATCCTGTCAGCACTAGAGAAGCATAGAACTCTATGTGAAAACTCTGGACAGTTTGTAGACTCCACTGATCCTTCGTAATCTCTCTCCATTTTTCTCAGAAATTCCCGAACCTCCCCCCCCCCCCCCCCCCCTAGTTTTAGAAGGGAAAAACCTATAATTCTTACTTGATTAACCTCCTTGGGAGTTTGTTCATCCGCTGAAGTCTCCCTCTAGACAGGAAGAAAGAATTAAACAGTCTTCCATGTTGCCAGATGTTATTCCTTCTATCTTGCTTTCTCTGGGGATGTTGCTGGATGAAGCAGCTCCTTATCTCCTCCAGAACCGAGAAATCCTTCCCAACAAAAATCTTCTTGCTCAAGTCTGTGCTTTATGCAGGGCGGAAGAGGTCACTACAGACTTCCAACGATCCACAGTTGGGTCTCTGAAGAGGCACCCCTGCGCTATAGCTCCAATCTCTGAAATGGACAATCCCCCCAATTCTGGGTCCACCTTTGTTAAATAGGACCAAAACCGATCTGTTAATAAGGCACGGTTGGCAGACAGTGCTTTTTGCCCATTGAGAAACTATCTCTGGGGACAAGATTTCCTGTGAGTCTTTGGCCTCTTCTGGCATGTCCAATATATTTGTAAGAGGGGCCGCTACGTCCATCGGTTTGTCCTGGCAGACCTTCCAGGAACGGTCTATTCTTTTTTGGGGAATTTTCATCAACTTCTCCTAAAAAGTAGACATATCCTTGTCAATCTCAAGTGTCAAAGTGACCTTTCCCTTTGGTGTACAGCAGGCGCGTTCAGCTCTCTGCCAAACCCTAACCTTATCGGGAGGGTGGCAAATCTTTTTTTGCTACCTAGACTGCTACTTTGAAGACAACATCTTTGATTGCTAAGTCACCAGTTACAAACATTAGCAAAAGAGCATGCTCTCCATCTGCCCCTCCCAAAGGAGGAGATTCTCATTAGATTCCTCGTTAGATCTATCACCGTCATCTGTCGTACCCATACCTTCTGTGGGGATGCCTCCATGGGGAAGGTGTTTGAGACAACCATGTTGTCATTTTGTCTTGTGTTTTCTGGCTCTCAGGACACAGTGTGGGTTTTTATTTGCACTCTTACAGAATGTTTCTCTCAGTTTTTCAAACTCTTACATGTGTCCCCATTAAGCTTTCTCGTGACCTTCTTAGGTCCTGGAGTACCATATTCATATTGATAGTGACCTCTTGGCCCTCAAATTCTTCTGCCCTACCTAGGGATTCCAGCAATCTTGTTGCCAACACAAGGAGTTGTTCGTTATTGAGTTTCATGGAACCACTTCCTGTTCTATATAGTGGATGCTCAAACTCTTCAGGAAGATGCTGTTCATCAAGACAAAAATTGCCTTCTTCATCCAGCGAGAGCACTCGTGATGACTCATAGAAACCATCCTATAAGTACAGGGCAGGCAGGCACCAGTTAAGATATGTCAGAATAACACTCTCCTTTCAGTACCAGACGTTTATGGCAAAAGCAAAAGGAACAATTGATGGGCAGAATGCTGAACATTGCAAACATTCACCTCCAGTCAAAAAGATCTGGATTTAATCCATTGTTATTTTGCTCACCACACCACCCCATTTCCGACCCAGCCACATGCAAATTAGTCTTGACCCTGCTCCTCATGGAAGCTGTCCAGCCCTAAATGCCAGGCCAGGTCTTCCCTGGACCAGAAACAAGCATCCTGGGATCGTTTATGGGGCATCTTCGTAAATAAAACCGTGTCCACCTGCATGATGCTGCTACGCATGCTGTGGAAGATTCTTCCACTGCTGCCGGCCCATGTTCGCCCAGAAGTAGTTTGCGGTACCATCTTGAGTAGGTTAGACTACTGCAACGCACTACTTCTGGGAGCTCCAAACAAATTGCTGGCGAAGTTACAACGCGTGCAGAATATGGCAGCCAAGCTAGCCCTGTCCCGCCGTCGGTCTGACTCTTCATCTACGGCGCTAGCCGATCTTCACTGGCTACCAGTTTCACAGCGAGTCATCTTTAAGGCGCTTTGTCTGGTGTTTAAGGGACTTCATGGGCAAGGACCGGTTCCACTGCAGGAGCTGTTCCAGTGGTATGTGCCCACTCGCTCCCTTAGGTCACTGTCAGCACATCTTGTGGTAGTCCCAAAGGTATTGAGGGCTCGCATGGGCGGCCGAGCCTTTGGTTTCGTGGCGGCCAAATATTGGAATTCTCTCCCTTTGTTGTTGAGAAGCTCTAGGGAGTTTCTCTCTTTTAAGAAAGAATTAAAAACGTTTCTTTTCCCTAGGCCTGCTTAATTGCATCTGACTGCTATGCGTGGTGTTGGTATAGTTGTCTAAAGCGCCAGGATACCCTTCGGGTGACAGTCTGCGCTATACAAATATGCCATACATACATACATACATCTCGCCTCATCAGCCAGGCTAGCTTGAATCCAGTGGCGCATTGTGCACAGCACCCATATCTGGGCATACCCTTCCCACTCAGTGCGACAAAAGCAAAATTAACTTCTCAGCCTGGAAAGATTCCCCTCTCTGTTTCACTACTGTTCTCTGTCTGGTTATTATTCCTTTTCCTGTACTCTGTCCTTCGGATTCTGATTTGTTGCTCCCACGCTCTCAGTCTGATTAGTGTACGCTCTATCTCTGATTAATGCCCTCTATCTCTGATTACTGCCCTGTCTGGTTATTGCCCCCTCTCTTTCCCAGTCTGGTCACTATACACTTTTTAAGTCTGTTTATTTCCCCTCTCTCAGTCAGGTTACTGCTTCTGCGTTCTCTCCCTAAATCTGGTTATTGCCTTACTCTCTATCGCAGTTTGGATATTACACCCATTGGGTTTGCCCAGACGTGGGTCCCCTGCTCTCCATGCCACTGGAATCTAGCTAACCTGGCTGATATGGGGTGAATCCCTGAAACCGGTCCCAGGATGCTTGTTTCTGGTCCAGGAAGGATCTGGACTGGCTGTTCAGGCTGGACTTTTCTCATGGGAAGTAGGGTCAAGACTGATTTGCATATGGTTGTGTTTAAACTGAAATGCCATGGAGAGCAGAAAAACGATGGATTTAGGCCCAGTTCTCATCCAGGGGATACTCATCAATAGTCATAATCTATGAATAATCCCCGCCCATGTGCTGGATCCCGGAGCATATAGAAAATACATATATATACCTATATATGCATATGTGAAAACATATACATGCAGCCTAAAATGTTTCAAACATGGTAATGCTGTAAATTACATAGGTTTGCATAGCAGTGCCCCCTAACCCATAAGGAAAAAAGGAAGCACCAAGCCAATTGTAACACAGCACTGCTTTATTGCCATAAAGCAAACTTGTAATTGTAGGCATTCGCCTGTAGGCTGCAGTAGAGTATAAAGAAACAAAGAAAACTGACACCTTGCCTTTAAGACATTAGAGTAGGGGGACCGTGCCTTTAAGACCTGCAGGAGACCCCCTGCTCCCATGATGCACTACAGGTGGCAGATGGGCCAGTTCTTTTTTGCGGCTCCTTCTGTGAGGATCCTGGAGCTTGAGCTCTTCAGTCTTTGACTGGAAGTTTTGAAAATTTCGTTTTTTCTTGAAAATTTCGACAACTTCTGGCTCCTGAAGGCAGTTTCTACTGGTGTACTGTAAAATTTCGAAATTTTTCCAGTCAGTATGCCTCCTTTATTTAGGAAATGCCCTTCTTGTGGAAATAAGATGGCACTGGCGGACCCACACTCGGTGTGTATCGTGTGTTTGCCATCTAAACACACTCCTGACCGGTGCCCCCACTGCCAGAAGTTCTCCAAGCGCACTCTGAGGGATAGAGAGCGCATCAAGTTACATGCCCAGCTGGAGAGGGAAAGAAGCCGTCGTGATGACGATCATTCTTCTTCAAGACCACCTTCTTCAGCTACCCAGGCTGAAAAACGGCGACATACCACCTCTCCTGACTCCAGGAAGACCAAGGTTGCACAAGATTAGTCGTCGACGTCGAAGGTACCGTCGACACACAAGAGGACAACTTCGGCGTCAAGAGATTCATCTCACCGTCGAGATTCTCTGCCACGTAGAAGTAAGTCGATGTCGAGGCGCAGTTCTTCGGGCTCGAAGGCTGCTAGTCTGGTGAGATCTGGACTGTCTCCGTCGACGCTTCCGTCGACGTCGAGACACTCTCCGCTGCCCTCGAGGGGTTCGGCGTCGAGAGATGCGGCGACGTACGTTTCACCGCGAGTGGGTCGCTCTACATCCAGACAAACCCCCACTCGGCGACATGGAAGGTCGACGTCGAGGTTACCAGGTCGACGTCGTAGAAGGTCGCCGTCAAAGTCACCAGGTTGACGTCGGGGACGGTCGACGTCTAAGTCCTCCGGTCGTCGTCAGGTACCGGGGCGAAGACGATTAGTGTCTATGTCTCCGCAACGCCGTAGGCGATCAGCGTTGAGACCGCCGTCGAGGTCTGAACACCAGACTCAACACTTGGCACCTATGGTGACGCAAACGTCGTTGACGTCGAGGGGTTCGAAGGATAAAGGTGCAGTGACCGCGGAGAGACAAGTCACTTCAGAAGAGCGGTCATCGTCTCCAGGCCTCCACATCGTGCAGATCTCTCCGGAGAGGTCGCCTAAGGCTCAAGAGAGGTTCGGACTTTCACCTCGCTGGTTGGAGGATGTGGGTGCTGGCACATGTAGGAGTCCGGGATCAGAATATTCCCGCATGTCTTCTCCATCCCGCATCTCTCTGCGTAGGAGTAAGTCTCCTCAAGGGAGTCCGAGGCCTCCTCCCCCACGTCGGTCTCGTTCCAGGGACCGTCGATCCACGCACACAAACGGCGAAGATCTCCGTCAAAGCACAGATCACGGTCCAGGGCTCACCACAGCGACCGCCCCCACAAGAGGCGACGCACCAGATCGTATACTGGCTCTTCATCCACAAGGTCCTCGGTCCAGGACTACTCTCCAATCTTTTCTTCTACACCTCCTTCTAGAGTGTCCCCTGTGGATGACATCACCACTTTCTCCGATGTTCTGGGTAGAGGTGCGCAAAAACTGAATATCACATTGCACACCCCTCTGGCACCCACTTCAGTTATCTTTGATGCATTGCATCACCGGTCAGCACCCAGACCTATGCTACCTTTGGTGCCAGGATTATTTGAACCAGCCATGGCCACGTTCCTCACTCCGGCTACGGTGGGCGCGGTGCCGTCCCGAATAGCGAAGAAGTACAAGGCTCCTGCGGAGGATCCCTTATTTTTGAGGGCGGACCCGCCAGCGGACTTAGTGATCATGGCAGCGGCCATGAAATCTCACTCAGCCTCTGTGTCATCTTCTGTCCCCCCTGAGAAAGACAGCAAGCTGATGGACTCTTACGGCAGAAAGATGTGCAACACCTCTGCCTCACACATGAAGGTGGCTAGTGCTTCAGCCCTACTAGGGCGATATGATCGTTCTTTGTGGGATTCCCTCGCGAGATTCGCTGAGAAATTGCCAAGAGAGGACAGGCAGGATTTCACAGAAATTCTCCAGGAAGGCGGGCTGGTAGCCAATCAAATCATCAGCGCGGCTGCCGATGCCTCGGATCTCGCCGCGCATGGCTACTCGCAGGGCGTATGCTCACGGCGATCTGCCTGGCTGAGGCTAACTGGCCTCAAGCCGGATGCACAAAAGAGGATTCTCAATCCCCCCTTTAACGGGTCGTCTTTGTTTGGGGCTCACGCGGACGACCAGATGAGCAAGATGAAGGTGGAGTTGGACACTGTTAAGGCTGTGGGGCTGGAAAAGCGTAAGGAGTTCCGTAAGCGCTTTCGTCAGGGCGACAAGCGTGCATTTCATCAGCGCGTTCAAACACCCCAATGGTCCTCCCAAAATCAACAGAGGTCCCAGTTCCAGCAAAGGGGCCGCGGCAGAGAAAGAGGACATGCGAAACAGCAGCAGTCCGCCACCAAGCAGCCCTCAAAGCAGTGAGTTCTTACTTCCTCCGCGCTCGTTCGCCACTCCGGTAGGAGGAAGTATCAGTGTTCACCTGGCAGAGTGGGAAGCAATTACAAAAGACAGGTGGGTGCTGAATATTGTGCAGCATGGCTACTTGCTGCGGTTCAAGTCTCCCCCTCCGCAGATACCACCACGGAGGCAGCCACTCCCTCAAATCCAAAAACGACTTTTACAGGACGAAGTGGCCACACTCCTCTCCAAGAACACCATAGAGGAAGTTCCACCCAGGCAGAGAAATCAAGGCGTGTACTCCCGGTATTTTCTGGTTCCAAAACGAGGAGCGGTCACGGAGTACAGACCCATTCTCGATCTCCGTCTACTGAACGGATTTGTCAGAAAAGGAAAAATTCAGAATGCTGGCCCTGCATCAGATCTTCCCGCATCTCCACCAGGGGGACTGGATGTGTGCCATCGACCTACAGGATGCTTACTTTCATATTCCTGTCTCAGCGAAACATCGAAAATTTCTCAGATTTCAGATCTCTCGTCGGCACTATCAGTACAGAGTCCTGCCATTCGGCCTCAAATCCGCTCCACGAACATTCTCAAAGTGTATGGCGGTAGTAGCTGCCTTCCTCCGCAAGTGGAAGATATTCGTCTACCCTTATCTAGACGACTGGCTCCTGAAAAGTTCCACGCCGGCTCGTCTCCGGAGCCATCTCTTATTTTGCCTCCAACTGCTACACTCACTGGGTCTACAGGTCAATTACAAGAAGTCGGTCCTCAATCCCACTCAGCTGATTCACTACCTGGGCGCCTCTCTGGACTCCGCAAAGGCAAGCGTGTGTCCTTCGGAGGAGAGGTTATCATCCATGCTTCAGAAATGCCACAAGCTTCTCAACACTGCATTTCCCACAGCCAGGCAAGTGTCTTCTCTTCTGGGGTCGATGGCTTCGTGCATTTACATTGTGTCCAATGCACGTCTTCACATGCGACCGCTGCAACAAGAGCTAGAGGATCAGTGGTCACAGAGGTCTGGCCGATGGGACGATCTCCTCTCCCTTCACCAAGCGGCCAAAGACTCCATCAGGTGGTGGATGAAACGCTCCCATCTACTTCACGGCGTTCCTTTCCATCAAGCGCCACCGACACAGACAGTGGTCACGGATGCCTCCATGCAGGGCTGGGGTGCTCATATGGGCCAGCTTCAAGTACAAGGTCTCTGGTCCAATATCGAACAGAGTTATCACATCAACTTCTTGGAGCTCCGAGCGGTTCATCTCGCGCTCAAATCCCTGTACCCGTCCCTCCACACCAACCATGTGCAGGTTCAGACAGACAACACCACAACTATGTTCTATCTGAACAAGCAAGGAGGCACCAGATCTCGAGTCTTGTCTCTGGAGGCTCAGTCCATCTGGAGATGGCTTCTGGCGAGAGGCCTGTCGATCATCGCTGTTCACCTGCCAGGGACCCTGAACGTGCAGGCAGACGGCCTCAGCAGAGACTTCGTCGAAGCGCACGACTGGGTGCTCAACGAAGGCGTCGCTCAAGAGATCTTCCGGCTGTGGGGAGTACCGGACATCGATCTCTTCGCAGACGCGGCAAACAAAAAATGCCCCGTCTTCGCCTCCAGGTTCCCCCAACGGGGGTCTCAGGGGAACGCACTTTTGATCAGCTGGTCCAGGACATTGCTATACGCTTTTCCTCCTCTCCCCCTCATCCCAGCTGTGATACAAAAATTCTACAGGGCCAGGACTCGGATGATCCTAATAGCCCCGCCAATGGTGGTACCCGGACCTACTCCAGCTGTCGGAGGTGCCACACCGGAGGTTGCCTTGCCTTCCGGACTTGCTGACCAAGGACAAGGGGAGAGTGTTCCATCCCAACCTCCCCTCCCTCCGCTTGACAGCATGGCTCCTGAATTCGTCCAGTAGGGACATTTAGATCTTCCACCGGACTGTATGAGCATCCTCCGGGAAGCGAAAAGACCCTCTACTAGGAAGTCTTATGCCTTCAAGTGGAAGAGATTCTGCATTTGGTGTAGGGATAACGCCCTTGATCCGATCCGGGGTCAAGAACAGGTTATCCTTCCCTACTTACTGTACTTGGCGAAGTCTGGGTTAAAGTACTCTTCCATCAGAGTCCACTTAGCTGCGATCACAGCTTATAGGAAATCTCCTACCCAGACCTCATTCTTCCAGATGCCAGTGGTTAAGGATTTCTTAGAGGGGCTTAAGAAAGTATTTCCACCAGTGAGGTCTCCTTCCCCCTCATGGGAATTCAACATTGTACTCTCTAAGCTGATGGGATCCCCTTTCGAACCTATCCATAGGGCATCCTTGCAACACCTGACCTGGAAGGCTGCCTTCTTGGTGGCCATCACTTCTGCCCGCAGGGTGAGCGAAATTCAGGCCCTCTGCTGCAAGGAACCTTACACGGTTTTCCATGCTAATAGAGTGGTGCTCCGTACTCATCCGAGCTTCTTGCCCAAGGTGGTCTCGGACTTCCACATTAATCAGGTGATCACGTTGCCCACCTTTTTTCCTCAGCCAACCACTCTCCCGGAGAGAGCCTTACATTCTCTTGATCTCCGGAGGGTATTGAAATTTTATCTGGCTAAGACCCTTCCACTTAGAAAGTCTGACAGGCTCTTTGTTAATTACGAGCCCACTAACACAGGGCTGGCTGCTTCCAAGAGGTCCATTTCTAGATGGATTGTCTCATGTATAGCCTTGGCTTACCAACTGTCCCATAAGGTTTTGCAGGGTAGACCTAGAGCACACTCTACTCGAGGGAAGGCTTCGACTGTAGCTCTCCTTCGCAACGTTCCCATGTCTGAGATTTGCAAAGCGGCTACATGGCGCTCAGTACATACTTTTACGCGCCATTATTGCCTAGATTCAGACGCACAGGCCGACGCCCAGGTGGGGCAGGCTTCTTTGAGGAACTTGTTTGCATGACTGTTATGTTATGTGATGTGACTGCACGTTTTAAATGCTATAGTGCTCGTCCGCGAGACTTTGGGTATGGGCTTGCTACTCTATTCATAGATTATGACTATTGATGAGTATCCCCTGGATGAGAAGGATTAGTTACTTACCTGTAATCCTAGTTCTCATCCAGGGGTATACTCATCAAAGTCATAAGCGACCCACCCACCTCCCCGGACGAGCATTGTTCTCCTTAAGGTATTGTTTCTGGAATACAGATATGTTCAGGTGCGAATGCACCGCCAAAAAGAACTGGCCCAACTGCCACCTGTAGTGCATCATGGGAGCAGGGGGTCTCCTGCAGGTCTTAAAGGCACGGTCCCACTACTCTAATGCCTTAAAGGCAAGGTGTCAGTTTTCTTTGTTTCTTTATACTCTACTGCAGCCTACAGGCGAATGCCTACAATTACACGTTTGCTTTATGGCAATAAAGCAGTGCTGTGTTACAATTGGCTTGGTGCTTCCTTTTTAGGTCGAGGACCGCCGGTCTGCCGAAGTCGAAGATTTAATGACTTGGAGAAGAGGGGCTTGAACCCGCCCCTCTTCTCCCCTGTTCTCCATTGGCTGGCCTCTTGAATGCTGGCCAGCCATTGGAGAAGAGGTCCGTCACTCCGAACAGGCCCCGTCCTTTTCGGATTCAGGGGGCGTGTTTTTTTCAAGAAATCTAATTATCTCCTCCAGCCAATGGCAGGAGGAGAACACGCCCCCGAATCCAAAAGCTCCGCTGCCTTTCTCCGAGGCATTTCTGCTTCGCCTCGGAGAAAGGCAGTTGTGTCTCTCTCTCAGTGATTTTAAACTTTTGTACAGGCACTCCAAAGGTATCAGAGCGCTGGCTTGAACCCGGTTCCCCCGCATCAAAGTCACCCACCCCTGCCATTGCCTCAGATACTCTTCATTGCCCTGTTCTGCCACATCCCTCCTTCCACGCTAATCATACGATCATGTACTCACGACACGTGGTACAAGTGTCCTTGTGCCCCTTCCTCTGGTGCGAGGCGGAGCCCCCCTCCCTAGCCCAACCGAGTCCCCTCGAACACTCGAGGAGTGAGTAGGCTGGGTGCCATGTCTTCTATCCGAAGGGAGACAGGCTAATTCAGAGTCACAGAAACCCGTGTTAGTGTTTGGAGAACGTACCCCGACAGCACTACACCTTTCCCTGCCCCACCACCACCCACCCGATACCCCACTGGTGACTGACAGCATGTGTGCAGGGAGCCCGAGTTGGGAGGCTGCATAGCCGGTACTCACTGTGAAAGAAGGCAACTGCTGCGGATTGATGTGCGGCAAAATACAGAGGGAAAACAGCAACACGAGACCATGCTGCACCCGGCAGCCTGTCGCAACAAAGCAGTTTCGAAACCTGCCCAGCCCCCACTTATGGAGCAGAACGATGATCAGAATGAGAACACTGAATGCTTATTGGGGGTATCTTTTGTGGGGGATTAATTCAGAGGTCTTCACGTTTCTGACACATTTTCTCCCTATACGGAGGTAGCTCAGTATGTCAATGTACCTGTTGCAGCCATGTATGTAGGGTCACGTGCGCTAGTCCCAGCCTGTCAGAACGCCAATGTTAACGCAGTGCTGGGTGATTGATATTATTTGACAATTTATGGGGGCAATTACTGATCTTCTAACATTATAGATGAGGAACCAATTTCTGTAAATATCGAGATTTTGATGGAAAGATTAGTGCCGGAGAACAGGTCCACTGAAAGTCGAAGGTCTGGCTTTAAAGGTCACCCTTTTGTTTGAGGTTAGAGGCTTCCTATCTGATAAGGACTATTTTTTTATGAGTCACAGATCAGAAGAAGACGGGCACATTTCTTTTGAGAAAAGCTCGATGATTCACCGATAGGAAAGGTGAAACAAGGGCAGTGTGTGCAGCCGGGCAGGGCCGCAGTAGAAGGGACGCTTCCGGCTGATGTATAAGGCAGTCTGGTACAGTCAGTGGCTGCAGTTCTGAGAGTGGGCACACAGTAGTGTGACATTTACAATGAATCGTAACACAGGCTTGTGTTTACTGGTCTCCTCCTCCAGTGTACAACAATATATAGTTTACTGTGCAATTTTCATTAAATTATACTCATATAAACGTTGACCACATTACATTTGACGTGTATGGCGTGCAGTTCACAGGTCATTAGGGAATATGAGGGTTATGAGTTAGGATGAGGGCAAGAGAAAACAGTGATGAGGTGGAGAACGACAAAAGAGTAGACAGAAAGGTAATGTGCGAAGTGGAAGGTAGAAGTTGATAAATTTGAGCTACAGGAGGTTTTTGACAAGTAACTCCAATTTTAAAAAGTAATTTTGGGATGTTGTGACTTTGGAGTGGAGCTGTAACGCAGGCGTTGTTGTTTCCAATCAGTTACAATAGTAAACGATAGACTCGTGTTGAGCCCGCGCGTCGTACACTATTAGTTCAGTCATTATGGAGCACTCAACAAAATGTTGACGCCACTGCAGAGCTGCTGGATACTGCTTCCAACACGGGGATGTTTACATCCTCCTCCAGCAAGAGGCACGTGGAGTGTGTAGAAAGAGGGGCGTGTCATATTCGCGCTATATAAATGCAATTACAAATTCCCACACCCTACTATCCAGCAGGCGTTGGCATTGAAATCCACTTTCAGGTGCTCTGTGCAACGGAAAGATGTTGTCGGCTGTAGCAGACAAAGAGCACATTGTGATCGGTACACATGCATTAAAACCCCTCTGCGTTTGTGTCCCGGTAAGGGGGCTTATCCACGCCTGGTGGATCGAGTGCTGCTGTTTTCTTACACCAAAGTTCACACAACGGTTCGAATCTTGCCCTGCGACCAAAGGTGAACCGCGGGTTTCTCTAATCGCCAGGTTTCCTCGCCACTGACAGATCAAATAGTCGTTCATAGACGTGCAGCACAACTGCCGATCAACAAACTATAAACATTTCACAACGTTGACCTTTTTCACAATCGCGTTGTAGACATTTACGGCGATTGTGCGTGCACTAGACAAAGAAAGCACCTGTGGACATTTACAAGACACAAAAACAAATCTGAGGTGTGTATTGCAAAACGATGCCTGCTATGTATAGACTTCTGTCCCTAATTTTGCAAGCGTGCGTCCAGCCTCCTCTGGCACTCAGTATGTAGAGCGACAGGGAGATCTTGACTCACTGCAGTCTCCCACGTCGGGTCCTCTCAGTATGGACTGTGCATACACTCAGTGCAAGCGGAACTTCACTAGTGAGACGAAAAGAGATTACATTGAAAAATGACCAGTATTTTCCTGTTACAATGAATGTAACATACTCTCTTCCCTTTGCCACCCTATCTCGTGTTCTTCGTTTTCTTAGTATCCCCGTTTTCTTTGTGCCCATGCTATTCAACACTCGCCTCTCTTAGTGTGACGTCAGTGATACTAGCAGCCAATGACGCTGCGGCGGTCGACCGCAAAGCGCAGAAGTTGTTGAATACAGAGGAGGCTGCTGAAGTGAGTGAATCAAAGGTGAGAGACAAGAGGAGGAAGATGAGAACAAGCATTTACAATGCAATGGTCTCGGCATTGGTAAAGTTAGAGCTATTGGCATTGCTCATAACATTATTTTTGTTTATGTTTTTGTTTTTAAAACATTTAAAGAAACGGCATTGTCATGAGCAATGCCAATAGCTCTAACTTTAACAATGCCGAGACCGTTTCATTGTAAATGCTTGTTTCCTTATGGGTTAGGGGGCACTGCTATGCAAACCTATGTAATTTACAGCATTACCATGTTTGAAACATTTTAGGCTGCATGTATATGTTTTCACATATGCATATATATGTATATATATGTATTTTCTATATGCTTCGGGATCCCGCACATGGGCGGGGATTATTCATAGATTATGACTTTGATGAGTATACCCCTGGATGAGAACTAGGATTACAGGTAAGTAACTAATCCATCTCTGTACTGGGGTAAATGTTTGACATTGTTCAACATTCTGTCCATCAATTGTTCTTTTTGCGTTTGTCACCCTGAGTGGGACGGGTATGCCCTGACGTGGGTCCCGTGCTCACCAGTCCACTGGAGTCAAGCTAGCCTCGCTGATGAGGGGTGAAACCCCGAAGCCGGTCCCAGGATGCTTGTTTTCGGTTCAGGGAAGACCTGGCCTGGCAGTTCGGGCTGGACTGTTCCCATAGGGAGTAGGGTCAAGACTGATATGCATATCGCTGGGTTTAAACTGGAATGTCATGGGGAGCAATAAAACAATGGATTTAGGCCCAGATCTCTGCACTGGGGTGAATGTTTGACATTGTTCAACATTCTGTCCATCAATTGTTCTTTTTGCAGAAGTTAATGGCAGTCATCAGTCTTTTCATGTTCAGCTAATGCGCACAGGCGGAGCTTGTATCGAGTTTGCACGCCCCTTACGCCATCGAGCATTTTCAAGAGTTGGAGTACATTAAAGTGCAATCTACTATTGCTGGTTTGCATACAAATATTTTTCCGTCCACTGGTTAGATTACACCATTCTCAAACCGTTGAACTGTTAAACACAAGGAGGATGTAAATGTGATTAAAATTTAAACTCAATTTTAATATCAGTAGCCCGGTAGATGTATTCCGGTCATGAGCTTTAATTTGAGAGAACACCGTCATGGCAGCACAAAATAATTTGCCCTTTATATGACTCTATTTATGTTTTGGAATTCAATGTTATTTTATATGCTCTGTTAATTGATATGACAATGTAAGAGTATTATGCACATATGTTTTGTCATGTAGAAGCACTGTATCTTTTTTATGATCCTCATCATGCAGTTTTTGCACAGCTGGTTCAGGAGCGGGGGAACAACAAACACTGTGTGGGTTGGTAATCTTGGCATGCTGGGAGATGTAATGCTATTGGTGATGTATTCTGTAGACAGCACGCCGTGCGCGGCAATGAGGTCCACCGTTTATTTTATTTTGGTGACATTCAAGCGATGGGGCATCTGGGGGTAATTAGTTGTAGGGGAGATAAACACTGATTGTTTTCACTATTGTCCATTGGAACACAATTGGAAATGGGCTGATTCTCCCGAAGGGGACTGGAGAACGAAATGATAAATATTGATTTAAATATACCGCCATCCTTCAAAAAAGACTGGACTTTGTTATATCTGTCCATTTTGAGTCACGAGTGTAGTGAAGCACAAGATTCGGTAAGCACATTATCGGGCATTGTTATAATGGGCTGTTTTGTCTAAGTGAAAAGGTTTCACTTTTAAATATGCAGTTGTAGGTGGTTTTCACCCGCTGGTTAAACTTGTCTGTTCTGGAGGTCTTATTTTATTACATAAAGGTGGGTTTCACGATCACTATGTTGTTTGGTTTCATGAGGATTAATTTTGGGATGAAGGGGTTAGTAGGTCACAGATTTCTGGTTGGCTATAGCACGTCACGGGGTGCATGTAGCATTTAAGTATCTCATTGCACTAGGGATAATGTTCACAGAGTTGGTAGGTGCGCCAGTCTCTTTAGTTTAGTTAAGGTTATACTGATGATGCTGATAGGGTCCTTGCTGCAATCTTTGTATTTTAGAAACCCCTGATGAATGGAATGATCCTGAAATGCATTGGGTTCTTTTAAAAGACACCGTGACGTGTGGAAATTGGAACGGTCTTGTGCTACTGTGAAAAGCCTGGAAGGGCAATGTTAAAAATAACTTGCAAGACAAATTAAAGAATTATTAAAACTTTGAGAAAAAAATTGAGAAAACGTTGATAAAAAAAGATTGTTACATTATGATAAACTGGTTAAAGAATATACGGCTGTGTAGCTTGACTGGGGACTTGACGAGGCTCCAGTTTTTCACAGTCTTAGACCTTTACCACTTGTGCTGTATATTTGTGGAATACACTTAAATAATGCAAAACACAAGCTTCTGTGAGCTCTAGAGTCAGGCTAACTGGCAGGCACAGGCTCTCCAAGCCAAAGGCAGAAAACGTGATTACAGCAAGCAGAGCTGTAATGTTTTAGCTCCGCTCAATGTGTTGGTGCCCCTCATTGATAGGTGCTTGTGCTTCTCTACGCAATACAGGATGGATGTCAAAACAGAAACAGGACTGAAACCTTGGTTACTGTCTCCTCTTGACACCACTTATCTTCTAAGTGGATCAGCAGGGTGGACCTGCTCCAGTTGAATGCTGGCAGTCCCGCTGGGGAGATGTCTATCGAATCTAAGGGATCTCCCATTTGAGCAGATCCATTGTGGGCATAAAAAATAGCCCAGCCCAGAAACTATCCAACAAAACCAATACCACTTTAGAGAATCACCATATCAGTTCAAAACATAAACCCTTAGGCAATGACTTAGCTTTGCTGATGAGCAGCAAAGAAAATGGAGTCTACAGAAGGGTTTATAGTGGATGGAGTTATGGGACTGGTGGACATTGTTGTTATATTGTGTTAATGTTTCCTTTTGTTTTATGGGAAATGTAATGTTGTTAATGTCAGGAAAAGAACTTGGGAACTTCTGCTGATTAATAGAGGGAGGCTGCCAGAGCTGCCAGCTTTGGAACTGGAGAGCCAGGTATGAGTCATGGCTTTGGCTCAACAACCTGATTCTCAGGGGCATGGCTTAGACAGTGTGGTTCAGGGGGTGTGAATCTCAAATTTCTCAACTGAAAAAAGCAGTGGTCTGTAGGGTGGAGGGGTGGGATGACCGAAGTTTGGAATGGGCTGTTTCCACACAGCCAGCCCTCCTAAGTTGGGACATTTGGCGTAGACTACCGATGGAGTATGTATAGTTTGCCAGTAAGAGTCGGCAAGCCCTGAGTGTCATGCAGGATTGCTAGTGGAGCTTGGTGGGGAACGGTATGGCCATGTGAGTCTAGTAGAAGGTGATTGATCCCATCTCAGAAAGTCTTGTGTGCAGGGCAGGACCAGAGAATGTGTAGTATGTTGCAGCCAGGATGGTGATATTGCCAACAATCCAATGTGGGTTTGGTGTCAGCCATGCTCTGTGTAATTTAGCTGGAGACCAGTGCCAGTCTTGTAAAATCTTAAAGTAGGAGACCTTCATTTGAGCTTCTCTCCAACCCCTGCTATGAGAAGCAAGAATCTGAGACCTGTGTGCAGGCGAGTAATCATTTTGTACTCAGGTCTGTTACTGAGTCCGAAAAAGGTGTTCCAGTAGCTCAGAAAGCAATCTAGACACCAGGAGACTTTAAATTTAAAAAATCCACTTTTTATAGTTGCCCCATTGCACCAAATATGCGTGGATCGTAGATGGAGGAGGAGACCAATCCCCCAAGCGTCGTTGTGAGTAGAGGCAATGGCAGAGCTGGGGATACCTCCAGAAGTGGGAGCAAGGAAGGTGGAATTCTGCAGCGAGACTCTTGAAGGATTTACGACCATCCTCAGACAGTCAATGTCATATCTCCAGCATCCTAATGTGGATCCAATCCAACCAAGACAATGGTGAGTGGTTTACAGTAATGGATCCATTATGCCACTGGGGCACACTCAGATGCAGAAAGCTGTCTTCCTGCAGGAGGGCATGAGTTTTTTTTTCCAGAACACGCTCCTCTCCAGTAGCATAGGGTTTCGTCGTGGGTCTTATGAATATTCTATTACAATTGATCCATTCTTTCATCTAAAGTTTAATTCCTGGTCCAGGTTCAAATTCCTTGGTTTTGTTGATGCCTAGCTTGTAGATGTTGCAATTATGGAAGTATACTTGTTTATCTAGAAAAGTTTCATGTGTTTTCCTATTGTCTGTGAATTCTGATTTGCATAATTGTTGTCTTAAGTTATTCGCCTGAGAAGACTCCATTTCTGAGTAGTTTTAAATGTTGTTAATGGATAGATTGTTGATCAAAAGGTATCAGTGACATTTTAGGACCTTTCTGATTATGTAGTGTCCATTGTGAAAATCCATTAGGAACCGAATATTATTTTGGGTTTCCATAGGTTGATAGGGTTTTGTTCGTAATACTGTATGGCATGATGTTTGGTCAATTTCTCTGGCTGTGGTTTCTCTCATAATAAATCTGTTCCAAACTTTTATGCGGATCTTTTGATGCAGTCATGTATGGTTTCCTTGCCACTGCAGTTTCGTTGATGTGTTGTAATTCTCCTTTGAGGATGTTCTTAATAGTACTATGTGGCTAACTGTCTGATTGTAGGGTTGAGTTAGCTGCTGTTCTTTTTCTGTAAAGTTTAGTATGGAATTTACTCTCAATGATATGGATGGTGATATCCAGGTAGTCAATAGTTTGGTGGAAAGAATTGAGGTTGTCTTAATATTCCATTGATTGGTATTGATTTTCTCCAGACAGGTCTTTAAAGTTGCTTCCGGGCCTTGCCATATGCATAGTATAACATCAATGTACCTGCCCCAAAAGATTCAACAAATTGATTGCAGTATCTGCCACCTCACGACACATACCAAAACCCTCGACCTGGAAACCGGAAAAACATGGCACCAACGTAAGCACACGAACTGCAATTCAACCAATCTAGTGTACTTGATTGAATGCCCATGCCAGCTCCGTTACGTGGGTATGACCACGAGAAAAATACGCACCAGAATCACTGAACACAGAAGTACGATTCGGTGCAAGAAGACTATCAGCAAACTCACAGACCACTTCCTTAGGTTTGGACATACCACCAATGACCTCAGATGGATGGTCATTGAACAGATCCCTGCACACCCTACAGACAACAAGAAGCAGCTACTGTCCAAAGGACAACGCTGGATCTACAGATTGTCCACCCACACGGAGGGACTGAATGATAATATTCCGTGGAACAGCCTCAGCAGATGAGGCCCCCCACACCTGATAGATCATTTCTACTCTCCTGAGTGCCACCTCATGAACAGGGCCTGCCTAGGGCACGGGATGACCATGTCCCAACACCAAATGTCCTCTGGGCGTCATACTGGCTCAAACTTCCAGGTGGTGACCTTCTCACTCACAGGACCTTCCCTACATACATAGTGGGTTCATCACCCTTATTATTATTTTTTGAAGGACCAATATACAATAACATCCCTGCACATTAACGCACGTTACCTACTTAGCCCCGCCTAGTTGCCACTTCTATTTAAATAGAGAGGGTGTCCTCCCATTACAGTGCACAGATGGAGCGCGACTCCCCCAATTGGGTTAGCACTCCCCTAAATAACCGCACATTTGCACATGCATGTTAGCAACTTAGACATCCAATTGCACCATGGAAATAAATAGAGAGAGTGCTACATACACCTGCATGCGAGACTTTCTTCCATTTCCTCTACTACAGGCACCTCCTCGAGACAACAGGAAGCGGAATACGCCCCGTCACTCGTGCCCAGGCCAGAACACCCGACACAGCTAACAAGCAACACCTGGCGCTTTCCACAGGTATTTAAGCGCTTTCTACACTGAAGCTCATTTCTCACGGAGCCTCTGCCCGGACAACAGGTTCATTGAGGGTCCAGCTACATCGCGCAGTAAGTACCTGTACTCGACCAAGCTAACGGTACAGCCACCTTTCATGCTGCCCTCGGCGGTGTCTGTGTGTGCATCCTTTTACCGTTACCTTGTTGGGTGCATACTACCCCCCTCCCCCAACAGCGGTTTTCCTTTTCTTCCCCCAATTTAGAGTGCACATGGTCCTGGCCCCCGGCTGAGCTCCATGTTGAGTTGTTCGCTACAATCAGGTGTAAGCAACTCCACTTTACTGTTTTCACCAACATTGGTTACAGTATATAGGCCTAATTTCACACACAATAACCCATATTGTGAGACCGGCCACTTTGTCACTGCCCGCCACTGACGCTAACACTACCGCCTTGTCCGTGGTCACCTTTAGGCACCTAGCACCGCCTCACTAAAAGCTTTTAGCCCACTACTAGGAGCCTTTACTTTAATCTTATGTCTGTCCCCCCCCCCTTTTTATACCCCCTACAGGTACAACCCGAGAGGAAACACCTCTTGCACATATAAGCACCGTAGCGTGTGCTTTACACACAGGGCACTGACAAACTCATAACTACCCCTGTAATACCCCACACATATAAGGTCCTGACGAAAGCCAGTAGAAGAAAAGGCCTGGCTGAAACTAGTTGACCGCACAGGACGTCGGAGGCCATAAGCCTACCGTGCACGTCCCACAGCCTTTGTTTTTATCGACTGCCTGGGGCCCACCGTTAAAACAGTCTTTGGGACACCCAGGACAGTATTTTAAACCTCACTCACAGCACCCTCACGAACCAAATAAACCCGCTCCGCAGTAATCTGGCGTCGAAGCACACCTGAGGTACACTCGGTACCTCGGGTGGGGCCCAATGATGAAGCATGCCACCAACTAGGTTGGTGGGTGAGGGCCTTCATAAAAAACCTAATGGGTTTTTTTTCCACCCGCAGACATACAAACAATTTAAACCAGAGCTAGTTCTCATTGATTACTAATTCATCAAGTGTGATCATAAGGCTTTTCTGTATATCTTTAGTTGGAATACCGGGTAGTTTCTTCTAACAATTTTTGTCTGCTAGTTGCTGAAGTGCTTCATTTATGTAGTTGTCTATGTGTAGGAGAACTACATTGCCTCCTTTGTCTGTCTCTTTGATAATCACATCTTTGTTGTCATGTAATTTAGTTCTTTATTTAGGTTTCTGGGTAGGAATCTGGTTTTCTTACTTAGTGTATTCTTTGTTCAGATCATATGTGACTGTGCTATGGAAAAGATTGATGGTATTTCTAGGTGCCAGTAGTGGAGTAAAATGTGATGTTTTCTAGGTGTTTAAACCCTAAACATGGCCTAGATTCTTTTTATAGATGGAGCAACATTATAGTCTTAAATAAAACATGATCGGTGATTGTACATCGTGCATCCTCAACCCCGGTATTTAGAAATGCTCTTATGTTATAATAAATAAAAAGGAGGCTCTGTGAAATAAAATGTTTGCCTGGGACCACACAATTTGGACAGTCAGGGTAGCCGGTATCACACATGTTAACATTTTGAAATTAGAAAGAGGTAGATTTTAAAAAGAAAATCTGGGGACTATTTTCTCCATGAACTTTAATTGAAGCAGTGGCAATTTGGGGTAGAAAGCTGCTAAAATAAGCATTTTTTGGCTTAAAAAATAGGAACGTCCCATCGGAATCAGGTCTGTTGGTAATTACGTGGTATTGATTCCAGGTTATCTGGTGTTACACTGTTAAAATTCTGCCAGATCGCTCCTGTTTTCCAACAAAGGTCACTGTTTTGTCTTTTATTCTTGGTGCACAACAACAAAATCTGGCACAGACACGGAAGACCTGCCTCAGGGCCCCCCGGCCCAATTACAAAGCCCAGAAGCATTTATTTGGGGGTGTCACCATCCCTTGACGTTATGGCCCTAGTGAATCTGGGGGTCAACCCAATTTTTCTCTGCCTAAAAAAAAAAAAAATCTAACCTTGTATAATGTAATATGGTGCTCATGTAAAACACTCTAATGCCTTTGGGCTAAGTTTGCGGTATAGAAAATCTGCAACAAAAAAATAAAGTGAAGAAAAATGATGCATAATGTTTGCCTCTGGTCATGACATCAAATCTGCTGCATTTAGGATGCCTTGCCTTTACACTGGGACAGAAAGTTGTCATCTTTCCCCTCTACCAAAATGTGAAGTCCTATCTCGATGCCCACGGCTTCCATTTCATTAGGGGCTTGCCTTTCTTCTATTTCCATGGCCTGCTGGGTGTCACCCTGTCTGCTTTATTGTGTGATGAGTCGACTCCGCCTACTGCATGACGGACTGCAAAGTCTTCCCATAGCAGGGCACCTGCTGCCCCGCGCACCCAATCAGAATTGAAAGCCGGCAGCGGTTGGGGGCGGGCCTCGTCCCAGCGGACCAATCGGCGCTGTGGCAAAGCAGCGTCTGGAGAGCCCGGCGCCACAGAGCCGAGCAGCGCCGGTCTGGTGTACTCTCCCTACCTCTACGGGCACCTGTAACCATAGGGTTCCGGTAGCCCCGGCCTGCCCTAGTCGCCGTCCCGAAATAGGTAGGCGGCGGTCCGTGGCTACAGCTCCTGCTGCTCCACCAATCGCAGGTAGAGAACCGCCTCGACATGACCGACAGGTAAGCAAGCCAATCCACGCAGAGAATCGTGCTGACGCTATGGCGTTTGACAAACTCACGCCTTCTTGCTTGCCAGACGTGTCTCCGAACCAATGAACTGTGAGAGGTCCGCCCTGTTCGACCAATGGCACCCAGCGGGTTTGTCCAATGGGGGGTGGGGCTTAGCATTGTTGGCCTAGGAGAGAGGAGGCAATAAAGAAAGAAATAGTAATGCATTGATATAAGGAGGCATAGACTGGCTGAGAGGGGCGCATGATACAGAGTGAACGCAGCGATCAAAGGTCCATGGGGCACTTATCCGAAATAGAGTAACCAAAAAAAACAGGATTCGAGAGAAGGGGCAATAGCTGTAGAGAGGGAGCAAGAACAAGATTCAGAGAGAGGGGGCCGTTACAATTTTAAAGATTAAGTAATAACCAGGCTGTGGGGATGACCGATAACTAAAGAGCTTGAGAGCATATCTGGAGAGGGAGCAATAACCAGAAAGACGGCAATTACCAGACAAAGAAACAGCGTGAAGGAACTAGAAAAGGAGAGGGAGCAGTAACCAGATTGAGAGAAGAAGCTATACCAGACTTAGGAAGCAGTAAACAGACTTGGCGAGAGAGAGGGTCCAAGACCTATCTTACAGAGAGGGAGTGATGTCCAGTTACAGAGCGAAAACTAACCAGATTGAGAGAGAGGAAGCAGTAACCAGGGTTACAGAGGGAGTCATTTAGACTGAGTGAGGGAGAGCGTGCACTAATCGGACTTGGAGGGAGCAATAGACAGACTGGGACATAGGAAGAATAATAACCAGACTAAGAGAGCGAGCAATGCCCAGCCGTGGAGAAAGCGTAATAATAATCAGACTGAGAGGGTAACAATAAACAGAGAGCAATAGAGCGCTAATCAGAGTGAGTGGGAGCAATGACCAGACATATAAAGTGGATGGAGTAGCCAGATAGCTAGAAAGGCAGAAGCAACTAGACAAAGAGTAATTGCCCTAGTGAGAGAGAGCGCATTCATCAGACCGAGAGAGAGCAGTAATCAGTATTGGGGAAAAACGAGCAACCACCAGACTTTGAGAGGGTATAGTAACCAGACTGAGAGAGAGAGAAGAAGCAAAAACCGGTCAGAACAGTAATCTGAAAGAGAGAGTGCGAGAAAGAGTACTAATGAGAGAAGGAGCAATAATCATACTCTGGGAGCGAAAAACCGAGAGAGAACAATAGGCGGACTGAGAGAGAAGGAACAGTAACCAGACTGAGAGAGGAGGACCAGTAACCAGACTGAGAGAGGAGGACCAGTAACCAGACTGAGAAAGAGAAGGAGCAATAACCAGACCCGAGACAGAATGGCAATAACCTGACGGAGACATAGAGAATGAGCAATAATGAGACAGAGAGAGAAGGAGCGATAACCAGACTGAGAGATAGAGGAGCAGTAACCAGGCTGAGAAGGAGCAATAACCAGACCCCGAGAGAGAATGTGCAATAACCTGACAGAGAAGGAGCAATAATCAGACAGACCGGAGGAGCAGTAACCAGGCTGAGAAAGAGAAGGAGCAATAAGCAGACACCGAGAGAGAATATGCAACAACCTGATAGAGAAATAGAGAGGGAGTAATGACCAATAACAGAGAGAGATGCAGCAATAACTAAACTGAACGAGAGCAGGAGCAATAACCTGACAGAGAGAGAGAATGTGCCATAACCAGACAGAGAGAGAGCAGGAGTAATAACCAGACTGAGAGAGAAGGACCAATAAGCAGACGGACAGAGAGAGAAGGAGCAATAACCAGACAGAGAGAGAAGGAGCAATAACCCGAGAGAGAGAGAGAGAGAGAGAGAGAGAAGGAACAATAACCAGATGGAGAGAGAGAAGGAGCTATAACCAGACATACATAGAGAAGGAGCAATAACCAGACAGAGAGAAAGCAGGAGCAGTAACCAGACAGAGAGAAAGTAGGAGCAGTAACCAGACAGAGAGAGAAGGAGCAATAACCAGACCGAGAGAGAGCAGGAACAATAACAAGACAGAGAGAGAGAGTAGGAGCAATAACCAGACGGAGAGAGAGAGGGAAGGAGCAATAACCGGAGAGAGAGAGAAGGAGCAATAGCATGAGAGAGAGCAGGAGCAATAACCAGAGAGAGTAGGAGCAATAACCAGACAGAGCGAGAGCAGGAGCAATAACCAGACTGTGAGAGAAGGCGCAATAACCACACAGAGAGAGCAGGAACAATACAGAGAGAGAAGGAGCAATAACCGGACAGAGAGAGAGAAGGAGCAATACCCAGACAGAGAGAAAAAAGGTGCAATAACCAGACTGAGAGATAGAAGGCGCAATAGCCAGACCGAGATAGACAAGGTGCAATAACCAGACTGAGAGAGAGCAGGAGCAACTACCAGACTTGAGAGAGCAGGAGCAACAACCAGACTGAGAGAAGGAGCAATAACCAGACTGTGAGAGAGAAGGAGCAATAACCAGATGGAAAGCGAGCGAGCAGAAACAGTAACCAGATAGTGAGAGAGTAGGAGCAATAACCAGACTATGAGAGAGAAGGAGCTATAACCAGACAGAGAGAGAAGGGAGCGAAGGCGCAATAACCAGACAGAGAGAATGAGCAATAACCAGATGGAGCGAGAGAATGTGCAATAACCAGACTGTGAAAGAGAAGGAGCAATAACCAGACAGGGAGAGAGAGAAGGAGCAATAACCAGACGGAGAGAGAGAAGGAACAATAACCAGACAGAAAGAGAGAGAAGGAGCAATAACCAGAGAGAGAGACGGAGCAATAACCAGACAGAGAAAGAGAGAAGGAGCAATAACCAGACAGTGAGCGAGAAGGAGCAATAACTAGACAGAGAGAGAGAATGTGCAATAATCAGACACAGAGAGAGAAGGAGCAATAAACAGAGAGAGAGAGAAGGAGCAATAACCAGACGGAGAGAGAGAGAAGGAGCAATAACCAGAGAGAGAGAAGGAGCAATAACCAGACAGTGAGAGAGAAGGGGCAATAACCAGAGAGAGAGAAGGGACAATGACCAGACAGAGAGAGAGAAGGAGCAATGACCAGACAGAGAGAGAAGGAGCAATGACCAGACAGAGAGAGAAGGAGCAATAACCAGACAGAGAGAGAGAAGGAGCAATAACCAGACCCTGAGAGAGAGAAGGAGCAATAACCAGACCCTGAGAGAGAATGTGCAATAACCTGACCGAGAAATAGAGAAGGAGCAATAACCAGACAGAGAGAAGGAGCAATAACCAGACAGATAGAGAGAATGAGCAATAACCAGACAGAGAGAGAAGGAGCAATAACCAGACAGATAGAAGGAGCAATAACCAGACAGATAGAGAGAATGAGCAATTACCAGACAGAGAGAAGGAGCAATAACCAGACCCCGGGAGAGAAGGAGCAATAAACAGACCCCGAGAGAGAAGGAGCAATAACCAGTCAGAACAATAATCTTTTAACTTTAACATTTCACTTCCATGTTCTGTGTAAGGTGTGCCAACATCGCTTCTAAACTGCTCCACAAATGTTAGTGATCCAGTATTCACGACCTTTGAGTAGTCTCACTAGTCAGTGTCACTGTGCTGCTTCCATCAGATATACGATCATCCTTGCGTGTAGCTAGGGAAAGTAATTTATTTTGCAATACTCTGCTCTGTCTAACAAGGGATCAGCTGACTAGGTCTCTAAATTACATTGCTATCATCCTGCCCCGGACTGTAGACCCTCGAGCAATTGGCCTGTGGTTATTCTCAGGATTAAATGAGTGTGCCAGGGGCTACCTTTCTGCAAGGTTATGCCCAAAATGTGGAACAAGCCCCTACCTGAGTGAAAATAATCAACCGCTTATTTACCATTAAAAATTAAGGTGTGTCTTTTGCCAATGATCAATAGTGTGTTTCTCGTTTCTGGTGCTGCCAGTAAGCCGTAACCCGTTACTCTTTCTGGAGTTGAGGCTATTATACTCTGTTAGCGCTAAGAAGATCTTGGAACTATTAGTGTGTACTGTAAAAAATCAACCAGCCATCATTGGTTGTCGTTGTCAGGCCACTACCGGTGTTGGGCTTATCATGTTCCTGCTTGGATAAAATGCTATTTTTTTTACTTCTCCTGATTGACTGTTACCTTTTTCGGTTGTCACTATTTTTAGGTGTGTTTCTGGGCCGGGGTTTTAGAGCTTGGTGTAAATGCTTGGCAACTATTAGAATTGAGTTTGTGTTGGAAGGACCTAACAAACGCTACAGATTTGGCTTATATTTTAGTCCAGTATTTCTGTAGTTGGACTCTGCTCTAGCCTTGAAAAAGTCCTGTGGACGAAACAAATGTCGGCTGCTTACGTGGTAAAATTATGCATGCTATGTACAGAACTGGGTGGTGAATAAACAATAAATGACTGTCAGAGCACCACAGTGATCTGATGCAGACTTAGTCACTGGGGTATTTGGTCAGCACAGTGCAGTGACTCTCGCTTGGTCTGACATTCTTTCATGTTATGGGTATTCTCTTTGCTGCAATCTTCTGTCCAGTACCTCTTCTCTTGCCTATATGGGAAAGATCTCCCTTGCTTTGCAGTTTCTAGGTGGGTATTTGGTCTGACATTGCTAGATCAGTTGCAGAGCATATGTTTCTGCTCGTCCTCTCTACTGGGTGGGCCACCGCATTCGAGTCAGTCAGGGGCCACAGATTTCTGTGAAAGGAGCATGGCTAACTCAGCCTCCGAGCCATTGTCGATGGCCCATTCTCCCATTACTCCCCACCCTACAAGTGTTCGGGAAGATTCAACCTGTGACACATGGAAGGTTTACCATACGTTTTTAGCAAGCAGAGAGTTGCCAGGTTGTATTACCAGACGATTAAACACCTAAAATAACGAATGGGTAATTTTCGGCATATCTCAATAATATTCAATCATACCAAGTCTTTTGTTTTTTTTTCCTTTGGCATCCTACTATTTTGTATGCCATTATTTCCCCAGGCCTTTTTTTGTTTTCTCACTGGTTTTTCTTTATCCTAAACTTTAAGTCACATTCTATGTTAACTTATCTTAAATTTGAAACCTTTTCCACTCACGAAGGACCTGTGCCTGAAAGTCTGTAAATTAATTTGAGTGTCTTTAAGAACTGATTTTGCGCATCTTGATGAATTTCCTAAATATGGATGCTGGCAACGCCATTGTCACATATCTGGAACAGCCATCCTAAAAGCCATTAAAACGGAAAGACCGCACATTTCTCCCCACTGATAAATATCTGGCTTTAATATATCCAAGTTCATCTAATACCAGTGACTTAGTCCCAGTATTATTATGATGGTAATTATGAAACCTATTAGTTTTTTTCCCTCTTTATCCATGCATCTGAATGGAATGCAGAGCAGAAATCATCTCAATTTTTCACGATTCATTATTTATTTTCCCAAATCAGGACATACTTTGAGTACCACGTTCTCTCACCAGCACTGGTATCCAGAAACCAGATTGACAACGTTTTATGGAGTCCTTCAAAAACCAGCAGCAAAGCGGTCAAGAAAGTTTCTAAAATAGTGGAATGTGAGCCTCTGGGCTTTGGATAGCAGGCGGGAGCGTACACATGAAGAATTGTTTTAGCATTGGTCTTGTCTCAAAAAGAAACAATGCAGCTTGCACAAGACTACCATTCTTCTATGCTGGGTGCCTTCCTAGAAAAAGAACAAAAAAGCATTTTGGAAATAATTATAATTTCACAATTTGCAAATATTGAATACTTTTGTTTGTAAACTGCATGTGCCACTTGTACTGCAGGGCTTCTTTGCAAATGTATGCTGGATTAATTTCCATTCAATAATATAGGTGTTTTAAGACCTTGTTGTCGAATCATACTGTTCTAGAAATTTCATGAAGGGGACCCATCTGGGATTGGCACAAACAATTTGAAAGCCACGGAGAGCAGCTCACCAGCATGGCTTAAAGCCTTGACCAAGATCTCAACTTCTAATTTGGCTGCAATTCCCTCACACAGTTACTGTGTTAAGACCCTTCAAGAAGCTCACTCACCCGTTTTGTCTGGTGGGATACATTTGCATCCCTGCTCATCAGGTAGCCGTCAACTCAGTATACGCTGGAGTACAAACAGTAATGGTTTCGCATTTGTGAGCCGGTAGTAAACTGGAATATATGGCGGGAAAATCAGAATTCGTAAAAGTTGTGTACCACAAATTGTTCTCAAGATTCATCCCACTTTTTCGGAATTTTCCTAAAAAGTTTTTTAATGTTTACAGTTGTTGCATTGAAATGTTGCATTTTTCTAGCTAATAGTGTCTTGCTATCTCCGCAATCCTTCAGCAGCATTTATCATTGTTTGTTGTACCCTCCTTTCTCATTATAAATTAAAGCTTTTATTAATGTGTTGTCCTCTGTTAGGAACTTTTTGACAGCACTCGGAAATGGTCTGAAAAAGAAGTTATTCAGTTGGTAGTCTACATCTTCTTTTTAACCTGGCTTTTTCACCCTGAAAGCTCAAGAGAAAAGGAATAAAAATACACCTAGGAAAGAAAAATGTTTTAGAAACCTTTAGTAGATCGTTTTCTTACTAAATGTAGCTGGTTTACTGAGCTCAGATTGGCTGGTGGCTGCCAGCACCAATCAAATGTTGACAACCTTGCTGTGCTGCTTCTATGGGCTCTTCTACCAGTTTATTAATGATGCTAGCATCCAGAGAGGGCCTTAACTCGAGTCTTGAGAAACAGACAGCTGTAGAACAAAAGCAGCCTTATTTGCTCTTTAGTATACATTATTTAAATAGCTGCATCCTTTCTTTCACCAGATCTGTGCCTTGTACTGTACCATGACCCCACGTTCTCTGACTTACGAAGTGTTGCTCAGCTAGGAGTATTAAAAGGCAACAGTACACAAGGGATCGGTAACAAGTTGTGGATGGGACATTGGTATTGAGGCAGTGGCTGTAACCATTTTCTTAAAAGCAGTAGTAACCCTTGCATTCTCTGCATCTTCGTACCTTCTGGGGGCAGCTAGCAAAGGAGAGGAATTAATAGAAAGAAGAGCCTTACCTACTGAAAGGAGGAAGAAGCAAAAACTAAAGAGTGACTTGGAGGAGAGACAGCAGACCTTTATCAGGAGGGAGATGACAGAGATGGATAGTAGCTGCCATGGTGGGGACACACAAAGAGGAAGGAAAGCAATAGCTGAGCAGGATGGAGGATAGACAGACTAGGGACGTGCATTTTATTGTGATTCGATCATGGAACATTCACCCCACCTAACCTTTTCCCTCTTGTCTTCCAGAAGTCTTCCAAAGCAGCTTGGCAACATGGACTCTTCCAGCGCCATCGTCCACTTGGACTTTCCGGAGATCACGTGTGCCTTGCTGGAGAACCTGAACCAGCAGCGGCGGGAGGGAAAGCTCTGTGACATTACCATTCACGTCCAGGGCCAGATCTTCAAAGCTCACCGTGCTGTGCTGGCAGCCTCCTCGCCCTACTTCCATGACCAGGTTCTCCTGAAGAACATGACCTCCATCTCCCTACCCAATGTCATGGACCCTCTGGCCTTTGAGACAGTCCTGTCGTCTGCATATACTGGGAAGCTGAGCATGGTTTCAGATGAGATTGTAAATTACCTGACTGTGGGCAGTGTGCTGCAGATGTGGCACATTGTGGACAAATGCTCCGAACTGCTTAAGGAGGGCCGTGGCCCATCCAGAGCTCCCTCCCGAGCCCACTCATGCCGCACCAGTGAGAACCAGTCACCCAGCAGCAGCAACTATTTTAGCCCCCGGGAAGCTGCTACAGAATTTGTAGGGGTGCATGAGCCAGGAAAGTATTTGCGATCAGAGAGAGAGGGCTCTGATGCTAATGATGGTGATGTCATATTCCAGCACACACTGGCCGAGAAGGGCCGTGACCCCTTTTCCCACGCTAGCCACTTTGTTCTGGAGACAGATGACGAAATGAGTGATGGTGGTGGCAGCGGGGAGTGCTCAAGTAGGCGGCCTGCATATATTCAGCCTAGTATCATGCCGCAGAAGCAGTGGGTTTATATCAAGAAGGAAAAGCCACAGGAGGACCTGGTGCTGACCTGCGAGGAGGACGAGGATCCCGTAGAGACTGTTCCAGCTGCTTCCCGACAGCCTGACCTCCCTGAGGCACCGCTGAGCATCACTGATGTGCGCACTCTCCAATCCCGGGACTTACCAAGCAGTGGTGACCAGAGGTTAGAAGAGCAAGTGAACTTCTGCGAGTCCTCCGAGGATTTCAGCTATGAAGCACTGGAGGACATGCCAGGTCAGTTCTCGCAGCGCTCTCTCATGCCCATGGACATGCAAGGCAACCAGATCCTGGTCTACCCTCCCCAGGCTCCAGTGGAGCATGGTGCTGTGCAACTCAACAGCAGCTCTACAGATGGCAACAAGATTTTTATGTGTCACTGTGGCAAGGCCTTCTCCCACAAGAGTATGCGGGACCGGCATGTGAACATGCACCTCAATCTGCGGCCCTTCGACTGCCCGGTCTGCAACAAGAAGTTCAAGATGAAGCACCACCTAACGGAGCACATGAAGACGCACACTGGCCTGAAGCCCTACGAGTGCAGTCTCTGTAACAAGAAGTTCATGTGGCGCGATAGCTTTATGCGGCATAAGGGCCACTGTGAGCGGCGGCACCGTATGAGCGGCAGCTGCAAGAAAGAGGGTGCTGACGACGCCTGCAAGAATGATGAGCCCTGCGGCGGTGATGCCATCCGGCTGCAGCATCTGCAGCAGGAGGCTCATGGGACACGGCAACTGCACTCGGGGCAAGGGACAGGTCGGACGGCCACAGCGGTGCATGAGCGGGACATGTGATGGGTGGCAAGTATAAGCCTGCCTGCTGCAGCCGTGACTTTTAAATTCTTATTCTTGTAGCAGTTTCGGAGCCAGACTGTCTGGATTTGGGAGAACCATATCTCCTACAG
This sequence comes from Triturus cristatus, assembly GCF_964204655.1. Taxonomy (NCBI): domain Eukaryota; kingdom Metazoa; phylum Chordata; class Amphibia; order Caudata; family Salamandridae; genus Triturus; species Triturus cristatus. The sequence continues at coordinate 141,685,809 of NC_140579.1, read as the reverse complement.
CATTAGTCAAACTCGTTTCTAGAACGGACAAAACAGCTGGACTCTCTGAATCGTCTCTTTACGTAGCACGTATGTTCCAGTGTTAGGGGGGAGGCTGGAAGGTGGCCAGTGCTTCCAGGCTCACGGCTTCAGAAGGGTAGGACCTAGGTCTGTTCACCTGCTTAGCAGTGGACAGAAAACTGTATTGGCAACTAGAGGAGGGATTAAGGATTTGTGGTATGGGATTGTAATTCAACCCTCCACCCTCCATACAGTGACACTTCCTTCTATGCCGTATTCAGCAATCATGCATGCGTATCTGTGCTGTGCATCTTACTGCATTTAAGCTGATGCCCCTGTTCTATGAACTGGCAGATGTTGCACAAATCTGTCCTCACTGCCTTGTCAGACAGCGGATCTGTACATTTCCCTTTTGATCCAGCTCCTGAGCACAGTCTCACAAGCACTTGCAGTCTCAGACACACACTCTAACACAACATAACATACCTGTTATTATGAGGACCGGCCATGGACCGTAATGAAGTGTGTATTTACTATTCTAACCCTATGTGCACTTTGATAGTAGGATAGGTCAAAAAGCAGACTGAGGCAATTATAACTGCACTCTTTTTGATACCCTCGCTCGAAAGTACCTACACACAATGGGGACCGGTCCTCCTAATGCACTGATCCTCACAAAGAAAGTGTTTGTCTGGTTCTGTCAGGGTTTACCCATTCTATAAGGACCGATCTGGTCCTCACAGCGTGGGTTATACGTGCCCTGTCCTACACACATCTTTCATGCGCACACACAGTCCTACACACTTCCCTCACACACACACGCACACACTCATTAAGGCATGTCCACGCTCACCCATCAGTGTTCAGATGTCTCTGAAGTAAATCGCTTACACTAATGTTATGAAACGTTCCCTTAAATGAGATCGTACACTATTGCTTTATTGTTGAAGTAGAATTCTTCTATTTTTTTTTAAGAGCCGCTGTCAAGTAGCTCACAATGTGAGGGGCACAGAATTAGGATTGAGGAACACATGCTGCTCCCACATTGTTTTCTAGATCTAACGGCTCTTTATCTGGACAGTCAGAACAGAAATCTGAAGTGTAGTGGCAGGCCTTGACTGCCAGGGCTTGTCTCACTTGTCTGTTGATGACTTTCCCCAGCTTCTTCCAGGCTATGCATTGCTGAAGGCGTTTTGAAGCCCAGCAATTCTCCACTCTCGCGTAGTCTGTGCAGATCACCTAAAACATCATCTGTCCCTAATCAAATTCACCCACAAGGTACATTCCTGTATTTCAATGTATTCATGTCGGAAGTGTCATCGGGCCAGGCCGTCTTAGGTTTTTCTATTTCCTGCAGCTTACAGCCGCCTGGCATCTCTTGCATGCTAAGTTTTAATTCAGAAAGAAGGTCCTTTCCATTTCAAATGGAGGTCATTGAAAATATGTTCTGCTCTGCCCTGATTCGTGAATCATTCACATACATCAATTTATTCTTTTCACCATGAGCCAGTATCGAGGCATGTTAGGACCCACCTGAAACCTTCTCTCTCTGCATGTTGGTGCAATCGCCTGCTTGCAGCCTGTGGGGTCCTCTATGTTTTTGTCACTGCATTGCAAGTTTGATCAATGTGCTGTCTTTCCGTGGAGGCAGTATGCATGTGCAGATGCAGTAAGCATTCCAGATACATCAGCTGCTGCAGAATAATTATCGGTGCAGTGTGCCTACTCCATGCATAAGTTGCTGAAGCAGTGTGTGGGCTTGTGCATCAGCTGCTGCAGAATGATTATTGGTTCAGTGTGCGTACTCGTGCATAAGTTGCTCCGGGAAATTTGCTGAAGCAGTGTGTGGCCCCGTACATCAGCTATTGCAGAATGATTATCGGTGCAGTGTGCCTACTCCATGCATAAGTTGCTCCTGGAAAGTTGCTGAAGCAGTGTGTGGGCCTGTGCATCAGCTGCTGCAGAATTAATCTGTTCAGTGTGCGTACTCTTGCATAAGTTGTTCGGGGTCAGTTGCTGAAGCAGTGTGTGGGCCCGCGCATCAGCTGCTGCAGAATGAATCTGTTCAGTGTGCGTACTCGTGCATAAGTTGCCCCGGTACAGTTGCTGAAGCAGTGTGTGAGCCTGTGGATCAGCTGCTGCAGAATGAATCTGTTCAGTGTGTGTACTCGTGCATAAGTTGCCCTGGGACAGTTGCTGAAGCAGTGTGTGGGCCCGCGCATCAGCTGCTGCAGGACGATTGGAGCTGTGGCTGCTGCCACTGAGCGCTCTTATCCTTCAGCAGTTTGCAATTTTGTTTGTGCTTGTTCAGCGCTCAATTAACACCATGTGTACTTGTGAAAAGTTAGCCTGTTCCATTCAAGTGATCAGACAGGAAAAACATGTGTAGGAAGAAAGGGTATACCTAAAAAAAAAAGTGCCCTCTAAAAAGGGGTGTAGAGCAGCTTCCCTAGCCTCTTCGGCCCTTCATGTTCAATTAAAGCCAGCTAATTCTTCTGACCTTACAACCTATGGCCAAATTCACAGATCTTTTACATATCCATTCTCAGTTTAGAAGCATAAATAACTGCATTTGCAAGGACAAAATCACGACAGCAGTCCAAAGAATTGGAGTTAGTGGAATTTTACCCTCGCAAATGGGTTTGATGTTCACGGAAACTCCGAATTCAACATTTGCAAATGTGAGGTCGGCAGTTGGTGTGGACGCTCCTGGGTGGCCCGATCTGCAGCAGTAGAGAAACTCGTAGGTTAGTAGTTATCCACATACCCTTAGTCGATAGTTTTCCATTTGTGAAATGCTCACAGGTTAACTACTGTCAATCGTAGGTACAATGGTGTTTCCAGAATGGCAATAGAGAGGGAATACCTCCATATGTACTGGAGTGCAGGGAAAGGGGTTCCTGCGCATGGAAATATATTTCCCCTTCGAGAGACAAACAAATAGTAAATGTACTAATGCACATTTGCTTCAAATGTCTACAGTGCAGGTGGAGTATGGATATCCGCATGTGCACCTTGTACCTGTAGGTGTACTGTACAGCTCCACCTGTACCAGTGTTACCGTAGTACGTGTTCAATAGAAGCGAGCAATGATCTGCAAATATAGGAGTAGCCTTTGGGAGCAAATTATGCAGTCTTCGTCCCTAGGGTCACTACGAAGGAAGGGTGAGCTGAAAAAAAGGCTGGAAGTTAGGGGGAATCTACTTTTTCACACTCGCAAGTTTTGAATTGTAGCAACCAGTCTCACAGAGCCCTGCTTCCCACCTACTAGGAGAACTCACACACCAGGAGTACAGATTGTTTGCAGCATGTGTTGTAAGTCACATGCATTACACTCTCACGCCTTCTAAAGTTGGCTTCAGAATACTGCAACTTGTTTTTCTTTGTCTTCGTTTCGGAAAGACTGCACTTAGCTAGATGATTTAAAGGAGAGGTTCCACACCCCTGACTCCATCCCTTCTCAGCAAACACAGAGCGTGATATCTTTAACCCGGCTACTCCTGCCTCCAGCAGCGGGGAAAGACAGGTGCTAAAATCGGTGCAGGGTGTAATGAAGCCCTGGACAGACTGTAAACAATGGAAATGAAAAGTGCTTCTTACGAAGCTTCTGTGTTGACACCTGTGGATACTTGAGGCCTTGGAGCTTGTGGAATCGGTGCGTCTTGCACATAGCGCCCGGTGACAGAGCTTGTTTGTCCAGGGTATAAGCACTTGAGGGTTGTGCCGTGTTGTAGTTTAAGCAATACACAACCAACCTCACTTCTCTGCCAGCCACTCTGAAGCATTGTATGGATATGTTCAGTAGCCACTGTGACTTGTTGATTTGGATTTGGCTTGCGAGGACTAACAGTGAATTGCTGGTTTTGAAGGCAGTAAAGTTGCAATGCGCTGTGGTGCCTCATTCATGTGTATCTGGGGAATGTTCATTGAGGAGGATCATGGTATAGTGGTACAGTTGGATGTCCTTGATGTATCTGTCCGATGTTCAGTGAGGAAGACCATGGTAAACTAGTACAGTTGGATGTCCTTGGTGTATCTGTCCATTGTTCATTGAGGAAGACTATGGTAAACTGGTACAGTTGAGTGTCCTTGGTGTATCTGTCCATTGTTCATTGAGGAAGACCATGGTAAAGTGATACAGTTGGATGTCCTTGGTGTAATCTTCAAAGGCATAGGCAACAGTGAAACACTGCTGCACCCCCATACTTTATTAGCCATGGATTTATACTTACACCAAGGTCTCAAGATAGTCGGGCTGTAAAGACATGCTCTTCCCTTTATGTCCACTCATGCAAGGGTCAAAACCACAATCCAGGCTGAAGTAAGGAGTATTTCCACCACACGCCGTGAATGAGCACCCCCGCCCCATAGACTTATGTTAGCCAAAGAGGGGAAAGACTGCAGGCCATAGGACAAAGGATCAAAAAAGTCACTTGGCCAGAAGGAAGAAACCTAATAGTCTAATTTACATAAAGGCCAATAAAACTACCCTGTAGTGAAATCTGGATAAGGCTTGCTGGTAAAGCCTTCTCTCCGCCCCTCGTGCTAAGTATGTTTTGATCGGAAAAATCAGTTAGGAAAGTAAAAGTAAATTTTTCTTGTAAGTCTGCAGCAGCTGCCTGGAGCCTGGAATGTCTTTGATGATGCAAAATCGCCCACCTTAACCTTCAGTATTGTGGGGAGTCAAACTGTGTTTCACAGCTGTAGACCTCATGCCTTACAGTACCTAGCACTTAGTCTTGTAAAGACCAAAGTACGCGAGCTGTTTCAGAGCAGCCACCACTAAATCTGAAGCACTTCTGGCTACATAAGAATTGAAGATGTGATCTTCACAGCTACCCCTTAAAAGTGTTCTTAGTACTCTGAGAAGCAGGTTTGACATAATGAGTAATAGCACACTAATTTACACTAACCAGAGAATACACTACAGCGAAATAAAGAGAAACGGAGGCTTCTCTTCAGTTTCACCAGTTTAACCCCTTTCTGTTGTGGCTCAGCGAGCATCTAGTGAAACGCATTGGATTAGGGAGCTGTGTATTTACCAACATACATTCATATGCTTCAATTCCTGCCCTCTCTACAGCCAATCCTTGAATGTACATGAAAATATATTCCGTTAAAAGAGCAGTGTTAGAAGGACGTACTTAGCTACTTGTAGCTAACAAGAAAAATAAATGGTGAGGGAAAGAGTAAAATATTTAATGAAAATGTTACATGAGGGAGACGTTTCGGTATCTCACACGGGCAGTGGGATAAGAAGGGCACAGCGGTGGATGCTACAGCTGATGTGTAGTATAGGGCCTGTGCTGTTGTTAAATGCCTCCTGCAGTAGTTTAATTGTTTGGTTACAGCGTGATGATGAGTTTGAAGTACCAAAGTATGTTTTACTTTGGGTGAGAAGAATTACTCAAGAGCCGCACAACCCATGTTAAAGGTAAGTGATTTCTTTTACAACATGAGTCTATTGTAGATTGACAAGCTTTATGTAACTACTACCACTGTGGTTGTCTAAGTAGAAAACCACAGAAGAACATGTGAGTGGACTCCCTCACCCAGTTACAATGAACGAAAGGGGAAGACAATAGAGCTCGCTTGATAAACTGGCAAAATAGCCACCACTTGTTGCAGTGCTTGGTATGAAACGTTTCCCTTTTTCCCAAACAATAGATAGAAATGTTCCTTAATAACTCCAATGTTATAGTAACTCAGTCTTTCTTGAATTTTTACTCATTTTAATCATACATTTGTCTCGTTGAGAATTTAGCATGATGAGCTGCCAGCAAAGAGGCTTGTAGACATATGAACATGTGAAACTCCTTCCAGGGACTTCTAAATACACATAAAAGTGCCAAATCAAAAGTATCAATTTATGGAAATGACCTGTCTTTCTAAACTTGATGGGATAACATTGATCTACAGAAATAGAATCTGCCCATATGTTCCTCGCACACTAGGGTAAGCCTAGCCGATAGGACAATGGACAGGGCAGTGGAGGAGGGAGACATGGATGCATTGCCTTCCTGGAATAGGAGCTAGTTACTGTGAGCGGGGCAGGTACAGTTAGTAGGTTACTGGACGTTACCGCAAATAGGGGGGGATGGGCAGGGTGGGAGGGGAAGCTGTCTTTGTCCAGAATCCACCATTAGGTTCTCTAAGTGGATGTGATGGGGTGGGGTATGTCTTGTCAGTGTATTAGACCTGTTGTTGTGTATTTATCCTGATCAGACGATCAGTCTTTGCTATGTACTGTTATGCTCTTGTCAGACTCTTGCGCCTATATATTGTGTGACTGAAGTCAGAATGAAGATCCTGGTTTCTTCCCTCTATTTGTGTCTGTCTCATCTGTGCACTGCTGGCATCTTTTCAGGGTGAGGGGCATTTATTTTTTCCGATTTGTGAATTGTCCATGTGGCGGTCTCTGCCTCCGTCAAACCAGCTTCCCCATCAGAGGATCTTTCTCAGATGGTGCTTGCAGCACTTTCCCTTGGTGATCCACATACAATGCATTCCCCTCCCATCTCCTGTCGGGCCTTGGTATTCTGAATGTTTTTCTCAAATTCTTTGAGCTTCACACATGACTTGAATGGCTCAATGCTATGAAGTCCACAAAGCAGTGGGATACAGTCTCCATCTCGGATGATTTATTTTCACCTTCAGGCTTGGAAGTGTACTTGTATGCCATTAGTTTAAGATATTGGCAGACTTTTTTATTGGCTCTAATGACCATGAAAACATCATCAGGACGAATGAAAGCCATACCAGTTCATCGCACTTTGGTTTCGAGTCCTATAAGAATGAGCGGAATGGTTAGTAACGGAGAATACCACTTTTAAGTTTTGTCTTCACTACAGCATGTGATATACCAGGAAATGCTTACATGAGGTCTGTAATCTGTGTGCAGATATCGCAACAAACCTTAACTATCAGTCGTGTCAGGCCTTCTCACCATTGTATTAAGAAAGGAATAGTGCGCAGCTTATTAAATCATGTTGGGAGGAAAAACATACCAAGTGTCTATTGTAGAAAGCCCATTTACTACTCTAATTTGTTGACGTGTATCTATAATTCAGCGATTGACTCGTAAAGATGAAGGCTTTTTATCATTGCCAAACCCACACTGAGCAAACCATACATTTGTTCCGTAACCTAGTATTATAAATTGGGTTATTAATTGGGGCAAGTGACTACCCACCTCAAGGGAAAATTACAACGTTTGACAGAGTTAACCCGTAAAGTCACTAAATTAACTTGAGTTCAGTCCCCTAGTAACTATGGGACACATCAAATAGGCTTAGCTTGGAGGCAATGTGTAAAGTATTTTTGCAGTGTCAAAACAGTAATAAAGTCGAAAGGCTAACGAATAAAAATCCAAAATCGCATTAGAAAAATAGAGTAAAAGTCAATAAACTAAATGACAAAAAAATAAGCAGAACGGGAGATATGATTTTTTAAATGTTTTAAGTAGGGATAGCGCCAGGAACACAAAGTGCCAATGATAGTCAATGGTCGCATTAGACCAGGGCTAGCGAGAATATTACACTGACCGCGATGGAGCTTGGGTCGGGTACACTAACCAGGTTTGTCCTCCTCACAGATTTTACCTTCCGACTTAGTCCTTTAAGTCCCAATCCACCACAATAGTACACTTCTAAAGCTCCCCAGGACCTCGGGGGAGACACTAAGAGACTCTCACGGTGTCAGGCAGAGGCCAAACTGCAGGGTCCAGTCCACATCTAGTTGCCACTCGTGAGTTGGGTGGTTGCAGGAAAAGGCCTCCCCGGACTTCCCCTGTAGCTTTAACAGGAGGTCAGCCTTCTAGCCCATGGAGTCTACTTCTTTGTAGTGGGTACAAGTTGGAGAGCAGGTCTAGGCTTCTAGGCCCTTCTAAGGTCTCAAGCAGTTGGTTCAATCTGATGTTCTATAAGTCAAGGATTGTTGTGAAGTGAGTCGCAATATTTATGCCTTGCACCATCTAGTGGAGAAGAGTGACTCCTGGACACGCCCTAATCAATGAGGTAAAAGTTCCCAGGGCCAACCCTACCCACTTTGGGCATTTTCAAGATGGCATAAAGTTTCTGCCATACTAAACTTAGTCTCTGAGGGTTGAGGATGTGTGTGGGGAGGGTACTGTGGTAACCCTATTGTCGTCCCCCATCTAACACCAAAATCCAGTTTGGTGCAGTCACTGTGCCCCTAAATAAACCCAGAGACCAAAATCTGGTCGAACAAAGCAGGGTTTTCTAGCAGCCAGTCAAGTGATACACATGTTTTGGCATCCTGGTTTTCTGTCTTTCGAGTGAGCGCCTAGTGTTATATGTAAACCCCAGCAGCAGACCTGTCAAGCAGGATATGGTGTAATTTCAAAAAGAGGCCCATTGTGATTAGAGCCTGCCCGGGTGGGGGCAAAGGAAAGCCCCTGCCCAGGTGTCTGTTAACATATGCTTGTGACAAGCAATGCCTCTTTGATGTTAATCCAGTTCGTTGGCCCATCCCCACTAGTCATTCTGTCATGGGATCAAAAACACTTACCCATACTCAGGACTTTGTTCTCTGTTGTGGGAACAGTTGTCACACCTCTTGAAATGCTAATTAATGGTTGGCAGATGTGGGAGAGCAAATGTAATTTAGCCTACCCTTTCTAAAAGTTACTTTTCCTTAATATTTATTAAATGCGACTTCACCATTGCATTGGATTTGTAATAAGTTTTAAAAATAGTTGCTTCATTATTTTTCTAGCTAGTTCCATTGCCGAGATACAGTATTAGGATTTTTAATGTGTACTATGGTTTTCTGAATAAAACAGCTTGGCCTGCCACAGTGAAAATAGTTTTGGTGTTAGTCACTGTAAGGACTAGTTAACACAGACTGTCGACATGTCCTACTTTTAAATACCAAGCACCATGCCTTGTGGGTGATAATGCCTACATAGGGGTGACTGTTTCATATTTAAAACAGAGGTTTTGACTTGCCAAAAGTGTTTATGACAGGTCGCATTGCATTTTTTACTCTACTGTAGCTAGGTTACACTGGTAGGCCTGAAGTCATGTTTTACACTCTCACTATAGTGGATGGCGCAATAGGTGCTAGAGTATACTAGGAACACCTAACTTATAGGCCCTGGGTACATTTTATCCCACATACCAGGGGCTTATAGGTAAGTTAAATATACCATTTAAGAATATGGCAATTTGTCCATGTTTAAAGGGCAGCACAGTTACTTTACTACTAGTTGGGAGTGGTGAGGTGCACAGAGTTCTAAAACCAGCAAAAAAAATATAGCGTTCAGCAACAGGTGAAAAATTCAGGGTGACCATGCTTCAAAGGCATATTTCCTACACAGCACGTAAACCTGGCTTGCTCACAGCTAGGATTCCAGTTCAGTATGTCACTATCTTCTGAAAGCTTCCACTAATCTCAAGGTAGCAAACATGTATCCCTTGTATCTCCTTTTCTAGATGTCACAGTGTGACAGGGCGGAGGGTAATGCACCTGTTAGGAATGGAGGTCCCCGCATAGCACTGGTTCCATACGCAAGGATACTCCAGGAGTGGCTGTAGTGGCTTCAAGTGACTGGTCTTTGGAGGATTGAGTGTTGGCTTTAGCACTTGGTTATCGAGTGGCATAGTCGTACCCTATAGCGGGGCAGATTGTGTTCAGACTTGTGGCTGCAGAGGATCTCACAATAGACTCCTCTCACATGGGATTCGAGCTCACCTGCAGGATCCCTTCGCATTCAGAAATCTCTTGACGGCAAGCAGGTGGTTCTCAATCATACAACATAAACGCAGTGTCCAAACTCCAGAAGCAAGGAGGACACGTATCCACGCAGTGTGAACACGAGAGATCTGGCACTGGGAGGTAAGCGAATGTGAGCCAGATATCATAGAGCGTGAACCAGTGAATACAGGAAATCGCCAAGAAAGACTCCAAGGTGGATAGATCCCAAATTTCTACAGTGGTCCTTCAAAGAAAGGGGCTCACGGGTTATAGCAGTGTTTGCCAGAAGTCAAAGCAGCTAATGTCAAACTTTGCCTCCAGGTCCCCACTACTTTGGTCCAGGAGTCTGCTCGGTGGATATATTGTTCAGAGATTTTCACGTGCCACTTCTGCCTCCATATGTGTAGCAAACATGCTGAAGGCACCAGTGACAGGGCTTCTTTTATCACACCCTTTTTCCAGCTGATAGAAATTCTTCAACTGTGCAGAAAACTACCTTGGCCTCAGCCAGTAAGCAGGCAGAGTTCTGCATCTCAATCCTTGCTCGCTGAGTTCAGCAGTTTCATTATGTTAGACTGCCAAAGATAGTGTAAGTGTATCCATGCAGGTATAGTGCAGACTTTGTTGGTGGACAAATGAAATCGATGACAGCATTGCACAAAGCATTGACCCGTTTCTGCATAATCTGCTGAAACGTTTCATTTTCAGGAACACTTTGATATGTGTTCATCTAGCAGCGGTGATGGCCATCTTCAAAACAGAGAAGATATGTCTGTTGTGGAGCTACCAGATATTAGGGCCTGTAAGAAAGCCCTTACATGTATCTTACCACTTGCACTGTTATGTATTCAATGTTTGACTCAAATGTAGTCTTGTGTTCTCAAGGAGTTCTTGAAAAAGTGGCCTTTCTTACCTCACGACTTAAAGTTAGTGTAATCTGTACCTCAAGCCGCTTATTTGTTACGTTTGCACCACCACAGAAGAGGAAATCTATTTTATTAGTTTAAATGAACTGTACAGTGCATATAAACCTGTTAAATACGGGCCAATCATACCTTTTATTCTATGAAAAACGCACACAGAAGCAGCTGTGGTGTATTTGATAAACCTTCTAGCTGACGTGCAAAACAGCGATATTGTCCTCTGTATTCACATCCCCAAAACACTGTTGTCTTACTCTGCACGCTAGATGAGGCGGTACTAGGCTACATGATTTTCCAAACATTTAATGAATCTCACAACTGAGACACTGTTTTACAGTCTATGCATAGTACTTTAATAGGTGCACCAACAATCCCCCCCCCCCCCCCCCCCACCCCACTTCGTGCAATGTAACAGTAGGTTATTTTGATAGAAGTAAAAAGTCTTGCGGCAGAATAAAACTTCTGAAAACACTTGAAGCTGGAGACAATACTTTAAGGTGCACACGATCAGAAGTGAGTTCAGGCTTGGAACATTTACCTCAGAATCAATTAGAAGGTTCCAGGCTGAAGCCACTGGGAAAAAGAAGTGGACGAAAGGGATAATGAGGGATGATGGACCATTGAACAAAAATACTCTTGACTGTGCTGTGATGCAGAGAAGTGCTGTAAAAGGGCTTCTTTTATAGGGTTAGTCAGGAAATAGGACGTCTGCATGAAGAGTGATAATAGTGATTTGTTTCATAACCTATAATAAAGCTAGCCATCCATCGTAGAATGATCTAAAGAGAGAAACTAAAAATCTGAATTGGATTTGAGATTCCAACTAGTACTGTGCAAAGCTTGTCTGCACACTTTCAAGAGAATCCCCCAGAAGCTTCCTTCACTCATGCACCCAGGAGATAGAAGCCGCAAGGACTGGCGAAACCAAGGAAGATGGCGACCCTGCCCAATGAGAAGTAGAGCAATGATGCTGTATGATTGCGGAACTTGGATCATCAGATGCAGCATGACTCTTCGGCAGAACAAGCTGCAAGCCGATTTATAAAGTTAGATAACATTTTACTTTATTAACCTAAGGAAGGTATATGCACTGTAGAAAGATCAAGTAACTCATCATAGAGGGGACCTTTACACTTTCTGCTTTGTCTGTCCAGTGCATGGAACAGCACGCCATCCTTGATGATGCCAAGGCATATGCACATTACTTTAACGCACAGGTAGGTTACTCACACTCAAGCTCCAGCTGCCTGGTACATGATGTGATTTCAACTGAAAGTGCACTGTGTTCGGCCAACCAGGTCGCCAGTACCAGAGCTCTTTTCCAGAACTGTACAATTGTTCCCCCAGTTGGCAAAACCTTTGGCACCCTCTGTAAGTCCCTAGTAAATGATATCCTGGTACCTAGGGCCTGGGGTACTAAAGAGGGCCCCTAAGGGATGCAGCCTGAATTGTGCTACGCTAAGGGACCCTCACCAATCACATGCTATTTCAATCAGCATGTCTTGGTGCAGACAAAAGTGAAAACGCACCGGGGACTGTCGTAGGCGATGTGGCCAACTGGGCACATTCCTGCATATCATCTGGGAATGCTCTCTCATCCAGTCTTACTGGAGGGAGATTCATTGAGTGGTGGGGGCGTTCCTGGGGGTGCCCCTGCTCCCGGAGGCGCGCTGATGTTTACTGAACATATGGGAGCCAACCGACCTGAACACACACCAAACGCAGTGGGCCACACTTGGATTCATGGTAGCTAAAAGGAACATAGCCCAGGCTTGGGGGGCAGCTGCCCCTCCTACTCTGGGAGCATGGAAGACAAGCATGGACTGGTGCATGTTCCGTGAAAAAACTGATTATGTGGCTCGTCGCTGCCCTAAGAAATGGTCCCGTATATGGGGGCCCTGGAATTCATACAGAGGAAACATTTGTGCCCCACAGCAACAACTTACCCTCGATAACTTGCTTTCTCCTTGATTTGTCCTAAAAGTGTAAAATGTGCATTATTATTGTCAAATTTGACTGTACCTGACCAGAAAGATTGTATTGCTGCAATGCGTATTTGTAGTCGATGACTGTCGATAAAAAGAATTTATAAAAAAAAAAAGTGAAAACGCAATATGTCACACATCCCTGTGTGCCATGTCCCCTGCAACTGCATATGACATTTGTAAGTCACCCCTACAGCAGGCCTGGCCGCCCTAAGACAGGGTGCTTAATATTATATGTGAGATGCCCCTTTGCTGGTCAGCTCTATTGCTGCCAGTGCAAGTGACCAGTGAAAACATATTAAACCATGTACTGAACACAGGTGAAAACTAGTCCTCCAGCTACATGATGGCTTCACTGCAAATAGTAATGTTTGGTACCAACCCTATCGTCTTGATAATCCCACACTGATGCCAGTGTTCGATTTATCAAAACATGCACTCAGAGGGCACGTTAGAGGTGCCCCCTGAAAGCCTACCAGCCTCTGGTGTGCTTGCTGACTGGATTCTGCCAGCCTGCCACCCAAGACAAGTTTCTGACCTCCTAGGGTGCTAGGCTTTTACTTTCAGGAGGTCAGGAACAAAAGCCTGTCTGGGAAGGTGTAACACCCCCTCCCACAGAATGACCTGCTGATTAGCCTCCTGGGGCTTGCAAACATCAAAGGAGCTGCCGCCTCTAGAAAGTGAATCTGGTTTCCCTCACAGGAGAGGAAGCAACTCCCCCTCCCCCATCCAGATCCAACTTGGCTCCTGGACAGGTAAGAAAATTAGCTAGTCGGGTCAGGTAGCCGTGCCACCCCCAGGCTAGTGCTACCCCTTTCAAAGGTATCCGTCCAGGTGATGGCATACCTAGGAATTCTGAGACAGGTTTAGGTCCACTTCCCACAGGAAGTGGTCATATAGAGAGCGTTATGACCCTAAGAGTCAGTAACCGATTGGCTACTACCCTACAGTGCCCCCCCTAAAATCAGTATTTAGGGAAGTCCCTGGCACCAGAGAAGCAGATCCTGACGGCCTACGAAGAAGGACACAAAGAGCCACGAGCAGAGTGAAGAGATCCTCACTTGGCCCCAGCTCAGCTGACCTGTCTGCCGTTCTGCGTCTACTCTGACCTGCAGCTGTTGAGCCTCCGAAACCTTGGGAGTACTGCCTGTCTTCAATAAAGACCAAGAACTCCTGTGAACAGCATACCTGTTCAAAAGAAACTCAAAAGAAGAAACTCTGAGGCCTCCGAAACCGCCAAAACCGACACCTGAAGTAGCCACTGCACCCGTTGTTTCCAGCCCAAGTTGAAGTGGGCCAACGTTGCAAACATGGTTCCCCAGCTCTCCAGAGCCTTAAACCAGCGTTGTTTCAATTCTTGTGGACTCCCCGACGTTGTCGGCAGCCTCTGCACATCGGCCCATCATGACTGCCCAGGTAAGAAAAACCAGATGCCTAAAGAAACCTCTGCACCTGTTGCCCCTGAGCCTTGGAGAAGAGGAGAAAGGGTGTCCTGCCATACCCGAGCATCGGGAGGCCGAAGCCCCTCTGTTGGTTCTGCCCAAGTGGCCTACTAGCCAGAGCCTCCAGCTTCTTTACACAGTGACGGATCTCCATTGAAATACATTGCCCTCCCGATGCTGTTTTGCACTTGGCCAACCTTGTGCCACTGGTGGTGTTCTGTTGATGCTGCCTTGGACCTTACCCACAACTCACCTTAACTCCTGGAGATTGGTCTTCCTTCCATAGGATAACATTGCAGAACTCAGGAATTGCAATGTGCCCACTTTTCAAAGTGAAAAGAATTTATATACAAAAACGTACTTGCCTGAACAATTTTTCTCTTATGCATAAACATATATAAAGATACTTGCTGTTTTTATAAATTAGTGTGGATCTCCTGCTTGAGTCGTGTTGTCATTTATTAATCATTGTGAGTCTTTTGCAAATGTCTTGCACTCCTCTGTGTTAAGCCTCAGGCTGTTCTACCACACTACCCTCCAAAAGAGCACTTTGGGATTGCATAGCAAGCCCAGAAAGGGAGCCCCTGCACTTGTCACATGGTATATCAGATTATTGCTATATCACACAAAAAGCCTGCTTCCTACACATGTTTTTTTCATCTTTCTCTCCCCTTTTTCCCTCCCTTGCTCTGGGTCAAAGTCTGTTGATGAAGAATAAGTGCCTGTCCCCAAAAAAAGAGGGCCGGTGGGCCCCATCTGCAATCACCGACTCAAATTAAGTGCTGCCACGTCCCAGTCAGAACCACTTGTACATTAGGTCTATCAGTCCACCCACTTGGATATAATTCCATGGTTTGGAGGAAGCAGAGGGTCTGGAAAGCAATTTTGTTTTCTTGAAGTTGCTTTGTATCTAGATGCACTGTAGTTATCACATAAATAACTTGATCTTACTTTATTTTTAGTACACTTTTTATACATTTCTGATAATGCACAGCAAATTGTATCGACTGGTGGCATTGTCAATATTTCTTCAGCTAAGAAGGAGCCTGCCATCCTTACTAAGTTGAGGATTAACTGCACAATCGGTTATGCACCCAAAGTTCCCTTGTAACTGACTGTAATCTGTATCTGTGACACGGGTAGAGAAGGTAGTCCCAAAGCATACAATGTTTGTGGTAGGTCTGAGCTCTGCCTCACTTACAGTGCTAGAATTGAGAGAGTTACAGGAGGTTGGTCTTTGGAGGACAACGATGTCAGACAGGCTGGATTTTTTGTTAAATAAAAGCCGGGACCAGAGCTATTGACTGCCCCATGCAGCTAATGTAGGATTTTTACTTTTATCCATTTCTTCACTGGCAGCAGTGTAAATACCTCTGAAGTGTGAGCTAGTGACTAGTAAAATGTCTTTTTTGATGTACCAAACCTATTTTGTGATTTGGTAGCCGATTACAGAATCGCAAAACAGGTTAGTGAATGTGTTTTCAGAAGGGGCGTGTTAAGGGCGTCCTTTCCTAATAGTGACTCGCAGTGATATGTATGAATGTTTTGCACCCGAAATGCAGTCGCAAAAAAGTCGCATTTTACCTCCTACTTAAAGTAGGTAGTAACCCATTTGCAAATGGGAAGAGGTCCCCTGGGGACCCCAGCCCCTTTGTGAATGCATACGAAAACTTTTTTACGAGCAGGCAGTGGTCCCAGGGAAATGAAACTGAAACGTTCATTGTTCTTTTTTAAACTCATCCCATTTTCCTTTAAGGAAAATGGCCTGCATAAAAAAAACAGCTGTTGCTTTATTTAAAACCAATCACCAACATGGTGATCTTCTGTCCCCAGCAGGCCACCATTGCTGTGTTTTTAGTGATTCCCAATGGGTCACAAATTGGAACTTACCTTATGAATATTAATGGGGTAGGTCATTTGCAAACCCATTAGGAATCGCTAAATGTGTCAAAGACTCATTAGTACATAAGTATTTGCAAACATTTGCTATTAGGAAATTGCAAATGCAAAATGAAATCTATGTGCATGTGGCCCTATGTGCTTTAACATCAAAATCATCATATCAGAAAGATCGTGAACTGTTTTCGTAATGCAAACCAATTTGGTGAAAGGTTTTCTCATTGCCTTCAAATTAAAACAGTTTTCACTCTGAATGAAATTGAATTTATTATTAGGTTCTTAATCTTATCTGTTTGAGTCGTAGGTGTATATTCTACAACCCTTATAGATCACACATTCACTTAGCATGTCTCAGCACTAGGACGTTAGAGGCTGATATAACTACAGCAGGTAGTCAGGAGGTGCTGGTGAAAGGCAGGTTTTGAGATTCTTGAGACGTAACTTCCTCTGTTCAGAAGAGCACTCCAAAGAGTTGAAGCCAAAACTAAAAAGAAGCTGCCACCAAACTAGCCTGAAGTGAGAAGTGTTCAGCATAAGAATGTGCCACGAGGTGCCAGAAAGCTAGCTGCCTATGTTGCAGATTAATTACCACTGTCTGCCACCCCCAAGATTGGCCGTAATCCTGCCCCTTGGTGTGCCCAACAAAACATCCACATTGGATAATGTAATTGCGGTGACTGGCTGGTTCTGCAACTTTACCCCTTGTTTGGAAGTGCTGGTGAAGCCCCTGAGGCTTCTCAAACCTTCCTCTAGCTACCTGACTTGCAAACACCAGGTAGTGACACAAGCCGTTTGCGATCTGTGGCTGCGTTACGTGCCTGAGCTACCATATCAGTCAGGCTTAGCAGGTGGGAGTGGCTCTCTCCACTTGTCAAGAGTTGTTGATATTCTTTGGTGGGCGTCTTCTCTTTGCTGGACTTAAAACCTGCTAAAGTGGAGGTGGACCACCACCTTGTGCTTCGCTGGCATGGTCCTTTGGGTGACCATTGACTGTTGCAGGATGGAGATTTGCTCTATGAAGTCTTTTACTGCCTCGGTGCTGATGTCAGCCCACTGTGCGCCATCTTGTTTCCATAGAGGTCTGTAGTTGCAGACCCCGCTGCTTCCGACTGGGAATCCCTCGTGTGCTCGATGGTGGAGCTCGTGGGGCAGTCCAGTAGTGAGTGTGGGTGCTGGATGTTGTCCCCTGAGACGCATGCAGTGGGGACTGTTAGGCTGCTATGCCTTCCCATCCGTCCTATTTCCACTGGGCTGGTATTGGGCTTTAAGACTGTGCTGCGACCTGTCTGGTAAAACTGGGAGAAATGCCCCCTTTTATCATGAGTCTGTTGTGCCAGGCGTAACCCCTCTGGGAAGATGCTCTGCTTTAGAGGGAGCCAGTGAGGAAGCAACCTTCTGTGGAGACAATCATATCTCCTGAGCCTACATTTCAACTGGACTGCCATGATCTGGAGAAATAGAAATTTGGCAATTACGGCCCCTTGAAGTCCTAGATAGAAGCTATAATGGTTGTTTAACAGGAAAAGGGCATGTAAGCCAGCGAGATGAAAGAAATAACTTTTTTCATTAACTTTTAGAACCAGTTGACCGCACCCTCTGTAGTAACTGGATGGACAGGGAGAGCTTCTGCTGAAAGAGGACAGCCCAGTTTTTATTCACTGTCATGGTTGGGCATCTGGCCTAACTGCAAAGACCATGAATCCGGTAGTTCCTATGGGATGTTTTTCTCATGAAATTTGTTCCTCACATCCTAGAAAATGTCACTTTATTTTGGTGGCTCCACCCCATAATCCAGATATAATGGGGTTGTGGATCCATTGTGATTTAGCTCCCCTTGAGTAGTCTCACGTTGTCTCTGTATCTCAGTTTTCAAATCAAGATGATACGGGGAAGAAAGCAAAGGAGGTGATCCAGCATTGGTGTTCTTTGTCACCTCCAGAAATGCCTCCATTTGATATATTTCTGTTCCTTCAGGAAGGCCAAACAAGTTTACATTATTTCTTCTCGCTCTATTTTCCAAATCTGCTAACTTGGATTCTTAGTTCTTTATCTTAGTGCTCATCTCCACCTGGGTGGACACCTGCTCTGCTCTCCTTTCTTCAGCGCCGTACACTTTTTCTCCACCTCTGTCAAATGATTTCAGCATCTTCAAATCTTTTCACAATAATCTTGCTGACACTGCCAGTCTTGTCTTACAGTTTCAGCTTCTCCAAGTGGTGCCACAGTACAGTTGTGCTGCAATGTTTGTCCTTGTTCAGCTCCAATATTAGTTGCTTGATTGACAAACGAGAGGGTGTTCCTGAACTAGAGGTGTAATAGGCTTCTTTATATTCCTCACCTGCCATTGTGGCTGACCTCTGTTTCTGGTTGTTAAGTGTAGCATTTGGCTGTATCAGGCATCGGCACCACTAATCATGTACTTGCCTCCCTGTAGAACGTAAGTGATTGATGCACCTCCATCATGTCCACTGGTGTTGTGTTGCAGTAGATCTCAGTCCACTTTTGCCCAGAAGGTGCTACCCCGAAAGCCTCGGTCTCCAGACTGCTATGCTTCTGCAGCACTCCTCTTCAGCAGGCACACGCTACCATGCATCAGACAGCAGCCATCTACCTTGGAGTGTAAAGGACATCGTGATCATCAATATTTATATGTGTCTCCATGATGACGTGCTCTTTATTCTTTCCACCATGTTGCTGCTGTCCTCCTGCTCACTCATTGCCTTCTTGGTGCCATGGCATGGAGTGCCTAGTAGGCCAAATCAAAGGTAGCACACTTGATTTTTGTGCCTTCACTTAAATCTGTGTTGAAGCATCTACACTCCCTTCAGTCTCAGCAATATTGTCCATGAGTTCCGGCGGAGATTCCTTGGTGCTTCAGAAGCTTCTCCCACCGCGAGAGGGGCCGTTTAATCAGTCTCTGGTGCCAGTCTGCCCTGCTGCCCAAATGATGCTCAATGAGGAGGAGTTCCATGTGGCTCCCAGGTTATCACCCTTCATGGTCATTCACGTGGAATTAGTGCCCTCTAGGCCGGCAAAGCCATCTAGATCACATTACTCACAGCCCTGCACTTCTCTTCCTTAGAGATGCACTCCAGTGCCCCAGGATAATTTGCTGCACTCCCAGTTCTTTTGTGAGTGTTTTGGGGGGCTGCTTGAGCAACTGGGGGCACACCCTTAGTAACCTAATTGCACTTTCCTAGGAGAAAGGGAGAGCTTACAGGAATCCGTCCATTCTGGCAGAAATCACAGGGCAGAAGGTTGAATGTTAGATGCAGAAAGTAGTGCTCTTAACAATTAGTAGTCCCCTCTCTGACGGGATGAGATTTAAAACATTCACTTTCATGCACTGGTCCAGCGCCGCTAGGCAGGGGTCCGAGGTAGACCCCGAAGAAGGAGTGGCCATAGATCTCCATTCCAGAATGATCTGTATAGTTAACAAATGCAAGCTCAGATAAATTGATCAAAAAGTACAAAGGATGCAAATCTTATTTGTTGAGGACTTGTGTTCTAGAAATAAATTACCTTACTGAGCCAAGGCCATACACGTCTGTACTTGCATCCTAAAGTAGAGTATGGCTTTTTCACGGTTGGTGGTATCCGCAGTTGGTGAGAGGTTGAATGTGATACACAGACTAGCATGACGAGTTGTATGAGAAGGCAGAAGCTGGCCTGAGCATTCACCTGGTTTGAATCCTACCTGAGAAATTAAGAAAGAAGCTGTTTTTCAGATGGAACTAAAATGGAACGAGCACTCTAGCGAAAGTTGAGGACGGATCCGCTTTTTCATGGAGCAATGTTTTCCTGTTGCTACCAGTCCAAGGTGAACTTCTTTAGGTCAGCCCTGTTGGAGCTAAACCTTGTTCTAACGAGCACGACTGATGAGGTAAAAGATAAGGAAGGCTATTGGTTTTTTTTGGTGGCCTGGTGGATTCCATCAATCTAATAAACCCACACACTCTGCATTAGGAGGAATTGTCTCAATTTAGCCAATAAGTGACATATGGTTAGGGTGACCAGACGTCCCGGTTTCCCCCGGACCGACCCGGTTTTCGGAGCAGTGTCCTGGTGTCCCGACACTTTGCCCCAAATTGAAGAAATGTCCCGGTTTTTGTGCAGTGTCAGGGTTAAACAGAGAAATGTCCCGGTTTTAAATAGTGTCTCGCACTCACCGAGACACTATTTAAAAACCGGGACATTTCTCTGCTTACTTCGCACAGGTGCTAAGACGGGTCTCTATTGGGCTCTCCATTTTTGCCCTCAGGATGAAAAATAATCTTACAGCTGCAGCAATACCATCCTTCACTGCCTTCAAAGAGACCCCTTATAGTTATTTCACAGTTTCAGCATTCCAGAACTGAAGCATTTTCAATGTTATGTACAACGAAGCCAAAGTTGTTGCTTATTTATCTTATGCAGCTAACAACTGACAAAGCTAATAGTCCTGGCTTGTTGTATGTGTAATGTTACATGTTGTATTATTTATCTGAATACAATGACAGAAGCAGCAAATTTTTAGAGTGGGACACTATGGTAAGCATTATGTGTTTTAAGTCACGCCCTTAATTACATCGACCACGCCTCTTTGAGACACCCCACAGTTTTTTTATCCAACTCAAAGCCTGGGTACTTCTATCATGTCACCTGGTCTTTATAGAGCGCTGTATGGGTCTTCAGCGAGCTGCCTTCTATGGGAGGGCACAGGGTGCATGAGTATCTGAAGGGGAGTGTGGGGGTAAGCGTTGGGTGTCCTGCGCGAGTGGTGATGTGGTCAAGTTACTGCAGCCTCCAAGCCTGGACTACTACATCTGAAGGTCCTGTGAGACGTTGAAGCGGTGAGACGTCTGTGGGTGCAGTTTTCTCATGGGACATGGGTGGGTGAGAAATACAGGGTCAGAGGAGAGCTCTGCTTACTGTGACCTACACCACGTCTGTGCTGTAGTACTCTTCTCTGCACTATTCAGACCACCTACCTGGGAGGAAGCTGGGCGTTGGACGGTTCTACCATACAACAAGAAATGCTGGCTTGTAATTGGACAGTAATTGCCCCCTGAAGAAAGGCACTCCCCAAAATGCACTTGGGGAAAATGTTTTTGAGCACTATGATGTCATGGGTTTTATCACGGCAAAGAATAGATGCATAGACAGTGCCTAGAGGTGTTTTTAAAGCTGCTCAACAGGAGACACATGTACTACAGCAGCGTGCACAGAGCAGACATCACCAGTGACATACTGCATTTATTTTAGAGTTAGCCTTGTCCCTGAGAAATGACACAGTCCCTGTACCCCCTCCCTCATCGCAGAGGAACAGACAGGCCTATAGTCACAGCCCATCCCACACCTCAGAGGCATACACAGGGCTTCTCTCCCAGCCCTCTCCTCATCTCAGAGGCACAGACAGGCCTTCTCTCATCCCCCCTCATCTCAGAAACACAGACAGGCCAACCTCCTTAGCCCTTCCCACATTAGAATGCCTTTTGTCTCTCTTTCTCTTCCTTCTTTCCCTTCTCCTTCTCAACTTCTGGCAATAGGCAAACTTTTTTGCTATTTTGGAGGCCGTTCTTGGCATTATTAAAGCAAAAACGCAGCATCCTATAATGCGCATGCTGTTTGCTTAAAAATCTGATTTGTCTGTAATTCTTCATCTGTGGAGGTGGAGGTGGCTGTCATTGGGGGCCTTTTTCTATGTCTATTGCAGCTGTTACATAGTCCTACTTTTATGTTGACGGTTACTGCAAACTGTAGTCATACTTCTATGTCTATGAACTGTCCCGGTTTTTTGTTTTGAGAATCTGGTCATCCTACATATGGTAGCAAGATGGTCTCAGAAAGGATCAGTCTGCAGTGCACATAGAATCAGAGAACCTAATGCCTCCATGGCTTAGGTGTAACGCGTCCTAATGTCTGCATCCAGTTCATCCCGAAGCTTATAATATTGCTGCAGGTTGGATGTCTTGTATTAAAGCATTGGATATTGAAAATCTTCAATAATGGAGTCAAGCTATTTCTGCAAATTCAGAAGCTTCTTGAGCTAAGTAGTGCAATATCCTTCCTAAGCTAGCATAAACGTAGTGTAGTACCACTGGAGATGTTTAAGTAACAGTCGCACATCTATCCTAAGTAGCTCATACACTGTTTACATGCCTGTGACGCTCCTTCAACTAAAAAAAAAACAAGAGAAGAAACAGTAACCGGCTTACCATCTCACTGTTTTAGAGAGGAGTATAGCATTGAAAAACACAGGTAAATTTTTTTCAAACAGGCAACTCCAAGATAGCCAAAGCGGACGGTAAATAGGAGAGCTTAATTATTGCTTGGGATTTCAGCAGTATTTTAGGGGTTCGTGTCTGGTGAGGATTATTAATGGAATTGAAAGTAATATTTAGAAGGAGAAGAGAATGGATGTGGTGTCAGGTGAGGCTAAAGGAGATTTCACAGATATCATTCATTCTGACACAAAAAATTCAAGATTACAACCCTTGTTTGAATGCAGCCGATGATCATGTTTGTCATAGGGTGGTAGTGGGGGCATGGAGTCTAGATGCTGAAATCCCCTAGTTTGATCAGATTAGGAAATGGTGCTGAATGTTTAGCCACTGCATTGGTAAAGTAAAGCTATGGATTTAGGCAGTCAATAGTTCAGTAGAACATTGCAACCAACCTCCCAGCAAGAACATCAGAAAAAACGTTCGCTAAAATCCAGGACCTGGTTACTTTAGTGACAACTAGCCAGTCTTAGAATACTAAGCAACAAAACAAGGATAGATTTCAGCCGCACGCTAGTCTGTAGTTTAGCAATAAAGTTCGTTTAAAAGCAGCAGTAAAAAGGTCTAGAAACTGTATTGATGTAAACAAGTTTTAGCTGTACCGCCGATGGTAGAGAGCGAGAAAAGACTTCAGATTGTAACTAATGGGAAGACTGATTTAAATATAGTAAGATGCATATTGAACAAGCGGTGTGGTTTTTAGCCATCTCATTTCTACATTCTTGCCACTGTTGGTGACAGTTTCTCAGCTGTCCTCCTCTTATGGGCTCTTGGGCCATTAAGTTATGAGCATGTTTAGCCTCAGAGATGGGATCTGGAAAGGAGGACGACTTCACTATCCCTTTTTGAGATGTCTCCAAGGCAGATTTACAGCCCTAGTCGCTCTCTTTAATACAGGCAGGTTCTGGCTAGAGTAATCACCAGTTTTTCAGATTAATTGACGTATTGCACCCATCACTTTTCTACCATCTAAATGAGTTCCTCTGTTTTGCGTGGGTTCAGCCAGATGTAAATCCCAAGCTTGTCGAGCTGTAGGGACGCAAGCTGTGCCTGATTCCTTACATTTGTTTCCTGTGGGATGGGCTCAGTTATGATGTGTAATGGCATACATAAGTTAAAAGCTATAAACAAGATGGTTTACATGTTCAATATTCTAGGGTTCAGCCTATCTCCTCCCCCCAGTGTCCCTAGACGTGGAGGCGGAGTTAATATTATTTAGTCATAATACTAGAGATTAAAACCTTATGCCCGTAGGAGATACTTAAGACATTTACCTTGAAATAGGCAGACCTCCTTTGCCCTTCTTTCTCAGAAAGAGAATGATGTCCATCTGGTCCTAACCTAGTTCTGTCCAAAGCATTTCTAGATCAGTCATCTGTCCTTCCTAAAGCATTTGGTCCACTCTTGTAAGCCAGCATCCATCCAATCCTAGAGCCTGCCCTATAAAATGGAAGCAGGATTACCATAATGATCTTATTAAGGAGGCCCAAGTGGTTTCTTTTACAATATTTGATTTAGCCACAAAACAAAGGACCTCCAGAGTGGTGAGGTTTCTCACCCTGCTTGATATTTTGTTTTTCTTAGGAGCCCACATTAGATCTTTCACTTGATATTAAGAGGCTGCAGACTCCTCAAGTAATGTCCACTTCCTACCGTTATTGACTCGAAGGTTTCCTCCAAAACTCTTACGTTGGGCTGCCCTATAGAAGTTCACCGGACCTGGGAAGCAACCCTGTCTATTGGGAAAGGCTCAGTGTCCTATGGGACAAGCTGCCTCTCTTCTTCATTAGTCAAATTTCATGATTCTTTTTTTTCCATCTTTATCATTTTCCAAATAAAGTACAATCCATTCTAATTAGCACCATTTACAGTGTGAGCCTAAAACAAGCATTTACGTGTGGTGAAGAGATAGCACACATTCCTATAGGGTCGCAGACATGTATCCATGGGAGGTTTTATTATTAGGACTACAACTGTAATCATCACTTATAAGCCACGTTGTTATATCAGGTACTTAACATCATCCATGCATAACTTTATCGTTCAGACAATCAATTAAAGAGCATAAAACTTCTGGCCTTAGTAGTTACATGACTATACCACCGCAGCAAAGGGGATACACTAACCCCCTCACCCAGCACCTGGTCTCCCCATCACACACCTGCTCTGCTGTTTGTTGAACATTCTCATCGTTCTCCGTTTCTGCCCTGCTGTGCAAGTATGCCTTAAATGGCTCCCATATGTCACGCGGTCTGCTATGGATTGGCATCAAAGCGTTGAATGTGTCCGCATTGGTATTACAATAGATCATATTGACATGCCATTCCTGGATTTTCGGCCATGGGGCCTCTCATCCAGCACATCGCGACCCTTCTTTTTGCCAATACGAGGCCCATTGCCACCAATCGTCTATGTTTTTAGGTATATCGCAGTCAAAGCCCAGTAAGGCTAGCGTTTGTGAGCCTGAGAATGTCTGCCCCACCATTTCTTGGAGCTCATTCGCCGCATATCACGAGAATTCATGGATGTCAGGACAGGACCAAGCTAGATGGCCAAATCCAGCACCCCTAGTGCCGCATCTTATGCATTTGTCATCGCTGCACAAGCCATACTTAAATAAGCGTGCTGGGGTATAGTATACTCTGTTAAGGTTTTTAAAGTGCACCAAGCGATGTCTACCATTTTACAATATATGCTTTGTGATTAAGCAGCAATATGCCCACTTGTTGTCCATTATTATTACGCCCAAATCCTCCTGAGATTCCTGCTGCATCTTTTTGTTTGGTGGAGTACTCCTATGTCGCATAAGTTTGTATAGTGTTGAAATCCTGTGGCTGGGGGAGGCTGTCTGGAGTAAATATGTCGGAGGGGTTTTTTCAGGTGGTTCTGCTCTATCTGCTTCCAGCAGTGCGTGCAGCGACTGATATGCCCTGTGGCAGTTACGTCTAGTGACCAGTGTTGTCTCAGCGAGTTTTGGATCACTTCCCAAGCAGTAAGAGTCCCACCTGTGAAAAAGTCTCTCGTTGTGTATTTTCAACCTGTGCAATGTCTGTGTTATTGCCTTATCTGCACTCAATGGGAACCATGCGCACCACTCTATTTGCAGCTCAGTGAATATAGTAGTGGGATCAATGTTGCTTCTGCTGTTTTTTTAAATAGGTAACGCATAGCGCCTATAGGGGCAGTTGTATGAAATTTATGTCGAGCTGTGCTTAACAGGTAGCGTGCTTATCAGGTAGCGTGGGAGCGTCAGAGGGTCAGCAGCTTCCCTTTCCAGGTACAAATGTGGAAGGTCCTGTGATCCATGAATCCAATTGTGTGCATGTATGGCTTTCACTGCTCTGTAGTATATTTCAAAGTTTGGTGCATCCAGCCCGCCCATCATATAGGGGAGGGTTAGTGTGGACCATCCTACATGTGGTTGCTTCCCAGCCCAGGCCAAGCGAGTCAAGACGGTGCGCAAAGTGCGAAACATTGTTTTTGATAATAAAATTGGAATATTGGCGAACAGGATAAGGAATCTGGGGAGGACAATCATTTTCATAAGAGCTACAGGGCCTAACAATGAGAGGGGCAGCCGTATCCATTTCTCTATTGCTTCTGTTAAATGTTGTACTGCTCTACCATAGTTTTCGCGTATTACCACCTCGGGGTCAGTGTGAATCTGAATTCCAGGGTATTGCACTGGCTCGCTGGTCCACACTAGAGGGAACTCTGTTTATATGGGCGTGGTGGATGCTGTTAGCGGAATATCAGTGATTTTCCCCAATTTACTCTCAATCCTCAGTGGCCACCAAACCTCCCGCAGTACCGGAGCTAGATTCTGTTCAGGGTTCCGCACATACAGTAATGTATCATCCGCATATGCTGAAATTATTAATTTATAGTTTGGGAATATTATTCCCTGGTGTGCGTGGTATTTGCGTAAAGCGCAGGTTAGAGGTTCCGCGACCAGTGCATACAGCAGCGGGGAGAGTGGGCATTCCTTGCCGCGTACCTCGTGTAATTCATGTAGGAGCAGATATCTTCCTGTTTGTATACTCGCGCCGTGAGATTCGAATACAAAACTTGTATTTGCTGTATAAAAATGTTGCACGCCCACCCGTCACAGCACCGCTGCATGAAAGGCCATTCTACTGAATCAAACGCCTTTTCGGCGTCTAAAAACACTTCTGCGGCCTGGACTTCAGGGTCTATTTGTGCAATAGTGCCAAAGTCAGTGATCTCCCGGGAACAAATCCAGATTGTTCTGGCCCTATGATGCTAGGGAGTAGGGGTGCGAGTCTGTTCGCTAGAATCTTGGCAGACAGTTTCATGTCCGTATTCAACAATGATAATGGTCTGTAAGAGGAGCATTGCTCCGAGGGCTTCCATGGTTTTAGTACTGCTATTAGCATCACTTCTTGCATAGTTACGGGTCGAGTGCCCTCTCGGGCCATTTCTTTAAAGAGACTCACCATTTGGAGAACAAGCTTATCCTGGTATGCCTTATAAAAATCCACATTGAGGCCATCCATTCCAGGCGCCTTCTCACTGGGCATTTCTTTGAGTGCGGCTATTATTTATGTTGGGCGAAGTGGGGCCATCAGCTTTTCCACTATCAGCATTCGTAATCCACTTCATAGTTATGTGGGATAAATAGCCAGTGGTAGCTTTGTCTGTTTGAGTAGGGCGCAATGGGTATAGCTCGGTGTAGTATGCGCAGAACCTTTCTACAACCTGCTCTGCATATGAATTCTCCTGCATCTCCATGACCAAATCATTCTCTGCTCTATTTGGTCGGGTCAGGGCTGCTAGTGTCGCACTTGGTCTCTCTCTTTATATTCTTCCAGTGTAGTTTTAATCTGCGTGAGGAGCCCCGGGATGGGCCTTGCTATTGATGCCTGCTGCAGCACTTTCAGTTCCCCTTCCAGTTTCTGTAGCCGATCTCGGATAGATCGCAATCCCCCTGCATGTTTTGAGATTGTGATACGATGAATGTACACTTTTGAAGGACTCCCTAAGCGCAGCCATTTTAGAGACACTGCCCATGTTAGTGCCCAAATATATTTATCAATAGTCTGCGCGAGGTCGTTGAGGACCACTGCATCTAGAAGTGAGTATTGCGGAAAGCGCCATGTGAATGTTTTAGGTTGCATATCTTCAACCTTCAGAGTGAGTTGCACTGGAAAATGGTTGCAGTAAGTTCTGGGCAAATGTTTGCAGCGGTCCATGCATGGCAAGAAGCAGCGGGATATCAGCCATTAGTCTATACGTGTATGAATATCATATACGGATGAAGAGTGCGTGTACTCCCTGCCCTGTGGGTTACAATGTCACCAGGCGTCTGCCATCCCTCTGATTTCGGCAATTGCAGAGATAGCACAGGCGGATCGCACCGGCTTCCACACTGGGCCTCGAGATCTATCCATTTCAGGGGGCAGGACACAATTGAAGTCACCTTCCCATATACGTGGTCTGTGGTTGGACTTTATTATTTTATTATGTAGTTTATGGTTGAACTGCGGGTTTTCATAGTTAGGGCCATAGATGCCTATCAGTAGCATCTCAAAGTGACCCTGCCTGCAGTGAGCAATCGCATATCTACCTTCCTTATCAAGGTGCACTTCTGTGAGTTTAATGCCCGAGCCTCTAGCCCACACCATGGCCCCGCGCGCATGTGATGTAAACCCAGCAGCGACAGTCTCCCTTCACTCTGCGCTGAGACAATGAGCTAGCTCGGGGGGCTAGATGCGTCTCTTGCAGTATGGCCACGTCTATATTATGTATTTGTAGATATAGTACCACCTTATGTATTTTACAGTTATCGTTTAATCCCCTTTGGTTCCAAGTAAGGAATCTCAGCGTAGCCCCATGTGTAGGTATAGAATTAGCAATTCTGGGTATACCTCCCATTTCATAAATCTGCCAGTCAAAGCACACACCCCGCCAACCACATTGGAAGTACCAACAATTGTGGTGCAACAGTATAGAAAAACAATACAATCCCTCCTCCACCCACGCCGGGTCTCTAAGAAGAAGAAGACTAGCTCGCGTATTCTCACCCACATTAACTCCCTTAAAATGCTAAAGACGAAACAAAGAAGAAGAAAAAAGAGAGAAAACTCCAAATAAATTACCCAAACAACCATTGTGCATAGCACATGAGGGCAGAGAGTGCAGTGCTATCACTACTTGGACGATCTGTATATCTGTGCCGTCACAGTGTTACCTTATCGCTGCTGTAACAAATCCTGCATGTTGTATAAGAGCTAACTTAAATGACCAGGTGCCTACAACCAAAGTTCTCTGTTAGCAGTCCACCTTGTTTAAAGTCGGTTGTACTCGTTATAATTCTTAATACAGCATTCCAGTAAGCTAGATAGGTGCACCAAGTTGGCTCCTTTCAGCATTGACGTCTATCTGCTATTATTGGTGCTTGGTGCCTCAACGTCCCATTGAATAATCCTAATCGCCATTGTTGTCAAGTTGCCCACAGCCGCCAACAGAGTTCTGTTCCATTGGCAAGTTTATAAGTGGATGTCGTGATCACGATGTTCCGTCGTGCAGTCGGCATTCGTTTTTCTTTGCTGTTTCCAGCTTCTTGAGTGCCTGTTAGAGACTCTTATGGTCAGCGAAGATTTTGGATTGCCTTCCACCAGCACCCGCATCAGCACTGGGTGGAGCATGGCATATTCCAGATTAAGCTCGTGGAGTTTGTTTTGATGGAGCAAGTTGCCGTCGTGCCTCTTGAACTTGTGGGGTGAAGTCCGGATATAAGGAGAGGTCAGAGCCCTCAGATCGAAGCGCCTTAAGTTTCCTGGCGCAGCGTCTCTGTCCCAGTAATTAAGCAGCCAGGGCTATAATGGGCACGGAGCTACAGACCGCTGGGCACGCTCAACTATGAGAAGGTGTCACGGCCTAGTAGTGTAATCAGTAAATTCTCAACGAAGGTTTCCATGTTTCCAACAGGCGTTGACTCCACCAGGCACACTATGTGCAGATTGTTCCTTCGTCAGCGCGCCTCCAAATCTTCCATCTTGTTTTGCAATGAGGTTATTTGTTTTTCCGTTTTCTTGTGAACCTCCAGTGTTTGGTTTTGTGAATCTTCTGCCTCCAAGACGCACCTTTCGACTATGTCTAGCTTGTCAATTCTTTCTGACATACAGTCCATACGATAAGAGAGAGAGTCGATCTTACCGTCTATATTGGACAGGCTTTGTTGCATGGTAACCAGCATTTGTTTTATGTCGTCTCTGAACTCCACCCCTGTTGCACCATCCTCCTGCTCTTGTGTAGGTGTACTTTCATCGCGAGTTCTCGCGGACTTGCGTTGATCAAAATTTAGCTTGGGTTAATTCCTGTCCAGTTTCCCCATCTTGTCTTGCTTGTGTGCATGGTGGCAGTTTCCACAGCACCAACTATGGCATTCAGTTAGACCACCGTGTCGAGGCCGTAATTTTACCCAGCACAGACCCCATCCTCCATGTCCACTCAAGTCTATGCTGCAGTTGTATTTCCACGTGCTGTTTACAACGCGTATTATGTTTCTGGGTGTCCACAGAGGCCGCCGCCCACCGCTTGGGTGTTTGCTGCAAGCTATGCCACACAAGGGCTCCAAGAGTAAGGCCACAACCACCAGGCTCGCGCTGCAGGCGCCCCACACTCTCTCCAGCTTCACCTGTATTTTGCTTGTCAAGGGGCAGCCGCATCACGGGTCACAGTTCATCCAGGGCTGGATTTGTGTAGCTAGTGCTGATACTCTGCACACCTGTCCTCCCTCTAGGACAAGCGGTGCTCCTTCAGCACCCTCTCATCCACAGTGCCCGCACTCCACTGCAAGCACGCACCCGCCAGCTCCGCAGGCAAGCACGTCAGAGCCCTGTGCGACCTCCAGCGTCCCCGCAGCAGTCCGCTTTCTGCAGCCACGCAAGGTAAATGCTGCGCGTCGCTTTCACTTTCGCGGTCGCAGGGCCGCACTTGTCTTTCAGGTTCGTTCTTTCTTTTGTTTTCAAAAACGTAGTCAGGCTCTGGTATCACTGGCAGCTTCCACCAAAGCAGTTTTACTTTGCTCTGTGCTTCCGTGGCCCTCGCGCCGCTAATTGAAAGAGCTTGCTCAGAGCCTTGGGGCCTTTGTAGCCCTCTGCTATTTGCTGTGCCTTACTCCGGGGCACCTCATTTTCTGTCGCTAATTAATCAATGATGGAGGTGCTCCCCAGAGCCTCGCCGTCTCATTAGTGGTCTGCGCGTGGTTTTGGCAGAGTTCGGTATTTCACCCTACACGCGCTTTAAGCCGTCCCACCTCTCCTCTGTTTGGATCGAGGGGGACACATGGATGCCGTCGCGGGGGGCTATCGACCCAACGCCTCCTTACCGCGATGTTCCTGAAAGTGCCGCAGGCCACGATCTGCACCGGCCTTTATTGTCAGTGACACAGGGAGTTCAGCCTTCCGAAACTCCAGCAAGACACAGAATCCAGGCAGGTCTCCAGCAAGGCACAACATCCAGACAGGCCTCCAGCAAGGTACAGATTCCAGACAGGCCTCAAACAAGGCACAGCATCCAGGCAGGTATAAAGCAAGGCACAGCATCCAGGCAGGTATCAAGCAAGGCACAGCATCCAGACAGGCCTCCAGCAAGGCCCAGCATCCAGGCAGATCTCCAGCAAGGCACAGCATCCAGACAGGATCTCCAGCAAGGCACAGCACCCAGGCAGATCTCCAGCAAGGCACAGCACCCAGGCAGATCTCCAGCAAGGCACAGCACCCAGGCAGATCTCCAGCAAGGCACAGCATCCAGGCAGGTCTTCAGCAGGAGTCAGCATCCAGGCAGGTCTCCAGCAAAGCACAGCATCCAGGTAGCTCTTGAACAAGGCACAGCATCTAGACAGGACTCCAGCAAGGCACAGCATCCAGGAAGGCCTCGAACAAGGCACAGCATCTAGGCAGGTCTGCAGCAAGGCACAGCATCCAGGCAGGCCTCGAACAAGGCACAGCATCCAGGCAGGTCTGCAGCAAGGCACAGCATTCAGGCAGGTCTGAAGCAAGGCACAGCATCCAGGCAGGCCTCGAACAAGGCACAGCATCCAGGCAGGTTTTCAGCAAGGCACAGCATCCAAGCAGGTCTGCAGCAAGGCACAGCATCCAGGCAGGCCTCGAACAAGGCTCAGCATCCAGCCACGTCTGCAGCAAGCCACAGCATACAGGCAGGTCTCTAGCAATACACAGCATCCAGGCAGGTCTCCAGCAAGGCACAACGTCCAGGCAGGTCTCCAGCAAGGCACAACGTCCAGGCAGGTCTCCAGCAAGGCACAGCATCCAGGCAGGTCTCCAGCAAGGCACAGCGTCCAGGCAAGTCTCAAGCAAGGCACACCATCCAAGCAGGCCTCGAACAAGGCACAGCATCCAGGCAGGTCTCCTGCAAGGCACAGCATCCAGGCAGGTCTCCAGCATGGCACAACATCCAAGCAGGTCACCAGCAACAAACAGCATCTAGGCAGGTCTCCAGCAAGGCACAGCATCCAGGCAGGTCTCCAGCAAGGCACATCATCCAGGCATGCCTCGAACAAGGCACAGCATCCAGGCAGGCCTCGAACAAGGCACAGCATCCACGCAGGTCTCCAGCAAGGCACAGCATCCAGGCAGGCCTCGAACAAGGCACAGCATCCAGGCAGATCTCCAGCAAGGCACAGCATCCAGGCAGGTCTCCAGCAAGGCACAGCATCCAGGCAGGTCTCCAGCAAGGCACAGCATCCAGGCAGGCCTCGAACAAGGCACAGCATCCAGGCAGGCCTCGAACAAGGCACAGCATCCAGGCAGGCCTAGAACAAGGCACAGCATCCAGGCAGGCCTCAAACAAGGCACAGCATCCAGGCAGGTCTCGAACAAGGCACAGCATCCAGGCAGGTCTCCAGAAAGGAACGGCATCCAGGCAGGCCTCGAACAAGGCACAGCATCCAGGCAGGCCTCGAACAAGGCACAGCATTCTGGCAGTCCTCGAACAAAGCACAGCATCCAGGCAAGTCTCCAGCAAGACACAGCATCCCAGCAGGTCTCCAGCAAGACACAGCATCCCAGCAGGTCTCCAGCAAGACACAGCATCCAGGCAGATCTCCAGCAAGGCACGGCATCCTGGCAGGCCTCGAACAAGGCACGGCATCCAGGCAGGCTTCGAACAAGGCACAGCATCCAGGCAGGTCTCCAGCAAGGCACAGCATCCAGGCAGGTCTCCAGCAAGGCACAGCATCCAGGCAGGTCTCCAGCAAGGCACAGCATCCAGGCAGGTCTCCAGCAAGGCACAGCATCCAGGCAGGTCTCCAGCAAGGCACAGCATCCAGGCAGGCCTCCAGCAAGGCACAGCATCCAGGCAGGCCTCCAGCAAGGCACAGCATCCAGACAGGCCTCGAACAAGACACAGCATCCGGGCAGGTCTCCAGTAAGGAACGGCATCCAGGCAGGCCTCGAACAAGGCACAACATCCAGGCAGATCTCCAGCAAGACACAGCATCCAGACAGGCCTCCAGCAAGGCACAGCATCCAGGCAGGTCTCCAGCAAGGCACAGCATCCAGGCAGGCCTCGAACAAGGCACAGCATCCAGGCAGGCCTAGAACAAGGCACAACATCCAGGCAGGCCTCGAACAAGGCACAGCATCCAGGCAGGCCTCGAACAAGGCACAGCATCCAGGCAGGCCTCGAACAAGGCACAGCATCCAGGCAGGCCTCAAACAAGGCACAGCATCCAGGCAGGTCTCGAACAAGGCACAGCATCCAGGCAGGTCTCCAGAAAGGAACAGCATCCAGGCAGGCCTCGAACAAGGCACAGCATCCAGGCAGGCCTCGAACAAGGCACAGCATTCTGGCAGTCCTCGAACAAAGCACAGCATCCAGGCAAGTCTCCAGCAAGACACAGCATCCCAGCAGGTCTCCAGCAAGACACAGCATCCCAGCAGGTCTCCAGCAAGACACAGCATCCAGGCAGATCTCCAGCAAGGCACGGCATCCTGGCAGGCCTCGAACAAGGCACGGCATCCAGGCAGGCTTCGAACAAGGCACAGCATCCAGGCAGGTCTCCAGCAAGGCACAGCATCCAGGCAGGTCTCCAGCAAGGCACAGCATCCAGGCAGGTCTCCAGCAAGGCACAGCATCCAGGCAGGTCTCCAGCAAGGCACAGCATCCAGGCAGGTCTCCAGCAAGGCACAGCATCCAGGCAGGCCTCCAGCAAGGCACAGCATCCAGGCAGGCCTCCAGCAAGGCACAGCATCCAGACAGGCCTCGAACAAGACACAGCATCCGGGCAGGTCTCCAGTAAGGAACGGCATCCAGGCAGGCCTCGAACAAGGCACAACATCCAGGCAGATCTCCAGCAAGACACAGCATCCAGACAGGCCTCCAGCAAGGCACAGCATCCAGACAGGCCTCCAGCAAGACACAGCATCCAGGCAGGCCTCGAACAAGGCACGGCATCCAGGCAGGCCTCGAACAAGGCACAACATCCAGGCAGGTCTCCAGCAAGGCACAATAGCCTTTAACTGGGATGTTAAAGTCTCAGAATGGACATTTTATAGGAGACCCCTTGCTGTTGTTCGCACTGATGCCAGTGCGTTCCCTGGAGACCCCCCGCCCGGGCCCCCAATCACTGAAATCAGTGCAGGGCTTTGGGGGAGATGATCGCTCAGGGTGAGGCTGTGCATGGACAGATGCCCAGCCCTGGCACCGAGGGTCCCCGCGCACTCATTGACACCACTGTGACCCGAGGCACAACGGTGAGTCAGGCGCAGACTGAGCATTCCCAGGTACCTTAATGTTGGTGAGATGTCGGGAGGATGAACACCGAGACTTGCTGCCCAGGGGCCCCAGAGCAGGAGCTGTCCTGCAGGCCTCCTGGCAGTGTTTCTTGCCCCGGGCCTTGACTGAGGCCAGGGCCAGAGGCCGGTCACCTGGGCTTAGGGGGGATTGAAGCGCGCACAGCGTGGGCCAGCTGGGGCCACAGCTCCTCTCGAATCAACCAGATGGTCACTGCGTCAAGGCACCTGGCGCAGGGGCGATTGCATACTGAAGGTCAAGCGTTTGTAGACTGACAGATGGTTCAACCTTTACTCTTTACGGGGTCGATAACGAGCACCGCTGGGTTTGGCAGGAGTAGAGCCCGTCGCTTGCAGCATGGAGACCGTCGGAGTGTTCTGTGCATGCATCTATAAACACTTAGGTAGATCTGGCTGGACCAGGGGTGTAAATCAGTGCATGCCGGCTGGGACCAGGGTGGGTGCTGTTGCCCTTCACCCCACCTTTCTCAGAGCCCCTCCAGCCCCAAGCTTGGATTTAGTGGCTCTTACAGACTTAGACCCCACAGGGCCTCATAAGCTGCGCATTCCTGAGGGGCTCAGCGCCCTACTCTCCACAGAGAGAGGGAAGAGAGCAGGAGAGAAGAGAACCGAAGAGAACCGAGAAGAGAGCCGAAGAGAAAAGAACCAACCAGAGCCCGGGGAGAGACGGTGAGAGGCCGTGGGGGAAAGGGGAAGAGGAGAGAATATAGTGGTGCAAGGGGGGCAATGAGAGGAACAGGACCAGAGATGGTGAGAGACGGTGTGAGGCCTGGGGGGAGAAGGGAAGAGGAGAGAACCGAAGAGAAGAGAGCCGAAGAGAACCGGAGAGAAGAGAACCGACCAGAGCCCGGGGAGAGAGGGTGAGAGGCCTGGGGAGAGAGGGGGGGAGAGGAGAGATAGAGGGGTGGAAGGAGGTGCAACAAGAAAAACAGGACCAGAGATAGGGAGAGACGGCGAGAGGCCTGGGGAAGAGGGGAGAATAGAGGGGTGCAAGGGGGGCAATGAGAGGAACAGGACCAGAGATGGGGAGAGACGGTGTGAGGCCTGTCGGGGAGAGGGGTAGAGACCCGAAGAGAAGAGAGCCGAAGTGAACCGACCAGAGCCCGGGGAGAGACGGTGAGAGGCCTGGGGAGAGAGAGGGGAAGAGGAGAGAATAGAGGGCGCAGAGGGGTAATGTGATGAGCGGGCAGGACCAGAGATAGGGAGAGACGGTGTGAGGCCTGGAGAGAGAGGGGAAGAGGAGCGAATAGAGGGGTGGGGGTGCTAACGAGAGGAGCAGGACCAGAGAGAGACGGCGAGAGGCCTGGGGACGAGTAGAGAATGGTGGGGAATAATGTGAGGAGGAGAGCAAGACCGCAAACAGAGGGAGAGAAGGGAGGCAAACGTGAGGAATGGAGGTCGTGACCAGGGATGCAACAACAGGGAACGTCAGGGGAGAGGAGGTAAAATCTAGGGTAGAGAGGGGATTCAGGGAAGAGTAGAGGGGGCGCTGTGAGCAGGGGAGCAGGAGACAGGGAGAGAAGGGAAGAGCAGTGAGAGAGAGGGTAGAGCGAGCAGTGGAGGGAGAGAGGTTGTGATCACAGGTACATGACCAGAGAGAGTCAGAGAAGAGAAGATACTATCTGGGGGAGAGAGGGGGACAGTGAAGGAGGAAGGAGGTAAGATCTGGGGGGAGAGAGGGAGACCGTGAAGAGTGGAGGGGGAGGAGGCATGATCTGGGGGGGAGAGAGGGGGACAGTGAAGAATGGAGGGGGAGGTAAGATCTGGGGGGGGGGGAGAGGGAGACAGTGAAGAATGGAGGGGGAGGAGGCATGATCTGGGGGGAGAGAGGGGGACAGTGAAGAATGGAGGGGGAGGTAAGATCTGGGGGGAGAGAGGGAGACAGTGAAGAATGGAGGGGGAGGTAAGATCTGGGGGAGAGAGGGGCAGTGAAAAATTGAGAGGGGAGGAGGTAAGATCCGGGGGATAGAGGGGGGCAGTTAAGAATGGTGGGCGGAGGAGGTAAGACCTGGGGAGAGAGGGGGACAGTGAAGAATGGAGGGGAGGAGGTAAGATCTGGAGGGGAGAGGGGGCAG
Organism: Triturus cristatus; assembly: GCF_964204655.1. Classification (NCBI taxonomy): domain Eukaryota; kingdom Metazoa; phylum Chordata; class Amphibia; order Caudata; family Salamandridae; genus Triturus; species Triturus cristatus. Next base: position 141,649,704 of record NC_140579.1, on the reverse strand, counting down.
TTAAGAATGGAGGGGGGAGGTAAGATCTGGAGGGGAGATGGGGCAGTTAAGAATGGAGGGGGAATAAGTAAGATCTGGAGGAGAGAGGGTGCAGTTAAGAATGGAGGCGGGGTAAGATCTGGGGGAGAGAGGGGGACAGTGAAGAATGGAGGGGGAAGGACGTAAGATCTGGGGAAAGAGGGGAAAGAGGGGGCAGTGAAGAATTAAGGGGGAGGAGGTAGGATCTGGGGGAGAGAGAGGCAGTGAAGAATGGAGGGGGGAGGAGGTAAGGTCTGGGGGAAAGAGGGGGCAGTGAAGAATGGAGTAGGAAGGAGGTAAGATCGGGGGGAGAGGGGGCAGTAAAGAATGGAGGGGGAAGAGGAAAGATCTCGGGGAGAGGGGCAGTGAAGAATGGAGGGGGAGGGGGTACGATCTGGAGGAGAGTGGGGGACAGTGAAGAATGGAGGGGGAGGAGGTAAGATCTGGGGAGAGAGGGGGCAGTGAAGAATGGAGGGGGAGGAGGTAAGGTCTGGGGGATTGAGGGGGCAGTGAAGAATGGAGGGGGTAAGATCTGGGGGACAGTGAGGAGGGAGGAGGTAAGATCTGGGGGGAGAGGGGGACAGTGAAGAATGGATGGGTGGAGGTAAGATCTGGGGGAGAGAGGAGGACGGTGAAGAATGGAGGGGGAGGGCGTAAGATCTGGGGAGAGAGGTGGCAGTGAAGAATGGAGGAGGTAAGATCTGGGGGAGTGAGAGGCAGTGAAGAATGGAGGGGTGAGGAGGTAAGATCTGGCGGAGAGAGGGGGCAGTTAAGAATGGAGGGGGGAGGTAAGATCTGGGGGAGAGAGGGGGCAGTGAAGAATGGAGGGGGAGGAGGTAAGATCTGGGGGAGTGAGAGGCAGTGAAGAATGGAGGGGGGAGGAGGTAAGATCTGGGTAGAAAGGTGGGCAGTGAAGAATGGAGGGGGAAGGTGGTAAGATCTGGAGGAGAGAAGGAGACATTGAAGAATGGAGGTTATAAGGAGGTAAGATCTGGGGGAGAGAAGAGCCAGTGAAGAATGGAAGGGGGAGGAGGTATGATCTGGGGGAGATAGGGGGACAGTGAGGAATTGAGGTGGAGGAGGTAAGATCTGTGGGGTAGAGGGGTACAGGGAAGAATTGAGGGGGAAGGAGTTAAGATCTGGGGGAGAGAGGGGGACAGTGAAGAGTTAGATCTGTGGAGGTGAAGCCGGCTGCAGCCCAGGGTGAGAAGGTAAGAGAATGGAGGAGGGGCCAGTGCTTCGTAGGGGATGGGGGATGAGCGAGAGGTATAGAAGAAGAAGAGTAGAGAATGGAAGGGAGGAACATGTTTTGAGAACCAGAGAGCCTAGGGGAGGAGGTAAGGGGCAGCAGGGGATGTTGCACTAACTGTCCCTCAGTGTCCTGAAGTGGACCGCGCTCTGGAGTGTGGAAGGGTCATCTGCCCGGTCTATAGCCCCCGGGTCGTGGATGAAGCAGGGAGTCCCATAAAGTAGGTGTTGGCTCCCTGAGGAGCTGGGTGTGAAGTGCACGTAGGTTGGATGTGATTTCATCGAAAAACCATTTAATGGAATACCATACCTGTGAAACCAATTGACCTAAACTATTTAATGAAAATTGCAGGATGAATGGCATTTCCTATTTCATAGAAACCAATTCATAGAATGTTTCTTTTTTCCCAAAAATAATTTTGTTTTTATTCAGTTTTCTCTTTAAGCACAACATGTCATAAAACAACATATCCATCAACAGAGCTAAATAGTGTAGAGCATGCAGAGCCTTTAGAAGTTCCGTGTTACCGTACATTGCCAGTGCATACCCATGTGTTCTATCTTCTGCAAGTACACCAGGGTATAACCTTGGCCTTCAGAGGCCTTGGCGGATGGAAATTCTGCATCACTTCCATTCATATTGAGGTTATAGTATTTAAACCAGGGGCCCCACACTTTGCGAAACTTCCTGGGACTGCCTCTTGCCTGATATGTAACCCTCTCAGCATCCATGTAGAGGGCCATTCCCCTCTTCCATTCCTTTAGGGTAGGGGCTCCCCAGTATTGTGCCACATCACGTTTCGCAACTACCCTGCCCAGAATTCCAAAGAGGAACTTGCTTCTGGGTACATTCCTAGTAGGATGAATTTGGGGGTCTATCGGGTAGGGTGACTTCTAGTATCTTCCTAAGTTCCTCAACTATCTTGTGCCAGTAGACGCTTATCTCAGGGCATGGCCATAATGTGTGTGAGATGTACCCTGTCTTCTCCACATCTCATAGAGTTGGGTGTGGCAGCCCAGCCACACCTATACAGGTGGGCCCTAGCATAGTACACTCTGTGGAGGAAGTTAAATTGAAGTGGAGTCTAATTCACCCACCTAATTTTCCCAGGTTTCTTTTAGTTTCGTCAGAGTGTCAGGGACCTTATTTCGAATGGTCTTACAGGTCCAAGCTATTGCCATCTCAATTCATGCCCCCTGGAGGAACCTTCCTTCAAGTGGGGCATATTCCTGGAGGTCCTCTATTACTATTTTTTCCTCCTGCCAGGCATGTTTTAATTGCAGATATTTAAAATATTGGGTAGTGTGCAAACTGTATTGCCACCGCAGGGAGCTTTAGGGAATCAGTACACCCTCCTCTGTAAGGGTTCACTGATAGACTATCGACACCTAAAATATCCCCATACCACAATATCGAGTTATAAATATCGACATCCTATATTAATAATGGTAAGTGCAAAACTACGGAAAACAATATCAGTCATAAATATAGTTGTACAAAATATCGTTTTGTATATATAAAATAAAAAAATACAAATTAAATATATTAAATAATAACATTAATTTTAAAATAATACATTAAATGTTATATACATTTTAACAAATATAACAAACTTAATTTAAAAAAGTTAAACACATTTAATAATTAATATATATATTTACTTTAAAACAATTAAATAATTAATTTACATTTATTTTATCATTTTAACATTATATAAAAAATTTACAAATATATATATATATACATATATCAATAGCATAAAATATGTTAAAAAACATTGTATTATAAATTAAAACATTAAACTATTTAATATTCTTTAAACCTAAATTTCCCACTCCAGTCAGTGCAACAGTAGGGAAGTGTTGGATTGTGGAGGGGTAAAATGTACTATTCCCTGTCCAGTCAGTTCAAAATTAAAAACAAACAAAATGTCAACAAACCCCCCAAAAATGTTTTTCAAACAAAATAAATACATATATTACAAATTAAAATACAAATATATTTAATATTAAAAATTAAAAAAACTAGAAACATATAATGCTAAATACATATCATACCTATACATATATTAAATAAAATGAAAAAAATATTTTCAAACCAATATTTTTATTTAGAAATTATTTATGAACAAAATCATTATTACATACATTTCGTTTATTTACTTCCTAGCCTATAAACACCACACAATTTACAACCCATATCTAAATTAAAAAAAACTGCACTTCCATAATTAACATAATTATTTATCGATTAAAGAAATATTAATTTAAAACGCATAAAAATTAATTAACTTCCCACCCTTTACCCCTATAATCGCCACAACCCACACCTAAAATTAAACTGTAAAAAAATTAATTACAGAATTAAAATTGTTAAAAAATGAATAGTATTTAACAACTAATTATAAAGTAAGTAACATTAATTTACTCCCCACCCTTTACCCATATAAAACCAAAACCCATGTACAAAAAATTAAACAATTACCCTAATTAATTATCAATTAATTATTAATTATTAACTAATTATTAGTTAATCAAAAATAAATTACTTCCCTCCCTTTACCCCTATAAACCCCAATTCCCTCACCTAAAACAAATCACACAATTTCCATATTTAATTCTCAATTAATTAATATTAATTAACAATCAATTAATAATTAATTAAAAATCAATTACTTCCCACCTTATACCCTTATAAACCCCACAACCCACACATAAAATTTACACAAAAAAATAACAACACAGCACTATAAAATCTGAATTGAATAAATATTAATAAATAAAAAATAATCATTCATTCATTATAATTAAATTACTTCCTACCCTTTTCCCCTTTACTCCCACAACCTGCTATGGAACTAAAAAACACAAAATCTAATTAAAATAAAATTGATAACTACAAAAAATGTAACACATATATTAAAAAACATAATCAATACTTATATAAAAAAATACATCAAATACATTTAAAATATATACTAAAATACATAACACTAATTTAAAAAATTGATATTTTAAACTATATTTTTTTCAAACGATATTAATGACTTCTATAGTTTTGAAAACGATATTTCTTACCCTAAATTCGATTTTCTTGACCACGATAGTCTTGCTGTCGATATTTCTGTGTCACAATATTTACAACTCTATATTTTGTCTAAATACCTCTATAAGATCCCCTAGTTTGGAGATTCCAATCACGCCCCACTTTCTGAAATTCTTTAACTTTCCAAATTCTTTTAAGCGTGTTCCCACCCATAAATGCGTTTCTCGTGATAGTCTCTTCCCCCATTTTATTAGTCTTTCCGCACCTTTCCATGCCACCATGGTCGCCTAAGTTCAGGTCAGCAAACTATTTGACCTCTTACCCTCAGAGATGTAATGCAGGTATGAATGTGTCTGGAATTGGGTTCTTTCTAGCTCGTAAATTGGGTGATTCTCAGGCTGCTATCCCCACTCATTGACCACTATTAGATGTGCTGGCCAGTAATTGGCCCGTGTATCGGGGAGTGAAAAGGACCCTTTATATTGGTTCCTCTGAACTGTCCCCAGTGCAACTCTGGGATGTGGAGAAGTGTGGCTCAATGGTTAGAGCGGCAGACCCTGATGCAGAGGTCTGGCCCGGACCAGGTTTCAATTCCCGCCTCGGCGGGTCTTGGGCTCAATTTCCCCGGACCTGATAATTCTCGCCTCGGTGCCTATTCTAATCATTGGTCCCACTCTGCAACTCTGGGCAATAGCTTGCTTAATCTCCACAATGGCCCCAAAAGCGCTAGGATGCCTGGCTTCACCTTGGGGGTGCCCAGGAGTGGGCACTTCACAGGGAAAGGCCAGGAAGGGTTCCACAGCGGTATGTGCACAGCGCCTGAGAGACCCTTTCGGGGGTGTGCGGAGCGCTATATAAATGCACTACATTTACACATTTACATTTACATTCCACAATAACATTCGGGTTTCACTAGCGATCCTAGTGAACACGTCTTCAGAGATCTTATGATAGGTGTTTTGGAGGACATACAAGAATTTCGGAAGTGACACCATCTTGAACATATCTAATATATATAAAGAAAACGGGGTAGAGGGAGCAATCTCTTGTTTATTTAAACACAAGAAACAATGAATTTTCTTGGCAATCTATTTTTTCTTTTATCAAAACTTTCAATAATTATTTTTCAGAAGCAGATATCTCTTGGTGAACATCAGAGTACTTTACACGTAATATATCCATAAACAATCACAAAAAATTCATTACACAACAACCTCTATATACAACTTCATACAACATATATACATCTTATAAATACAACAATATATATCACATATAAATTCCCCTGACTATTGCTACAAATATGTACACTTCTTATTCACAGTAATACATTCAGAGGTAATCCTCTTGGCGTCAGAGGTATTACTCCTCTCCTGATTTATTTATATGCGCCAAATAAGTAATTTCTTAGTCAACCCAATCTGTGGACTCCTCATAGATCAGTATGTCGACGCGTTCGCGTTTCAGCCTCCAATTATTTGGCTTCCTCAGGACGGGGATTACAGTCTATCTACAAAATAATAAACATCATACATAAAGGACTATTCTGATATTTCTATCCCTTATTTGCCCATGCAGTGCTCGGAAGGAATCTAAAAAGTCAGTGAATCAGAAAGAAAACCGTTATCTACCTTAACAAACAACCAGATCAAGACTGAACAAATCACACCATCTTGAACATAGCCACTCGCCCCAGTATTGTCAGTGGCAGCGTTCTCCATCTTTCCATGTCCTTGTGAAGATCCTAAGCCACCCTCCGAATATTATGATCTAGACTGGTTTCAACGTCAGAGGTCACATGGAAACCTAGATATCTAAATCCCCGACTGTCAATACACAGCTGTCTGGAACAGCTTTGTTTTTTGAAGGAACCAGACCCTGGGTATAGGCTTGACTGAGCTTGAGTCTGGTAGACCTCTGGGGCATAAAGCCCGATTAGTCCAAGTGCATTAAACCATTAATCACTGTTATCAGCCTATTTGCCGGTATAGTGCCTACTAGTTTGTTCTCCATATTGAGTAGAGATATTGGCCAGTAAGAGCCACATTGCATTACTGGCCAGCCTGGTTTATGAATCACTACAATAGTAACACTACGCAGGTCTGGAGGTAGAGTTCCCATTTCTTTAGCTTCACAAAACATCATGAGTAGATGTGGGTCCAAGACTCCAGTGTTCTTTTTAAAAAGCTCTCCTGGTATACCATTAGGGCCTGGGGACTTTCCAGTCTTTAATTGGCTAACGCAGCCAGAATTTCAGATAATTCCATCTCCTTTTCTAGTGTTTCCATTCCATCTCGCGACAGGTTGGGGGCCGTGACTTCTAGGTATTTCTCTATTTTGATATCTTGTGCTAAGGGCTGGGCTTTATAAAAGGCTGCATACGATCTAACGAACTCGGATGCAATTTCGCAAGGCACAGTAAAGGAGTCTCCATCCTCCCCTATGACCTCTGATACACATTTAGCCTCAATTGCCTTCCTGCCCAACCATGCCAACAACCTCCATGCTTTATCCCCGGCGTTATACAGACGGTGTTGCTGAGACAAGATCATAGTCTTAGGATTCTTTCTGTGCCAACAACAGGCATTCCCTACGTATTATGTCAATCTTACGCAGGACATTGGGGTCTAAGTGGGCTCCTGGCCTCTCTTCTAATTCCTTAAGGGTTTACTCCAATTCTTCCCATCTCTCGTACCTCCCATTTCTTTTTATGTGCTCTAATATTTTGTGCTTGCCCTTGAGCACCACCTTATTGGCCTGTCAGAGGATCACGGCGGACGACATTGAGTTTTCATTCTCTGTGAAGTACAGTTCCGTCTTTACTCTAATTTCTTTAGCGACTTTGGCATCATTGAGTTCCCAAGTATTCAGTCTCCAAGTCATCGCCCCTCTATCTTTCTACACCCCAAATGTCAACCAGAGTGGGGAGTGGTCTGAGAGACCCTATGCTAGATATTCACGTGTTTCCAACCCTCTTATTTCACCCGCTGGTGCAAAATTGTAATCCAATCTAGAAAACACTCTATGTGCTCCAGAATAGAATGAGTATGTACTATCAAGGGAGTCCTGTCGACCCCGAGGTCCAAAAGGCCCATAGTTATCACAAAAGTCACCAGGGCTATGTCTTTCTGTGGTTCCTTCGTAAGGCTAGTGCGGTCTAGGTTTGGCTTGAGCACATCCTTAAAGTTGCCCCAACAATGTGTAAAGAGGAGCTTGCTTCCAAAAATATCCCCAACACTGTGTCTAATGTCACTTTTTGGAGTCTGGGGGCATAGACACTTATTAAAGTAACAGCATTCCTATCCCAGATCCCCTTCACTGCCATGAATGTCCCATTTGTATTAGCCCAATTTTTCTCTATCTGAAAAGGGGGAGCTTTCCGGGCTAAGATGGCTGCTCCCACAGGTCCCTGTTGCCAGAGTCGTGTAGGCCCCCCTACCTAGGAAACTGCATTGAGCGCCTCTTAGATGGGTCTCCTGTAAGAAGATTTAATCAGCTTTGTGCCTTCTAATATATCTGGCCACTAGCCCTCTCTTGACTTTATTACCAAGACCGTTTACATTCCATGACATTAACAAACACCTACGACTATCTAATTGGCCTGGTCCTACCATGCACATTTCATAGTGATATTTGTCCTTCGCACATTGTGTCTCACTGTCTCTTCTACGTAGCTCCTATGCATGCCCCACTTGTAGCCACAACTTACACTCCTTAACCAACATCTCACCCCTCCCACCACCACAGCATTACCCTCTCCACACTCCCTCACCTCCCACACATTCCCCAACTCACCAAACTGGCAAACATTTTATGGACACGCCTCAGAGGTCTGTAGTGCCCACCCTTAGCTCACTTGGTTCCCTACTATTACTATTTCAAAACTGCAAAAGTAATGAATAACAATAAGTTATGCCACAGGAGTCTCTGCAGAGTCTGAAGGGGTGGGGTGTAGGCTTTAGTTAACCCCAACCCTTACAATATTGTCTCCATGCCACCAGTTATTTGCCAGGGTTGTCTTCTCCCGGCGCGTCATTCCTTACTGGGTCTCGGTCCCAGGTTGTCCCTCTTCCAGTACTGCAATTGCTTGAGCCAGTGGATGTGGCCTATCTGTGTCCAAGGAGCGACACCCGTCAGAGTCTTGAGGAGTCCGACTACCACAATCTCTGAATGTTCCTGATTTTTAACATATTAAGGTTGCATCTCCTTCCGTGTCTGAGGATATTCCATGTATTCATTCCTTTTGGGTCCCTGCCATTAGCGTCCCTCTTCTCCATGATCCCTCGGGTCGACTTCTCCTCCATCTTCCATAACAGCACGTCTTGGACCTCGTACCTCCAGGAAACGGGGTGTCTCCATCCCTCCGATTATCTTCTGTGTTTCGCTGGGGCTAGTGCTTCTCCACCCAAGTCCAAGCCTCCTCTAGAGAGTGGAAGAAAAAAACGTTGCCGTCAAAGATTACCTTGAGTTTTGCAGGGAACAGCATCATATAGTTAAGTTTTAGGGCTCTCAGTTTGACCATAACAGAATCAAAAGTACGACACTGTCTTTGAACTTCTCGAAAGTAGTCAGGAAATATCATGATTCTACTAGGTGTTTAACCTCTCTCTGTATCATATCCCTGTCCAGAAATTTCAACAAGCGGGTTATTATTGGACGGGGGAGTCGCCCGGGGGAGTCAAAGTCCCATGTGCGTGTTCTATGATAAAGCATGAGGAGAATTGTTTCATTGGGAGAGAGGCCCATAGCCACTCTGTCAGGAAGGTCCCAGCATTGGATCCCTTGACTCCCTCCGGAAATCCCACGAAGCGGAGGTTGTTTCTTCCGGCACGGTTTACATCATCATCCACTCTCCAGCTGAGATCTTTTACCACCGCTGTAAGTTCCAAAACCTCCTTTCCTAGAACATGGGTTGTGTCCTCGACCTCAGAGATTCTTGCCTCTGCCATGGTCACCCTCTCCGACATGTTTGGCAGATCTTGACGTAGGAGAGTCACTTCTGACTGGGCCTCTCCGATGCATCCCTCAAGGGCTTCCCGTGAAGACGGGATTGCCAATAGTAGGGCTGCGTTATTTGGCAGGGCTGTGGTAGTTTGCTCCGCCTCCATTATGAGAGTTACCACTTTCGTATATCGATCCAATTTACCTTGTATTTGGGGTTTGGGCTTGTTATCTTTAGCAATGTTGAGTCACACTACAGGTAGAAGCCTGATGTTGACAAATAATATTGTGTTGTGGCACTGTCTCTCACATCAACTTCACTTACCGGGTCCACCTTTCCACTTGTTGTGCAGTGTCAATAACCGGGGTTCGGAAAGGACGTAGAGGTTCCGTCACTGCTTTTATGAGACTCCTCCACAGAGTTACAGGTACTGGAGGTTTGCACTTTTCCCCTTTCTTCTGTCGGTGACAAGGCAGTCCAGACCACAAGGATGTATCTCTAGCTGCCCATGTCAGGGAGCTTGATGGGGTCTCCACAGTAATTACGATGCGGTCAAGGTTAGGGGGGTATTCGGTGTGGCATGGGCCCGTACTCCAGGCAGGCCGATTCAGTCCATGCTCAGGAGGCTTCCTGACAGTACAGCCTCCTAGCAGGGGGGGGGGGGGCGCTTGCACTCACCAACATCATGGAGTGTGCAACGCAGCATGTGCAGCCCCATACAGCAAGACTCAGCAGTGTTCCTTCCCCCCCAGGCAGTGAATATTGGTAGGTAATAGCTTCTATTTATCTAGCATTTGTGGATTGAAGAGATGCTTCTGGCTCCAACGTGTTGCAGAAGCAAGTCTCCTTCATCCCATCAGGCAATAGAACAGCCCTCTGGGGAAGCTCTATCCATCACGGGCTCTCTTCGTTAGTCAGGGACCTGATCAGACCCACCTAGGCGGCATAGTCTCAGGTATTGGCATTGGCATTTTTAGATATATCTTTGATAGGGATTTCCACGGTATGATGATAACTCAGATGTGTACGGCCCTCAATGGTTCTCCAATTCTTGGTGTATTAGTGAGCATGCATTGTAATCAATCGTATGCATATTGTGTCAAAATATCATGAAATAAATGGTGGTATTTGTATTACTTTTAGCCCTGATGAAGTTGTTGGGTTATTTCCCAATATACGACAAAACACGTGTTGGCTAAAAGAAGGTCATTTGGAAGAAATAAATCTACACTGAAAAAAAAAAGAAATCTCCTATGTTCTCAATAATCTTGTTTGTTACTCAATACAACTGCAATTGAATTGAAGGGCGTGTGCTTCAAAATTCATAGTACCTTTCTTTACCAGAACTCTCACACCGTCAATGACCTCACCCTACATTTCTTTATCAAAACTCACATACCGTCAATGACCTCAACCTACCTTTCTTTGCTAGAACTCACACATATAAATGACCTCAACCTACCTTTCATTACTAGAACTTGCACACGTTAATTACCTCAACCTACCTTCTTTATCACAGCAAGCACGTCATCAGGGACCTCAGCTTACCTTTCTTTACCAGAACTCACACACCGTCAATGAACTCAACCTACCTTTCATTCTCAGAACTCAAACACTTCAATCACCTCAACTTATCTTTCTTTACCAGAACTCTCACAGTGACAATGACCTCAACCTACCTTTCTTTACCAGAACCTGTACATTGCCAATGCCCTCAATCTTACTTTTTTCAGCAGAACTCGCATACGTCAATTACCTCACCCAACCTTTGTTTACGAGAACTCGCACTTCATCAGTGACCTCAGCCTTTCTTTACCGGAACTTACACATAGTCAGTGATCCGAACATACCATGTATTTACTGGAACCCGAACCTCATCAGTGACTTCAGCCTACCTTTCTTTATGAGTTCTCACACACCATCAATGACTTCGGCTTAACTTTCTTTACTAGAACTCACACACAGTCTTTCACCCTAACCTACCTTCCCTACCAGAACTTGCTCACCGTCTTTAGCAGAACACATGCACCGTCAATGACCTCAACCTAATTTTTTTTACTGGAGCTCGTACATCACCAATTGCCTCAACCTACCTTTCATTACCAGAACTTGCACAAGTAGGCTCACCTTATCTTATCTTTCTTTGCCGGAACTCTCACACTGTTAATGATCTCAACCTACCTTTCTTTACTAGAACTTGTGTACCATCAATGACTCGCACGGACCTCAACCTAACTATTTGCTAGAACTCCCATACCATCTGTAAGCTTAACATACCTTTGATTTACTAGAACCCGCACCTTATCAGTGATCTCAACCTACCTTTTTTACGAGAACTCACACACCATCAATGACTTCAGCTTAACTTTCTTTACTAGAACTCGCCCACAGTCTTTCACAGTCTTTCACCCTAACCTGCCTTCTGTATCAGAACTAGCACACCGTCTTTAACAGAACTCACACACCATCAATGACCTCAATCCACCGTTCTTTACAAGAACTCGTACACCGTACACCGTCAATGACTTCAACCTATGTTTTCTTCTAGAACTCACACGTCATCATTGACCTCAACCTACCTTTCTTTACCAGAACTTCCACACCGTCAATGACCTCACTCTACCCTTCTTTACCAGAACAAACACACTGTTAATCTCAACCTACCTTTCTTTATCAGAACTCGCACACAGTCAATGACCTCAAACTAACCGTCTTTACCAGAACTCACACACCGCTAATTACTTCTACCTATCTTCTTCACTAAAAATAACAGTCATTGACTTTCACTTCCCTTTTTTCTAAAACTCTCACATCGTCGATGAAATCAACCTACCTTTCTTTACCAGAACTTGCAAGTTTGAAATTTACCTCAACCTACCTTTCTTTCTGAGCGCTTGCATGTTAGTGAGTAGAGCTCATATTTCTTCACTAGAGATCACACGTTGTCAATTACCTGAACCCAACTTTCTCAACTAGAGCTCACACTTCATCAATGATCTGATCCCACCTTTTTTTCTCAGACCTTCCACTTCTTCAGTGATCTGAACTCATCTTTCATCCCTACATTAAACATATCATCAACAATCTCAAGCCATCTTTTTTCACTAAAACATGCATGTCAGTGAACTGAACCCACCTCTTCTTTCCCAGAGCTTGCACTTCGTCAGTGACTTGAACTCACCTTTCTTTACCATAGATTGAACTCCATGACTAACCTGAACTTACCTTTCTTTACCAGAGCTCTTACTTTGTCAATGTTCTTTCTTTACCAGAACTTCACGTTGTCAGTGCTAGGAACTCACCTGCTTGCAATTTGTTAATGACCTGAACTCATTTTTTAAAAAAATTTTTTACCATCTGTTTTTATTGGTTTTTTTTAACACAGTTACAGAAATTCGGCTTACTTGCATATGAGTACCTTTGTCATAACAACTTTATACATTACACATGATAGGGACATAGTTGGGTTGCAGAATGGTAACTCTACCCAGTGGCTCTGAACCTCTGATAAAGTGCAGATTTTAAGCTTTGCTGTGTACAACCCCCTATTCCTCTACATGAGCATGTCAGGATGTCTCAGCGAGTCCCTCAACCTGATCCATATCTACTTCCAATAAACAGTGATGAAACAAAACATTTAGAACCTCAACCACCTCGGAAGTAGACCAGCTCCATTATCCATCTCCCTATCTCCGCCCCCCGTCCGCTCCCCTTCTCCCACGGTATTTTGCAGTGGCTAAGCTATGACACGTAATCTTGTGTCTAGGTGCGTATTTTCACATCGCCCATTCTAGGTGTAAGCCATGTGTAGAACACTACGGGGTCAGTCCAACGGCTCTCGCTCGTCCCCCCCCTCCACCTCCTCTACATGTCTGAGCGCTCGGAGCAACTCCTCCCACTGCGCGGCTATGGGCGTCTTCCTCAACCCTAATGTCTCCTCCCGTCTGATGGCAGTCCCCTCCGCTCCAGCCCATGCAGCAAGTGAGTGCCTCCATGCCTGCGGGTGAGGCGGGTCTTGCGCCTTCCACGTCCTAGTTATGAGGCGTTTTGCGACCGCAAGCTCCAAATCCAAAAACCGAGACGTCACCTTGGTTGTCTGTGTCCTGCGGAAGTGATGCAGCAGGTAGACCGCCCAGTCAAAAGACATGTCGCGTCCTGTTATAGTACGCAGGGAGTCGTGAATTGTGCGCCAATAGGAGTGTAGTTTGCAACAGCCCCACAACATATGTATGAGATCAGCCCCCGTCTCAGCGCACCTAGGGCACCTCGCATCTGTGCAACGGAAATAACTGTTAAGGGCCGTGGGGGTAAGGTATGCCTTATGTATAACGAACAGCTGTATCTGTCGGAGGCGCATATTTCTAGGTATACGCACCGGGCCTTTCAGTATGCGTTCCCACTCTTTATCTGCCAGTTGTCTCCCCAGATCTACTTCCCACTTGTGTCTGAGCGGCTCTAGGGTAATCGCCGTGTGTGTCCGCAATGATACTGCAAACCAGTGAATCAGACGTCGGCCCCTTCCCATGACTTGTAAATACTGTATGGTGAGGTGCTGGCTGGGCTCCGCAGTCATGTCTCCCCACCTAGCAACCAAAGTCCGAACTAAGGAGTGATAAGTCAGGAATTGTCCCGGTGGTAGTCCCCCCTCTTCCACCAGCAAGTCACACGAAAGGAGCACTCCATCCCTGTACAGATCTCCCAGGGTCTGAATATCTGCCTCTCGCCATTGTGTAAGCGCGAGGGAGGTAAGCGGTCCAGTCCCGCTGGGGGCGCCCTCTAACGGCAGCGCCGGCGCATATGGGAGCAACCGTCGGGTAAGGAAGAGGCTCCTGCGGAAGCAGCGGTACGCCACAGCAAGGAGGAGCGGGGCTGGCACTGCACTCCTGGAGGCTGGATGAAAAAGCACTAGTAACTGCTCCAGCGAATACGGCGGCAAGACGGACGCGGTGTCCTCGCGACCCCTGTCCGCCAACCAACGAGCTATCCACTGCAGTTGGGCCGCTAAATAATAATGCTCGAAACAGGGTACGGCCAAACCTCCCTGGTCTGTAGGGAGGTAGAGTTTCTTGAGCGACATCCTGTGTCGGCTGGCCCCCCAGATGAAGTCCCTAAGAAGTCGTGACAACTTAGTGAAGAAGGCTGCTGGGACATAAAAGGGGTAGGTTAGCAAAGTAATATAGAAGCCGCGGGAGGATCACCATTTTGGACAGCGCCACTCTACCCGTGACCGTAAGCGGCAACGCGTTGTTAATGACCTGAACTCATGATGATTCACCAGAGCTCAAAAGTAATCAAAGATCTTTCTTTAACAGATCTTGCATGTCATCAATAACCTAAACTCACCTTTCTTTACTAGAGCTTGCACGCCATCAATTTCCTGAACTCAGCTTTCTTAACTAGAGCTTGCACGCCAGCAATGACCTGAACTCACCTTTCTTTACTAGAGCTTTCACGTCATCAATAATCTAAATTCACCTTTCTTTACTAGAGATTCCACGCCATCAATGTCCTGAACTCAGCTTTCTTAACTAGAGCTTACACGTCATCACTGACATGAAGTCAACTTTCTTTACTAGAGCTTGTACGCCATCACTGACATGAACTCACCTTTCTTTACTAGAGCTTGCACACCATCACTGACCTGAGCTCACCTTTCTTTACTAGAGCTTGCACATCATCAATTTCCTGAAGTCACCTTTCTTTACTAGAGCTTGCACGCCATCAATTTCCTGAACTCCGCTTTCTTAACTAGAGCTTGCACGCCAGCAATGACCTGAACTCACCTTTCTTTACTAGAGCTTTCACGTCATCAATAATCTAAATTCACCTTTCTTTACTAGAGCTTCCACGCCATCAATGTCCTGAATTCAGCTTTCTTAACTAGAGCTTACACGTCATCACTGACATGAAGTCAACTTTCTTTACTAGAGCTTGTACGCCATCACTGACCTGAACTCACCTTTCTTAACTAGAGCTTGCACACCATCACTGACCTGAACTCATCTTTCTTTACTAGAGCTTGCACGCCATCACTGACCTGAACTTACCTTTCTTTACTAGAGCTTGCACATCATCAATGACCTGAACTCACCTTTCTTTACTACAGCTTTCACGCCATCAATGACCTGAACTTACCTTTCTTTACTAGAGCTTGCACGTCATCAATGACCTGAACTCACCTTTCTTTACTACAGCTTTCACGCCATCAATGACCTGAACTTACCTTTCTTTACTAGAGCTTGCACGTCATCAATGACCTGAACTTACCTTTCTTTACAAGAGCTTGCACGTCATCAATGACCTGAACTCACCTTTCTTTACTAGAGCTTGTACGCCATCAATGATCTGAACTCACCTTTCTTTACTAGAGCTTGCACGCCATCAATGACCTGAACTCACCTTTCTTTACTAGAGCTTGCACGCCATCAATGATCTGAACTCACCTTTCTTTACTTGAGCTTGCATGTCATCAATGACCTGAACACACCTTTCTTTACTAGAACTTGCATGCCATCAGTGACCTGAACTCACCTTTCTTTACCAGAGCTTGCACACCAGCAATGACCTGAACTCAGCTTTCTTTACTAGAGCTTGCACGCCATCAATGAACTGAACTCACCTTTCTTTACTAGAGCTTGCACGTCATCAATGACCTGAACTCCCCTTTCTTTACTAGAGCTTGCATGCCATTGATGACATGAACACACCTTTCTTTACTAGACCTTGCACACCATCAATGATCTGAACTCACCTTTCTTTACTAGAGCTTGCACGCCATCAATGACCTGAACTCACCTTTCTTTACTAGAGCTTGCACGCCATCAATGACCTGAACTCACTTTTCATTACTAGAGTTTGTACTCTATAAATGACCTGAACTCACCTTTCCTTACTGGAGCTTTCACGCCACCAATGACCTGAACACACCTTTCTTTACCAGATCTTGCACGCCATCAATGACCTGAACTCACCTTTCTGTACTAGAGCTTGCACGCCATCAATGACCTGAACTCACCTTTCTTTACTAAAGCTTTCATGCCATCAATGACCTGAACTGACATTTCTTTACCAGACCTTGGACACCAACAATGACCTGAACTCACCTTTCTTTACTAGAGCTTGCACGTCATCAATGACCTGAACTCACCTTTTTTTACTAGAGCTTGCACGCCATCAATGAACTGAACTCACCTTTTTTTACTAGAGCTTGCACGCCATCAATGACCTGAACTCACCTTTCTTTACTAGAGCTTGCAAGCCATCAATGACCTGAACACATCTTTCTTTACTACACCTTTCACGCCATCAATGACCTGAACTTACCTTTCTTTACTAGAGCTTGCACGCCATCAATGAACTGAACTCACCTTTTCTTACTAGAGCTTGCACGCCATCAATGACCTGAACTCACTTTTCTTTACTAGAGCTTGCACTCCATCAATGACCTGAATAACACCTTTGTTTACTACAGCTTGCACGCCATCAATGAAATGAACACACCTTTCTTTACTAGAGCTTGCACGTCATCAATGACCTGAACTCACCTTTCTTTACTAGAGCTTGCACGCCATCAATGACCTGAACTCACCTTTCTTTACTAAAGCTTTCACGCCATCAATGACCTGAACTCACCTTTCTTTACTAGAGCTTGCACGTCATCAATGACCTGAACTCACCTTTTTTTACTAGAGCTTGCACGCCATCAATGAACTGAACTCACCTTTTCTTACTAGAGCTTGCACGCCATCAATGACCTGAACTCACTTTTCTTTACTAGAGCTTGCACTCCATCAATGACCTGAATGACACCTTTGTTTAATACAGCTTGCACGCCATCAATGAAATGAACACACCTTTCTTTACTAGAGCTTGCACGTCATCAATGACCTGAACTCACCTTTCTTTACTAGAGCTTGCAAGCCATCAATGACCTGAACACATCTTTCTTTACTACAGCTTGCACTCCATCAATGACCTGAACTTACCTTTCTTTACTAGAGCTTGCACGCCATCAATGACCTGAACTCACCTTTCTTTACTAGAGCTTACACGTCATCAATGACCTGAACTCCCCTTTCTTTACTAGAGCTTGCACGCCATCACTGACCTGAGCTCACCTTTCTTTACTTGAGCTTGCACGCCATCACTGACCTGAACTCACGTTTCTATACCAGAGCTTGCACACCATCAATGACCTGAACTCACCTTTTTTTACTAGAGCTTGCACGTCATCAATGACCTGAACTCACCTTTCTTTACTAGAGCTTGCAAGCCATCAATGACCTGAACACATCTTTCTTTACTACACCTTTCACGCCATCAATGACCTGAATAACACCTTTGTTTACTACAGCTTGCACGCCATCAATGAAATGAACACACATTTCTTTACTAGAGCTTGCACGTCATCAATGACCTGAACTCACCTTTCTTTACTAGAGCTTGCACGCCATCAATGACCTGAACTCACCTTTCTTTACTAAAGCTTTCACGCCATCAATGACCTGAACTCACCTTTCTTTACTAGAGCTTGCACGCCATCAATGACCTGAACTCACCTTTTTTTACTAGAGCTTGCACGCCATCAATGAACTGAACTCACCTTTTTTTACTAGAGCTTGCACGCCATCAATGACCTGAACTTACCTTTCTTTACTAGAGCTTTCACGCCATCAATGAACTGAACTCACCTTTTCTTACTAGAGCTTGCACGCCATCAATGACCTGAACTCACTTTTCTTTACTAGAGCTTGCACTCCATCAATGACCTGAATAACACCTTTGTTTACTACAGCTTGCACGCCATCAATGAAATGAACACACCTTTCTTTACTAGAGCTTGCACGTCATCAATGACCTGAACTCACCTTTCTTTACTAGAGCTTGCACGCCATCAATGACCTGAACTCACCTTTCTTTACCAGATCTTGCTAGTTATCAATGACCTGAACACACCTTTCTTTAACAGAGCTTGCAAGTTATCAATGACCTGAACACACCTTTCTTTACTAGAGCTTGCACCCCATCAATGACCAGAACTCACCTTTATTTACCAGATCTTGCAAGTTATCAATGACCTGAACTCACCTTTTTTTTTTTTTACTGGAGCTTGCACCACATCAATGACCAGAACTCACCTTTCTTTACCAGATCTTGCAAGTTATCAATGACCTGAACTCACCTTTTTTTTACTGGAGCTTGCACCACATCAATGACCAGAACTCACCTTTCTTTACCAGATCTTGCAAGTTATCAATGACCTGAACTCACCTATTTTTTTTTTTTACTGGAGCTTGCACCACATCAATGACTAGAACTCACTTTTCTTTACCAGATCTTGCAAGTTATCAATGACCTGAACTCACCTTTCTTTAACAGAGCTTGCACCCCATCAATGACCTGAACTCACCTTTCTTTACCAGATCTTGCAAGTTATCAATGACCTGAACTCACCTTTCTTTAACAGAGCTTGCACCCCATCAATGACCTGAACTCACCTTTCTTTACCAGATCTTGCAAGTTATCAATGACCTGAACACACCTTTCTTTAACAGAGCTTGCAAGTTATCAATGACCTGAACACACCTTTCTTTAACAGAGCTTGCACGCCCTCAACGACTTTTTTTTATAAGATCTTGCCGGTCGTTAATGGCCTAAATCCATCTTCCTTCCTGAGCACACACGTTTGTTAATGACATATACCTCAGCTTGTATGTCATCAATGACCTTTCTTCACCAGAGCTCACACTTCAGTGACGGAAATTGAGGAGAACGGAGAGGAGAGGAATGTGGTTGGGAGCGAGGAGAGGTGAGGGAAGTGGTTGGGAGGGAGGAGAGGGAAGTGGTTGGGAGCGAGGAGAAGGTGAGGGAAGTGGTTGGGAGGAGAGGTGAGGGAAGTGGTTGGGAGGAGAGGTGAGAGAAGTGGTTGGGAGCGAAGAGAGGTGAGGCAGTGGTTGGGAGCAGAGGTTAGGGAAGTGGTTGGAAGCTAGGAGAGGTGAGGGAAGTGGTTGGGAGCGAGCAGAGGTGAGGCAAGTGGTTGGGAGGAGAGGTGAGAGAAATGGTTGGGAGCGAAGAAAGGTGAGGCAGTGGTTGGGAGCAGAGGTTAGGGAAGTGGTTGGAAGCTAGGAGAGGTGAGGGAAGTGGTTGGGAGCGAGCAGAGGTTAGGGAAGTGGTTGGGAGGAGAGGTGAGGGAAGTGGCTGGGAGCGAAGAGAGGTGAGGCAGTGGTTGGGAGCAGAGGTTAGGGAAGTGGTTGGAAGCTAGGAGAGGTGAGGGAAGTGGTTGGGAGCGAGCAGAGGTGAGGGAAGTGGTTGGGAGGAGAGGTGAGAGAAATGGTTGGGAGCGAAGAGAGGCGAGGCAGTGGTTGGGAGCAGAGGTTAGGGAAGTGGTTGGAAGCTAGGAGAGGTGAGGGAAGTGGTTGGGAGCGAGCAGAGGTGAGGGAAGTGGTTGGGAGGAGAGGTGAGGGAAGTGGCTGGGAGCGAAGAGAGGTGAGGCAGTGGTTGGGAGCAGAGGTTAGGGAAGTGGTTGGAAGCTAGGAGAAGTGAGGGAAGTGGTTGGGAGCGAGCAGAGGTGAGGGAAGTGGTTGGGAGGAGAGGTGAGAGAAATGGTTGGGAGTGAAGGGAGGTGAGGCAGTGGTTGGGAGCAGAGGTTAGGGAAGTGGTTGGAAGCTAGGAGAGGTGAGGGAAGTGGTTGGGAGCGAGCCGAGGTGAGGGAAGTGGTTGGGAGGAGAGGTGAGGGAAGTGGCTGGGAGCGAAGAGAGGTGAGGCAGTGGTTGGGAGCAGAGGTTAGGGAAGTGGTTGGAAGCTAGGAGAGGTGAGGGAAGTGGTTGGGAGAAAGCATGAAATAGAGGAGAAGAGAGAGGGTGAGAAGACAAGAGGTGACAGGGGGAACCCTCAGGGTAGAAGTGGATGTACCCAGGAGGATGGGCAGTGAACTGATGATACAGGGGGCGGACAGAGAGAAGGAAAAGCGGGAGAGAGAAGAGTTGAAGAGAGATGTGATTCTGAACAGAGGAGAGGTAGTGACCGTAACCAGGAGAAACAGATGGTGGGGCTGGGGAGTAAGGCCCATGCAAGCAAGAAGCAAGAGAACCTGACCAGAGGAGGGAAGCCCCAAGGAAGCAAGGGCCATGGCTAGGTGTGTGCAGGGGGAGGTGGAGGGTGTCATGGAACTGTGTCCTGAAGGATGAAGATGGGGTGGGCCACAGGGGAAGGTAGAGAGTGGCAGACAACTGGGGTCATATACTGGTGAGTGGTGCAGACATAGAGAGGTCACGGGGTAAGGATTGGAGGGGGCTGGGAGGGGCACCAGGGGGTGAGGATGGGGGCTGAGAGAGGCAACTAGGGACAAGGATATGAGGAGGTGGAAGGGGCACCAAGGGGTGATGATACGGGGGTGGGAGGGCTCAGACGGGCAACTGTGGATAAGGATATGAGGGGGTGGGAGGTGCACCAAGGGGTGATAATACGGGGGTGGGAGGGCTCAGTCGGGCAATTAGGGCTAAGGATATGAGGGGGAGCGGCACCTGCAGGTCATGGCCTGTGTAACTAACAGTGGTTTCTTCCCTCAGATTGACTGCTGAGAATGGTGCTGTTTCCATCTGCATCTGGTCCAGGGGCTGCAGTCCTCATCCTCCTGTCTCTGGGGGTCGGAGGGACTCATGGTCAGAGGTAAGATGGACCCCCTTAAACCTGCCTCACCCTCTCACTCACAGACCCTCACCAGCTCTCTCCCTTTACTCGTTACAGCCCCAAGCCGGACTTCTGCAGCGAGGTGGAGGAGTGTTTCACGTTCAGAGCCTTATGCAACACCACAGAGTATGAGGTAGGTGCTGACACCCGGATTCCTGCCCCTACTACTAGTACAGAGAGCCCCTACCAACACCACAGAGTATGAGGTAGGTGCTGACACCCGGAGCCCTGACCCTACTGCTAGTACAGAGAGCCCCTACCAACACCACAGAGTATGAGATAGGAGCTGACACAGGAGCCCTGCCCCTACTGCTTGTACAGACAGCCCCTACCAACACCACAGAGTATGAGGTAGGTGCTGACACAGGGGCCCTGCCCCTACTGCGAGTACAGATAGCCCCTACCAGCACCACAGAGTATGAGGTAGGTGCTGACACAAGAGCCCTGCCCCTACTACTAGTACAGAGAGCCTCTACCAACACCACATAGTATGAGGTAGGTGCTGACATCAGGAGCCCTGCCCCTACTACTAGCACAGAGAGACCCTACCAACACCACAGAGTATGAGGTACGTGCTGACAGCTGACGCCCTGCCCCTACTACTAGTACAGAGAGCCCCTACCAACACCACTGAGTATGAGGTAGGTGCTGACACCCGGATTCCTGCCCCTACTACTAGTACAGAGAGCCCCTACCAACACCACAGAGTATGAGGTAGGAGCTGACACAGGAGCCCTGCCCCTACTGCTAATACAGAGAGCCCCTACCAACACCACAGAGTATGAGGTAGGTGCTGACACAGGGGCCCTGCCCCTACTGCGAGTACAGACAGCCCCTACCAACACAACAGAGTATTAGGTAGGTGCTGACACCAGGAGCCCTGCCCCTACTGCTAGTACAGACAGCCCCTACCAACACCACTGAGTATGAGGTAGGTGCTGACACCAGGAGCCCTGCCCCTACTGCTAGTACAGAGAGCCCCTACCAACACCACAGAGTATGAGGTGTAGGTGCTGACCCCAGGAGCCCGGCCCCTACTACTAGCACAGAGAGCCCCTACCAACACCACTGAGTATGAGGTAGGTGCTGACACAAGAGCCCCGCCCCTACTACTAGTACAGAGAGCCTCTACCAACACCACATAGTATGAGGTAGGTGCTGACATCAGGAGCCCTGCCCCTACTACTAGCACAGAGAGACCCTACCAACACCACAGAGTATGAGGTACGTGCTGACAGCTGACGCCCTGCCCCTACTACTAGTACAGAGAGCCCCTACCAACACCACTGAGTATGAGGTAGGTGCTGACACCCGGAGCCCTGACCCTACTACTAGCACAGAGAGCCCACCACATAGTATGAGGTAGGTGCTGACATCAGGAGCCCTGCCCCTACTACTAGCACAGAGAGACCCTACCAACACCACAGAGTATGAGGTACGTGCTGACAGCTGACGCCCTGCCCCTACTACTAGTACAGAGAGCCCCTACCAACACCACAGAGAATGAGGTAGGTGCTGACACCCGGACTCCTGCCCCTACTACTAGTACAGAGAGCCCCTACCAACACCACTGAGTATGAGGTAGGTGCTGACACCAGGAGCCCTGCCCCTACTACTAGTACAGAGAGCCCCTACCAACACCACAGAGTATGAGGTAGGTACTGACACCAGGAGCCCTGCCCCTACTGCTAGTACAGACAGCCCCTACCAACACCACAGAGTATGAGGTAGGTGCTGACACCAGGAGCCCTGCCCCTACTACTAGTACAGAGGGCCTCTCCCACCACCACAAAGTATGAGGTGTAGGTGCTGACCCCAGGAGCCCGGCCCCTACTATTAGCACAGAGAGCCCCTACCAACACCACCACTGAGTATGAGGTAGGTGCTGACACAAGAGCCCTGCCCCTACTACTAGTACAGAGAGCCTCTACCAACACCACATAGTATGAGGTAGGTGCTGACATCAGGAGCCCTGCCCCTACTACTAGCACAGAGAGACCCTACCAACACCACAGAGTATGAGGTACGTGCTGACAGCTGACGCCCTGCCCCTACTACTAGTACAGAGAGCCCCTACCAACACCACTGAGTATGAGGTAGGTGCTGACACCCGGAGCCCTGACCCTACTACTAGCACAGAGAGCCCCTACCAACACCACAGAGAATGAGGTAGGTGCTGACACCCGGAGTCCTGCCCCTACTTCTAGTACAGAGAGCCCCTACCAACACCACTGAGTATGAGGTAGGTGCTGACACCAGGAGCCCTGCCCCTACTGCTAGTACAGACAGCCCCTACCAACACCACAGAGTATGAGGTAGGTGCTGACACCCGGAGCCCTGCCCCTACTACTAGCACAGAGAGCCCCTACCAACACCACAGAGTATGAGGTACGTGCTGACAGCTGATGCCCTGCCCCTACTACTAGTACAGAGAGCCCCTACCAACACCACTGAGTATGAGGTAGGTGCTGATACCCAGAGCCCTTTCCCTACTACTAGTATATAGAGCCCCTACCAACACCACAGAGTAGGAGGTAGGTGCTATAAATCGAAGCTACATCCCTACTACTAGTACAGAGAACCTTTACCAACACCACAGAGTCTGAGGTAGGTGCTGAAACCCGGAGCCCTGCCCCTACTACTAGCACAGAGAGCCCCTACCAACACCACAGAGTATGAGGTACGTGCTGACAGCTGACGCCCTGCCCCTACTACTAGTACAGAGAGCCCCAACCAACACCACAGAGTGTGAGGTAGGTGCTGATACCCAGAGCCCTTTCCCTACTACTAGTATATAGAGCCCCTACCAACACCACAGAGTATGAGGTAGGTGCTGACACCAGGAGCCCTGCCCCTACTACTAGTACAGAAAGCCCTTACCAACACCACGGAGTCTGAGGTAGGTGCTGACACCCAAAGCCCTGCCCTACTGCTGCTAGAGAGAGCCCTTAACAACACCTCTGAGTAGGAGGTAGATGCTGACAGCGAAGCCCCGCCCCTACAACTAGTACCGAAAGACTCTACCAATACCACGGAGTATGAGGTAGGTGCTGACAGCCGGAGCCCTGCCCCTAATACTGGTACAGAGAGTCCCTACCAACACCACAGAGTATGAGGTAGGTGCTGACACCCGGAGCCCTGACCCTACTGCTAGTACAGAGAGCCCCTACCAACACCACAGAGTATGAGGTAGGTGCTGACACCAGGAGCCCTGCCCCTACTACTAGTACAGAAAGCCCTTACCAACACCACGGAGTCTGAGGTAGGTGCTGACACCCAAAGCCCTGCCCTACTGCTGCTAGAGAGAGCCCTTAACAACACCTCTGAGTAGGAGGTAGATGCTGACAGCGAAGCCCCGCCCCTACAACTAGTACCGAAAGACTCTACCAATACCACGGAGTATGAGGTAGGTGCTGACAGCCGGAGCCCTGCCCCTAATACTGGTACAGAGAGTCCCTACCAACACCACAGAGTATGAGGTAGGTGCTGACACCCGGAGCCCTGACCCTACTGCTAGTACAGAGAGCCCCTACCAACACCACAGAGTATGAGGTAGGTGCTGACACAAGAGCCCTGCCCCTACTACTAGTACAGAGAGCCTCTACCAACACCACATAGTATGAGGTAGGTGCTGACATCAGGAGCCCTGCCCCTACTACTAGCACAGAGAGACCCTACCAACACCACAGAGTATGAGGTACGTGCTGACAGCTGACGCCCTGCCCCTACTACTAGTACAGAGAGCTCCTACCAACACCACAGAGTATGAGGTAGGAGCTGACACAGGAGCCCTGCCCCTACTGCTAGTACAGAGAGCCCCTACCAACACCACTGAGTATGAGGTAGGTGCTGACACCAGGAGCCCTGCCCCTACTACTAGTACAGAGAGCCCCTACCAACACCACTGAGTATGAGGTAGGTGCTGACCCCAGGAGCCCTGCCCCCACTACTAGCACAGAGAGCCCCTACCAACACCACTGAGTATGAGGTAGGTGCTGACCCCAGGAGCCCTGCCCCCACTACTAGTACAGAGAGCCTCTACCAACACAACAGAGTATGAGGTAGGTGCTGACACCAGGAGCCCTGCCCCTACTGCTAGTACAGACAGCCCCTACCAACACCATTGAGTATGAGGTAGGTGCTGACACCAGGAGCCCTGCCCCTACTGCTAGTACAGAGAGCCCCTACCAACACCACAGAGTATGAGGTAGGTGCTGACGCCAGGAGCCCTGCCCCTACTACTAGTACAGAGAGCCTCTCCCACCACCACAAAGTATGAGGTGTAGGTGCTGACCCCAGGAGCCCGGCCCCTACTACTAGCACAGAGAGCCCCTACCAACACCACTGAGTATGAGGTAGTTGCTGACACAAGAGCCCTGCCCCTACTACTAGTACAGAGAGCCTCTACCAACACCACATAGTATGAGGTAGGTGCTGACATCAGGAGCCCTGCCCCTACTACTAGCACAGAGAGACCCTACCAACACCACTGAGTATGAGGTAGGTGCTGACACCCGGAGCCCTGACCCTACTACTAGCACAGAGAGCCCACCACATAGTATGAGGTAGGTGCTGACATCAGGAGCCCTGCCCCTACTACTAGCACAGAGAGACCCTACCAACACCACAGAGTATGAGGTACGTGCTGACAGCTGACGCCCTGCCCCTACTACTAGTACAGAGAGCCCCTACCAACACCACAGAGAATGAGGTAGGCGCTGACACCCGGAGTCCTGCCCCTACTACTAGTACAGAGAGCCCCTACCAACACCACTGAGTATGAGGTAGGTGCTGACACCAGGAGCCCTGCCCCTACTACTAGTACAGAGAGCCCCTACCAACACCACATGTATGAGGTAGGTACTGACACCAAGAGCCCTGCCCCTACTGCTAGTACAGAGGGCCTCTCCCACACCACAAAGTATGAGGTGTAGGTGCTGACCCCAGGAGCCCGGCCCCTACTATTAGCACAGAGAGCCCCTACCAACACCACTGAGTATGAGGTAGGTGCTGACCCCAGGAGCCCTGCCCCTACTACTAGTACAGAGAGCCCCTACCAACACCACTGAGTATGAGGTAGGTGCTGACACAAGAGCCCTGCCCCTACTACTAGTACAGAGAGCCTCTACCAACACCACATAGTATGAGGTAGGTGCTGACATCAGGAGCCCTGCCCCTACTACTAGCACAGAGAGACCCTACCAACACCACAGAGTATGAGGTACGTGCTGACAGCTGACGCCCTGCCCCTACTACTAGTAAACAGAGCCCCTACCAACACCACTGAGTATGAGGTAGGTGCTGACACCCGGAGCCCTGACCCTACTACTAGCACAGAGAGCCCCTACCAACACCACAGAGAATGAGGTAGGTGCTGACACCCGGAGTCCTGCCCCTACTACTAGTACAGAGAGCCCCTACCAACACCACTGAGTATGAGGTAGGTGCTGACACCCGGAGCCCTGCCCCTACTACTAGCACAGAGAGCCCCTACCAACACCACAGAGTATGAGGTACGTGCTGACAGCTGATGCCCTGCCCCTACTACTAGTACAGAGAGCCCCTACCAACACCACTGAGTATGAGGTAGGTGCAGATACCCAGAGCCCTTTCCCTACTACTAGTATATAGAGCCCCTACCAACACCACAGAGTAGGAGGTAGGTGCTATAAATCGAAGCTACATCCCTACTACTAGTACAGAGAACCCTTACCAACACCACAGAGTCTGAGGTAGGTGCTGACACCCGGAACCCTGCCCCTACTACTAGCACAGAGAGCCCCTACCAACACCACAGAGTATGAGGTACGTGCTGACAGCTGACGCCCTGCTCCTACTACTAGTACAGAGAGCCCCAACCAACACCACAGAGTGTGAGGTAGGTGCTGATACCCAGAGCCCTTTCCCTACTACTAGTATATAGAGCCCCTACCAACACCACAGAGTATGAAGTAGGTGCTGACACCAGGAGCCCTGCCACTACTACTAGTACAGAAAGCCCTTACCAACACCACGGAGTCTGAGGTAGGTGCTGACACTCAAAGCCCTGCCCTACTGCTGCTAGAGAGAGCCCTTAACAACACCTCTGAGTAGGAGGTAGATGCTGACAGCGAAGCCCCGCCCCTACAACTAGTACCGAAAGACTCTACCAATACCACGGAGTATGAGGTAGGTGCTGACAGCCGGAGCCCTGCCCCTAATACTGGTACAGAGAGTCCCTACCAACACCACAGAGTATGAGTTAGGTGCTGACAGCTGAAGCCCCACTCGTACAACTAGTATAGAGAGCCCCTACCAACATCACAGAGTATGAGTTAGGTGCTGACAGCTGAAGCCCCACTCGTACAACTAGTATAGAGAGCCCCTACCAACATCACAGAGTATGAGTTAGGTGCTGACAGCTGAAGCCCCACTCGTACAACTAGTATAGAGAGTCCCTACCAACACCAGATAGAATGAGGTAGGTGCTGACAGCCGACGCCCCGCCCCACCCCTACTACTAGTACAGAGAGCCCCTACCAGCACCACATAGAATGAGGTAGGTGCTGAACGCCGGAACCCCGTCCCTACTACTAGAACAGGGAGCCATTATCAACACCACAGAGTATGAGGAAGGTGCTGACTGCCGACACCCCGCTCTGCCTCTACTACTGTACAGAGAGCCCCTACCAACCCCACAGAGTACATCCCCCACCACCGCTACAAACCACCCATCAATGCTGCCACTACAGATAGCCCCCACCACCGCTACAAACCACCCACCCGTGCTGCCACTACAGGCAGCCCCCACCACTGACACAAACCACCCACCCATGCTGCCACTACCGACAGCCCCCTCTACCGCTGTAGACCGCCTCCTCCACCGCTACAGACCACCCACATATGCTACTACTACAGCCAGTCCCCGCCACCGCTACAGACCTACCACCCATGCTGTCAGTACAGACAGCACCCTCCACAGCTACATATCACCCACCCATGCTACCACTACAGACAGGCCCCAATACCGCTACAGACCACCTACCCATGCTGCCAATTCAGACAGCCCCCAATACCACTGCAGACCACCCACCTATGCTACCACTACAGACAGCCCCCACCACTGCTACAGACCACCCATTCATGCTGTCACTCTAGACAGTCCCCACTACTGGTACAGACCACTCACCCCTGCTGCCCCACTATGACCACCGCTGCAGAAAGGCATACAGTATATAAACAATACAGCTTAGCTTGGAGGTACAAATGTTGGTGTATTCGCTCCTCTGCAAGAAGCAGAGACAGCCCAGAGGCACTAGAAAGAGAGGGACGGAGAGGGGTTACTGCTTACCTTGGGAACTATGACCTGTGAGACACCGTGAGTGCCGTGACCTGTGAGACACCGTGAGTGCCGTGACCTGTGAGACACTGCGGGTACCGTGACCCGTGAGACACCGTGAGACACCGTGAGTGCTGTGACCTGTAAGACACTGTGGGTACCGTGACCTGTGAGACACTGTGAGTGCTGTGACCTGTGAGACACTGCGGGTACCGTGACCTGTGAGACACAGCGGGTGCTGTGACCTGAGAGACACCGTGGGTACCGTGACCTGTGAGACACCATGAGTGCTGTGACCTGTGAGACACTGCGGGTACCGTGACCCGTGAGACACAGCGGGTGCTGTGACCTGTAAGACACAGCGGGTGCTATGACCTTGGAGAAATCATGGGTGCTTTGACCTGTGAGACACCACGGTTGCTGTCACCTGTGAGACACATCGGGTGCTGTGACCTGTGAGACACAGTGGGTGCTGTGACCTTTGAGACACCGTGGGTACTGTGACCTGTGAGACACCGTGGGTACTGTGACCCGTGAGACACCGTGGGTGCTGTTACCTGTGAGACACCGTGGGTACTGTGACCTGTGAGACACCGCGGGTGCTGTGACCTGTGAGACACCGTGGGTGCTGTTACCTGTCAGACACCGTGGGTACTGTGACCTGTGAGACACCATGGGTGCTGTGACCTTTGAAACACTGCGGGTACTGTGACCTTTGAGACACTGTGGGTGCTGTGACCTTTGAGAGACAGTGGGTGCTGTGAACTTTGAGACACCATGGGTACTGTGACCTGTGAGACACCATGGGTACTGTGAACTGTGAGACACCGTGGGTGATTTGACCTGTGAGACACTACGGGTACTGTGACTTGTGGTACACCGTGGGTACTGTGACATGTGAGACGCCGTGGGTACTGTGACCTGTGAGATACCGTTGGTACTGTGACCTGTGAGATACCGCGGGTACTGTGACATGTGAGACACCATGGGTACTGTGACCTGTGAGATACCGTGGGTACTGTGACTTGTGAGACACGAAGGGTACTGTGACCTGTGTGACACCGTGGGTGCTCTGACCTGTGAGACACCGCGGGTGCTGTGACCTGTGAGACACTGCGGGTGCTGTGACCTGTGAGATACCATGGGTACTGTGACCTGTGAGACACCGTGGGTACTGTGACCTGTGAGACACCGTGGGTACTGTGACCTGTGAGACACGACGGGTACTGTCAGACACCACTAGTACTGTGACCTGTGAGACACCGTGGGT
Source organism: Triturus cristatus (assembly GCF_964204655.1). NCBI lineage: Eukaryota > Metazoa > Chordata > Amphibia > Caudata > Salamandridae > Triturus > Triturus cristatus. The sequence continues at coordinate 141,620,174 of NC_140579.1, read as the reverse complement.
GCTGTGACCTGTGAGACATCACGGGTCCTGTGACCTGTGAGACACCGCGGGTGCTGTGACCTGTGGGACACTACGGGTGCTGTGACCTGTGGGACACTACGGGTGCTGTGACCTGTGGGACACTACGGGTGCTGTGACCTGTGAGACACCGCTGGTGCTGGGACCTGTGAGACACCACGGGTACTGTGCGACACCACAAGTACTGTGACCTGTGAGGCACCGTGGGCACTGTGACCTGTGAGACACAGCGGGTGCTGCGACCTGTGAGACACCACGGTTGCTGTGATCTGTGAGCCACTGCGGGTGCTGTGACTTTTGAGACACCACGGGTGCTGTGACCTGTGGGACACCGCGGGTGCTGTGACCTGTGGGACACCGCGGGAGCTGTGACCTGTGAGACACCGCGGGTACTGTGGCCTGTGAGATACCATGGGTGCTGTGACCTGTGAGACATCGTGGGTGCTGTGACCTGTGGGACACCACGGGTCCTGTGACCTGTGGGACACCACGGGTGCGATGACCTGTGGGACACCACGGGTGCTGTGAGCTGTGGGACACTGCGGGTGCTGTGACCTGTGGGACACTGCGGGTGCTGTGACCTGTGGGACACCACGGGTGTTGTGACCTGTGGGACACCACGGGTGTTGTGACCTGTGGGAAACCGCGGGTGCTGTGACCTGTGGGACACTGCGGGTGCTGTGACCTGTGGGACACCGCGGGTGCTGTGACCTGTGGGACACCGCGGGTGCTGTGACCTGTGGGACACCGCGGGTGCTGTGACCTGTGGGACACCGCGGGTGCTGTGACCTGTGAGACACCACGGTGCGGTGACTTGTGAGACACCACGAGTGCTGTGACCTGTGGGACACCGCAGCTGCTGTGACCTGTGGGACATCATGGGTACTGTGACCTGTGAGATACCGTGGGTACTGTGATTTGTGAGACCAACAGGTACTGTGACCTGTGTGACACCGTGGGTGCTGTGACCTGTGAGACACCGCGGGTGCTGTGACCTGTGAGACACTGTGGGTGCTGTGACCTGTGAGATACCATGGGTACTGTGACCTGTGAGACACCGTGGGTACTGTGACCTTTGAGACACCGTGGGTAATGTGACCTGTGAGACAAGACAGGTACTGTGAGACACCACTAGTACTGTGACCTGTGAGACACCGTGGGTGCTGTGACATGGGAGACATCGCGGGTAGTGTGACCTTTAAGACACTGCGGGTACTGTGAGACACTGCGGGTGCTGTGACCTGTGGGACACTACGGGTGCTGTGACCTGTGAGACACCGCTGGTGCTGGGACCTGTGAGACACCACGGGTACTGTGCGACACCACAAGTACTGTGACCTGTGAGGCACCATGGGCACTGTGACCTGTGAGTTACAGCGGGTGCTGCGACCTGTGAGACACCATGGGTGCTGAGACCTGTGGGACATCGTGGGTGCTGTGACCTGTGGGACACCGCGGGTGCTGTGACCTGTGGGACACCGCGGGTGCTGTGGCCTGTGGGACACAGCGGGTGCTGTGACCTGTGAGACACTGCTGGTGCTGTGACCTGTGGGACACCATGGGTGCTATGACATGGGGACATCATGGGTGCTGTGACCTGTGGGACATCGTGGGTGCTGTGACCTGTGAGACACCGCGGGCCCTGTGACCTGTGGGACACCACGGGTCCTGTGACCTGTGGGACACCACGGGTGCGATAACTTGTGGGACACCACGGGTGCGATAACTTGTGGGACACCACGGGTGCTGTGACCTGTGGGACACCGCGGGTGCTGTGACCTGTGAGACACTGTGGGTGATTTGACCTGTGAGACACTGCGGGTACTGTGACTTGTGGTTCACCGCGGGTACTGTGACATCTGAGACGCCGTGGGTACTGTGACCTGTGGGACACCGCGGGTGCTGTGACCTGTGGGACACCGCGGGAGCTGTGACCTGTGAGACACCGCGGGTACTGTGGCCTGTGAGATACCATGGGTGCTGTGACCTGTGAGACATCGTGGGTGCTGTGACCTGTGGGACACCACGGGTCCTGTGACCTGTGGGACACCACGGGTGCGATGACCTGTGGGACACCACGGGTGCTGTGAGCTGTGGGACACTGCGGGTGCTGTGACCTGTGGGACACTGCGGGTGCTGTGACCTGTGGGACACCACGGGTGTTGTGACCTGTGGGAAACCGCGGGTGCTGTGACCTGTGGGAAACCGCGGGTGCTGTGACCTGTGGGACACTGCGGGTGCTGTGACCTGTGGGACACTGCGGGTGCTGTGACCTGTGGGACACCGCGGGTGCTGTGACCTGTGGGACACCGCGGGTGCTGTGACCTGTGGGACACCGCGGGTGCTGTGACTTTTGAGACACCACGGGTGCTGTGACCTGTGGGACACCGCGGGTGCTGTGACCTGTGGGACACCGCGGGAGCTGTGACCTGTTAGACACCGCGGGTACTGTGGCCTGTGAGATACCATGGGTGCTGTGACCTGTGAGACATCGTGGGTGCTGTGACCTGTGGGACACCACGGGTCCTGTGACCTGTGGGACACCACGGGTGCGATGACCTGTGGGACACCACGGGTGCTGTGAGCTGTGGGACACTGCGGGTGCTGTGACCTGTGGGACACTGCGGGTGCTGTGACCTGTGGGACACCACGGGTGTTGTGACCTGTGGGAAACCGCGGGTGCTGTGACCTGTGGGACACTGCGGGTGCTGTGACCTGTGGGACACTGCGGGTGCTGTGACCTGTGGGACACCGCGGGTGCTGTGACCTGTGGGACACCGCGGGTGCTGTGACCTGTGGGACACCGCGGGTGCTGTGACCTGTGAGACACCACGGTGCGGTGACTTGTGAGACACCACGAGTGCTGTGACCTGTGGGACACCGCAGCTGCTGTGACCTGTGGGACATCATGGGTACTGTGACCTGTGAGATACCGTGGGTACTGTGATTTGTGAGACCAACAGGTACTGTGACCTGTGTGACACCGTGGGTGCTGTGACCTGTGAGACACCGCGGGTGCTGTGACCTGTGAGACACTGTGGGTGCTGTGACCTGTGAGATACCATGGGTACTGTGACCTGTGAGACACCGTGGGTACTGTGACCTTTGAGACACCGTGGGTAATGTGACCTGTGAGACAAGACAGGTACTGTGAGACACCACTAGTACTGTGACCTGTGAGACACCGTGGGTGCTGTGACATGGGAGACATCGCGGGTAGTGTGACCTTTAAGACACTGCGGGTACTGTGAGACACTGCGGGTGCTGTGACCTGTGGGACACTACGGGTGCTGTGACCTGTGAGACACCGCTGGTGCTGGGACCTGTGAGACACCACGGGTACTGTGCGACACCACAAGTACTGTGACCTGTGAGGCACCATGGGCACTGTGACCTGTGAGTTACAGCGGGTGCTGCGACCTGTGAGACACCATGGGTGCTGAGACCTGTGGGACATCGTGGGTGCTGTGACCTGTGGGACACCGCGGGTGCTGTGACCTGTGGGACACCGCGGGTGCTGTGGCCTGTGGGACACAGCGGGTGCTGTGACCTGTGAGACACTGCTGGTGCTGTGACCTGTGGGACACCATGGGTGCTATGACATGGGGACATCATGGGTGCTGTGACCTGTGGGACATCGTGGGTGCTGTGACCTGTGAGACACCGCGGGCCCTGTGACCTGTGGGACACCACGGGTCCTGTGACCTGTGGGACACCACGGGTGCGATAACTTGTGGGACACCACGGGTGCGATAACTTGTGGGACACCACGGGTGCTGTGACCTGTGGGACACCGCGGGTGCTGTGACCTGTGAGACACTGTGGGTGATTTGACCTGTGAGACACTGCGGGTACTGTGACTTGTGGTTCACCGCGGGTACTGTGACATCTGAGACGCCGTGGGTACTGTGACCTGTGGGACACCGCGGGTGCTGTGACCTGTGGGACACAACGGGTGCTGTGACCTGTGAGACACTGCTTGTGCTGTGACCTGTGGGACACCATGGGTGCTGTGACCTGGGGACATCATGGGTGCTGTGACTTGTGGGACACCGTGGGTGCTGTGACCTGTGGGACATTGTGGGTGCTGTGACCTGTGAGACACCGCGGGTCCTGTGACCTGTGGGACACCACGGTTCCTGTGACCTGTGGGACACCACGGGTGCGATGACCTGTGGGACACCTAGGGTGCTGTGACCTGTGGGACACCTAGGGTGCTGTGACCTGTGGGACACCTAGGGTGCTGTGACCTGTGGGACACCGCGGGTGCTGTGACCTGTGGGACACCGCGGGTGCTGTGACCTGTGGGACACCGCGGGTGCTGTGACCTGTGGGACACCGCGGGTGCTGTGACCTGTGGGACACCGCGGGTGCTGTGACCTGTGGGACACCGCGGGTGCTGTGACCTGTGAGACACCACGGTTGCTGTGATCTGTGAGCAACTGCGGGTGCTGTGACTTTTGAGACACCACGGGTGCGGTGATCCGTGGGACACCACGGGTGCTGTGACCTGTGGGACACCACGGGTACTGTGCGACACCACAAGTACTGTGACCTGTGAGGCACCGTGGGCACTGTGACCTGTGAGACACAGCGGGTGCTGCGACCTGTGAGACACCACGGTTGCTGTGATCTGTGAGCCACTGCGGGTGCTGTGACCTGTGGGACACCGCGGGAGCTGTGACCTGTGAGACACCGCGGGTACTGTGGCCTGTGAGATACCATGGGTGCTGTGACCTGTGAGACATCATGGGTGCTGTGACCTGTGGGACACCACGGGTCCTGTGACCTGTGGGACACCACGGGTGCGATGACCTGTGGGACACCGCGGGTGCTGTGAGCTGTGGGACACTGCGGGTGCTGTGACCTGTGGGACACTGCGGGTGCTGTGACCTGTGGGACACCACGGGTGCTGTGACCTGTGGGAAACCGCGGGTGCTGTGACCTGTGGGACACTGCAGGTGCTGTGACCTGTGGGACACTGCGGGTGCTGTGACCTGTGGGACACCGTGGGTGCTGTGACCTGTGGGACACCGCGGGTGCTGTGACCTGTGAGACACCACGGTGCGGTGACTTGTGAGACACCACGAGTGCTGTGACCTGTGGGACACCGCAGCTGCTGTGACCTGTGGGACATCATGGGTACTGTGACCTGTGAGATACCGTGAGTACTGTGATTTGTGAGACACGACAGGTACTGTGACCTGTGTGACACCGTGGGTGCTGTGACCTGTGAGACACCGCGGGTGCTGTGACCTGTGAGACACTGTGGGTGCTGTGACCTGTGAGATACCATGGGTACTGTGTCCTGTGAGACACCGTGGGTACTGTGACCTTTGAGACACCGTGGGTACTGTGACCTGTGAGACAAGACAGGTACTGTGAAACACCACTAGTACTGTGACCTGTGAGACACCGTGGGTGCTGTGACCTGGGAGACATCGCGGGTAGTGTGACCTTTAAGACACTGCGGGTACTGTGAGACACTGCGGGTGCTGTGACCTGTGGGACACTACGGGTGCTGTGACCTGTGAGACACTGCTGGTGCTGGGACCTGTGAGACACCACGGGTACTGTGCGACACCACAAGTACTGTGACCTGTGAGGCACCATGGGCACTGTGACCTGTGAGTCACAGCGGGTGCTGCGACCTGTGAGACACCATGGGTGCTGAGACCTGTGGGACATCGTGGGTGCTGTGACCTGTGGGACACCACGGGTGCTGTGACCTGTGGGACACCGCGGGTGCTGTGACCTGTGGGACACCGCGGGTGCTGTGGCCTGTGGGACACCGCGGGTGCTGTGACCTGTGAGACACTGCTGGTGCTGTGACCTGTGGGACACCATGGGTGCTATGACCTGGGGACATCATGGGTGCTGTGACCTGTGGGACATCGTGGGTGCTGTGACCTGTGAGACACCGCGGGCCCTGTGACCTGTGGGACACCACGGGTCCTGTGACCTGTGGGACACCACAGGTGCGATAACTTGTGGGACACCACGGGTGCTGTGACCTGTGGGACACCGCGGGTGCTGTGACCTGTGAGAAACTGTGGGTGATTTGACCTGTGAGACACTGCGGGTACTGTGACCTGTGGGACACCGCGGGTGCTGTGACCTGTGGGACACCGCGGGTGCTGTGACCTGTGAGACACCACGGTATGGTGACCTGTGGGACACCGCGGGTGCTGTGACCTGTGGGACACCGTGGCTGCTGTGACCTGTGGGACACCATGGGTGCTGTGACCTGTGAGACACCATGGGTGCTGTGACCTGTGGGACACCGCGGGTACTGTGACCTGTGAGACACCATGGGTGCTGTGACCTGGGGGACACCGCGGGTGCTGTGACCTGTGGGACACCACGGTATGGTGAGCTGTGGGACACCGTGGCTGCTGTGACCTGTGGGACATCATGGGAGCTGTGACCTGTGAGACACCATGGGTGCTGTGACCTGTGGGACACCGCGGGTACTGTGACCTGTGAGACACCATGGGTGCTGTGACCTGGGGGACACCGCGGGTGCTGTGACCTGTGGGACACCGTGGGTGCTGTGACCTGTGGGACACTGCGGGTGCTGTGACCTGTGGGACACTGCAGGTGCTGTGACCTGTGGGACACTGCGGGTGCTGTGACCTGTGAGATACCGTGGGTACTGTGACCTGTGAGACACCGTGGATACTGTGACCTGTGAGACACAGCGGGTGCTGCGACCTGTGAGACACCATGGGTGCTGAGACCTGTGGGACATCATGGGTGCTGTGACCTGTGGGACACCGCGGGTGCTGTGACCTGTGGGACACCGCGGGTGCTGTGGCCTGTGGGACACCGCGGGTGCTGTGACCTGTGAGACACTGCTGGTGCTGTGACCTGTGGGACACCATGGGTGCTATGACCTGGGGACATCATGGGTGCTGTGACCTGTGGGACATCGTGGGTGCTGTGACCTGTGAGACACCGCGGGCCCTGTCACCTGTGGGACACCACGGGTCCTGTGACCTGTGGGACACTACGGGTGCGATAACTTGTGGGACACCACGGGTGCTGTGACCTGTGGGACACCGCGGGTGCTGTGACCTGTGAGACACTGTGGGTGATTTGACCTGTGAGACACTGCGGGTACTGTGAGACACTGCGGGTGCTGTGACCTGTGGGACACTACGGGTGCTGTGACCTGTGAGACACTGCTGGTGCTGGGACCTGTGAGACACCACGAGTACTGTGCGACACCACAAGTACTGTGACCTGTGAGGCACCATGGGCACTGTGACCTGTGAGTCACAGCGGGTGCTGCGACCTGTGAGACACCATGGGTGCTGAGACCTGTGGGACATCGTGGGTGCTGTGACCTGTGGGACACCGCGGGTGCTGTGACCTGTGGGACACCGCGGGTGCTGTGGCCTGTGGGACACCGCGGGTGCTGTGACCTGTGAGACACTGCTGGTGCTGTGACCTGTGGGACACCATGGGTGCTATGACCTGGGGACATCATGGGTGCTGTGACCTGTGGGACATCGTGGGTGCTGTGACCTGTGAGACACCGCGGGCCCTGTGACCTGTGGGACACCACGGGTCCTGTGACCTGTGGGACACCACGGGTGCGATAACTTGTGGGACACCACGGGTGCTGTGACCTGTGGGACACCGCGGGTGCTGTGACCTGTGAGACACCGTGGGTGATTTGACCTGTGAGACACTGCGGGTACTGTGACTTGTGGTGCACCGCGGGTACTGTGACATCTGAGACGCCGTGGGTACTGTGACCTGTGGGACACCGCGGGTGCTGTGACCTGTGGGACACAACAGGTGCTGTGACCTGTGAGACACTGCTTGTGCTGTGACCTGTGGGACACCATGGGTGCTGTGACCTGAGGACATCATGGGTGCTGTGACCTGTGGGACACCGTGGGTGCTGTGACCTGTGGGACATTGTGGGTGCTGTGACCTGTGAGACACCGCGGGTCCTGTGACCTGTGGGACACCACGGTTCCTGTGACCTGTGGGACACCACGGGTGCGATGACCTGTGGGACGCCTAGGGTGCTGTGACCTGTGGGACACCGCGGGTGCTGTGACCTGTGGGACACCACAGGTGTTGTGACCTGTGGGACACCGCGGGTGCTGTGACCTGTGGGACACCGCGGGTGCTGTGACCTGTGGGACACCGCGGGTGCTGTGACCTGTGAGACACCACGGTATGGTGACCTGTGGGACACCGTGGCTGCTGTGACCTGTGGGACATCATGGGAGCTGTGACCTGTGAGACACCATGGGTGCTGTGACCTGTGGGACACCGCGGGTACTGTGACCTGTGAGACACCATGGGTGCTGTGACCTGTGGGACACCGCGGGTGCTGTGACCTGTGGGACATCATGGGTGCTGTGACCTGTGGGACACCGTTGTTGCTGTGACCTGTGGGACATCATGGGTGCTGTGACCTGTGAGACACCATGGGTGCTGTGACCTGTGGGACACTGCGGGTACTGTGACCTGTGAGACACCATGGGTGCTGTGACCTGTGGGACATCGCGGGTGCTGTGACCTGTGGGACACTGCGGGTGCTGTGACCTGTGGGACACCGCGGGTGTTGTGACCTGTGGGACACCGCGGGTGCTGTGACCTGTGAGACACCACGGTGCGGTGACCTGTGGGACACCACAGGTGCTGTGACCGGTGAGACACTGCTGGTGCTGTGACCTGTGGGACACCATGGGTGCTGTGACCTGGGGACATCATGGGTGCTGTGACCTGTGGGACACCGCGGGTGCTGTGACCTGTGGGACATCGTGGGTCCTGTGACCTGTGGGACACCACGGGTCCTGTGACCAGTGGGACACCACGGGTCCTGTGACCAGTGGGACACCACGGGTCCGGTGACCTGTGGGACACCGCGGGTGCTGTGACCTGTGGGACACCGCGGGTGCTGTGACCTGTGGAACACCACGGGTGTTGTGACCTGTGGGACACCGCGGGTGCTGTGACCTGTGAGACACCACGGTGCGGTGACCTGTGGGACACTGCGGGTGCTGTGAACTGTGGGACACTGCGGGTGCTGTGACCTGTGAGATACCGTGGGTACTGTGATCTGTGAGACACCGTGGGTACTGTGACCTGTGAGACACAGCGGGTGCTGCGACCTGTGAGACACCATGGGTGCTGAGACCTGTGGGACATCGTGGGTGCTGTGACCTGTGGGACACCGCGGGTGCTGTGACCTGTGGGACACCGCGGGTGCTGTGGCCTGTGGGACACCGCGGGTGCTGTGACCTGTGAGACACTGCTGGTGCTGTGACCTGTGGGACACCATTGGTGCTATGACCTGGGGACATCATGGGTACTGTGACCTGTGGGACATCGTGGGTGCTGTGACCTGTGAGACACCGCAGGCCCTGTGACCTGTGGGACACCACGGGTCCTGTGACCTGTGGGACACCACGGGTGCGATAACTTGTGGGACACCACGGGTGCCGTGACCTGTGGGACACCGCGGGTGCTGTGACCTGTGAGACACTGTGGGTGATTTGACCTGTGAGACACAGCGTGTACTGTGACTTGTGGTGCACCGCGGGTACTCTGACATCTGAGACGCCGTGGGTACTGTGACCTGTGGGACACCGCGGGTGCTGTGACCTGTGGGACACAACGGGTGCTGTGACCTGTGGGACACCATGGGTGCTGTGACCTGGGGACATCATGGGTGCTGTGACCTGTGGGACACCGTGGGTGCTGTGACCTGTGGGACACCGTGGGTGCTGTGACCTGTGAGACACCGCGGGTCCTGTGACCTGTGGGACACCACGGTTCCTGTGACCTGTGGGACACCACGGGTGGGATGACCTGTGGGACACCTAGGGTGCTGTGGCCTGTTGGACACCGCGGGTGCTGTGACCTGTGGGACACCACGGGTGTTGTGACTTGTGGGACACCGCGGGTGCTGTGACCTGTGGGACACCGCGGGTGCTGTGACCTGTGGGACACCGCGGGTGCTGTGACCTGTGGGACACCGCGGGTGCTGTGACCTGTGGGACACCGCGGGTGCTGTGACCTGTGGGACACCGCGGGTGCTATGACATGTGAGACACCACGGTATGGTGACCTGTGGGACACCGTGGCTGCTGTGACCTGTGGGACATCATGGGTGCTGTGACCTGTGAGACACCATGGGTGCTGTGACCTGTGGGACACCGCGGGTACTGTGACCTGTGAGACACCATGAGTGCTGTGACCTGTGGGACACCGCGGGTGCTGTGACCTGTGGGACACCGCGGGTGCTGTGACCTGTGGGACACCGCGGGTGCTGTGACGTGTGGGACACTGCTGGTGCTGTGACCTGTGGGACACCGTGGCTGCTGTGACCTGTGGGACATCATGGGTGCTGTGACCTGTGGGACATCATGGGTGCTGTGACCTGTGAGACACCATGGGTGCTGTGACCTGTGGGACACCGCGGGTACTGTGACCTGTGAGACACCATGGGTGCTGTGACCTGTGGGACATCGCGGGTGCTGTGACCTGTGGGACACTGCGGGTGCTGTGACCTGTGGGACACCGCGGGTGCTGTGACCTGTGGGACACCACGGGTCCTGTGACCTGTGGGACACCACGGGTGCGGTGACCTGTGGGACACCGCGGGTGCTGTGACCTGTGGGACACTGCGGGTGCTGTGACCTGTGGGACACTGCGGGTGCTGTGACCTGTGGTACACTGCGGGTGCTGTGACCTGTGGGACACCCACAGGTCACAGTACCGGCGGTGTCCCACAGGTCACAGCACCCGCGGACACCGCCGGTGCTGTGACCTGTGAGACACAACGGTGCGGTGACCTGTGGGACACCACGGGTGCTGTGACCTGTGGGACACCGCGGCTGCTGTGACCTGTGGGACACCATGGGTGCTGTGACCTGTGAGACACCATGGGTGCTGTGACCTGCGGGACACCGCGGGTACTGTGACCGTGAGACACCATGGGTGCTGTGACCTGTGGGACACCATGGTTGCTGTGACCTGTGGGACACCATGGGTGCTGTGACCTGTGGGACACCGTTGGTGCTGTGACCTGTGGGACACCGCGGGTGCTGTGACCTGTGGGACACCGCGGGTGCTGTGACCTGTGAGACACCGCGGGTGCTGTGACCTGTGGGACACCGCGGGTGCTGTGACCTTTGGGACACCGCGGGTGCTGTGACCTGTGGGACATCGCGGGTGCTGTGACCTGTGGGACACTGCGGGTGCTGTGACCTGTGGGACACCGCGGGTGCTGTGACCTGTGGGACACCGCAGGTGCTGTGACCTGTGAGACACCACGGTGTGGTGACCTGTGGGACACCACGGGTGCTGTGACCTGTGGGACACTGTGGGTGCTGTGACCTGTGGGACACCGCGGAAGCTGTGACCTGTGGGACACCGCGGGTGCTGTGACCTGTGGGACACCGCGGGTGCTGTGACCTGTGGGACACCGCAGGTGCTGTGACCTGTGAGACACCACGGTGTGGTGACCTGTGGGACACCACCGGTGCTGTGACCTGTGGGACACCGTGGCTGCTGTGACCTGTGGGACATCATGGGTGTTGTGACCTGTGAGACACCGCGGGTGCTGTGACCTGTGACACACCGCGAGTGCTGTGACCTGTGAGACAGTTCTGGTTCTTTGCCCGAGAGAGAGGTGTGTGATGCATAGGGCTGAAGTGCTCCTGTTTCCTTCCTAGGCTCGCCTATACCCACCTTCCGTCTGGGTGGGCACTCGTGTGACGGCCACGTACACCCGTGCCAGGCTGACCGGTTTCTGGCGTCTCCTCAGCTACATCCAGGGCCAAAATGAAGGCGGTAAGGAAGCGGGGCAAAGGTGGGGCATGGCGAAGGGGGAGGAGGCTGGGCATGGTGAACGGGGCAGAGGTTTGGCATGGTGAAGGAGCAGAGGCTAGGCCTGGTGAAGGGGGCAGGGCCTGGGCATGGTGAAGGGGGCAGAGGCTGGGCAGGGTGAAGGAGCAGAGGCTGAGCCTGATGAAGGGGACAGGGCCTGGGCATGGTGAAGGAGCAGAGGCTGGGCCTGGTGAAGGAGCAGAGGCTTGGTTTGTCGAAGGGGCAGTGGCTGTGCATGGTGACTGTGGTAGAGGCTGAGCTTGGCAAAGGGGCAGAGGCTGCACATGGTGAAGGGGCAGGGCCTGGGCCTGGGCCTGGTGAAGGGGGAGGAGGCTGGGCATGGCGAAGGGGGCAGGGCCTGGGCCTAGTGAAGGGGCAGGAGGCTGGGCTTGGCGAAGGGGACAGGGCCTGGCGAAGGTGGCAGAGGCTGGGCATGACGAAGGGGGATAGGCTGATCTTGGCAAAGGGGCAGAGACTGGACATGGTGAAGGGGCAGAGGCTGGACATGGCGAAGGGGCAGAGGCTGAGCTTGGCAAAGGGGCAGAGGCTGGCCGTGGTGAAGGGGCAGAGGGTGGGCATGGCGAAGTGAACATAGGCTGGGCATGGCAACGGGGCAGAGGCTGTGTTGGACAGGCCACACGAAGGGCTTGCTCCCTCCCCGCCTGACAGGGCCCAAGCCCCGGCCCACCAGGCGTGACCCACGAGAATCACCCGCACCCCGTCTCCCGACGGGACTCCTGCCCTCGGACCTCCATGTATCACGGGCCCAAGCCACCACCGGCCCCCTCGGCCGGGTCAAGCCGCCATCTTGGGCCCTGCACCAAGAGGCCGCGTGGCCTCCCCCCGACCCTAACCCTGGGCTTGGCCGGTCCCGACATCCCGGCACCACCATCCACCCAGGAGGTGAGCGGACCACTTGGCAGGTCAATGAGAGAACGAAGCGCCAAGGACTCTCCCCCGCCAGGTGACGATCGCCTCCAGCTCCCCCAGGCACCGGCTCCACCCCCCCGCTGGGTGTCTGGACACCTTCATCCCGGACCCTCCGACCTCCAAGTGCGAGGGTCCGGACATCAAAGGGCACCTGCCCTATAACTGGAGCGGCTCCGGAGCAGGAAGTAGTTGTATCCTGGAGTCGAGAGACACCGAGAGAACTCAGCCTTGACGGACTACTGGCGCTGCCGTAGCCCTATCTTGTGAACTATCGTCCTGCCTGCTGGCGCTGCCGCGGCCTTCTGCAACATCCATCCTCGTCGGGACCTGCTGGCGCTGCTGCGGCCCGTTGTAACGACCATCTTCACCGGGACCTGCTGGCGCTGCCGCGGACCGTACATCAACCATCTTCACTGGGACCTGCTGGCGCTGCCGCGGACCGTGTATCGACCATCTTCACTGGGACCTGCTGGCGCTGCCGCGGCCCGTACCAGCTAGACCACCAAGCTCGAGGATTGTGAGCTACCCACCAGTCCACCTCAACTACCAGACTGGTAACCAGACTATCCCGCTACCCCCTTTTCCCCCCTTGAGAGACTTGAATCGAGGGGACCCCTGAGTCCAGACCTCCTTGTACCTTTCCATCGTACCGTAAGAAGTGCTTATAAAGAACGCTAACTCATCTCCTTGTGTGGTATCTGTCTGTGGGGGGGAAGTTATTTATCTGTACGATCGCTGGAGACGGCTCTCCTCGGAGACCTCTCCCCTTGTCCTCGGCCGACCCTCCCGGTCCGTCTAACATTGGTGGCCAGCGGCGCGATCCGAATCAACGCGTAATCGTACAGAGAGTAGCTCACCCCACGACAAAACCACGATGTCAGCCAAAGATAGCGGTTCCACGGAAAAGTTCCAAATGGATAAGTTGGAAGAATATAGCCACCGCGAACTTAAACAATTCTGCATGGAACTAGGCATTGCTACCACCGGCCTGAGTACCAAAGATGATTTGAAGCGCGCCCTTGAGTCATGGGCAGAAACTGGGATCACCGGATCCTCCGACCAAAACAGTGTCGCACCAGAGGGGAACGCCACGGCTCCAGAGGAGCGGGGAACGGGCCTCTCGCAGGAGGAGATCCAGGAAAGAGAAAGGAACAGATTACATGAGTTGGAAATGGCACGACTCAAGATGGACGGTGAACTAAAGTTAGCCGAGCAGAAACTAAATCTAGAGCATCTGCGGCTCCGAGAGGAACGAGAAGAAAAACAGAGACAGAGAGAGCTTGAGGAAAAAAGAATAACACTCGAACACGAGCGCAAACTGGCGGAAATAGAACTTCGGAAACAGAATAAAGAACCGGGGGTGCCTGAGCGACCGCACACCCCAGGGGCAACCGAGAAAAAAGTCCACATCCCCAAGGATGTTGTCCGAGAGTATGTCCGAGAAGACGACATACAGCAGTGGTTCAAAGCCTACGAGATCGCCATGACCTCCCACCGGATCGACCGGAGTGATTGGGGAGCTGGACTATGGGGGAGGTTCGTCAACGAAGGTCGCGATGCCCTGTTGCAGCTCCCAGATCACCAAATGTCGTCCTACGACCACATGAAGGCTGCCCTCCTCACCCGCTACGGCCTCACACCCGAGATGTACCGCCAGAGGTTCAGAGACTGCACCCGGATCCCGGGTACAACTTGGGTGGAGTACGTAACCTATTTCAGCCGAGCCTTCGAGGGTTGGATCAAGGGGAGCCATGTAACGACCTACGAACAACTCTTTAACCTTATGGTATGGGAACACCTGTCGAACAACTGCTTCGTCGAGCTCAGGCAGCACCTCCTCGACAGTAAATTGACTGACCCCCGGCAGCTCGCCGCTGAAGCTGACCGATGGGAGAGCACCCGAGTGGGCCGGAGAGGACCACACGAGCAGAACCGAAGCAACCAAGGCCAGCACCGTCCTCGGGGAGGAGGAGGAGGCCAGGGGCGAGGGAGAGACCCCCTCCCGGCAACCCCCGTGGCCAGCACCCCGCCCCCGGCCGGACAGGGAAACCCCCCGATGCGTCCAGGGTTCCGAGCCAATGTCACGTGCCACCGATGCCAGCGAGTCGGCCATTACGCCAATGACCCGAGCTGCCCGCAGAACCAAACGCCCAAGCCCCGCCAGGTCGCTGCCGCCGCCCTGGGGGAAGAACGACTATCAGAGGAACAGGAAGAGTATGAGCCGGCCCAGCAAGAGTGGGAACCGGCCGCCATGGTTCTAGCGTGCCTAGGGGGAAAAGACATAGTCCCACGGGCTCCCCTACCCGCCAACACCAGGAAATACGGTCAGTGGGTGACCATTAATGGGCATCGGGCCGAGGCCTTACGTGACACAGGCGCCAGTGTGACGGCCGTCCGCTGTCACCTGGTGAAACCCGAGCAGATCCTGCCGAACATTCTCTGCCCCGTCCGCTCAGCCGACAATTCCGAAAGTCTGTGTCAAATGGCCTGCGTCCCCTTCGAATGGGGAGGGGTCTCCGGCCTGTTGAAAGTGACGGTCCGGGATGATGCCCCCGTGGACTGCCTCCTGGGGAATGACCTTGAGAGTTCCCCGTGGGCCACCGTCGAGAGAAGAGAGCACATGGGGATGCTGGGCCTCCCGGACTGGGCCTGCGTAACCACCCGGTCCATGGCCACCCGTGCCGTTCCCCGACCAGAAGAACCGGAATGGCCAGCACCTCCGCCCCCGGTCGCCCCAGTAGAAGACAACGACGAGGCCAACCCCCCGGAACCAACGCCCGAAGGGGACGCGCAACCCCAGGACGTCCCCGGCCTGGCTCAGTGGCGTCAAGAAGGGGGGCCCACCCAAGAACAGTTCCGCCAGGAGCAAAAGACCTGCCCCTCCCTCGAGGGACTCCGCCAACAAGCCAGCGCCCAGAGCGCAGGGGACTCCACCGGAACTCACTGGGTCTACTGGGAGAACGACCTGCTATACAGCGAACAGAGAATCGCAGAGCTAGGGGCCGGTCGAGTACTGGTGGTACCTCTCCGCTTCAGAGACTTCCTGCTCAACCTGGCCCACGATGTCCCCCTGGCTGGACACCTGGGCCAAGACAAAACTTACAGTCGCCTAGTGACCCACTTTTTCTGGCCGAAGATGCGGAACGACGTCCTGAACCACTGCCGGTCCTGCCCCACGTGCCAGGCCAGCGGGAAGAGTGGCCGTAAGCTGAAGGCCCCTCTACAACCCTTCCCAGTGGTCACCACCCCGTTCGAGAGGGTAGGAATAGACATTGTGGGGCCCCTGGACCCCTGCACGGCACAAGGACATAGGTTCATCCTGGTACTGGTGGATCACGCCACCCGCTACCCCGAGGCGGTGCCTCTACGAACTGTAACAGCTCCGATGGTTGGCCGGGCCCTAATGGGGATCTTCTCCCGGGTGGGCTTCCCCCGAGAAGTCGTCAGCGACCGAGGCACGAACTTCATCTCCAAATACATGAAGTCCCTCTGGCGATAGTGCGGGGTCACCTACCGCTTCACGACCCCCTATCACCCCCAAGGGAACGGACTAGTGGGGCGATTCAACCGCACTCTCAAAGGGATGATTGGGGGATTGGAAGAGCCCCTCCGTCGCCAGTGGGATGTACTACTCCCGTGCCTCCTCTTCGCCTACCGAGAAGTTCCCCAGAAGTCCCTCGGTTTTAGCCCTTTCGAACTCCTGTACGGGCACCCTGTGCGAGGGCCCCTCAGCCTAGTCAAAGAAGGTTGGGAGATGGCCCCACCAAAGACCCCTCCAGACGTCTTCAAGTACCTCCTGGCCCTGCGTAATCAGACCCGGCGCTTCAGGGAAATGGCCAAGGCGAACCTCGAGGCCAGCCAGGAAGACATGAAGAGATGGTATGACCACAATGCCTCCTCCATCGAGTTCGAACCTGGTCAACAAGTGTGGGTGATGTCCCCCACCGAACCATGTGCCTTGCAAGATAAGTGGACGGGGCCCTTCAAGGTGGTCGAGCGCAAAAGCCCCGTCACTTACCTCATCGACATGGGGACCCCCCGGAACCCCCTTCGGGTCCTCCACACCAACAGACTCAAACCACACTTTGTGCGCTCAGAACTCAGCCTCCTGATGGCTACAGACAGTGGAGCAGAGGAGGACTCCGAAACCCTCCCGGATCTCCTGAAGACTCAGGAGAACGACGGGTCCGTGGACGGGGTCCGGCTCTCCGATGCCCTCACCCCAGAGCAACGCCAGGGCTGCCGGGACCTCCTGCTGCGGTTCGCTTCACTGTTCTCCCTCACTCCCGGGGTCACCCCTTGGTGCTTGCACGACGTGGACACCGGGGACAGTCCCCCTATCCGACACCGGGCCTACCGCGTACCAGATCGGGTACGGGCCTGCATACAAGAGGAAGTGGCCAAAATGCTCACGATCGGGGTCATCGAGCCCTCGGACAGTCCCTGGGCCAGCCCGGTTGTATTGGTCCCCAAGGCCGCTGCCCCCGGCACCACACCGGAACTGAGATTCTGCGTCGACTACCGGGGCTTGAACGCTGTCACCCGAACCGACGCTCATCCTATCCCCAGGGCGGATGAATTGATCGACCGGCTGGGGGCCGCCCGCTACCTCAGTATCTTCGACCTAACAGCGGGCTACTGGCAGATCGGTCTCACACCCCGGGCTCAAGAACGATCCGCCTTCTCTACCCCCGATGGCCACTACCACTTCAAGGTCATGCCCTTCGGCATGAAGAACGCCCCCGCTACATTTCAACGTCTTGTGAACCAGGTCTTGGCGGGGCTCGAAGAGTTCAGCGCTGCCTACCTAGACGATATCGCTGTATACAGCCGCCACTGGTCCGACCACCTCCTCCACCTCCAGGAGGTCCTACAGGCCCTCCAGCGGGCCGGCCTCACGATTAAGGCCGGCAAATGCCAAATTGGTCAGGGGTCCGTGACCTACCTGGGGCACCAGGTGGGGAGCGGGCTGGTGGCCCCACTGCAACTTAAGATTGCTGCCATCCAGTCCTGGCAGCCCTCCGTCACCCAGACCGAAGTCCGAGCCTTCTTGGGGCTCACCGGCTACTACCGGCGGTTCGTGAGGGACTACGGCAGCATTGTGGGGCCCCTCACGGGTCTCACGTCCAAGAACCAACCGAAGCGGATTAACTGGACCCCCGATTGTCAAGCGGCCTTCGAAAAGCTGAAGGCCGCCCTGTGCACCGCCCCTGTGCTCCAGGCCCCCGATTACAGTCGGGAATTCGTAGTACAGACAGACGCCTCCGACCACGGCATCGGAGCGGTTCTTTCCCAAGTGAACCCCGAGGGTCATGACAGCCGGTGGCCTTCATCAGCCGACGTCTCCTGGCCCGAGAACAGCGCTGGAGCACAATCGAGAGGGAGGCCTTCGCAGTGGTGTGGGCCCTCAAAAAGCTCCGGCCCTATCTCTTCGGAACCCACTTCCGGGTACAAACCGACCATAGACCCCTGCAGTGGCTGATGCAGATGCGGGGGGAAAACCCAAAACTATTGCGCTGGTCCATCTCCCTGCAGGGAATGGACTTCACCGTGGAGCACCGGCCGGGCCAAGACCACGCCAACGCAGATGGCCTGTCACGCTTCTTCCGCCTCGACGAGGAGAGTCCCCAAGAAGATGGGTGACTCTCCCCGCCTTCAGCTGGGGGGGACGCATGTTGGACAGGCCACACGAAGGGCTTGCTCCCTCCCCGCCTGACAGGGCCCAAGCCCCGGCCCACCAGGCGTGACCCACGAGAATCACCCGCACCCCGTCTCCCGACGGGACTCCTGCCCTCGGACCTCCATGTATCACGGGCCCAAGCCACCACCGGCCCCCTCGGCCGGGTCAAGCCGCCATCTTGGGCCCTGCACCACGAGGCCGCGTGGCCTCCCCCCGACCCTAACCCTGGGCATGGCCGGTCCCGACATCCCGGCACCACCATCCACCCAGGAGGTGAGCGGACCACTTGGCAGGTCAATGAGAGAACGAAGCGCCAAGGACTCTCCCCCGCCAGGTGACGATCGCCTCCAGCTCCCCCAGGCACCGGCTCCACACCCCCGCTGGGTGTCTGGACACCTTCATCCCGGACCCTCCGACCTCCAAGTGCGAGGGTCCGGACATCAAAGGGCACCTGCCCTATAACTGGAGCGGCTCCGGAGCAGGAAGTAGTTGTATCCTGGAGCCGAGAGACACCGAGAGAACTCAGCCTTGACGGACTACTGGCGCTGCCGTAGCCCTATCTTGTGAACTATCGTCCTGCCTGCTGGCGCTGCCGCGGCCTTCTGCAACATCCATCCTCGTCGGGACCTGCTGGCGCTGCCGCGGCCCGTTGTAACGACCATCTTCACCGGGACCTGCTGGCGCTGCCGCGGACCGTACATCAACCATCTTCACTGGGACCTGCTGGCGCTGCCGCGGACCGTGTATCGACCATCTTCACTGGGACCTGCTGGCGCTGCCGCGGCCCGTACCAGCTAGACCACCAAGCTCGAGGATTGTGAGCTACCCACCAGTCCACCTCAACTACCAGACTGGTAACCAGACTATCCCGCTACCCCCTTTTCCCCCCTTGAGAGACTTGAATCGAGGGGACCCCTGAGTCCAGACCTCCTTGTACCTTTCCATCGTACCGTAAGAAGTGCTTATAAAGAACGCTAACTCATCTCCTTGTGTGGTATCTGTCTGTGGGGGGGAAGTTATTTATCTGTACGATCGCTGGAGACGGCTCTCCTCGGAGACCTCTCCCCTTGTCCTCGGCCGACCCTCCCGGTCCGTCTAACAGGCTGGACATGGCGAATAGGGCTGAGGCTGGGGATGGTGAAGGGGCAGAGGCTGGCCATAGCAAAGGGGCAGAGGCTGGATATGACGAATGGGGCAGACGCTAGGCAAGGGTATGGGGCAGAGGCTGGGCATGGTGAAGGGGAAGAGGCTGGGCATGGCGAAGGGACTGAGGCTGGACATGGTGAAGGAGCAGAGGTTGAGCATGCCGGAGGGGGTAGAAACTTGGCGTAGCGAAAGGGGCAGACAAGAGGGCAGAGGCTTATCATAGTGAAGATGACAGAAGCTGGGCATGGTGAAGGGGCAGAGGCTGGGCATGGTGAAGGGGCAGAGGCTGGGCATGGCGAAGGGGGCAGAGGCTGGGCATGTCAAAGAGGCAGAGGCTGGTCATGGTGAAGGGGCAGGGGCTGGACATGGTGAAGTGACAGAGCCTGGGCATGGTGAAGGGGGCAGAGGCTGAGCTTAGCAAAGGGGGCAGAGAATTGACAAGGTGAAAGGGGCAGGCACTTGGCATGATGAAAGGTGCAGCGCCTGGGCATGGTGAAGAGGCAGAGGCTGTACATGGTTAAGGGGCCGAGTCTGGGCATGGTGAAGTGGGCAGAGGCTGAGCATGGCAAAGGGGCAGAGGCTGGACATGGCGAAGGGGCAGATGCTGGAAATGGTGAAGGGGCAGAGTGTGGACATGGTGAAGGGGCAGAGGCTGGGCATGGCGAAGGGGCCAGAGGCTGAGCTTGGTAAAGGGGCAGAGGCTGGACATGTTGAAGGGGCAGAGGCTGGACATGGTGAAGGGGCAGAGGGTGGGCATGGCAAAGGGGGCAGAGGCTGGGCATGACGAAGGGGACAGAGGCTGGGCATGGTTAAGGGGCAGAGCCTGGGCATGGCGAGGGGGCAGAGGCTGGGCATGGCAAAGGGGCAGAGGCTGGACATGGTGAAGGAGCAGAGGCTGGGTATGGCGAAGGGGGCAGAGACTTGGCGTGGTGAAAAGGGCAGAGACTTGGCGTGGCAAAAGGGGCAGACAAGGGGCAGGGACTGATCATGGTGAAGGGGCAGAGGCTGATCATGGTGAAGAGGACAGAAGCGGGGCATGGTGAAGGGCAGAGGCTGGGCATGGTGAAGGGGGCAGGGCCTGGGCCTGGCAAAGGGGGCAGGGCCTGGCACAGGGGGCAGAGGCTGGGCATGGCGAAGGGGGCAGAAACTGGGCATGGTGAAGGGGCTGAG
The DNA here is from genome assembly GCF_964204655.1 of Triturus cristatus. NCBI lineage: Eukaryota > Metazoa > Chordata > Amphibia > Caudata > Salamandridae > Triturus > Triturus cristatus. The sequence goes on along the minus strand of NC_140579.1, from coordinate 141,599,371 downwards.
CCTGGGCATTGCGAAGGGGGCAGAGGCTGGGAATTGCAAAGTGACAGAGGTTGGACATGGTGAATGGGGCAGAGGCTGGGCATAGCGAAGGGGCAGAGGCTGGACATGATGAAGGGGCAGAGACTGGGCATGGCGAAAGGGGGCAGAGGCTGAGCTTGGCAAAGGGCAGAGGCTGGACATGGCGAAGGGGCAGGGGCTGGACATGGTGAACGGGCAGAGGCTGAGCATGGCGAAGGGGGCAGGGGCTGAGCTAGGCAAGGGGGCAGAGGCTGGACATGGTGAAGGGGCAGAGGGTGGGCATGGCAAAGGGGGCAGAGGCTGGGCATGACGAAGGGGACAGAGGCTGGGCATGGTTAAGGGGCAGACGCTGGGCATGGCGAGGGGGCAGACGCTGGGCATGGCGAGGGGGCAGACGCTGGGCATGGCGAGGGGGCAGACGCTGGGCATGGCAAAGGGGCAGAGGCTGGACATGGTGAAGGAGCAGAGGCTGGGTATGGCGGAGGGGGCAGAAACCTGGTGTGGCGAAAGGGACAGACAAGGGGGCAGAGGCTGATCATGGTGAAGAGGACAGAGGCTGGGCTTGGTGAAGGGGCAGAGGCTGGGCATGGCGAAGGGGGCAGGGGCTGGGTATATTGAAGGGGCAGCGGCTGGTCATGGTGAAGGGGCAGGGGCTGGGCATGGTAAAGGGGACAGAGGCTGGGCATGGTGAAGGGGCGGAGGCTGGGCATGGTGAAGGGGGCAGAGGCTGAGCTTGGCAAAGGGGCAGAGGCTGGGCATGGTTAAGGGGACACAGGCTGGGCATGGTGAGGGGGCAGACACTTTTCATGGCAAAGGGGGCAGAGAATTGGCATGGTGAAAGGGGCAGACAATTGGCATGGTGAAAGGGGGCAGAGCCTGGGCATGGTGAAGGGGCAGAGGTTGGACATGGTGACGGGGCAGAGGCTGGGCATGGTGAAGGGGGCAGAGGCTGAGCTTGGCAAAGGGGCAGAGGCTGGGCATGGTAAAGGGGGCAAAGGCTGGGCATGGCGAAGGGGGCAGAAACTGGGCATGGTGAAGGGGCTGAGGCTGGACATGGTGAAGGAGCAGAGGCTGGGTATGGCGGAGGGGGCAGAAACCTGGTGTGGCGAAAGGGACAGACAAGGGGGCAGAGGCTGATCATGGTGAAGAGGACAGAGGCTGGGCTTGGTGAAGGGGCAGAGGCTGGGCATGGCGAAGGGGGCAGGGGCTGGGTATATTGAAGGGGCAGAGGCTGGTCATGGTGAAGGGGCAGGGGCTGGGCATGGTAAAGGGGACAGAGGCTGGGCATGGTGAAGGGGCGGAGGCTGGGCATGGTGAAGGAGCAGAGGCTGGGCATGGTGAAGGAGCAGAGGCTGGGCATGGTGAAGGGGCATAGGCTGGGCATGGTTAAGGGGACACAGGCTGGGCATGGTGAGGGGGCAGACACTTTTCATGGCAAAGGGGGCAGAGAATTTGCATGGTGAAAGGGGCAGACACTTGGCATGGTGAAAGGGGCAGAGCCTGGACATGGTAAAGGGGCAGAGGTTGGACATGGTGACGGGGCAGAGGCTGGGCATGGTGAAGGGGGCAGAGGCTGAGCTTGGCAAAGGGGCAGAGGCTGGGCATGGTAAAGGGGGCAAAGGCTGGGCATGGCAAAGGGGGCAGAGGCTGGGCATGGCAAAGGGGGCAGAGGCTGGGCATGGCGAAGGGTGCGGAGGCTGGGCATGGCGAAAGGGGCAGGGCCTGGTGAAAGGGGCAGGGCCTGGCGAAGGGGGCAGGGCCTGGCAAAGGGGGCAGAGGCTGGGCATGGCGAAGGGGGCAGAGACTGGGCCTGGCGAAATGGGCAGGGCCTGGGCCTGGCAAAGGGGGCAAAGGCTGGGCATGGCGAAGGGGCAGAGACTGGGCATGGTGAAGGGGCAGGCGCTTGGCTTGTCGAAGGGGCAGAGGCTGTGCATGGTGACTGGGGCAGAGGCTGAGCTTGGCAAAGGGGCAGAGGCTGGACATGGTGAAGGGGGCAGAGCCTGGGCTTGGCGAAGGTGGCAGAGGCTTGGCATGACGAAGGGGGAGAGGCTGATCTTGGCAAAGGGGCAGAGACTGGACATGGTGAAGGGGCAGAGGCTGGACATGGCTAAGGGGCAGAGGCTGAGCTTGGCAAAGGGGCAGAGGCTGGACGTGGTGAAGGGGCAGAGGGTGGGCATGGCGAAGTGAACATAGGCTGGGCATGGCAACGGGGCAGAGGCTGGACATGGCGAATAGGGCAGAGGCTGGGGATGGTGAAGGGGCAGAGGCTGGCCATAGCAAAGGGGCAGAGGCTGGATATGACGAATGGGGCAGACGCTGGGCAAGGGTATGGGGCAGAGGCTGGGCATGGTGAAGGGGAAGAGGCTGGGCATGGCGAAGGGACTGAGGCTGGACATGGTGAAGGAGCAGGGGTTGAGCATGGCGGAGGGGGCAGAAACTTGGCGTAGCGAAAGGGGCAGACAAGAGGGCAGAGGCTTATCATAGTGAAGATGACAGAAGCTGGGCATGGTGAAGGGGCAGAGGCTGGGCATGGCGAAAGGGGCAGAGGCTGGGCATGTCAAAGAGGCAGAGGCTGGTCATGGTGAAGGGGCAGGGGCTGGACATGGTGAAGTGACAGAGCCTGGGCATGGTGAAGGGGGCAGAGGCTGAGCTTAGCAAAGGGGGCAGAGAATTGACATGGTGAAAGGGGCAGACACTTGGCATGATGAAAGGTGCAGCGCTTGGGCATGGTGAAGAGGCAGAGGCTGTACATGGTTAAGGGGCCGAGTCTGGGCATGGTGAAGGGGGCAGAGGCTGAGCATGGCAAAGGGGCAGAGGCTGGGCATGGCGAAGGGGCCAGAGGCTGAGCTTGGTAAAGGGGCAGAGGCTGGACATGTTGAAGGAGCAGAGGCTGGACATGTTGAAGGGGCAGAGGCTGGACATGGTGAAGGGGCAGAGGGTGGGCATGGCAAAGGGGGCAGAGGCTGGGCATGACGAAGGGGACAGGGGCTGGGCATGGTTAAGTGGCAGAGGCTGGGCATGGCGAGGGGGCAGAGGCTGGGCATGGCAAAGGGGCAGAGGCTGGACATGGTGAAGGAGCAGAGGCTGGGTATGGCGGAGGGGGCAGAAACCTGGTGTGGCGAAAAGGACAGACAAGGGGGCAGAGGCTGACCATGGTGAAGAGGACAGATGCTGGGCATGGTGAAGGGGCAGAGGCTGGGCATGGCGCAGGGGCTGGGTAGATCAAAGGGGCAGAGGCTGGTCATGGTGAAGGGGCAGGGGCTGGGCATGGTAAAGGGGACAGAGGCTGGGCATGGTGAAGGGGCGGAGGCTGGGCATGGTGAAGGAGCAGAGGCTGGGCATGGTGAAGGAGCAGAGGCTGGGCATGGTGAAGGGGCATAGGCTGGGCATGGCTAAGGGGCAGAGGCTGGACATGGCAAATGGGGCAGATGCTGGGCATGGCGAAGGGGCAGAGGCTGGGCATGGTGAAGGAGCAGAGGCGGAGCATGGCAAAAGGGACGAAGACTGGACATGACGAAGGGGCAGAGGCTGGGCATGGCAATGGGGGCAGGGGCTGGGCATGGTGAAGGGGCAGAGGCTGGACATGGTGAAGGGGCAGAGGCTGGACATGGTGTGAGGGGGCAGAGGCTGGTCATGGCGAAGGAGGTAGTGGCTGGGCTGGGCATGGCGAAGGGGACAGAGACTGGGCTGGGCATGGTGAAGGGGCAGAGGCTGGGCATGGCGATGGGGCAGACACTTGGCATGGCGAAGGGGGCAGAGGCTGGGCATGGTGAAGGGGCACAGGCTGGGCATGGCAATTGCACAGAGGCTGGGCATGGCGAAGGGGAAGAGGCTGGGCATAGCGAAGGGGCAGAGGCTGGACTTGGTGAAGGGGCAGAGGCTGGGCATGGCGAAGGGGGCAGAGACTTGGCGTGATGAAAAGGGCAGAGACTTGGCATGGCAAAAGGGGCAGACAAGGGGGCAGGGACTGATCATGGTGAAGGGGCAGAGGCTGATCATGGTGAAGAGGACAGAAGCTGGGCATGGTGAAGGGCAGAGGCTGGGCATGGTGAAGGGGGCAGGGCCTGGGCCTGGCAAAGGGGGCAGGGCCTGGGCCTGGCACAGGGGGCAGAGGCTGGGCATGGCGAAGGGGGCAGAGACTGGGCATGGTGAAGGGGCTGAGGCTGGGCATTACGAAGGGGGCAGAGGCTGGGCATTGCAAAGTGACAGAGGTTGGACATGGTGAATGGGGCAGAGGCTGGACATAGCGAAGGGGCAGAGGCTGGACATGATGAAGGGGCAGAGACTGGGCATGGCGAAAGGGGGCAGAGGCTGAGCTTGGCAAAGGGCAGAGGCTGGACATGGCGAAGGGGCAGGGGCTGGACATGGTGAACGGGCAGAGGCTGAGCATGGCGAAGGGGGCATCTGGGCTGAGCTTGGCATAGGGGCAGAGGCTGGACATGGTGAAGGGGCAGAGGGTGGTCATGGCAAAGGGGGCAGCGGTTGGGCATGACGAAGGGGACAGAGGCTGGGCATGGTTAAGGGGCAGAGGCTGGGCATGGCGAAGGGGGCAGAGAATTGACAAGGTGAAAGGGGCAGGCACTTGGCATGATGAAAGGTGCAGCGCCTGGGCATGGTGAAGAGGCAGAGGCTGTACATGGTTAAGGGGCCGAGTCTGGGCATGGTGAAGGGGGCAGAGGCTGAGCATGGCAAAGGGGCAGAGGCTGGACATGGCGAAGGGGCAGATGCTGGAAATGGTGAAGGGGCAGAGTGTGGACATGGTGAAGGGGCAGAGGCTGGGCATGGCGAAGGGGCCAGAGGCTGAGCTTGGTAAAGGGGCAGAGGCTGGACATGTTGAAGGGGCAGAGGCTGGACATGGTGAAGGGGCAGAGGGTGGGCATGGCAAAGGGGGCAGAGGCTGGGCATGACGAAGGGGACAGAGGCTGGGCATGGTTAAGGGGCAGAGCCTGGGCATGGCGAGGGGGCAGAGGCTGGGCATGGCAAAGGGGCAGAGGCTGGACATGGTGAAGGAGCAGAGGCTGGGTATGGCGAAGGGGGCAGAGACTTGGCGTGGTGAAAAGGGCAGAGACTTGGCGTGGCAAAAGGGGCAGACAAGGGGCAGGGACTGATCATGGTGAAGGGGCAGAGGCTGATCATGGTGAAGAGGACAGAAGCGGGGCATGGTGAAGGGCAGAGGCTGGGCATGGTGAAGGGGGCAGGGCCTGGGCCTGGCAAAGGGGGCAGGGCCTGGCACAGGGGGCAGAGGCTGGGCATGGCGAAGGGGGCAGAAACTGGGCATGGTGAAGGGGCTGAGCCTGGGCATTGCGAAGGGGGCAGAGGCTGGGAATTGCAAAGTGACAGAGGTTGGACATGGTGAATGGGGCAGAGGCTGGGCATAGCGAAGGGGCAGAGGCTGGACATGATGAAGGGGCAGAGACTGGGCATGGCGAAAGGGGGCAGAGGCTGAGCTTGGCAAAGGGCAGAGGCTGGACATGGCGAAGGGGCAGGGGCTGGACATGGTGAACGGGCAGAGGCTGAGCATGGCGAAGGGGGCAGGGGCTGAGCTTGGCAAGGGGGCAGAGGCTGGACATGGTGAAGGGGCAGAGGGTGGGCATGGCAAAGGGGGCAGAGGCTGGGCATGACGAAGGGGACAGAGGCTGGGCATGGTTAAGGGGCAGAGGCTGGGCATGGCGAGGGGGCAGATGCTGGGCATGGCGAGGGGGCAGACGCTGGGCATGGCAAAGGGGCAGAGGCTGGACATGGTGAAGGAGCAGAGGCTGGGTATGGCGGAGGGGGCAGAAACCTGGTGTGGCGAAAGGGACAGACAAGGGGGCAGAGGCTGATCATGGTGAAGAGGACAGAGGCTGGGCTTGGTGAAGGGGCAGAGGCTGGGCATGGCGAAGGGGGCAGGGGCTGGGTATATTGAAGGGGCAGAGGCTGGTCATGGTGAAGGGGCAGGGGCTGGGCATGGTAAAGGGGACAGAGGCTGGGCATGGTGAAGGGGCTGAGGCTGGGCATGGTGAAGGGGGCAGAGGCTGAGCTTGGCAAAGGGGCAGAGGCTGGGCATGGTTAAGGGGACACAGGCTGGGCATGGTGAGGGGGCAGACACTTTTCATGGCAAAGGGGGCAGAGAATTGGCATGGTGAAAGGGGCAGACACTTGGCATGGTGAAAGGGGGCAGAGCCTGGGCATGGTGAAGGGGCAGAGGTTGGACATGGTGACGGGGCAGAGGCTGGGCATGGTGAAGGGGGCAGAGGCTGAGCTTGGCAAAGGGGCAGAGGCTGGGCATGGTAAAGGGGGCAAAGGCTGGGCATGGCGAAGGGGGCAGAAACTGGGCAGGGTGAAGGGGCTGAGGCTGGACATGGTGAAGGAGCAGAGGCTGGGTATGGCGGAGGGGGCAGAAACCTGGTGTGGCGAAAGGGACAGACAAGGGGGCAGAGGCTGATCATGGTGAAGAGGACAGAGGCTGGGCTTGGTGAAGGGGCAGAGGCTGGGCATGGCGAAGGGGGCAGGGGCTGGGTATATTGAAGGGGCAGAGGCTGGTCATGGTGAAAGGGCAGGGGCTGGGCATGGTAAAGGGGACAGAGGCTGGGCATGGTGAAGGGGCGGAGGCTGGGCATGGTGAAGGAGCAGAGGCTGGGCATGGTGAAGGAGCAGAGGCTGGGCATGGTGAAGGAGCAGAGGCTGGGCATGGTGAAGGGGCATTGGCTGGGCATGGTTAAGGGGACACAGGCTGGGCATGGTGAGGGGGCAGACACTTTTCATGGCAAAGGGGGCAGAGAATTGGCATGGTGAAAGGGGCAGACACTTGGCATGGTGAAAGGGGCAGAGCCTGGACATGGTGAAGGGGCAGAGGTTGGACATGGTGACGGGGCAGAGGCTGGGCATGGTGAAGGGGGCAGAGGCTGAGCTTGGCAAAGGGGCAGAGGCTGGGCATGGTAAAGGGGGCAAAGGCTGGGCATGGCAAAGGGGGCAGAGGCTGGGCATGGCAAAGGGGGCAGAGGCTGGGCATGGCAAAGGGTGCGGAGGCTGGGCATGGCGAAAGGGGCAGGGCCTGGTGAAAGGGGCAGGGCCTGGGCCTGGCGAAGGGGGCAGGGCCTGGCAAAGGGGGCAGAGGCTGGGCATGGCGAAGGGGGCAGAGACTGGGCCTGGCGAAATGGGCAGGGCCTGGGCCTGGCAAAGGGGGCAAAGGCTGGGCATGGCGAAGGGGCAGAGACTGGGCATGGTGAAGGGGCAGGCGCTTGGCTTGTCGAAGGGGCAGAGGCTGTGCATGGTGACTGGGGCAGAGGCTGAGCTTGGCAAAGGGGCAGAGGCTGGACATGGTGAAGGGGGCAGAGCCTGGGCTTGGCGAAGGTGGCAGAGGCTTGGCATGACGAAGGGGGAGAGGCTGATCTTGGCAAAGGGGCAGAGACTGGACATGATGAAGGGGCAGAGGCTGGACATGGCTAAGGGGCAGAGGCTGAGCTTGGCAAAGGGGCAGAGGCTGGACGTGGTGAAGGGGCAGAGGGTGGGCATGGCGAAGTGAACATAGGCTGGGCATGGCAACGGGGCAGAAGCTGGACATGGCGAATAGGGCAGAGGCTGGGGCTGGTGAAGGGGCAGAGGCTGGCCATAGCAAAGGGGCAGAGGCTGGATATGACGAATGGGGCAGACGCTGGGCAAGGGTATGGGGCAGAGGCTGGGCATGGTGAAGGGGAAGAGGCTGGGCATGGCGAAGGGACTGAGGCTGGACATGGTGAAGGAGCAGGGGTTGAGCATGGCGGAGGGGGCAGAAACTTGGCGTAGCGAAAGGGGCAGACAAGAGGGCAGAGGCTTATCATAGTGAAGATGACAGAAGCTGTGCATGGTGAAGGGGCAGAGGCTGGGCATGGCGAAGGGGGCAGAGGCTGGGCATGTCAAAGAGGCAGAGGCTGGTCATGGTGAAGGGGCAGGGGCTGGACATGGTGAAGTGACAGAGCCTGGGCATGGTGAAGGGGGCAGAGGCTGAGCTTAGCAAAGGGGGCAGAGAATTGACATGGTGAAAGGGGCAGACACTTGGCATGATGAAAGGTGCAGCGCTTGGGCATGGTGAAGAGGCAGAGGCTGTACATGGTTAAGGGGCCGAGTCTGGGCATGGTGAAGGGGGCAGAGGCTGAGCATGGCAAAGGGGCAGAGGCTGGACATGGCGAAGGGGCAGATGCTGGAAATGGTGAAGGGGCAGAGTGTGGACATGGTGAAGGGGCAGAGGCTGGGCATGGCGAAGGGGCCAGAGGCTGAGCTTGGTAAAGGGGCAGAGGCTGGACATGTTGAAGGGGCAGAGGCTGGACATGGTGAAGGGGCAGAGGGTGGGCATGGCAAAGGGGGCAGAGGCTGGGCATGACGAAGGGGACAGGGGCTGGGCATGGTTAAGTGGCAGAGGCTGGGCATGGCGAGGGGGCAGAGGCTGGGCATGGCAAAGGGGCAGAGGCTGGACATGGTGAAGGAGCAGAGGCTGGGTATGGCGGAGGGGGCAGAAACCTGGTGTGGCGAAAAGGACAGACAAGGGGGCAGAGGCTGACCATGGTGAAGAGGACAGATGCTGGGCATGGTGAAGGGGCAGAGGCTGGGCATGGCGCAGGGGCTGGGTAGATCAAAGGGGCAGAGGCTGGTCATGGTGAAGGGGCAGGGGCTGGGCATGGTAAAGGGGACAGAGGCTGGGCATGGTGAAGGGGCGGAGGCTGGGCATGGTGAAGGAGCAGAGGCTGGGCATGGTGAAGGGGCAGAGGCTGGGCATGGTGAAGGGGCATAGGCTGGGCATGGCTAAGGGGCAGAGGCTGGACATGGTGTGAGGGGGCAGAGGCTGGTCATGGCGAAGGAGGTAGTGGCTGGGCTGGGCATGGCGAAGGGGACAGAGACTGGGCTGGGCATGGTGAAGGGGCAGAGGCTGGGCATGGCGATGGGGCAGACACTTGGCATGGCGACGGGGGCAGAGGCTGGGCATGGTGAAGGGGCACAGGCTGGGCATGGCAATTGCACAGAGGCTGGGCATGGCGAAGGGGAAGAGACTGGGCATAGCGAAGGGGCAGAGGCTGGACTTGGTGAAGGGGCAGAGGCTGGGCATGGCGAAGGGGGCAGAGACTTGGCGTGATGAAAAGGGCAGAGACTTGGCATGGCAAAAGGGGCAGACAAGGGGGCAGGGACTGATCATGGTGAAGGGGCAGAGGCTGATCATGGTGAAGAGGACAGAAGCTGGGCATGGTGAAGGGCAGAGGCTGGGCATGGTGAAGGGGGCAGGGCCTGGGCCTGGCAAAGGGGGCAGGGCCTGGGCCTGGCACAGGGGGCAGAGGCTGGGCATGGCGAAGCGGGCAGAGACTGGGCATGGTGAAGGGGCTGAGGCTGGGCATTACGAAGGGGGCAGAGGCTGGGCATTGCAAAGTGACAGAGGTTGGACATGGTGAATGGGGCAGAGGCTGGGCATAGCGAAGGGGCAGAGGCTGGACATGATGAAGGGGCAGAGACTGGGCATGGCGAAAGGGGGCAGAGGCTGAGCTTGGCAAAGGGCAGAGGCTGGACATGGCGAAGGGGCAGGGGCTGGACATGGTGAACGGGCAGAGGCTGAGCATGGCGAAGGGGGCATCTGGGCTGAGCTTGGCATAGGGGCAGAGGCTGGACATGGTGAAGGGGCAGAGGGTGGTCATGGCAAAGGGGGCAGCGGCTGGGCATGACGAAGGGGACAGAGGCTGGGCATGGTTAAGGGGCAGAGGCTGGGCATGGCGAGGGGGCAGAGGCTGGACATGGTGAAGGAGCAGAGGCTGGGTATGGCGGAGGGGGCAGAAACCTGGTGTGGCGAAAGGGACAGACAAGGGGGCAGAGGCTGCTCATGGTGAAGAGGACAGAGGCTGGGCATGGTGAAGGGGCAGAGGCTGGGCATGGCGAAGGGGGCAGGGGCTGGGTATATCGAAGGGGCAGAGGCTGGTCATGGTGAAGGGGCAGGGGCTGGGCATGGTAAAGGGGACAGAGGCTGGGCATGGTGAAGGGGCGGAGGCTGGGCATGGTGAAGGAGCAGAGGCTGGGCATGGTGAAGGAGCAGAGGCTGGGCATGGTGAAGGGGCATAGGCTGGGCATGGTTAAGGGGACACAGGCTGGGCATGGTGAAGGGGCAGACACTTTTCATGGCAAAGGGGGCAGAGAATTGGCATGGTGAAAGGGGCAGACACTTGGCATGGTGAAAGGGGCAGAGCCTGGGCATGGTGAAGGGGCAGAGGCTGGGCATGGTAAAGGAGCAGAGGTTGAGCCTGGTGAAGGGGACAGGGCCTGGGCATGGTGAAGGGGGCAGAGGCTGGGCATGGTGAAGGAGCAGAGGCTGAGCTTGGCAAAGGGGTCAGGGGCTGGGTCTTTTGAAGGGGGCAGGGCCTGGTGAAGGGGCAGAGGCTGGGCCTGGCGAAGGGGGCAGAGGCTGGGCATGGCGAAGGGGGCAGAGACTGGGCCTGGCGAAGGGGGCAGGGCCGGGGCCTGGCAAAGGGGGCAGAGGCTGGGCATGGCGAAGGGCGCAGAGACTAGGCATGGTGAAGTGGCAGGTGCTTGGCTTGTCGAAGGGTCAGAGGCTGTGCATGGTGACTGAGGCATAGGCTGAGCTTGGCAAAGGGGCAGAGGCTGGACATGGTGAAGGGGGCAGAGGCTGGGCCTGGTGAAGGGGGCAGGGCCTGGGCCTGGCGAAGGGGGCAGAGGCTGGGCCTGGCGAAGGGGGCAGAGGCTGGGCCTGGCGAAGGGGGCAGAGGCTGGGCCTGGCGAAGGGGGCAGAGGTTGGGCATTGCAAAGGGGGCAGAGGCTGGTCATGGTGAAGGGTGCGGAGGCTGGGCATGGTGAAAGGGGCAGGGCCTGGCAAAAGGGGCAGGGCCTGGGCTTGGCGAAGGGGGCAGAGGCTGGGCATGGTGAATGGGGCAGAGACTGGGCCTGGCGAAGGGGGCAGGGCCTGGGCCTGGCGAAGGGGGCAGAGGCTAGGCATGGCGAAGGGGGCAGAGACTGGGCATGGTGAAGGGGCAGGCGCTTGGCTTGTCGAAGGGGCAGAGGCTGTGCATGGTGACTGGGGCTGAGGCTGAGCTTGGCAAAGGGGCAGAGGCTGGACATAGTGAAGGGGCAGAGGCTGGACATGGCGAAGGGGGCAGAGGCTGGGCATGATGAAGGGGGAGAGGCTGAGCTTGGCAAAGGGGCAGAGGCTGGACATGGTGAAGGGGCAGAGGCTGGATATGGCGAAGGGGGCAGAGGCTGGATATGGCGAAGGGGGCAGAGGCTGAGCTTGGCAATGGGGCAGAGGGTGGGCATGGCGAAGTGAGCAGAGGCTGGGCATGATGAGGGGGTAGAGGCTGGGCATGGCGAAGGGGGTAGAGGCTGGGCATGGCAAAGGGGCAGAGGCTGGACATGGCGAATAGGGCAGAGGCCGGGGATGGTGAAGGGGCAGAGGGTGGGCATAGCAAAGGGGCAGAGGCTGGATATGGCGAATGGGGCAGACGCTGGGCAAGGGTATGGGGCAGAGGCTGGGCATGGCGAAGGGGAAGAGGCTGGGCATGGCGAAGGGGAAGAGGCTGGGCATGGTGAAAGGACTGAGGCTGGATATGGTGAAGGAGCAGAGGTTGAGCATGGCAGAGAGGGCAGAAACGTGGCGTGGCGAAAGGGGCAGACAAGAGGGCAGAGGCTTATCATAGTGAAGATGACAGAAGCTGGGCATGGTGAAGGGGCAGAGGCTGGGCATGGCGAAGGGGGCAGAGGCTGGGCATGTCAAAGAGGCAGAGGCTGGTCATGGTGAAGGGGCAGGGGCTGGACATGGTGAAGGGGCAGAGCCTGGGCATGGTGAATGGGGCAGAGGCTGAGCTTAGCAAAGGGGGCAGAGAATTGGCATGGTGAAAGGGGCAGACACTTGGCATGATGAAAGGTGCAGAGCCTGGGCATGGTGAAGAGGCAGAGGATGTACATGGTTAAGGGGCCGAGCCTGGGCATGGTGAAGGGGTCAGAGACTGAGCTTGGCAAAGGGGCAGAGGCTGGACATGGTGAAGGGGCATAGGCTGGAAATGGTGAAGGGGCAGAGTGTGGACATGGTGAAGGGGCATAGGCTAGGCATGGCGAAGGGGGCAGAGGCTGAGCTTGGTAAAGGGGCAGAGGCTGGAAATGGTGAAGGGGCAGAGGCAGAACATGGTGAAGGGGCAGAGGGTGGACATGGAGAAGGTGGCAGAGACTGGGCATGATAAAGGGGGCAGAGGCTGGGCATGGTGAAGGGGCAGAGGCTTGGTATAGCGAAGTGGGCAGAGGCTGGGCATGGCAAAGGGGCAGAGGCTGGACATGGCAAATGGGGTAGAGGCTGGACATGGTGAAGGGGCAGAGGCTGGACATGGCGAAGGGGGCAGAGGCTGAGCTTGGCAAAGGGGCAGAGGCTGGATGTGATGAAGGGGCAGAGGGTGGGCATGGCGAAATGAGCAGAGGCTGGGCATGGTGAGGGAGCAGAGGCTGGGCATGGCGAAGGAGGTAGAGGCTGGGCATGGCAAAGGGGCAGAGGCTGGACATGGCGAATAGGGCAGAGGCCGGGGATGGTGAAGGGGCAGAGGCTGGGCATAGCAAAGGGGCAGAGGCTGGATATGGCGAATGGGGCAGACGCTGGGCAAGGGTATGGGGCAGAGGCTGGGCATGGCGAAGGGGAAGAGGCTGGGCATGGTGAAAGGACTGAGGCTGGATATGGTGAAGGAGCAGAGGTTGAGCATGGCAGAGGGGGCAGAAACGTGGCGTGGCGAAAGGAGCAGACAAGAGGGCAGAGGCTTATCATAGTGAAGATGACAGAAGCTGGGCATGGTGAAGGGGCAGAGGCTGGACATGGCGAAGGGGCAGGGGCTGGACATGGTGAACGGGCAGAGGCTGAGCATGGCGAAGGGGGCATCTGGGCTGAGCTTGGCATAGGGGCAGAGGCTGGACATGGTGAAGGGGCAGAGGGTGGTCATGGCAAAGGGGGCAGCGGTTGGGCATGACGAAGGGGACAGAGGCTGGGCATGGTTAAGGGGCAGAGGCTGGGCATGGCGAAGGGGGCAGAGAATTGACAAGGTGAAAGGGGCAGGCACTTGGCATGATGAAAGGTGCAGCGCCTGGGCATGGTGAAGAGGCAGAGGCTGTACATGGTTAAGGGGCCGAGTCTGGGCATGGTGAAGGGGGCAGAGGCTGAGCATGGCAAAGGGGCAGAGGCTGGACATGGCGAAGGGGCAGATGCTGGAAATGGTGAAGGGGCAGAGTGTGGACATGGTGAAGGGGCAGAGGCTGGGCATGGCGAAGGGGCCAGAGGCTGAGCTTGGTAAAGGGGCAGAGGCTGGACATGTTGAAGGGGCAGAGGCTGGACATGGTGAAGGGGCAGAGGGTGGGCATGGCAAAGGGGGCAGAGGCTGGGCATGACGAAGGGGACAGAGGCTGGGCATGGTTAAGGGGCAGAGCCTGGGCATGGCGAGGGGGCAGAGGCTGGGCATGGCAAAGGGGCAGAGGCTGGACATGGTGAAGGAGCAGAGGCTGGGTATGGCGAAGGGGGCAGAGACTTGGCGTGGTGAAAAGGGCAGAGACTTGGCGTGGCAAAAGGGGCAGACAAGGGGCAGGGACTGATCATGGTGAAGGGGCAGAGGCTGATTATGGTGAAGAGGACAGAAGCGGGGCATGGTGAAGGGCAGAGGCTGGGCATGGTGAAGGGGGCAGGGCCTGGGCCTGGCAAAGGGGGCAGGGCCTGGCACAGGGGGCAGAGGCTGGGCATGGCGAAGGGGGCAGAAACTGGGCATGGTGAAGGGGCTGAGCCTGGGCATTGCGAAGGGGGCAGAGGCTGGGAATTGCAAAGTGACAGAGGTTGGACATGGTGAATGGGGCAGAGGCTGGGCATAGCGAAGGGGCAGAGGCTGGACATGATGAAGGGGCAGAGACTGGGCATGGCGAAAGGGGGCAGAGGCTGAGCTTGGCAAAGGGCAGAGGCTGGACATGGCGAAGGGGCAGGGGCTGGACATGGTGAACGGGCAGAGGCTGAGCATGGCGAAGGGGGCAGGGGCTGAGCTTGGCAAGGGGGCAGAGGCTGGACATGGTGAAGGGGCAGAGGGTGGGCATGGCAAAGGGGGCAGAGGCTGGGCATGACGAAGGGGACAGAGGCTGGGCATGGTTAAGGGGCAGAGGCTGGGCATGGCGAGGGGGCAGATGCTGGGCATGGCGAGGGGGCAGACGCTGGGCATGGCAAAGGGGCAGAGGCTGGACATGGTGAAGGAGCAGAGGCTGGGTATGGCGGAGGGGGCAGAAACCTGGTGTGGCGAAAGGGACAGACAAGGGGGCAGAGGCTGATCATGGTGAAGAGGACAGAGGCTGGGCTTGGTGAAGGGGCAGAGGCTGGGCATGGCGAAGGGGGCAGGGGCTGGGTATATTGAAGGGGCAGAGGCTGGTCATGGTGAAGGGGCAGGGGCTGGGCATGGTAAAGGGGACAGAGGCTGGGCATGGTGAAGGGGCTGAGGCTGGGCATGGTGAAGGGGGCAGAGGCTGAGCTTGGCAAAGGGGCAGAGGCTGGGCATGGTTAAGGGGACACAGGCTGGGCATGGTGAGGGGGCAGACACTTTTCATGGCAAAGGGGGCAGAGAATTGGCATGGTGAAAGGGGCAGACACTTGGCATGGTGAAAGGGGGCAGAGCCTGGGCATGGTGAAGGGGCAGAGGTTGGACATGGTGATGGGGCAGAGGCTGGGCATGGTGAAGGGGGCAGAGGCTGAGCTTGGCAAAGGGGCAGAGGCTGGGCATGGTAAAGGGGGCAAAGGCTGGGCATGGCGAAGGGGGCAGAAACTGGGCATGGTGAAGGGGCTGAGGCTGGACATGGTGAAGGAGCAGAGGCTGGGTATGGCGGAGGGGGCAGAAACCTGGTGTGGCGAAAGGGACAGACAAGGGGGCAGAGGCTGATCATGGTGAAGAGGACAGAGGCTGGGCTTGGTGAAGGGGCAGAGGCTGGGCATGGCGAAGGGGGCAGGGGCTGGGTATATTGAAGGGGCAGAGGCTGGTCATGGTGAAAGGGCAGGGGCTGGGCATGGTAAAGGGGACAGAGGCTGGGCATGGTGAAGGGGCGGAGGCTGGGCATGGTGAAGGAGCAGAGGCTGGGCATGGTGAAGGAGCAGAGGCTGGGCATGGTGAAGGGGCATTGGCTGGGCATGGTTAAGGGGACACAGGCTGGGCATGGTGAGGGGGCAGACACTTTTCATGGCAAAGGGGGCAGAGAATTGGCATGGTGAAAGGGGCAGACACTTGGCATGGTGAAAGGGGCAGAGCCTGGACATGGTGAAGGGGCAGAGGTTGGACATGGTGACGGGGCAGAGGCTGGGCATGGTGAAGGGGGCAGAGGCTGAGCTTGGCAAAGGGGCAGAGGCTGGGCATGGTAAAGGGGGCAAAGGCTGGGCATGGCAAAGGGGGCAGAGGCTGGGCATGGCAAAGGGGGCAGAGGCTGGGCATGGCAAAGGGTGCGGAGGCTGGGCATGGCGAAAGGGGCAGGGCCTGGTGAAAGGGGCAGGGCCTGGGCCTGGCGAAGGGGGCAGGGCCTGGCAAAGGGGGCAGAGGCTGGGCATGGCGAAGGGGGCAGAGACTGGGCCTGGCGAAATGAGCAGGGCCTGGGCCTGGCAAAGGGGGCAAAGGCTGGGCATGGCGAAGGGGCAGAGACTGGGCATGGTGAAGGGGCAGGCGCTTGGCTTGTCGAAGGGGCAGAGGCTGTGCATGGTGACTGGGGCAGAGGCTGAGCTTGGCAAAGGGGCAGAGGCTGGACATGGTGAAGGGGGCAGAGCCTGGGCTTGGCGAAGGTGGCAGAGGCTTGGCATGACGAAGGGGGAGAGGCTGATCTTGGCAAAGGGGCAGAGACTGGACATGGTGAAGGGGCAGAGGCTGGACATGGCTAAGGGGCAGAGGCTGAGCTTGGCAAAGGGGCAGAGGCTGGACGTGGTGAAGGGGCAGAGGGTGGGCATGGCGAAGTGAACATAGGCTGGGCATGGCAACGGGGCAGAAGCTGGACATGGCGAATAGGGCAGAGGCTGGGGCTGGTGAAGGGGCAGAGGCTGGCCATAGCAAAGGGGCAGAGGCTGGATATGACGAATGGGGCAGACGCTGGGCAAGGGTATGGGGCAGAGGCTGGGCATGGTGAAGGGGAAGAGGCTGGGCATGGCGAAGGGACTGAGGCTGGACATGGTGAAGGAGCAGGGGTTGAGCATGGCGGAGGGGGCAGAAACTTGGCGTAGCGAAAGGGGCAGACAAGAGGGCAGAGGCTTATCATAGTGAAGATGACAGAAGCTGTGCATGGTGAAGGGGCAGAGGCTGGGCATGTCAAAGAGGCAGAGGCTGGTCATGGTGAAGGGGCAGGGGCTGGACATGGTGAAGTGACAGAGCCTGGGCATGGTGAAGGGGGCAGAGGCTGAGCTTAGCAAAGGGGGCAGAGAATTGACATGGTGAAAGGGGCAGACACTTGGCATGATGAAAGGTGCAGCGCTTGGGCATGGTGAAGAGGCAGAGGCTGTACATGGTTAAGGGGCCGAGTCTGGGCATGGTGAAGGGGGCAGAGGCTGAGCATGGCAAAGGGGCAGAGGCTGGACATGGCGAAGGGGCAGATGCTGGAAATGGTGAAGGGGCAGAGTGTGGACATGGTGAAGGGGCAGAGGCTGGGCATGGCGAAGGGGCCAGAGGCTGAGCTTGGTAAAGGGGCAGAGGCTGGACATGTTGAAGGGGCAGAGGCTGGACATGGTGAAGGGGCAGAGGGTGGGCATGGCAAAGGGGGCAGAGGCTGGGCATGACGAAGGGGACAGGGGCTGGGCATGGTTAAGTGGCAGAGGCTGGGCATGGCGAGGGGGCAGAGGCTGGGCATGGCAAAGGGGCAGAGGCTGGACATGGTGAAGGAGCAGAGGCTGGGTATGGCGGAGGGGGCAGAAACCTGGTGTGGCGAAAAGGACAGACAAGGGGGCAGAGGCTGACCATGGTGAAGAGGACAGATGCTGGGCATGGTGAAGGGGCAGAGGCTGGGCATGGCGCAGGGGCTGGGTAGATCAAAGGGGCAGAGGCTGGTCATGGTGAAGGGGCAGGGGCTGGGCATGGTAAAGGGGACAGAGGCTGGGCATGGTGAAGGGGCGGAGGCTGGGCATGGTGAAGGAGCAGAGGCTGGGCATGGTGAAGGAGCAGAGGCTGGGCATGGTGAAGGGGCATAGGCTGGGCATGGCTAAGGGGCAGAGGCTGGACATGGTGTGAGGGGGCAGAGGCTGGTCATGGCGAAGGAGGTAGTGGCTGGGCTGGGCATGGCGAAGGGGACAGAGACTGGGCTGGGCATGGTGAAGGGGCAGAGGCTGGGCATGGCGATGGGGCAGACACTTGGCATGGCGACGGGGGCAGAGGCTGGGCATGGTGAAGGGGCACAGGCTGGGCATGGCAATTGCACAGAGGCTGGGCATGGCGAAGGGGAAGAGGCTGGGCATAGCGAAGGGGCAGAGGCTGGACTTGGTGAAGGGGCAGAGGCTGGGCATGGCGAAGGGGGCAGAGACTTGGCGTGATGAAAAGGGCAGAGACTTGGCATGGCAAAAGGGGCAGACAAGGGGGCAGGGACTGATCATGGTGAAGGGGCAGAGGCTGATCATGGTGAAGAGGACAGAAGCTGGGCATGGTGAAGGGCAGAGGCTGGGCATGGTGAAGGGGGCAGGGCCTGGGCCTGGCAAAGGGGGCAGGGCCTGGGCCTGGCACAGGGGGCAGAGGCTGGGCATGGCGAAGGGGGCAGAGACTGGGCATGGTGAAGGGGCTGAGGCTGGGCATTACGAAGGGGGCAGAGGCTGGGCATTGCAAAGTGACAGAGGTTGGACATGGTGAATGGGGCAGAGGCTGGGCATAGCGAAGGAGCAGAGGCTGGACATGATGAAGGGGCAGAGACTGGGCATGGCAAAAGGGGGCAGAGGCTGAGCTTGGCAAAGGGCAGAGGCTGGACATGGCGAAGGGGCAGGGGCTGGACATGGTGAACGGGCAGAGGCTGAGCATGGCGAAGGGGGCATCTGGGCTGAGCTTGGCATAGGGGCAGAGGCTGGACATGGTGAAGGGGCAGAGGGTGGTCATGGCAAAGGGGGCAGCGGCTGGGCATGACGAAGGGGACAGAGGCTGGGCATGGTTAAGGGGCAGAGGCTGGGCATGGCGAGGGGGCAGAGGCTGGACATGGTGAAGGAGCAGAGGCTGGGTATGGCGGAGGGGGCAGAAACCTGGTGTGGCGAAAGGGACAGACAAGGGGGCAGAGGCTGCTCATGGTGAAGAGGACAGAGGCTGGGCATGGTGAAGGGGCAGAGGCTGGGCATGGCGAAGGGGGCAGGGGCTGGGTATATCGAAGGGGCAGAGGCTGGTCATGGTGAAGGGGCAGGGGCTGGGCATGGTAAAGGGGACAGAGGCTGGGCATGGTGAAGGGGCGGAGGCTGGGCATGGTGAAGGAGCAGAGGCTGGGCATGGTGAAGGAGCAGAGGCTGGGCATGGTGAAGGGGCATAGGCTGGGCATGGTTAAGGGGACACAGGCTGGGCATGGTGAAGGGGCAGACACTTTTCATGGCAAAGGGGGCAGAGAATTGGCATGGTGAAAGGGGCAGACACTTGGCATGGTGAAAGGGGCAGAGCCTGGGCATGGTGAAGGGGCAGAGGCTGGGCATGGTAAAGGAGCAGAGGTTGAGCCTGGTGAAGGGGACAGGGCCTGGGCATGGTGAAGGGGGCGGAGGCTGGGCATGGTGAAGGAGCAGAGGCTGAGCTTGGCAAAGGGGTCAGGGGCTGGGTCTTTTGAAGGGGGCAGGGCCTGGTGAAGGGGCAGAGGCTGGGCCTGGCGAAGGGGGCAGAGGCTGGGCATGGCGAAGGGGGCAGAGACTGGGCCTGGCGAAGGGGGCAGGGCCGGGGCCTGGCAAAGGGGGCAGAGGCTGGGCATGGCGAAGGGCGCAGAGACTAGGCATGGTGAAGTGGCAGGTGCTTGGCTTGTCGAAGGGTCAGAGGCTGTGCATGGTGACTGAGGCATAGGCTGAGCTTGGCAAAGGGGCAGAGGCTGGACATGGTGAAGGGGGCAGAGGCTGGGCCTGGTGAAGGGGGCAGGGCCTGGGCCTGGCGAAGGGGGCAGAGGCTGGGCCTGGCGAAGGGGGCAGAGGCTGGGCCTGGCGAAGGGGGCAGAGGCTGGGCCTGGCGAAGGGGGCAGAGGTTGGGCATTGCAAAGGGGGCAGAGGCTGGTCATGGTGAAGGGTGCGGAGGCTGGGCATGGTGAAAGGGGCAGGGGCTGGCAAAAGGGGCAGGGCCTGGGCTTGGCGAAGGGGGCAGAGGCTGGGCATGGTGAATGGGGCAGAGACTGGGCCTGGCGAAGGGGGCAGGGCCTGGGCCTGGCGAAGGGGGCAGAGGCTAGGCATGGCGAAGGGGGCAGAGACTGGGCATGGTGAAGGGGCAGGCGCTTGGCTTGTCGAAGGGGCAGAGGCTGTGCATGGTGACTGGGGCTGAGGCTGAGCTTGGCAAAGGGGCAGAGGCTGGACATAGTGAAGGGGCAGAGGCTGGACATGGCGAAGGGGGCAGAGGCTGGGCATGATGAAGGGGGAGAGGCTGAGCTTGGCAAAGGGGCAGAGGCTGGACATGGTGAAGGGGCAGAGGCTGGATATGGCGAAGGGGGCAGAGGCTGAGCTTGGCAATGGGGCAGAGGCTGGATGTGGTAAAGGGGCAGAGGGTGGGCATGGCGAAGTGAGCAGAGGCTGGGCATGATGAGGGGGTAGAGGCTGGGCATGGCGAAGGGGGTAGAGGCTGGGCATGGCAAAGGGGCAGAGGCTGGACATGGCGAATAGGGCAGAGGCCGGGGATGGTGAAGGGGCAGAGGGTGGGCATAGCAAAGGGGCAGAGGCTGGATATGGCGAATGGGGCAGACGCTGGGCAAGGGTATGGGGCAGAGGCTGGGCATGGCGAAGGGGAAGAGGCTGGGCATGGCGAAGGGGAAGAGGCTGGGCATGGTGAAAGGACTGAGGCTGGATATGGTGAAGGAGCAGAGGTTGAGCATGGCAGAGAGGGCAGAAACGTGGCGTGGCGAAAGGGGCAGACAAGAGGGCAGAGGCTTATCATAGTGAAGATGACAGAAGCTGGGCATGGTGAAGGGGCAGAGGCTGGGCATGGCGAAGGGGGCAGAGGCTGGGCATGTCAAAGAGGCAGAGGCTGGTCATGGTGAAGGGGCAGGGGCTGGACATGGTGAAGGGGCAGAGCCTGGGCATGGTGAATGGGGCAGAGGCTGAGCTTAGCAAAGGGGGCAGAGAATTGGCATGGTGAAAGGGGCAGACACTTGGCATGATGAAAGGTGCAGAGCCTGGGCATGGTGAAGAGGCAGAGGATGTACATGGTTAAGGGGCCGAGCCTGGGCATGGTGAAGGGGTCAGAGACTGAGCTTGGCAAAGGGGCAGAGGCTGGACATGGTGAAGGGGCATAGGCTGGAAATGGTGAAGGGGCAGAGTGTGGACATGGTGAAGGGGCATAGGCTAGGCATGGCGAAGGGGGCAGAGGCTGAGCTTGGTAAAGGGGCAGAGGCTGGAAATGGTGAAGGGGCAGAGGCAGAACATGGTGAAGGGGCAGAGGGTGGACATGGAGAAGGTGGCAGAGACTGGGCATGATAAAGGGGGCAGAGGCTGGGCATGGTGAAGGGGCAGAGGCTTGGTATAGCGAAGTGGGCAGAGGCTGGGCATGGCAAAGGGGCAGAGGCTGGACATGGCAAATGGGGTAGAGGCTGGACATGGTGAAGGGGCAGAGGCTGGACATGGCGAAGGGGGCAGAGGCTGAGCTTGGCAAAGGGGCAGAGGCTGGATGTGGTGAAGGGGCAGAGGGTGGGCATGGCGAAATGAGCAGAGGCTGGGCATGGTGAGGGAGCAGAGGCTGGGCATGGCGAAGGAGGTAGAGGCTGGGCATGGCAAAGGGGCAGAGGCTGGACATGGCGAATAGGGCAGAGGCCGGGGATGGTGAAGGGGCAGAGGCTGGGCATAGCAAAGGGGCAGAGGCTGGATATGGCGAATGGGGCAGACGCTGGGCAAGGGTATGGGGCAGAGGCTGGGCATGGCGAAGGGGAAGAGGCTGGGCATGGTGAAAGGACTGAGGCTGGATATGGTGAAGGAGCAGAGGTTGAGCATGGCAGAGGGGGCAGAAACGTGGCGTGGCGAAAGGAGCAGACAAGAGGGCAGAGGCTTATCATAGTGAAGATGACAGAAGCTGGGCATGGTGAAGGGGCAGAGGCTGGGCATGGCGAAGGGGGCAGAGGTTGGGCATGTCAAAGAGGCAGAGGCTGGTCATGGTGAAGGGGCAGGGGCTGGACATGGTGAAGGGGCAGAGCCTGGGCATGGTGAAGGGGGCAGAGGCTGAGCTTAGCAAAGGGGGCAGAGAATTGGCATGGTGAAAGGGGCAGACACTTGGCATGATGAAAGGTGCAGAGCCTGGGCATGGTGAAGAGGCAGAGGATGTACATGGTTAAGGGGCCGAGCCTGGGCATGGTGAAGAGGGCAGAGGCTGAGCTTGGCAAAGGGGCAGAGGCTGGACATTGTGAAGGGGCATAGGCTGGAAATGGTGAAGGGGCAGAGTGTGGACATGGGGAAGGGGCAGAGGCTGGGCATAGCAAAGGGGGCAGAGGCTGAGCTTGGTAAAGGGGCAGAGGCTGGACATGGTGAAGGGGCAGAGGCAAAACATGGTGAAGGGGCAGAGGGTGGGTATGGAGAAGGTGGCAGAGACTGGGCATGACAAAGGGGGCAGAGGCTGGGCATGGCAAAGGGGCAGAGGCTGGACATGGCAAATGGGGCAGAGGCTGGGCATGGCACATAGGGCAGAGGCTGGGCATGGCGAAGAGGCAGAGGCTGGGCATGGTGAAGGAGCAGAGGCGGGGCATGGTGAAAGGGACGAAGAGTCGACATGACGAAGGGGCAGAGGCTGGGCATGGCAATGGGGCCAGAGACTGGGCATGGCGAAGGGGCAGAGGCTGGGGATAGCGAAGGGGCAGAGGCTGGACATGGTGAAGGGGCAGAGGCTGGGCATAGCAAAGGGGCAGAGGCTGGTCATGGTGAAGGGGGTAGAGGCTGGGCTGGGCATGGCGAAGGGGAAAGAGGCTGGGCATGGTGAAGGGGCAGAGGCTGGGCATGGCGATGGGGCAAACACTTGGCGGGGCAGAGGCTGGGCATGGCGAAGGGTGCAGAGGCTGGGCATGGCGAAGGGTGCAGAGGCTGGGCATGGTGAAGGGGCAGAGGATGGGCATGGCGAAGGAGACAAAGGCTGGGTCTGAAGGGTTGGCATATGCAGGGTGTGAAGAATGATAAGAAATACTGTCAGGAGGGGAGAAAGGCTGGGTGTGAGGAAGAAAAGAACTGAGGAAGAGGAAGAAGGTGGCTGAGCCTGAGGAAAGCACAACAACCGGCCTTGGCGAAGAGGTGACATTCTGAGCTTGGCAATTGGAAAAAGGCTGGCAACGGAGAAGAGACACGCGCTGGGCATGAGGAAGAGGATGAAGGCTAGGCCAATCCAGAGAGAGAGAGGGGAGGAAAACGATTGAATGAGTGACAGTGTGAGGAGTGAGAAACAGAACAGGGAGGAGTGAGACATGTAGATGGAATGTGTGTGTGAGGAAGAAAATGGCAGAGGGTCCGATTCACAAAGGTAAACTGAGACAAAAGTCTAACTTTACGACTCTTAAATGCCCTTTGTGAATACCAAAATTCGCAAAGTTAGACTTTTGTCTCAGTTCAACTTACATTTGGTCTTCAGTTTAACTGAGACCAAAACTGAGACAAAAGTCTATCTTTACTACTTGCAAGTGCCCTTTGTGAATACAGAAAGTTGCAAAGTTAGACTTTCATCTCAGTTTACTTTTGTGAATCGGGCCCACGGAGTGATAAGAGGAAGGAGGAATTAAGAGAGGGGTAGAAAAGAAAGAGAGAAACACTGAGTTTGTTGAAAGGAAAGAAAAGGGAAACAGCAGAGGAAGATTTTGGAATAGGAAATGCTGAATGGCGAAATATGGAAACAGATAGAAAGAGAGACTAAGGATGTGGAAACAGAGAGAGAAATATACAGAGAGGGAAGGAGGCAAAAGAGGAGTGAGAGGAAGGGACAGAAAGAGACAGAGAGGGAGAAGGATGGCTGGAGATGTGGAGATTCCAGTCTTGGCTTGTTTCTTCACTCTCCTGGAAACTCAAGACATTTCACTTCCCTTCTACTAATGTGTAAATGTTAGACGGACCGGGAGGGTCGGCCGAGGACAAGGGGAGAGGTCTCCGGGGAGAGCCGTCTCCAGCGATCGTACAGACGAATAACTTCCCCCCCCCCACAGAGGTACACCACACAAGGATAAGGTTTTGACGTTCTTTATAAGCAATCTTTAGGTACGATAGAATGTTACAAGGAGGTCAGGACTCAGGGGTCCCCTCGATTCTAGTCTCTTGGTTGGGAAAGGGGGTAGCGGGACAGTCTTGTTACCAATCTGGTAGCGGAGATGGTATGATGAATAGCTCACAATCCTCGAGCTCGGCGTTCTAGATGGACGGGCCGCGGCGGCGCCAGCAGGTCCCGGTGAAGGTGGTCGTTACAACGGTCCGCGGCAGCACCAGCAGGTCCCAGTGAAGGCGGTAGTTACAATGGTCCGCGGCAGCGCCAGCAGGTCCCAGTGAAGGTAGTCGTTACAACGGTCCGCGGCAGCGCCAGCAGGTCCCAACGAGGATGGAGGATGCAGAAGGCCGCGGCAGCGCCAGCAGGCAGGACGATAGTTCGCAAGGCAGGGCTACGGCAGCGCCAGTAGTCCGTCAGGGATGAGTTCTTCACGGTGTCTCTCGACTCCAGGATACAACTGCCTTCCTGCTCTGCAGCTGCCCCAGTTATAGGTCTGGCGCCCTTTGATGTCCGGACCCTCACACTTGGCGGTCGGGAGGTCCGGGATGAGGGAGTCCAGACACCCAGCAGGGGGGTGGAACCAGCGCCCGGGGGAGCTGGGGGGCGAGCGGCACCTGGCGGGGGAGAGCCATCGACACTTCTTTCTCCCATCGACCTGCCAAGTGGTCCGTTCACCTCCTGGGGGGATGGTGGTGCCGGGATGTCGGGGCCTGGCCAGGCCCAGGGTTAGGGTCGGGCTGAGGCCACGCGGCCTCGTGGTGCAGTGTCCAAGATGGCGGCCGGGCCGAGCGAGGGAGCCGGTAGTGGTTCGGCCCCATGATACAGAGAGGTCCGGGGGCAGGAGTCCCGTCTGGGGACGGGGTGCGGGTTGTTTCTGTGGGTAACACCTGGATGGCCGGGGCTCGGGCCCTGTCATGCGGGGAGGGAGCAAGCCCTTCACGTGGCCTGTCCAACATGCGTCCCCCCCAGCTGAAGGCGGGGAGAGTCACCCATTCTCTTGGGGACTCTCCTCGTCGAGGCGGAAAAAGCGTGACAGGCCATCTGCGTTGGCGTGGTCTTGGCCCGGTCGATGTTCCACAGTGAAGTCCATCCCCTGCAGGGAGATGGACCAACGCAATAGTTTGGGGTTTTCCCCCCGCATCTGCATTAGCCACTGCAGGGGTCGATGATCTGTTTGCACCCGGAAGTGGGTACCGAAGAGATAGGGCCGGAGCTTTTTGAGGGCCCACACCACTGCGAAGGCCTCCCTCTCGATGGTGCTCCAGCGCTGTTCTCGGGCCAGGAGGCGTCTGCTGATGAAGGCCACCGGTTGGTCAAGTCCCTCGGAGTTCAGCTGGGAGAGGACCGCCCCGATGCCATGGTCGGAGGCATCTGTTTGTACGATGAATT
Organism: Triturus cristatus; assembly: GCF_964204655.1. Classification (NCBI taxonomy): domain Eukaryota; kingdom Metazoa; phylum Chordata; class Amphibia; order Caudata; family Salamandridae; genus Triturus; species Triturus cristatus. The sequence continues at coordinate 141,574,637 of NC_140579.1, read as the reverse complement.
CCCGACTGTAGTCGGGGGCCTGGAGCACAGGGGCAGTGCACATGGCGGCCTTCAGCTTCTCGAAGGCCGCTTGACAGTCTGGGGTCCAGTTGACCTTCTTCGGGTGGTTTTTGGATGTGAGTCCCGTGAGGGGCCCCACAATGCTGCCATAGTCCCTCACGAACCGCCGGTAGTAGCCGGTGAGCCCCAAGAAGGCTCGGACCTCGGTCTGCGTGACTGGAGGCTGCCAGGACTGGATGGCAGCGATTTTGAGTTGCAGAGGGGCCACCAGACCGCTTCCCACCTGGTGTCCGAGATAGGTCACGGACCCCTTACCAATTTGGCACTTGCTGGCCTTGATGGTGAGGCCGGCCCGTTGGAGGGCCTGCAGGACCTCTCGGAGGTGGTGGAGGTGGTCGGACCAGTGGCGGCTGTACACAGCGATATCGTCCAGGTAGGCGGCGCTGAACTCCTTGAGCCCCGCCAAGACCTGGTTCACCAGTCGCTGAAAGGTATCTGGGGCATTCTTCATGCCGAAGGGCATGACTTTGAAGTGGTAGTGGCCATCGGGGGTAGAAAAGGCGGATCGTTCTTGGGCCCGGGGTGTGAGACCGATCTGCCAGTAGCCCGCTTTCAGGTCGAAGATGCTGAGGTAGCGGGCAGCCCCCATGCGGTCGATCAGTTCATCCGCTCGGGGATGGGATGAGTGTCGGTTCTGGTGACAACAGTCAAGCCCCGATAGTCGACGCAGAATCGGAGCTCAGGAGTGGTGCCGGGGGTAGCAGCTTTGGGGACCAGCACGACCGGGCTGGCCCAGGGACTGTCCGAGGGCTCGATGACCCCGAGCGTGAGCATCTTTGATACCTCCTCTTGGATGCAGGCCCGTACCCGATCTGGTACGCGGTAAGCCTGGTGTCTGATAGGGGGACTGTCCCCAGTGTCCACGTCGTGCAAGCACCAGGGGGTGACCCCAGGGGTGAGGGAAAACAAGGTAGCAAACTGCAGCAGGAGGTCCCGGCAGCCTTGGCGCTGTTCCGGGGTGAGGGCATCGGAGAGCCGGACCCCGTCCACGGAACCATCTTTCTCACGAGTCTTCAGGAGATCAGGGAGAGGCTCGGAGTCTTCTTCCGCTCCACTGTCTGTAGCCATCAGGAGGCTGAGCTCCGAGCGCACAAAGTGGGGTTTGAGTCTGTTGGTGTGGAGGACCCGGAGGGGGTTCCGTGGAGATTCCATATCGATGAGATAGGTGACGGGGCTCTTGCGTTCGACCACTTTGAAGGGCCCCGTCCACTTGTCCTGCAAGGCACATGGTTCGGTGGGGGACATCACCCACACCTGTTGGCCAGGTTCGAATTCGATGGAGGAGGCATTTTGATCGTACCATTTTTTCATGTCCTCCTGACTGGCCTCAAGGTTCGCTTTCGCCATTTCTCTGAATCGCCTGGTCTGATTGCGTAGGGTCAGGAGGTACTTGAAGACGTCTGGAGGGGTCTTTAGGGGGGCCATCTCCCAACCTTCTTTGACTAGGCTGAGGGGCCCTCGCACAGGGTGCCCGTACAAGAGTTCGAAAGGGCTAAAGCCGAGGGACTTCTGGGGAACTTCTCGATAGGCGAAGAGGAGGCACGGAAGTAGTACATCCCACTGGCGACGGAGGGGCTCTTCCAATCCCCCAATCATTCCCTTGAGCGTACGGTTGAACCGCTCGACTAGTCCGTTTCCTTGAGGGTGATAGGGGGTCGTGAATCGGTAGGTGACCCCGCACTGTTGCCAGAGGGACTTCATATACTTTGAAATAAAGTTTGTGCCTCTGTCGCTGACGACTTCTCGGGGGAAGCCCACCCGGGAGAAAATCCCCATTAAGGCCCGGCCGACCACCGGGGCTGTTACAGTTCGCAGGGGCACAGCCTCGGGGTAGCGGGTGGCGTGGTCCACCAGTACCAGGATGAACCGATGTCCTTGGGCTGTACGGGGGTCCAGGGGCCCCACAATGTCTATTCCCACCCTCTCGAACGGGGTGGTGACAACTGGGAAGGGTTGCAGAGGTGCTTTGAGTTTGCGGCCGCTCTTCCCGCTGGCCTGGCACGTGGGGCAGGACCGGCAGTGGTTGAGGACGTCGTTTCTCATCTTTGGCCAGAAAAAGTGGGTCACCAGGCGACTGTAGGTTTTGTCCTGGCCCAGGTGTCCAGCCAGAGGGACATCGTGGGCCAAATTTAACAGGAAGTCTCTAAAACGGAGGGGCACCACCAGCACTCGACTGGCCCCTAACTCCGCGATTCTCTGTTCACTGTACAATAGGTCGTTGTCCCAATAGATCCAATGGCCTCTGGTGGTGTCCCCCGCACTCTGGGCGAGGGCTTGCTGGCGGAGTCCCTCGAGGGAGGGACAGGTCTTCTGTTCTTGACGGAACTGTTCCTGGGTGGGCCCCCCTTCTTGACGCCACTGAGCCAGGTTGGGAAGGTCCTGGGGCTGAGCGAGCCCTTCGGGGGTTTGCTCTGGGGGGTCGGTATGGTCGGTGTCCTCTACTGGAGCGATCGGGGGAGGAGGTGCTGGCCATTCTGGTTCTTCTGGTCGGGGGATGGCACGGGCGGCCATGGACCGGGTGGTTACGCACGCCCAGTCCGGGAGGCCCAACATCCCCAGGTGCTCTCTTCTTTCTACGGCGGCCCACGGGGAACTCTCAAGATCATTCCCCAGGAGACAGTCCATGGGGGCATCATCTCGGACCGTCACCTTCAACATGCCGGAGACTCCTCCCCATTCGAAGGGGACGCAGGCCATCCGACATAGACTCTCCGAATTGTCGGCTGAACGGACGGGGCAGAGAATGTTCGGCAGGATCTGCTCTGGTTTTACCAGGTGACAGCGGACGGCCGTCACACTGGCCCCCGTGTCACGTAGTGCTTCGGCCCGGCGTCCATTAATGTTTTTTATTTTTATTTATTTATTTAAGCTTGTACCGCGCACAGCTACCCACAATGGGTTTCCCGGCGCCAGGGATAGACTGTAGAAGAAAAGAGAATGTCACCTTGACTTAAGGCCTCTGCCGACTATTGGTCACGCTTAGTAAAGAGCAGGGTCTTCAAAGCCTTACGGAAGCGGAGTAAGTTGGTCTCAGATTTTAATGCCAATGGGAGGGAGTTCCAGTATTTAGGACCAAGAGTGGAAAAGGAGCGGCCTCCCATTTTTGCCAGCTTCCATCTTGGTACTGTGAAATTGCCAGTGTCCGATGACCTTAATGAGCGCAGGGGTCTATAGGGTTTTACCAGCCCCTGAACATATACTGGGGCGCTACCCTGCTTAGCCTTGAACATATAGCAGAGTGCCTTGAATTTAACGCGTTCTGGGATGCTCAACCAATGGAGGTCACGCAAAGCGGCAGTGGCTGAGGTGCGTCTGGGGACATTCTTTAGCAGGCGCGCGGCCGCATTTTGCACCACCTGCAGCACATGTATAGTAGCTTTATCTGCGCCCAAATAGAGAATGTTGCCATAGTCCAGGCGTGATGTTACAAGTGCCTGGACTACAGTTCTGCGAGAGGAGAGGGGGAGCATCCACAAAATCTTGTGAAGCCATCGCAAGGTTGAAAAGCAGATGGCTGAGACCTTAGTAGCCTGTTGTCTCATAGTTAGCCTGTCGTCAATAATGACGCCCAGGTTGCGAACTGCAGTAGATGGTGTAGGCGCATTTCCCAGTTCGATGGGCCAATGGCGAGGACCCCAAAGATGTTTGTTCTGTCCCAGAATGACCACCTCGGTCTTCTCCCCATTCAGCTTGAGACAATTTCTCCGCATCCAGTCGGCCACAAGAGTGAGGCCCGACTTGAGTGCGGAGATGTTGTTTACGTCTCTCCCTGACAAGGAGAAGACAATCTGGGTGTCATCTGCGTAGGAAAACAGGGTTAGCCCAGCTTGTTCGACTATGGTTGCCAAGGGTTTAACATAAATATTAAATAATAAAGGGCTAAGAATTGAGCCCTGGGGGACGCCGCGGGTGGATGGACAAATGGCGGAGGCAGCTTTAGAAGAAAACACTTGGAAGCTTCGGTCACTAAGGAAAGACGCCAGCCAGGCCAAGGCCTGGCCTGCCACACCTAGAGATTTCAGAGAGTCAATGAGGATGGAATGTGACACGGTGTCGAAAGCTGCGCTCAAATCCAGCAGGATGAGCGCCATGGTGTTTCCCTGATCGACACCGTGCCTAAGACTCTCTGTCACCCCCAGGAGGGCTGTCTCGGTTGAGTGCCTAGGCCGAAAGCCCGACTGAGAAGGATGGAGAAATCCAGTGTTTTCAACCAGTTTGGAGAGCTGAGAATTTATATGTCTCTCCAATATCTTTGAGAAAATTGGCAGCAAAGATATAGGGCGAAAGTTAGCAGGATTTGAAGGATCTGCACCCTGTTTTTTTAATAACGGTACAACCATGGCGTGTTTCCAAGGTTGTGGGACATGGGCCTCGCTCAGAGAAGCGTTGAGTAATTTAATGATGGGGGGATGAGTGAGGGGGTCTAATTGTTTTAATATTTTGGCCGGGAGAGCGTCCTGTGGGGAGCCCGATCTCACACTATTTAAACAGGAGAGGAAAGAAATGGCGTCTAAGGGCTGCCAAGTAGTGACTACTGCATCAGTGTCATTGTTTTCCAATTTTTGGACTATGTCAAGGGCAGTGTACATAGTACCTAGAGGTGTAGTGAAATTTTCATAGATAAGGTCAACTTTATCTATGAAGTAATCCGCTAAGGACTGACACTGAGTGCCATCAAGTGCCGGGGGAGGAGGGATCGAGTTAGCACCAGTCAATTTTTTGACAACAGAGAATAGCACCTTTGGGCAGTTTTGTGCATCAGTCACAGTTTTCCTTGTGTAGTCTGCTTTAGCAGTTTTACAACTGTAGTGGTATTTTTTAAGGCTTCTTTATATGTGGCTTTACGTGAAGGAGAATAGCCTTGTCTCCATTTACGCTCCAAGGTCTTACAATGTGAGCGGAGGCTTTTAAGTTGTTCCGAATACCATGGAGCAGGAGGGTGGTGTGAAAATGCGGGCTTTGATGTCATTGGAAGCGCTGTATTGACTGCAGTGGTTAGCCAGAGTTCAGTGGCGCAATTGAGAGCGGCAGTTGGTAGTTCAACACATGGAAGTGTTTTGATCAGTAGTTTATTGAGTTCTGGCAAGTTAATCTTCCCCCAATTCCGAACTGGCCGCGTAGTTTCCACCTCAGGTCTTATTACTGTATCAGCCATGTCATAAGAGAAGGGGACAGCTAAGTGGTCGGACCAGGTGATTTGTAGGGCTTCACGAGAACAATCTAGGGACAGGTTAGATAGGATCGGGTCCAGTAAGTGACCGGCACAATGAGTGGGACCTGTGTTTAGAAGTTGAAGGTTAAAAGCTTCCAGAATAGGGAGAAGCTGATTCCTATTAGGGCACTCATGGTCGTCTAAATGTATGTTTAGGTCCCCTAAGATTGTGAAATTAGGCGCTTTAAGCAGTACTGGGGCTAGGAAGTCCGGTAACAATGTTATCCAAGGGCTCGCTGTCCCAGGGGGACGGTATACCAGTAGCCCTGACAGCGTAAATTGGGGGGTAATGGATAATTTAAAAAGGGCTGATTCACAATCTTTTTGAGTGGTGTCTACCAATTTACAAGTGTATACATTTTTGTAAATAATTGCAATTCCTCCACCCCTACCGGAAACTCTATCCTGACGTAGAATGGCGTAGTTAGAGGGAATGGCGTCTGCCACATCCGGGCCCGAGCAGTCTCTGAGCCACGTCTCGGTCAGGAATATAGCATCAGGTTGATTTTGATCTAGAAAATCGTGGATATTGTATCTATGTTGTGGTAAGGATCGGCAATTTATGCTCCAAAATCTTAAGAGGGGGCGAGTGGAAGTTGTCCTAGAGCATACCTGTCTCTTTCGTCTGCCTTGATGTTGGAGGGATCTGCATGTGGTAGGGGTTTTTAGTGAAAAGTTACAGCGAGGACAGCTGAACTTGTGAGGCGGGAAAGGGTAGGTGGAGCAGTTATTATTGGGAGCACCACGTAGCGCAAATAACTCTTCGGAGGAGTATGTAAGAGTCATGATGGATATAGTGGCTTTACTCACCAATAAAGGGTATGCCAGAGCCCAGAGCCCAGCCTAGCGCGGACGAGCGCAGACGGGCAGGACTCTGGCAGGACTCTGGCAGGACTCTGGCAGGACTCTGGCAGGACTCTGGCTGGACTCTGGCTGGACTCTGGCTGGACTCTGGCTGGACTCTGGCTGGACTCTGGCTGGACTCTGGCTGGACTCCGGCTGGACTCTGGCGCGCCCGCTGTGCGCGTTCGCTGCGCGAAGCAATGGGCGTCTGTTTTTATACTGTCCCTATCCAAAATGGCCGCCGCCGTCTGCTCGAGCGTGGCCCTCCTGAGTCAGCCCTGAATCGGCTGTACACCCAGGGAAGGAGGCAGGTGAGCGAAAGTGCAGCGCTCCCTCCAGAGAGTAAGCTCAGTATTTTAAATCGCCTGAGCGGTAAATAGATCGAGCAGCGCGAAATTCCGTGACTGCTTGCAGGGGGGGGTAGGACACAAAGGATAATCACAGTAACAAGTTAAAATCTGAATCAGAGCGTTTTTTAAAAGCTAGCAGCCCGGCTCAAGCCTCAGGCAATAGTGAAGGTAATCTCCAATGTTCACCCACTGACTATATTTTCTGGTGTTGGCGGGTAGGGGAGCCCGCGGGACCATGTCTCTTCCCCCTAGGCACGCTAGAACCATGGCGGCCGGTTCCCACTCTTGATGTTCTTGCTCGTATTCTTCCTGTTCTGCGGAGATTTGTTCTCCCCCCAGGGCGGCGGCAGCTACCTGGCGGGGTCTCGGAGTTTGGTTCTGTGGACAGTTCGGGTCATTGGCGTAGTGGCCGACTCGCTGGCATCGGTGACACATGACATTGGCTCGGAACCCCGGGCGCATCGGGGGGTTGCCCCGGCTGGCCGGGGGCGGGGTGCTGGCAGCGGGAGCGGCCGGGACGGTGTCTCTTCCTCGTCCCTGGCCTCCTCCTCCTCCTCGGGGACGGTGCTGACCTTGGTTGTTCCGGTTCTGTTCGTGCGGCCCTCTCCGGCCCACTCGGGTGCTTTCCCACCGGTCAGCTTCGGCGGCGAGTTGCCGTGGGTCAGTCAATTTACTGTCGAGGAGGTGCTGCCTGAGCTCGACGAAGCAGTTGTTAGAGAGGTGCTCCCACACCATGAGATTAAAAAGTTGCTCGTAGGTCGTTACGTGGCTTCCCTTGATCCAACCCTCGAAGGCTCGGCTGAAATAGTTGACATATTCCACCCAAGTTGTACCCGGGATCCGGGTGCAGTCTCGGAACCTCTGGCGGTACATTTCGGGTGTGAGCCCATATCGGGTGAGGAGGGCAGCCTTCATGTGATCATAGGATGACATCAGATGGTCTGGGAGCTGTAACAGGGCATCGCGGCCTTCATTGACGAACCTCCCCCATAGACCGGCTCCCCAGTCACTTCGATCGATCCGGTGGGAGGTCATGGCGATCTCGTAGGCCTTGAACCACTGTTGTATGTCGTCCTCTCGGACATACTCTCGAACGACATCCTTGGGGATGTGGACTTTCTTTTCTGTCGCTCCCGGGGTGCGCGGTCGCTCGGGCACCTCCAGTTCTTTGTTCTGCTTCCGTAGGTCTATTTCTGCCAGTTTGCGTTCGTGTTCGTACGCTAATCTCTTTTCTTCGAGCTCTCTCTGCCTCTGTTTTTCTTCCCGTTCTTCTCGGAGCCGCAGATGTTCTAGGTTCAGTTTTTGTTCGGCTAATTTCAGTTCACCGTCCATTTTGAGCCGTGCCATTTCCAGCTCATGTAGTCTGCTTTTTTCTCTCTCTTGGATCTCTTCCTGCGAGAGACCCGTTCTTCGCTCCTCGGGAGCCGTGGTGTTCCTCTCTGATGCTGCAATGTTTTGGTCCGGGGATCTGGCGGCCCCGGTTTCTGCCCACGACTCAATGGCGTGCTTTAAATCGTCTTTGGTACTCAGGCCGGTGGTAGCAATGCCTAGTTCAATGCAGAATTGTTTCAATTCACGATGGCTGTACTCTTCCAATTTCTCCATCTGGAATTTCTCGGTGGATCCGCTCTCTTTGGTTGACATTGTGGTTTCGTCGTGGGGTGAGTTACTCTCTGTACGATTACGCGTTGATTCGGATCGCGCCGCTGGCCACCAATGTTAGACGGACCGGGAGGGTCGGCCGAGGACAAGGGGAGAGGTCTCCGGGGAGAGCCGTCTCCAGCGATCGTACAGACGAATAACTTCCCCCCCACAGAGGTACACCACACAAGGATAAGGTTTTGACGTTCTTTATAAGCAATCTTTAGGTACGATAGAATGGTACAAGGAGGTCAGGACTCAGTGGTCCCCTCGATTCTAGTCTCTTGGTTGGGAAAGGGGGTAGCGGGACAGTCTTGTTACCAATCTGGTAGCGGAGATGGTATGATGAATAGCTCACAATCCTCGAGCTCGACGTTCTAGATGGACGGGCCGCGGCGGCGCCAGCAGGTCCCGGTGAAGGTGGTCGTTACAACGGTCCGCGGCAGCGCCAGCAGGTCCCAGTGAAGGCGGTAGTTACAACGGTCCGCGGCAGCGCCAGCAGGTCCCAGTGAAGGTGGTTGTTACAACGGTCCGCGGCAGCGCCAGCAGGTCCCAACGAGGATGGAGGATGCAGAAGGCCGCGGCAGCGCCAGCAGGCAGGACGATAGTTCGCAAGGCAGCGCCAGTAGTCCGTCAGGGATGAGTTCTTCACGGTGTCTCTCGACTCCAGGATACAACTGCCTTCCTGCTCTGGAGCTGCCCCAGTTATAGGTCTGGCGCCCTTTGATGTCCGGACCCTCGCACTTGGCGGTCGGGAGGTCCGGGATGAGGGAGTCCAGACACCCAGCAGGGGGGTGGAGCCAGCGCCCGGGGGAGCTGGGGGGCGAGCGGCACCTGGCGGGGGAGAGCCATCGACACTTCTTTCTCCCATCGACCTGCCAAGTGGTCCGTTCACCTCCTGGGGGGATGGTGGTGCCGGGATGTCGGGGCCTGGCCAGGCCCAGGGTTAGGGTCGGGCTGAGGCCACGTGGCCTCGTGGTGCAGTGTCCAAGATGGCGGCCGGGCCGGGCGAGGGAGCCGGTAGTGGTTCGGCCCCATGATACAGAGAGGTCCGGGGGCAGGAGTCCCGTCTGGGGACGGGGTGCGGGTTGTTTCTGTGGGTAACACCTGGAGGGCCGGGACTCGGGCCCTGTCATGCGGGGAGGGAGCAAGCCCTTCACGTGGCCTGTCCAACAGTAAAAATAATTCGATTTTACACACACTATTCCAAATACCTTCCTTTCATGGGGAAACTCCGATGAGGACACACTTTGTCTCCAGAGGTCCCTCTGGCAAGTACTCAACAGTGGACAGAGGTTGATTCACTAAAATTGGAGGCTTCCTCTCTGCTTCAACTTTGAAATATTTTTCTGCTTTTCAGTCTAATGAGAGAAAAGTTGTTGGATGGTTGGTTTCCTTGGTCCCACCTTCAGTCCTGATAGATCTTTATATATTTCTCAGTCAGGGATCTAATACAAGTTAAATCATTGTTGACCCAACTTTGTTCTTCGAAGCCATCAGATCTGAGAGGAGGGTCCTGGTAGGTCAGGTCGTGGCTACATCCCATACCCAAATTGGCTCACATTAAACTCAAAAGGAAAGACAAGTATATCACTGTCTTGTGTGCCCAGGAAATGTCAGCAGATTTACGTGTGCAAATCTGAGAGGCCAGCTTTCATTGGGTAATTGTTTTTAGCAGGTGGGTGTTAAATTACACACCCACAAGATTACGTCCCGATGGAGCTCTATTGAATGCCCTCCCAGCCTGCACCATGTTCAAAACCAGCGGCATCATTCACAAAGCTATCATGCCCTGCACCCCCACCTGTCTTGCAGAGAAGCTCTCTTGATGGTGGCTCTCGTCACTCCTCGTGCCAGGACACCACCAGACACCATCAGACTGCAGACTAAGAAGTATACAATAGACACAACAAGGCAGTATGCCTTTTCCATCTATGCACCCAGGATCTGGAACAACATTCCCGTGATCACCAGGACTGTCCTAACCCTACTTCAATTTAGGGAAGAGTTCAAGGCTCACCTCTTTATGGAACAACACATCACAATGTGCTAACTGTCCACACCCCAGCTTCCTCTGCTATCAATCGTTGACTTTATGCTTGTATTTAACGCTGTACAGCACTCCTCTGCCCGTTGGCTAGGTTGAGCTATACAGATACCACAGGACCAATTCACAAAGGCAAAGTTAGACCAAAAGTCTAACTAACTTTAGATCTAAAGTCTAACTTTACACCTGAAGTCTAGGTTTAGACCAAAAGTCTAACTTAGACCAAAAGTCTAACTTTACTACTTTTCGGTTTTCACAAAGGTAAGTTACTACTATTAACTTTACTACTAGTAGTTTTACTATTAGTATGTAATTTTACTACCAGTAAGTTTACTAGTAGTAACTTACCGTTTTGAAAACCGAAAAGTTGTCAAATTAAACATTTGGTCTAAGTTAGACTTTTGATTGAATTTGAAATTGTAAATTGGTCTCTTCTCAAGAACGAAATGAAATGTGTTTCAAAAATGGACATTTTAGTCAAAGTATGCAGTAAAAGTCGAACTGATCAGTGCATCCGGTAAGAATTGGTACATTTGGAGGCACTTATTGAAATGAGGTATGTTTTAGTGAAGAGAGACATGACATGAGGAGGTCGAACTGCGTCAGTGGATGAGACACATAGGTACAGCCCAGGGAATAGAGAGACTGATCTGGGGCAAAAGAAACAGCACATTGAAAGAGTTACAGGGTCTCGAGAATAGATGTAGAGACTGTGGTGAAAGACATGCCAGAGGAAGTGAACTATGGGCTGGTAAGAGACACTGGCCTTGGAAAGCGAGACATGACACAAAACCTGTTCAAGAGAGACATTGTGTTCTGGGGAAGAGAGGCAAGTCATGGGGACTCCAGTCATAGAAAGAGGAAGAGAGGGTGTAAGGTAATGAAACGGGACCTAGCAAAGAGAGGTTGGGCCAAGGAAAGCATAGCAGAACCTGAAGAGAGAATGGGCTGAGAAAAAAAGAGGTAGAACCTCAAAAAGAGAGGCAGGACCTGGAGAAAAGTGGATTGGCTGAGGGAAAAGAGAAAGAACATGTAGAAGAGTGGTTGGGCTGAGAGAAGAGAGGCAGAACCAGGAGGACAGAGGTTGGGCTGAAGGAGAAGACCATTAGTAGAGAGGTTAGGCTGAGGAAAGAGACGCAGGACCTGGAGAAGAGAGGCTGGGCTGAGGGAAGAGATGTAGGACCTGGAGAAATTAGGCTGGGCTGAGGGAAGAGACACAGGACCTGGAGAAGAGAGGTTGGGCTGAGAGAAGAGAGGCAGAACCAGGAGGAGAGAGGTTGGGCTGAAGGAGAAGACCTGTAGTAGAGAGGCTGGGCTGAGGGAAGAGACACAGGACCTGGAGAAGAGAGGTTGGGCTGAGGGAAGAGACACAGGACCTGGAGAAGAGAGGCTGGGCTGAGGGAAGAGATGCAGGATCTGGAGAAGAGAGGCTGGGCTGAGGGAAGAGACGAGGGGCCTGGAGAAGAGAGGCTTGACTGAGGGAAGAGACGCAGAACCAGGAGGTTCGGCGAGTAGGGTGACCAACCTTCTATAGTTTTCACAGACTGCCCGTAAATTAGCCCTAACGTCCGTTTTCCATGATAGAGGTCTTAACAGATGGCATTTGTCCCTAATTTTAGTTTCTCGACTACAGGACAAAAGTTAATTCCCAGAATTGTGATTCCCAGCTGAAGTGGAGGAGAGTGGGTCTCTTGTGCTGCATTCTGGAGGGAGGTGCAGATGGCTAAAAGGAAAGGCGCCTTCTTGCCAGGGCGCTGCTTCCCCAAAGAAATGCAAGTGTGTGCAGTCAGCAAACGTAAAGGGTGCTCTGGAGCCGGTATAGCTGTGAATTGATGGAGTCGCTTTTTTTAATGCCCTTCTACCGCTGTATTGAATAGGTTCGAGGTGGTCAAGGCAACAAATTAACAAGGTGAGCCGAGCCAAGGGTCTGGCTTGGGTCTTAGAGCCCGTGCAGGAGCCAATCGCTGAAATGCTTGCTATGTTAATCATTTAACAAACATCATATAACAAACATCACATAAAAGATATATATAAGATTCAATAGAAGCGTATTTCTTTAACATGTGTAGCATTGGCGGTAATACATCACATTAAAGTCTATTGAATCAAATACAATAGGTTTTTGTACAACTGGTATTCAGATTTCACGTATTTGAAAGTGCTTTCATACGCATTAATGGAAAAAAATGTTGGTGACGTAAATTATGTGCCTAGGATCACACAATTTGAGTAGGGAAGCCGCAATTTATCCCAGTTTTCTAATTTAAATTTGTAAAAATCAGCTAGGAAATGGGTATTTGTCTTTTCTTATGTTAGGCTTTGCAGAAAAATGCCCAAAGAAGTAAAACAATTTTTATATAGCATGAACTCGACCCAAAGGTATTGGAGCACTTTACATGATCACCACTTACATTACACAAGGTAACATTCATTGTTTATAGGGCATTCTACCTTTACTACGCGGTCATTACTTCGTATTACCATTACTACGCATATTTTAGTTCGCATATACCATTACTTAGCATTATGGCTCAGGGAAGGGCATTGTCTGCAGTTAAGATAATATTGTTGTCCATATGTTAGTGCTCTTTGAATTTGTATTTATGGTTCATTAATACAAAGTCTTTCTTATTAGGGTGAGCGCTCTAAGGAAACATTGTAAGCTCGGACTGCACTACTGACAGTGGTTCCAGTGTAAAAAATATGTGCACACGTTGGCAAAGTTTAGCAAAATAGGGCTACATACAATGCGCCTAGAACGCTCTCTAATTAGTTGCAAATATCTTCAGAAGCTTGAAAGCAGGATTGCTGATCCTTTGCTTTCAAAATAAAATGTTCACAAAAAAACGCAACTAGGAAAACAACTTTTTGCTTAACTACTGTGAAATTTTAGGTAACATTTCTTTGAAGCATCATTTAGTAAAATGTGTTGATGCATGCTAGTATTTCCCAAAAATATTCATAATGGAAAACATGAATAATACAAGCATTGGCAAAGCTTTACAGATATTGGTGGTCAGACGTTTGATTTTGTCAGTGCATGTCTTGTTTTGATATGTTTTTTTATAAAACTTTGTGGGAACTGCCAGGCCCTCACCATTGTAACAAACATTGGCAAAAAGCAATAAAAATGTTTGATCTCAAAAAGCGCTCATTATCATAGTAGTCCCTGGCACTGAACAAAACTACTTTGTGTGCTGATATCTTTTTTGAAAGAGATGAAGCCAGTCAATAAATAGAGAGAGAGAGAGAGAACCTTAAAAAAACAGTCTTGTTTAATTCCAGACCTAATTAGGGGACTAATTCTTTAAGACAGTCACATAATTGCACCCATTGTATATGTCCTTGCATTAGTGCAGATTTACGGCTTTCATGAATTAATACGACTTTACAGAAGTAGGTCAGGAAACTGTACTCCTAGAACGTATTTGTGAACTGCTTTTTAGCACGAGCAATTATGCGGGTGTAGATTCGCTCATGCAAAAATCTGATGAGTGTCTGCAAGTTCACTTTCCCTCCAACCACTTTTTTACCAACCCTGGAAGAAGTTTTACTTCTGCCATTTTTGTCAGGAGTAAATTTCCAACCTTTCTTAGTAATGGAAAAGGTTAGAGAAGAGCTGACAAAAACCCCTAAAATATGCAATTTAGCAGGTTTGCACAGACTCAAAAGGGCATTCCAGCTAGGCCTAGGCAGAGTTCGCAGAGTTCCGCTATGCAAAACTCTGGGAAGTGACAAAAAAACTCTGCCAAACTACGTGGAGTTCTGCGAGTGGCGGAGTGCGTTACCTCGCGCCGTTTGCACTGATTTTTTGATCCAGGTGTTTGTCCGGCACAGTAAAATCAGTGCAAGTGGCATCCCGCACAGCACAAAAGGGTGCTGCTTCTTTCTTCCACTTGACTAGAAGTTCTACTCGAGCGGCAGCTTCCTTAATGGGAATGGACGGTTTCTCAACGTGAGCAGTAGCGACCACCTGCGTTGAGAAATCTAGGTGGGAAGTGGTCTAATGTTGGATTTTCTTCGCTTGCCCTCGCCAACTTACGTTTGGCGAGCATGAGCGAGGAAAAAACTCTGCTCTGCTCCAGGCTCCGCGGAGCACGGAGTGTGAAAAACTCTGTAAACTCGGCGAACGGACGGAGTTCACTGGCCAGGCCTAATTCCAACCCTGGAACTATTGCTTAAGGCTACCACCAGCCGCAGTATGTAGATCTGCAGACAGGTGGCAAAATAAGGAAATTGCTAGAATTCAATCCCAACTATAGTATGAGCCCTGGCATAATCACAAAGGCTAATATCAGAGCTTTTACATAATGAGATCGTTGCCATAATTTGTCGCTACACTACGTGTCACCAAAGAGACAAGTGGATTTTTTTACAAGGTTTGTAGATTTATGAAGCAACCTGCCCCATGGACAAGTAGATATTTTATTAAATTCTACTCCTCTGCGTTTACATAGCATGATTATTGCCAGGTATGTAGCAATAGATTCCATCATGCACAAACAGAAAAACCATGCTGTGCTATTTATGAAGAGTGAGCATACAATTTTTAAATTTTCCTTTGTTACAAACTGACCCAAAATAAACTGTCCCTCCCCACCCCCCTGCCCAGTTGCCGATGCTTCAACTATTAGCGTAGAGAAGCAGATCAATGAAGCCTGTGGTGCTTAGAAGAAAGTGTTCTTGAGGGGAAATCATGACAGTGTGTCAGAGATAGGCGTCCTTAATCCACTGCCTCGAGTAATTGCCTAGATGTGGCAAGAACAACTACTATATACAAACCGAGAGTGCGTGTGTCGGGGTGGGTTACGTCGGGAGAGTATCATCCTCGGTGCGGTCTTTAAAGCACCAAACTTTTCCATGCCTGTGCAATAAAATATTTTATCAGACCAGCTCCTTCCTCTCTGTGTAACAGGCGCTCTCAGACTGAAGCCAAGAGAGCGAGACCTTGGTACCGGAGGATGTGAATCCTTCCAGTGCAGTCTAATATTGCGTTTGTCTAGCAGAAGAGCAAGGTCGAGGAACTTGGTCAAGGGTTTCTCAAACTTAAGGCAAGGGAATACACCCAATAAGACCGTTTCTGGAGAATTTGTTAGTACACGGCCCATTGCGGTCAACAGCACCTCCGGAACTCTCTGCAAGTATGAAAGGAGTGTGGGGCAAGACCAAAGCATATGAAACAATTTGGCATATAATCACATACAGTGAGTATATACAGCTGCAGCTCTTGCATATATTTTGTTAATTTGGGCAGTTGTAAGTTAGGCTCAGTTCAGAATATGAAATTGAATGTACTTAACATGGGAGCTGTGGGATACTTTGTGGGTTGCTTCAATATTTTCACCCAGTCCATATCGTGCAGAGGTTTGGCCGTGTAGGTCTCTCATTTAGTACGGAGAGAAGACCTGTAGCGGTCCCCATGTTGCATGAAAGCTCAGTACACCCATCTTATCAGTTTGCCTCCAGTCCCTGTGGTGTAGAGCATCTGGTAGACTTGTGGGGGTGCGCTAAGGGGTGGACATGAAAAAGGACATTTAATGAATGTTTAAGGTGTTTGCCTGGAAGGAATTGACCTGAGTAAAGATTTTAGTCTGCCATAAGGGTTTGGAAATCTAGTAGCTCACTCTCAACAAACAAATACACCAATCTTGAGAGACCTGCAGCATGCCACTGACAGAATTGCCCTGAGCAAAGCTATCCTGTGTGAGTGGGGAGGCCTAGCAAAGGTATTAGAGGAGCATAGAGATTCTTCGTCTAAGTGAGTTTACAGGTTCTAGTAAGGCAAGAGAAAGCTCTGCGGGTCAACCTTAGGTGGCGTTGGGTGGAATGGTCAGTAGGAAACAATGAGTAGTGCAGTAAGCCCTCCTTAAGTTCTTTACGGGTAAACCCTGTCTTATGCTGGGAGCAGTCAGATACCCTGCGAACCATCAAAAGAGCTGTGCAGATAAATAATAGCATTCTAAGTCCAGAAGGACTAATCCACCAGCAGTCACAGGTAGCTTTAAAGTGGTAGCAGCTGCCTAGTGGCTCCCTGATCCCCAAATCAGACGTGGGACATGCCGAGATGTCTGAAGAAGAAACGAAGGATGAGCAGGCGAAGGTTTTCAAAATAATACAATAACGGGGGTAGCACCACCATCTTCACTCGTGCCACGAGGCTCATCGCTGAAAGTGGAAGAGACGATCAAAAAGCAGACTGGGCTAGGTATTAAAAGGTAACCGATTCCCAGTTCAATCCGGGGTCTAATTATACAGAAAGGGGAAAACCCTAGCATATGTTAATGAAACACTTCTTACAATATAAAATCTTTATCATGTCCTTAAATTTTGAGTGTGTAAATTACATCCCAAATATATTGAAGAGTCTGCATGTCCTTTGGCACTTAGGATGAGCCACACCACTGGTTCACCCTTGACTCAACTGCAGAACCATTTTAAGACATGAACCGAGGGGGCGATTGCCCCGGGCACAACCTTCCAAGGGGTCTGGCCCCCGCTCACCCTTCACGAGCATGACCAGCAGACCATTGCACCAGCGGAGTATGCTAGGGTGGGTGGGTGCTGATTTTTCTCCCACTTGACTGCGCCTCTTCTTTTTCTCTACTCTCTGCTGTGACAACTCCGCAGGTACGCAATTCTTTCCAGTGCTCCTGTCAGTCCCATCTTATCTGATTTTAGGAATTGTCACACCTTGTTCTTCTCTTCCGTAGTTGTCTGGTTCTAAGCAAGAAACCTTTGAATCAGTTGCTCTGGATCTCTCATCTGATCTCGATTTCACACTGCTCTTTAATTCTCGTTGATGGGTCGTCCGGGCTCCCAGTTCTGAGATAAATGTACAGTCCTGGACTCTAGTCCTTAGTGCTGTGAGACTACAGACAAGCTGCGGGTACCTCATATCCTGACATTATGTGCGAGACCGTCGCCCACACTATCTGCTCGTTAATTGTTTTTTTTAGGTTTAACGTTGTCTGGAGGTTGAGGTGAGGCAGATGTTTTTGTTCAACTTGTCTAAACTAGCAGATGGCCTCTTACCTTAATGTTGGCCATAGGTTTAAAATGTTTATAAATATAATCAGAATGTTGCTGTTGCTTTCTCTCCAAGAAAGTTTGGGTAAATCTGGATAGGGGTGATGTCCTTGACACCGCGCTCAAGGGCATTAATGTACTATTGAACAAAGACATAATGTGCCACCTGAATGTACCTCACCCAGAGGCAATCACATAAAGACTGTGGTGAATATATAGTGCTGTGCAGAAATGAGTAAATAAATGCATTGATAAAATAGTGGGGTATGGCCTCTCCTTAGGCGTGTCTGTAAAATGGATCTTTTTTCCTGAATTTTGACCCTTTGTTCTGTATTCTTGTCCAGAATGTTGACCCTTTGTCCTGAATTGTTTACAGTCCTGTCCAGAATTTGCATCCATGTCAGTTGGTCACCCTAGGGCTGAGGGAAGAAAGACAGGACGTGGAGAAGAGAGGTTGGGCTGAGGGTAGAGATAGAACCTGTAGAAGAGAGGCAGGGCCAGGAGAACAGAGGTTGGGCTGAGGGAGAAGACCTGGAGAAGAGAGGTTGGGCTGAGGGAAGAGAGGCAGGACCTGGAGAAGTGACATAATTTGAACGATACCTTGCCTGAGAAGGGCTGCATCTCTCTTCTTTCATAAACATGTTTTATTTTTGTGGCTGTCTCTTCTTTGTCTGCACAGGTGTGAAACTTGAAATGACAGCTCCAGTCATCACCAAGGTGCCACTAGGCCATGATGTGGAAAAAGAATACACCATCTACTTCCTGCTTCCTCGGGCATTTCACGAAGCCCCGCCCGTGCCCTCCAGTTCTGATGTGAGTCACACTCAGCTTTTCTCCACTCCCCAGGGGTGGGTGGAAGCTTCTTCAGAGGGGAGGCCAGAGGACAGGCGATAATGCATCTACTTCCTACGTCTGTAGTAACTGAAAGGGGGTATTTTTGATTCCTACATTGGTTTTGTGCTACTGATATACCCAGATGGTATATTGTGGGATTAAAGGGTACTGGACATCTCATGTATGTGGACATGACAGAGAATCTGTGGTGTCTCTGGAATTCAGCACCATGATCTCTTCTCCTTTCAGAACACAGGGGTTTAAAGAAGGCAAGTGTTACTGAGCAATAAACACAGACGTCAGAATTTTAAAAGCTGCCTACAAGTCTAAAAATCGATCGCAGAGGAGAAGCGTAATGACTAAGGGGCACATGCATACAGCATTTTTGCCTTCGCAAACGGGCCGCATCTTGCAAACGCAAAAAATGCTTTACAGATGCAGCAAACCCCAATTTGCGTTTCGGTAAGCTGTTACCGAATTGCAAAATGAGTTTGGGATTCGGTATTTGAAAGGGGTGTGTTTGGGGCGTCCCTTCCAAATACCGAATCATAACTGTATGCATGAATGTTTTGTGACCGTGAATACGGTTGCAAAACATTTGTATATTACCACCTACTTCAAGTAGGTGGTAACCCATTCGCAAATGGGAAGGGGTCCCCCAGGGACCCCTGCCCCTTTGTGAATGGTTGTAAAAGCACTGCCAGGTCTTAAAAAATGAAAAGAAAACTTTTTATTTTACTTTTTGTAAAGCATCGCGTTTTCCTTTAACAAAAATGGGCTGCTTCACAAAAAAACATATTGATTAATTTAAAAGCAATCATGGACACGGTGGTTTGCCGACCTCTGCGGGCCAACAGCCCCGTGATTTTTGCGATTTCTAGGGGGTCGCAAATTTTGATCTACCTCATTAATATTAATGAGGTAGAGCGATTTGCGACCCCCTAGGAATTACAATCCAAAACTCTTTGAGTTTCATGCATTGTAAATTGCGATCACCTAACTGCAATTCTAAGAAATTCGCAATTAGGTATTTGCAATTTACAATTTAGATGCATGTGCCCCTAAGTTAATGTTAACAGGGCCGTGTTACAGAGGAACTCTATCTCACGTTGGCTCCCTGCCTTTGAGGGCCAGAAGGCTTTGTGGTCCCCTCTGATTCTCTGATTCCCCTGCAACGGTGGTGAAAAACTTTGGGGTCAAATTTGGCTCTAATCTATCCTTTGAACCTCAGTTTCGATCTGTTCTGACAGCTTTGTTCTTATGTTGAAATCAGTTAGGAAAATGGTTCAGTGGATCCCGGAGGAGAGCCTTAAATCTGTCATTCGCGCTCTGGTAACATCAAAACGAGACTATGCAATAGCCTGTGGTTAGGTTTACCACCCTCTCTGCTCCACCGGCTGCTGCAGGTCATTCAGAATGTGGGAGCCCGGCGGACCTTGAAGTCACCTGCTTGCGCCTCGGTCACTGCACCTTTGTGCAGTCCTCATTGGCTGCCCCTTGTTAGCCCCATCAAATCTAAAGCCCTAACTCTTGCCTACAGAGCTATTGTATTGTATATTATACATACGCTTACACTACAGATGCCCCCGGGCCTCCAATCCTGTCTTAGCTAATAGGGTGGGGATGTCAGCATCAAGAATGGAGAGCCCAATATGGGGGCCTAGTAGTGCCAATTACAATGAAGATAATAAGGGTTGGTTCTGGTTGCTCACTCAATCATTTGGATAATTGACTTTGCACAACAGCTCATAATCTCTGCATCCAACCTCCCACACCAGGTTCTGCACCACTACAGTGGGAGGAAAGCACCAGTGCACTGAAGTGAAATGCAACAGACATTTAGAAATGTTAGGCAAAAGGAAAAGGCTGGCGGGAGAATGAATAGTCACTGGTGCAAAGCTCTAGACTCCAGGTACAGGATTTTAGAACTGAAAAGAGAAAGTGTAGAGAGAAGTGGAACAATTACAGTCAAGCAAAACATGCAGGCGAGATCCGCCACAGCTGGCACTAGGAATTTTGGGTGCAGAGCGAGAAGGGTAACTTTGCAAGTCTGACGATGAGCGAGGTTGGAGTAGTTAGAGGTATTGGGGTTTCTTACAAGTAGGATTTTGGGGTCATAGGGTGTGAGGTGTTGGACTATTGGCTGGTATGTTGCTGGCATTTACGGTACAGGCGGTTGTTACATTTAAGTGTTGGGGCCCGATTTAATTTCCACTGGACGGAGGAGTCACCATTGGATTTTACATCCGCCAGGCCGTGCCTACTCAATCCGCCAAATTTAAAATGACAGCCTAAATGACAGTCATTTATAAAGGCATCGGTGTCACAGCAGTTCCTGTCAATGCATTTTACTGTTTGCTGCACGGCTGCGTCAGAAGGACGCAGCCCTGTAACAAGCTCTAATCTTTTTGCTTTTCGAAAAGGAAATCCTAAAACTGGAGTTTCTTTTGGTAAAGATAAAAAGAATGCTTCCCTCACCGTGGGAGGCGGGGGAGCATACATTTTTTTTGATGTTCCTTACCGCCAGACTTTACCTGGCAGTAAGGAACGGTAAAAAGTGACCACATGTTCACCCATCCAGTATGGGTGGGTGGACATGAATTAATTTCTCTGACGGCCATTACTCCTCAGGGTCGTCTAAGGGGATTAAACACAGTGGAGAAAGAGTAGTCTCCGCCACGATTTACCCGAAGATACACCTGTATCTATATGCTGTGGACGGACCGCATCCTTGATGGTGAGAATGCTCGGCCGCCGTCGCGACAGAGTATCCTTACCTCCAACAATTAAATTGGGCCCTTAGTCTGCATGGTGCTTCATTACCAGGAATGACTGTATTGTTTTAATGGCCCGTAGAGGGGTCTGGGGCAGTGTCTTGGCGAGTAATATGCACCATCCTTTCTGTCCCCCAGGTCTTCTTTTCCCGCTTCCCTCACATGGTGCTCTACGTTCGTTCCTTTGGCGGCTGGATCATAAACAGCAATCGAGACGCAAATTTTCAGGCCCTTGCCACATCACTCGAACAGAACGCTGAAAGCTTCAACCCCAACTACTATTACACTGCAGGATACAACAGGTAAGCACAGGATTCCTCGTGTGCGCATGGACCGTCACGCCTGGTCATGGGTCTGGACATTAGCAGCTCTCTGGAGCCACACTTGCACAGGACTATCAATCCTCAGCACTACTACTCACCCGTGACCGTCTCAAGGTGCTGGGGGGGGGCAGGGAGGCGGCTCCGTTGAGTGCTGGGGTATCCAAAAAGCCAGGTCTTGAGGTTCTTCCTGAAATGGGGCAGTGTGGGAGCTTGTCATGGGTGGAGGGGGAGGTCGTTCCAGGCTTTGGCTGAGAGGTAGGAGAAGGACTTTCCTCCCATTCTGGTCTTGTAGCTACGTGAGACGGTGGCCAGAGAGAGATCGCCTGATCGGAGGTGTCTTTTGGGCACGTGGAACGAGAGGTGATTGTTCAGGTATGTGGGTCATTTACAGTTTAAGACGATGTGAGAACAACTGCAAATGGAATGGTCTCCATCTTGCCAAAGCTGCGGTTTCGTGCCCCATATAGAGTGAGGGAAATGCTGATGGACAACCATTGGAGCGAAAGGTGGTGCCCCAGCCACCAAAGGCTGGCCACATGGGGAGGGGCAGCCAAACGAGGCATCGAGGTCCCAGGCATATCAGGAAAAACAAACACTAGCACTGACGTGGAGACACAGAGATTACCCCCAGCAGGCAAAGAATCTCTATGACAGGCGGCCCTCCATGGTGGGGGGTGGCCCTGACTCGAAAGACTGGTGGTCCGCCCTTTAAACTGAAAGGAGCCCTTTATGGGCATGATAAACCTTCAACACTCATGAAAGTGGAATGAGTTTACATTTTACACTCCTAACACTCACCCAAAGTTATGAGTTTTCATAAAACCCTATTATATTGCACCAGGAAACATGTTTACCTGTGACATCATAAACACTTGCATAGGATGACATTCTTAAATGTTACATTATGATAATTCACATGAAAACACGTATTTAAATGTTTGCCTTCATCACTTGCACAATGTTGCAGTAGAATCATTCACATGTTACATGAGGAAGATGCCCACCATAGCAACAGTTTTTCACAGACACTCAGACTTGTTTTACTTGTTTCATTGTTATCTCTCACAGAAAGGAACAGGATTACAAGTGTCAAAGCTATCAGAAAACAGTAACATCTGACACACTCACTCTAACCCAATCCCACCACTTAGACTGTAAAGATGCCGGTGTCTGTGTTGGCCAATCCTCTTTTGTTTGGACACCAGGGATCGCTGAGCTCAGCAATGTCTAATTTTCTCTCCGCAGTCCCATGAAACTCTTCAACCGCCACAACGAGATCTGGTTCCGTGGCCAAGGAGAGCCCAGTTGTGAGAGCATGCAGGAGTGATCATGAACATGGCAGGAGGATCGTGACAGGCTGCTTCACGTGGTACCTGGAACGTGCCACACTCCATCCCCTCTCCAAATCGCTGTACCTCTCACTTCTCCTACTGGGGGGAAAGTGTGCCAAAATAAAATGAATCTTCCCTGCAACAAATGACTTTTGTTGTTAGTCTTCATCAATATATATAAGGTGTCCTGTTTTCGTTTTTATTTGTTGTGAATTCTGGTGGGTATTTTCCTGTGCTTTCCAAATGATAGAAGGGTTTTTCTGGTGCTTACAGAGAATTCTGCTTTATTATTGCTTGATTGCTACGCCCGCGTTGCATGACATATACAGTATCTATGAGAGAACAGAGAAAACATAAGCAACGCAATGCTCAGCAGAACAGTGGAAACAAAAGTACAGACGATTACTTAGGGATCGCCATGTTGTGCTACAAGGTACCCATGGGGTTGTGGTATTGAAAATACAATAACAGCCTGAAAGATGGAGAACACTCCTGCTTTCTATGGCAAGAAGAATCAAGCTGCAGAAGATGGTAACTCTTCCCCAATTACTATACCTATTTTGTAATATCTCAATACCAGTGGGTTAGCAATAGGTGGCGGGGTGCATGAGATTTTGGGGGCGGCGGCCTCGCCCTCGCTGTTACATGAGAGGCAGGATTCATCTCCAAGCACCTCCCCCCGCTCCCGCGGGGCGGCAAAGGCAGGGACTGCCGTGGCTGGTAAAGTGCCTAGCTCCGCCACTGCCCAATACCACTCTCCCACACATTCTTCTGGAACATTCAATTGATCTTGGCTGGGAGACAGCCTTGCATTGCCTGGGATGTTGAGGCCTTGACTTATGAAGGGAGTGTGTCAGTCCCAGCCATGGAATTATATTATAATATTTGGGATTCTATAATGCCTGTATAAACAGCAGTATCTAATTTCTTTATTATCGACGACTTGTGACACACCGACTCAGAACGCGACTCTTATAAGGCTATTACAGTCGAGTTCTAATGTCACAATGCCTTCTGCCAGAGCCAGCAGCTGAGGTGAATGGCTAGTCAGGTCACAGAGCATATTTAAAGCAGCTGTTTAAAACAACAAAATTCGACCATTGCTTTACTGCTCTATTTTTTAGCTTACAATGACGAGCAGAAAGAACATTTTTATTTTTTGCACTCCTTATATAGTTAGAGAAAAGCTAGAATCTTTCTGCATGCTTCTACACATTCCGAGCTAGTGCTTTTTTTTTATAACTGACTTCTATTGAATGGTTTTTGATGTGTTTAATTTTGCACTGGAGGTTTTATTTTTATTCCTCACATTTGTAAACATGCTCAGTCTTTTATATGAAAAGCTACGTACCAGGGTTTTATAATATGGTATAAAGTACCCCCTGGCATACATGATAAGGATAATGGAAGTCACTTCAGAGTTCCATAACCCTATAAAGGAACTTGGCCTTCAACCTCATTCTATTATTATTGTTATTGAACTCCCTGGTAACTGGCGGTATCATTGTAATGTATGGCAGGAGGTACTTTATCCCTTACAATGTGTGGGGGAGCCACAATATGCTCCTTTCTGGTACAAGGATGACCCTGAACATCCGCTATTAGTGGTGGAATGAGTGTTGACTGAGCCATACCTACTAGAAACTACTCCAGTGAAATACAGTTGCAATCTGTGCTTGGCACAAGATATTGCAGTACTATAACAGCAAGCAATGTATTCACCCGAAATACCTTTGAAAGGACATGCTATGCTTCCAATGGTGTCAGCGCCCAAGGCACGCTCCCAGATAGAAAAGTTGGGATTTACAAAATGGGACATTTATTCGTAAGTGGTAAACCTCTGAAACTGGTAGAATTGAAAGACCTGGGGACAACATCTGGGCTGGATATTTTTGATATATTTGAGGATATTGCATACACTGAGGACCTATTTTGCTGTCCATACCACTGAATCTAGAATCCTCAGCTAGATATTCTGACTAAGATGATAATGTCTCAGGGTATTGGACACTGGGTCTCATGTCTACACGAAGACATACCTAGGGCAATAGAGCCACGGCATCCACAGCCCGTTGGATATGGGAAAGAGATCCCGATACGGATAGGCAATGGCCTTTTAATGCTGCTACTATGAACATTTCCATTAAATAACAAACACTGCTTACTACCCGTTAAATATCTATGCCAGATGCACTGTGCACCTGCACATCTGGACAGCTGTGGCCTTAGATCTGACCAGTCATGCCCAAGGCATGTGGAATGTGTTAGAGGTCAATGGTTTTGGAAGGAGGTCTTTGTCTGAATATCATGGATGACTTGTTGATACCACTGTCACCTCCGGTAGCCTTAATGAAAGACGCTCTTTGACCCTGTGACTAATGCTAGCCAAGAGAAAGATAGCTATGACACGCTGGGTGGGACCAACAGCTACCACAGGGGTCCGGGTAAGTGGTGATATCGTTGGATAGGGATATGACACATTGACGTGTAGAAGTCAACCAGACTGTGATGTGTACATGTATAATGTATGTAAACAGACTGGAAACTAAATAATCATATTGTGACTAATCAAAATATAAAGTTTTTTTGTTTTTTTAATGGCAGTTACTCCTACTGGTATAAAACATAAAAACATAAAATTTAAGTTTTTCCTTTTTCTAAGGTTGGTATCATATGGGGGATTATAAGTTTGGAAAGAAGGGGCCCTACATGCACAATGTGCTTGCTAGACGTAGGGAGTAAATAACAATAAAGGTAAAGTAAACTAGACAAGCATACACAATAGGAAATATATACGGGCAAAACAGCAATTACATCATACAGGTCAATGTGCAATACTTACAAGTCTTATACATGACACATATATTTTAATATAGGAAATATTTTCTATTTTTTATTCCATTTATCAAAAATGATGTTTTAGTTATAGTTAAAACCATCAATACATTATCAAAGATTGTGCACCATTATTGTGTCCATGAAAAACATTTCATTTCATATTTATACATCTTCTTTTAACTTTATAAGGTACATGTATATATAAACATTGCACAGTATAGAAAGTGTGGCGAAATCTAGAACAATCACAATGAATGAGAAGGCTGGCGGTAGGTTAAACACTAGGCGCATTTCGGCTGGAGTGCCTTCATCAGGGGACCGTCACAACATTCACCTACATTAAGTCATAGATCACCACCACGAGTCATGTGGTTCTAACTGTGGAGATCTGTTGGAAGAGCTTCCTGTCTATAATGGAGCTTTATGTTATACTTTTAAGGTCTTCATATGGAGAGTATGGCCAGTGGTGTACAATAATACGAAGATCAGTGTATAATCCAAATTTAGTTAGTTGAATATAATTTGCGATATGTGTATGAAATTCAGTTGAGATCATTCGTGTGATAATTTAATTAGAACGCGACCTTTGTGAACATTCTAAAACACGTTCTAGAAGGCTGCCTCATCAACTTAATTATCTGCACCTGTTCCTTGTTATAAACAATTAGAATGTGACCCTTATGAACGTTCTAAACCATTCTTATTTAAAGACCATCCACACTCCCCCTCTTCGCCTGCCACTTACCTGTTTCTCGGCTTTCAGAACTCTGTCTTGCAAGCTTCTTTGATCCTCCTGCTTCGACCTCACCACAGAGAACGTCCTACCTTTAGGGTGTCTACACCCTCTATTGACCACTTCCTGTGGGAAGGTGCACATCTAGAGTACTGTGTTCAGGCAATGTGTCTAGGGCCGTGGTACTCATAGGACGGCCCGCGGGCCGCCAGCTGCTCTGCAGTCCTTTCTTGGTGGCCCGCGGACCTTGGAGATAATGTACCCATGGCCCCCCAGACAGAGACAGTGGAGAGAGAGAGAGAGTGGAGAGAGCGAGTGGAGAGAGAGAGTGGAGAGAGAGAGAGAGAGAGTGGAGAGAGAGAGAGAGAGAGAGAGAGAGACTGACTGACTGAGAGACTAAGATACTGACTGAGAGAGAGACTGGCTGATTCAGAGAGAAACTGACTGACTGAGAGAGAGACTGACTGACTCAGAGAGAGACTGACTGAGGAGAGACTGACTGACTGAGGAGAGACTGACTGAGAGAGACACTGACAGAGAAAGAGCTGACTGACAGAGAGACTGACTGACTGACAGAGAGAGAGACTGGCTGAGGGAGAGAGAGAGAGACTGACTGACTGAGGGAGAGGGAGAGACTGACTGACTGACGGAGAGACTGACTGACTGAGGGAGAGACTGGCTGACTGAGAGAGACTGACTGACTAAGAGAGACTGACTGACAGCGAGAGAGAGACTGAGAGAGAGACTGACTGACTAAGAGAGAGACTGACTTAGGGAGAGACTGACAGAGAGAGAGAGACTGACTGACTGACAGAGAGAGAGAGACAGACTGACTGAGAGAGAGAGAGCCTTACTGACTGAGAGACTGACTGAGAGAGAGATTGACTGACAGAGAGAGACTAACTGACTGGCTGACAGAGCGAGAGACTGACTGACAGAGAGAGAGAGACTGGCACAGAGAGAGAGACTGACTGACCAACTGAGAGAGAGCTGACTGACAGAGAGACTGACTGACTGACTGACAGAGAGAGACTGACTGACTGAGGGAGAGAGAGAGAGACTAAATGACTGACTAAGGGAGACTGACTGACTAGGAGAGACTGACTGACTGTGAGAGACAGACTGACTGACAGAGAGAGACTGACTGGCAGAGAGAGAGAGATTGACAGAGAGAGAGAGAGACTGACTAAGAGAGAGAGACTTACTGACCAACTGAGAGAGAGTTGACTGACAGAGAGAGACTGACTGACTGAGGGAGAGAGAGAGAGACTGACTGACTGACTGAGGGAGACTGACTGACTAGAAGAGACTGACTGACTGTGAGAGAGAGACTGACTGACAGAGAGAGACTGACTGGCAGAAAGAGAGAGAGAGACTGACAGAGAGAGAGAGAGACTGACTGACTGAGAGAGACTGGCTGAGAGAGAGACTGACTGAAAGAGAGAGACTAACTGACTGAGAGAGACAGACTGACTGGCTGACAGAGCAAGAGACTGACTGACAGAGAGACTGACTGACCAACTGAGAGAGAGCTGACTGACAGAGAGAGACTGACTGACTGATTGAGGGAGAGAGAGAGAAACTGACTGATTGAGGGAGACTGACTGATTGAGGGAGACTGACTGAGAGAGAGACTGATTGACTGAGAGAGAGAGACTGACGGAGAGAGAGACTGACTGAGAGAGAGACTGACTGGCCGACTGACGGATAGACTGACTGAGAGAAACTGATTGAGAGAGAGAGAGACTGATTGAGAGAGAGAGACTGACAGAGAGAGACTGACTTAGGGAGAGACTGACAGAGAGAGAGAGAGACAGACTGACAGAGAGAGAGAGCCTTACTGACTGAGAGACTGACAGAGAGAGATTGACTGACAGAGAGAGACTGACTGGCTGACAGAGCGAGAGACTGACGGACAGAGAGAGAGAGACTGGCACAGAGAGAGAGACTGACTGACCAACTGAGAGTGGAGAGAGAGAGAGAGTAAAGAGAGAGACTGACTGACTGAGAGACTAAGATACTGACTGAGAGAGAGACTGGCTGACTCAGAGAGAGACTGACTGACTCAGAGAGAGACTGACTGACTCAGAGAGAGACTGACTGACTGAGGAGAGACTGACTGAGAGAGACACTGACAGAGAAAGAGCTGACTGACAGAGAGACTGACTGACTGACAGAGAGAGAGAGACTGGCTGAGGGAGAGAGAGAGAGAGAGACTGACTGACTGAGGGAGAGGGAGAGACTGACTGACTGACTGAGGGAGAGATTGGCTGACTGAGAGAGAGAGAGAGACAGACTGACTGAGAGAGAGCCTTACTGACTGAGAGACTGACTGAGAGAGAGATTGACTGACAGAGACTAACTGACTGGCTGACAGAGCGAGAGACTGACTGACAGAGAGAGAGAGACTGGCACACAGAGAGAGAGACTGACTGACCAACTGAGAGAGAGCTGACTGACAGAGAGACTGACTGACTGACAGAGAGAGACTGACTGACTGAGGGAGAGAGAGAGAGACTGAATGACTGACTGAGGGAGACAGACTGACTAGGAGAGACTGACTGACTGTGAGAGACAGACTGACTGACAGAGAGAGACTGACTGGCAGAGAGAGAGAGACTGACTAAGAGAGAGAGACTGACTGACCAACTGAGAGAGAGTTGAGTGACAGAGAGAGACTGACTGACTGAGGGAGAGAGAGAGAGAGAGAGACTGACTGAGGGAGACTGACTGACTAGGAGAGACTGACTGACTGTGAGAGAGAGACTGACTGACAGAGAGAGACTGACTGGCAGAAAGAGAGAGAGAGACTGACAGAGAGAGAGAGACTGACTGACTGAGAGAGACTGGCCGAGAGAGAGACTGACCGAAAGAGAGAGACTAACTGACTGAGAGAGACAGACTGACTGGCTGACAGAGCGAGAGACTGACTGACCAACTGAGAGAGAGCTGACTGACTGACTGAGGGAGAGAGAGAGAGACTGACTGACTAGGAGAGACTGACTGACTGTGAGAGAGAGACTGACTGACAGAGAGAGACTGACTGGCAGAGAGAGAGAGAGAGACTGATAGAGAGAGACTGACAGAGAGAGAGAGACTGACTGACTGAGAGAGACTGACTGACAGAGAGAGACTAACTGACTGAGAGAGAGAGAGAGACTGACTGGCTGACAGAGCGAGAGACTGACTGACAGAGAGAGAGACTGACTGACCAACTGAGAGAGAGCTGACTGACAGAGAGAGACTGACTGAGGGAGAGAGAGAGAGACTGACTGACTGACTGAGGGAGACTGACTGACTAGGAGAGACTGACTGACTGTGAGAGAGAGACTGACTGGCAGAAAGAGAGAAAGAGACTGACAGAGAGAGACTGACTGACTGACTGAGAGAGAGAGACTGACTAAGAGTCTGACTGAGACACTGACTAGGAGAGAGACTGACTGACTAAGAGAGAGACTGACAGAGAGAGAGATTCACTGAAAGAGAGACTGTCTGACTGAGAGACTGACTGACAGAGAGAGACTGACTGACAGAAAGAGAGAGACTGACTGACTGAGAGAGAGAGAGAGACTGAATGACTGAGTCTGACAGAGAGAGTGAGACTGACTGACTGAGAGAGAGACTGGCACAGAGAGAGACTGACTGACCGACTGAGAGAGAGACTGACTGGCCGACTGACGGAGAGACTTACTGAGAGAGAGACTGATTGACTGAGAGAGAGAGAGACTGACTGAGAGAGAGCCTGACTGAGAGAGAGACTGACTGAGAGAGAGACTGACTGAGAGAGAGACTGACAGTGAGAGAGACTGACTGGCTGACTGACGGATAGACTGACTGAGAGAGAGACTGATTGAGAGAGAGAGACTGATTGAGAGAGTGAGAGAGAGACTGACAGTGAGAGAGACTGACAGTGAGAGAGACTGACAGTGAGAGAGACTGACAGTGAGAGAGACTGACTGTGAGAAGTTGGCCTGGTATATGATGCTCACTAGTTAAAGTGATCACCTTGTACCATGCCGAGCAACCCTTATGGTGTGGTTGTAAGTCAACCTTTTCGGACTAGCTGCCCTAGTGGTAGCGTAGGCTAAGCAGTCTTTGAGGCTAAACTCGTGAAGCGTGTTAAGCCAGCTGTTTTACCAAATGTAACCCCCTTTTATACCAATGAAAGGACACCACACAGATATATATTCAAAATATATATGTATTTATTTCTCAAAGTAACCCCTAGTCTCTTTATGAGCACAGGAGCACAAATCGTCAAACAAGATTATCACAGAATACACAGAAGTTGCACGTTATATGGATAGGCCCTGGTGGCCACTCAAACCATATACTAAAATAGTGGTATAAGTACCACGAACAGAAAAGGGAAAAGGCCTAGGGCCTCTAGAATCGCTGGGCCTACAAGGAGCTAACGTCAGTTAGTGACCAGGAGGTCCACGGGTGGCGTGTGCAGAGCAAATAGTCACACGCGTGCTCCCATAGGTTTCAATGGGTGCGTAAAAAGTACAAAGTTACTGCAAAGAGGATCTTCCGGATGGACTAGGAACTCAAGATTTGGAACACAGGCACTAGAGATGTAATACTACACTTGGGCACAGGTGTGCCAGCTTTACCTCACCCACAGGAAGCGGGTGCATAGGCCTCGAAGTGCGTCGGGTTTCTTCTATCTGTTCCGTGGAGCTTGAAGACAAAGATGCTGCAGGCGGTCGGTCCGGGAGAGATGCAGTGGATCCAAGAGTGGATCGGAGATGTTGAAGACCTGTAAGCAGAGGGGACAGTGTTCACAGTCACTAGCCAGTGACCAGCGTGGCACCAGGTGGGTACCAGGCAATGTCGGGTGCAAACAGGAAGAAAGGGGTAGCTTGTCTCTGCAGCCACGTGGTCCCTGGAGGTCGACGACGTCCAGGAGTCGAGTCACGAGCTGTCCCACGCAGGCTCTCGCTGTCAGCGGTGTCGGCGACTTGATCGAAGCAAACAAGCCTTGGCAAAAGCAATTGTTGTAGGAAAAGGAAATAAGCTGATGGTTCTGACCAGCAAGGTCAGAAGGACTGCTCCTTTGGAGGGGAGCAAGGGCCAGTCTGGAGCAACCAGACCAGCGGTGTATTTCTTGAAGTTCGTCGCCAAGATGGCTACTAGCCAGCGGGCCAGCAACCGGTTAGGCGCGTCGAGTGGCAAAATGCAGAAGGGCCCCACGCAGATCGTGGAGATGCTGGAGGGCTCACCTTTGATGCAGATGCTGCTCGGGTGTTGGGCTTCTCAGATCCCAAAGCACAACTTGGAGGGAGCCTCGGTTGTTGCACTTGTCAGCTTGTCGTAGTCGTTCCAAGATGGCTGGCTCCACGTGTCTCGGTGCCTCCACGGGTCTCCTCTTTTCAGGGACTGAGGATCGGGCGGTGAGAGGTCTGGAGGTCCAGGTCTTGTCAGTCTCTGGGCTCGGGCTCCGGCGGGAGGCGGCGGCAAAGCAGACGTTGATGCGCTGGATGGTGCTTGCGTTAGCAAGGTGGTCACTCCCTGACCACAGGGGAGATTTTCTTCAGTCTTCTGTGCAGCAGAATGTCGAAGTTCCCGTCTTCTTCTTAGTTTCAAGTTGATTCCAGGATGTCTGAAGTCTTAGGACACAGCTCCTACCTTTAAGCGGATTCTAGGGGCCGGACTACCTGCTAGGTCCCTCCCTATGGGTGGGACCAGGAAGGGGGGTGGTTACACCCCCAATCCTTTGTCCAGCTCGCCCCAGGCCCGGGACTGGTGTGCCCCAGGACCGGTTTGAACTGGCATATGCACCGAGGCTCCTTGTGAGCCACAGGCATGTCTGGTTTCTTTCAAGCCCTACCTGACCAATACACAAAATCCTGTCTGGGGTGGTGCACGCACCTCCCCTGGCAGGAAACCCTTTGTCCACACCTCCCAAGCTGGAAGGACTCCCAGCAGCAGGAGGGCAGACTTGTGTCTGTGGTGGCAGCATCCATTTTGTGGAGCTGAGGCTATGTCTGATTTTACCCGGGTTTCAGGCACTGTACATGTCGTGTCCCTCTAGAAGGGTGGAATGCTAACCCCGTCGCCAGAATTGGCGAGGGGTTAGTATTCCAATTCGTATGACACCTTACTCGACATGTTTTGATAAAGCCAAACCAAAGATAGCATTTAACCGCGAGGTTCATAATGCACTTAAGAGTATATGGTATGACGATATCTGGAAACAGTAGAAGGAAGTTGTTCCGACCACTGCAGACAGGCTCAGCTCATGCCAGAGCACCATCTCACATGGAACCAAGCACTCTGCCTTCAGGATTGTTAAGGCCTGCCATAGGAGTGACTTATAGGTTACCAGGTGTCCCATTTAAGGTTAGGTATAGGTATACTACACCTAAGTAAGAGGTGATTACACCAACTTACCCCAGCTGAGTGATCAGCCAGTTGTGTCAGATTGTTAGGCCAAGCCTGGGGTGGCATAATACATGCTTCAGCCCTTGGCAGGCCTTGGGTACACCAATGCCCTGGGTACCTAGTGTACACTGGTACAGGGGCTGACAGGGTGATCCACTTCCAATTGGTTATGCACCTAGGGTGCATAGTTTTAATTTAGTAGAGAGAACAGCAGGCTGGGGGCCTGATTGGCAGGCCCACAGCCTCAATATGTCAAAAACCAGTGAAGCAAAAAGCAAAAATTTGGGGTGACCATAGGATAGCAGACCCTACTCTCCTACACAACCCCCCCCCAAACGCTGGGACATTAAACTAGCCTTGACCAGTCTCGTCTTCATGTCCTAAGTGGAAGTACCTGGAGAGACCATCTGCATTCCCATGGTCAGTACCTGGCCGGTGCTCCACTGTAAAGTCCATCCCCTGTAGGGAAATGGACCACCTAAGCAGTTTGGGGTTTTCACCCTTCATCTGATTTAGCCACAAGAGGGGCTTATGGTCGGTCTGAATCTTGAAGTGAGTGCCAAACAAGTATGGCCTCAGCTTCTTCAGGGCCCACACCACAGCAAAGGCCTCCCTCTCAATAGCTGACCAATTCTTCTCTCTGGGGGTCAACCTTCTGCTAATAAAAGCAATGGGTTGGTCTTGACCATCTACATTAAGTTGTGACAGCACAGCTCCCACACCCAACTCAGAAGCATCTGTTTGGACAATAAACTCTTTGGAGTAGTCAGGACTTTTCAGGATAGGTGCAGAGCACATGGCCTCCTTCAGGTCATCAAATGCCTTTTGACAGCTTACTGTCCACTGAACCTTTTTGGGCATCTTCTTGGATGTCAGATCATTAAGAGGAGTCACAATGGACCCATAGTTCTTAACAAACTTCCTGTAGTACCCAGTCAAGCCCAAGAAAGCTCGAACTTGAGTCTGGGTGGTTGGAGGGGACCAGTCCTTGATGGATTGTATCTTACTCTCCAGTGGTTGAACTTGGCCTCCACCTACAAGGTGGCCCAAATACACAACCTTACTCTGCCCTATCTGGTACTTAGTAGCCTTGATAGTGAGGCCTGCCCTCTGCAGGGCCTCAAGAGCCTTCTTCAGGTGGATCAGGTGATCCTCCCAGGTGGAGCTAAAGACAGCAATGTCATCAAGATATGCTGCGCAAAAGTCATCCAACCCAGTAAGGACTTGGTTCACCAGCCTTTGGAAGGTGGCAGGTGCATTCTTCAGACCAAAGGGCATCACCACAAACTGGTAGTGCCCACCTGGGGTTGAGAATGCTGTTTTGGCCTTAGACTCCTCAGCTAATC
The DNA here is from genome assembly GCF_964204655.1 of Triturus cristatus. Classification (NCBI taxonomy): domain Eukaryota; kingdom Metazoa; phylum Chordata; class Amphibia; order Caudata; family Salamandridae; genus Triturus; species Triturus cristatus. The sequence continues at coordinate 141,540,892 of NC_140579.1, read as the reverse complement.
TGATTTGCCAATAGCCAGCTGTTAAGTCAAATGTGCTCAAAAACTTTGCAGAAGCTAGTTTGTCTATGAGCTCATCTGCCCTTGGAATAGGGTGTGCATCTGTCCTGGTGACAGCATTGAGTCCTCTGTAATCCACACAGAACCTCATCTCTCTCTTGCCATCTTTGGTGTGAGGTTTGGGGACCAGAACCACTGGGCTAGCCCAGGGGCTCTCTGAGGGTTCAATGACACCTAATTCCAGCATTTTATGTACCTCAGCCTTTATACAGTCCCTGACGTGGTCAGGTTGTCTGTAAAGCTTGTTCTTTACAGGCAGACTGTCACCAGTGTCCACCACATGGGTACACCAGTCAGTTTGACTAGGTATCAAGGAAAACATATGTGAAAATGATTGTAGAACCTGTCTACATTCAGTCTGCTGATGGGCAGTGAGGTTGCCTCCCAGGGTCACTCCTTCAACTGAGCCATCTTCAGGGTTCTGAGACAACAGGTCTGGGAGAGGGTCACTCTCTTCCTCCTGTCCCTCATCTGTAGCCATGAGCAAGCCCATGTCTGCCCTGTCAACATATGCTTTAAGCCTGTTAACATGGAGTACCCTGTGGGGACTCCTGGGAGTTCCTAGGTCGACCAAGTAGGTGACCTCTCCCTTCTTTTCCAGGATTGTATGGGGTCCAGACCATTTGTCTTGGAGTGCTGCTGGGGCCACTGGCTCCAACACCCATACCTTCTGTCCTGGCTGATACTCAACCAAGACAGCCTTTTGGTCATGCCAAGCTTTCTGTAAGGCCTGGCTTGCCTCAAGGTTTTTGGATGCCTTCTCCATATACTCAGCCATCCTGGAGCGGAGACCAAGTACATAGTCCACTATGTCTAGCTTAGGCTTTTTGAGAGGTAACTCCCATCCTTCCTTCACCAAACACAGTGGGCCTCTCACAGGGTGCCCAAACAACAATTCAAAGGGGCTGTAGCCAACTCCTTTTTGTGGGACCTCTCTGTAAGCAAACAGAAGGCAGGGTAGAAGGATGTCCCATCTTCGCCTGAGCTTTTCAGGTAATCCTTTGATCATACCCTTTAGGGTCTTGTTGAATCTCTCAACAAGCCCATTGCATTGTGGGTGATAAGGGGTGGTGAACTTGTAGTTGACACCACATTCCTTCCACATAGCTGTCAAGTATCCTGACATAAAGTTGGTACCTCTGTCAGATACTACCTCCTTAGGAAACCCCACTCTGGAGAATACTCCCAGCAGGGCCCTGGCCACAACAGGAGCTGTAGTGGTCCTAAGGGGAATTGCCTCTGGATACCTGGTGGCATGATCCACTACCACCAGTATAAATCTGTGCCCAGATGCAGTGGGAGGATCCATGGGACCCACTATATCTATTCCCACTCTTTCAAAGGGAACCCCCACCACAGGTAGTGGTATCAGGGGGACCTTTGTTGTGCCACCTGATTTGCCACTGGCTTGGCAGGTAACACAGGAGCGACAAAACTCCTTTGTATCTTCATTCATATGAGGCCAGTGAAAGTGAGGGACAAGTCTGTCCCAGGTCTTATTCTGGCCTAGGTGTCCTGCTAAGGGAATATCATGGGCCAAGGTAAGAAGGAAGCCCCTAAATTGCAGAGGTATAACCAACCTCCTGGTTGCACCAGGCTTGGGGTCTCTAGCCTCTGAATAAAGGAGCCCTTCATCCCAATACACTTTATGGGTACCTTGAGCATTCCCAGCAGCCTCAGCAGCAGCCAGCTGTCTGAGGGGTTCAAGAGAGGGACAGGATACTTGAGCCTGCCTCAAGTCAGCCCTTGAAGGTCCCCCTGTCCCCAGAAACTCAACCTGATCAGGTTCAAGCTCTTCAGGGACAGTTCCTTCAGGGTCCTCTAGATCAGCTTCCTGGGAAGGCTGATCATCACTCTGAGGCAGGGGGGAAGGCACAGCCTTGACCCTCCTGTTCTTCTTCTTGGTAGGTGCTTGGTCCATTGTTCCAGGATCCAAGACCTGAGGTTCAGTGAGGCACTTTTTAGCCTGTGACCTGGTCACAGCAAGGACATGTGATGATATACCTAACATCTCTGCATGAGTCCTGTACTCCACTTCTGACCATAGAGAACTCTCTAGGTCATTGCCCAACAAACATTCTACTGGGAGGTCTGCACTAACCACAACCCTTTTGAGGCCAGTTACCCCTCCCCATGAGAAGTTAACAACTGCCACACTATGTGAAGTAGTGGCATTGCTGGCATTGGTCACCAGGTAGTTCTCACCTGGTATGTACTGTCCAGGGTCCACAAAGCCTGGTGTCACCATAGTGACACTGGCACATGTGTCCCTGTAGGCTTGAGCCACTTTGTCATTAATTAAAGGAGTCTGTCTGTACTTGCCCAGGTTACTGGGGCTCACAGTCAGGGACAAATCAATGTCCCCATCACAGATCAAGACTGCCTGTGTAAGGGTTCTGTCTAAGTCAGAATCTCCTTCAGTTCCCATAGTGATTCCCACTACACCCTTTGTCTGGGGACCAACACTGCTAACAGTAGTACTGGGAGCAGGTGCCTTAGGGGCAACAGTGTTGGGGGCTCCACCCTTTTTGCAATCACTAGTCCAGTGAGTTGTATTTTTACAATGATTGCACCAGGGTTTCTTCTGACCTTCTTTCTTCTTCTTGGACTGTTGGGACCCACCCTCCTTAGCAGTAGTTTGGGGCCCTGTTGAAGACTTCTGGTCTTTAGGTTTCTGATCTCCACCCTTTTGGTCTGTTTTCTTCTGATCACCCCCTTGGCCCTGGTTCTGGTTCTTTTGCTTAACCCTGGTTCTGACCCATTTGTCTGCCTTCTTTCCCAATTCTTGGGGAGAGGTCAGATCAGAGTCAACCAAGTGTTGATGCAGTTGCTGGTTTTGACAGTTATTTAAAATCTGTTCTCTCATCATCAAATTATACAATCCTGTAAAATCAGATACCTTACTTCCCAGCAACCAACCCTCCAAAGCCTTAGTGGCACATTCAATGTATTCAGACCAGTCCTGAGTCTGTGTCTTTTGGGTGTCTCTGAACATTAACCTGTACTGTTCAGTGGTTAAGCCTAACCCATCAACTAGAACACTCTTCAGGACTCTGTAATTTCTGACATCCTCTTCTCTAACAGTGAGGAGTCTGTCTCTGCCTCTTCCTTCAAAGGAGAGCCAGAGGATTGCTGCCCACTGGTCTTCAGGAACCTGCTGTACTTTGCAGGCTCTCTCAAGAGCAGTTATCCATTTGTGGATGTCATCCCCACTTTTGTAGGGGGGCACAACCTTAGACAGGTTCCTATTATCAAAGACCCTATCTTTGTCCTTAGGGACAATGCTGCCACCAGTGGGTATAGACCCACTCTCTCTAGGTTGCCTAGCCTTGTTCAGTTTTTCTTCCATCAGGGCTACTTCTAGCTCCTGCTTCCTGATCCTCAGCTGGGCTTCCTGCATTCTGGCCTCATGTTCCCTCCTCTGAGGGGTGGTCAGTCTCCTTCTGGAGTGACCTTGAGAGCCTCTAGAGCCATGGGAAGCATTGGAGTCACCTGAGCGATTCCTTTGCCTTCCAAGCCCTGTGTTAAGTCCACTGGGGAGATCCAATGGGGTGAACCCACTGTCAGTCCCCAATAGCCTTAGTTTAGCTGGGCCAAGTATAACACTTGGCACTGGGCTAGTTCTCCCTTCATCCCCACTCACATCTGTATCCCCATCACTTTCTTCCTCTGTGGTAGGCATCCCATCTAAGGGGTGACTATTGGAAGGGGGTACCTCTGTGGCATCTTCAGAAGGGGGGCCTCCTGTTCCTGTCCCTAAGGGGGCTAACTGGGAAGCTTTCTTGAGTTCTCTCTGATTCTCATCATTCTGTAAGAGTTCTCTGAGCTCAGCAGAGTTAGGGTTCTTGGGCTGTTTAAGGCCTCTAAGAGTTGCCAAATGCCTGAGCTCATTCTGATTAAGGGTAGCAAAGATGGATGGTGCCCTCTGGGGGTCACTCTCAACAGAGATGGGTACAGTGGACCCCTCTGCCCCAGCCATTGCTCTTAAGTGTGGGTGGATGTGTTGCAATCTACCTACACTTGGGTTTACCTACTAAACCTATCTAGTAGTTGTAGTCAGGGTGTGCTACTCCCTTTGCTCTACAACAACTAAGTTCAGTAGAACTTATGTATATCTAATCTTGTTTTATATGTACCTACAGGTACCTATGTGATCTTTCAATTGGTAACCAAGAGATTACAATGGTAAAACACAGCAAGCTCAAATCCAACCGCTGCTCACCAATGTGAGAAGTTGGCCTGGTATATGATGCTCACTAGTTAAAGTGATCACCTTGTACCATGCCGAGCAACCCTTATGGTGTGGTTGTAAGTCAACCTTTTCGGACTAGCTGCCCTAGTGGTAGCGTAGGCTAAGCAGTCTTTGAGGCTAAACTCGTGAAGCGTGTTAAGCCAGCTGTTTTACCAAATGTAACCCCCTTTTATACCAATGAAAGGACACCACACAGATATATATTCAAAATATATATGTATTTATTTCTCAAAGTAACCCCTAGTCTCTTTATGAGCACAGGAGCACAAATCGTCAAACAAGATTATCACAGAATACACAGAAGTTGCACGTTATATGGATAGGCCCTGGTGGCCACTCAAACCATATACTAAAATAGTGGTATAAGTACCACGAACAGAAAAGGGAAAAGGCCTAGGGCCTCTAGAATCGCTGGGCCTACAAGGAGCTAACGTCAGTTAGTGACCAGGAGGTCCACGGGTGGCGTGTGCAGAGCAAATAGTCACACGCGTGCTCCCATAGGTTTCAATGGGTGCGTAAAAAGTACAAAGTTACTGCAAAGAGGATCTTCCGGATGGACTAGGAACTCAAGATTTGGAACACAGGCACTAGAGATGTAATACTACACTTGGGCACAGGTGTGCCAGCTTTACCTCACCCACAGGAAGCGGGTGCATAGGCCTCGAAGTGCGTCGGGTTTCTTCTATCTGTTCCGTGGAGCTTGAAGACAAAGATGCTGCAGGCGGTCGGTCCGGGAGAGATGCAGTGGATCCAAGAGTGGATCGGAGATGTTGAAGACCTGTAAGCAGAGGGGACAGTGTTCACAGTCACTAGCCAGTGACCAGCGTGGCACCAGGTGGGTACCAGGCAATGTCGGGTGCAAACAGGAAGAAAGGGGTAGCTTGTCTCTGCAGCCACGTGGTCCCTGGAGGTCGACGACGTCCAGGAGTCGAGTCACGAGCTGTCCCACGCAGGCTCTCGCTGTCAGCGGTGTCGGCGACTTGATCGAAGCAAACAAGCCTTGGCAAAAGCAATTGTTGTAGGAAAAGGAAATAAGCTGATGGTTCTGACCAGCAAGGTCAGAAGGACTGCTCCTTTGGAGGGGAGCAAGGGCCAGTCTGGAGCAACCAGACCAGCGGTGTATTTCTTGAAGTTCGTCGCCAAGATGGCTACTAGCCAGCGGGCCAGCAACCGGTTAGGCGCGTCGAGTGGCAAAATGCAGAAGGGCCCCACGCAGATCGTGGAGATGCTGGAGGGCTCACCTTTGATGCAGATGCTGCTCGGGTGTTGGGCTTCTCAGATCCCAAAGCACAACTTGGAGGGAGCCTCGGTTGTTGCACTTGTCAGCTTGTCGTAGTCGTTCCAAGATGGCTGGCTCCACGTGTCTCGGTGCCTCCACGGGTCTCCTCTTTTCAGGGACTGTGGATCGGGCGGTGAGAGGTCTGGAGGTCCAGGTCTTGTCAGTCTCTGGGCTCGGGCTCCGGCGGGAGGCGGCGGCAAAGCAGACGTTGATGCGCTGGATGGTGCTTGCGTTAGCAAGGTGGTCACTCCCTGACCACAGGGGAGATTTTCTTCAGTCTTCTGTGCAGCAGAATGTCGAAGTTCCCGTCTTCTTCTTAGTTTCAAGTTGATTCCAGGATGTCTGAAGTCTTAGGACACAGCTCCTACCTTTAAGCGGATTCTAGGGGCCGGACTACCTGCTAGGTCCCTCCCTATGGGTGGGACTAGGAAGGGGGGTGGTTACACCCCCAATCCTTTGTCCAGCTCGCCCCAGGCCCGGGACTGGTGTGCCCCAGGACCGGTTTGAACTGGCATATGCACCGAGGCTCCTTGTGAGCCACAGGCATGTCTGGTTTCTTTCAAGCCCTACCTGACCAATACACAAAATCCTGTCTGGGGTGGTGCACGCACCTCCCCTGGCAGGAAACCCTTTGTCCACACCTCCCAAGCTGGAAGGACTCCCAGCAGCAGGAGGGCAGACTTGTGTCTGTGGTGGCAGCATCCATTTTGTGGAGCTGAGGCTATGTCTGATTTTACCCGGGTTTCAGGCACTGTACATGTCGTGTCCCTCTAGAAGGGTGGAATGCTAACCCCGTCGCCAGAATTGGCGAGGGGTTAGTATTCCAATTCGTATGACACCTTACTCGACATGTTTTGATAAAGCCAAACCAAAGATAGCATTTAACCGCGAGGTTCATAATGCACTTAAGAGTATATGGTATGACGATATCTGGAAACAGTAGAAGGAAGTTGTTCCGACCACTGCAGACAGGCTCAGCTCATGCCAGAGCACCATCTCACATGGAACCAAGCACTCTGCCTTCAGGATTGTTAAGGCCTGCCATAGGAGTGACTTATAGGTTACCAGGTGTCCCATTTAAGGTTAGGTATAGGTATACTACACCTAAGTAAGAGGTGATTACACCAACTTACCCCAGCTGAGTGATCAGCCAGTTGTGTCAGATTGTTAGGCCAAGCCTGGGGTGGCATAATACATGCTTCAGCCCTTGGCAGGCCTTGGGTACACCAATGCCCTGGGTACCTAGTGTACACTGGTACAGGGGCTGACAGGGTGATCCACTTCCAATTGGTTATGCACCTAGGGTGCATAGTTTTAATTTAGTAGAGAGAACAGCAGGCTGGGGGCCTGATTGGCAGGCCCACAGCCTCAATATGTCAAAAACCAGTGAAGCAAAAAGCAAAAATTTGGGGTGACCATAGGATAGCAGACCCTACTCTCCTACACTGACTGAAAGAGAGACTGATTGGCAGAGAGAGAGACTGACTGGCAGAGAGAGAGACTGACAGAGAGAGACTGACTCACTGAGAGAGAGACTGACTGACTGAGAGAGAGACTGACAGAGAGAGAGAGAGACTGACTGACCAACTGAGAGATGGACTGACTGACCGAGTGAGAGAGAGACTAACTGAGAAAGAGACTGACAGAGAGAGACTGACTGACTGAGAGAGAGACTGACAGAGAGAGATAGAGAGACTGACACAGAGAGAGAGACTGACTGACAGTGAGAGACTGACTGGCAGAGAGAGAGAGACTGACAGTGAGAGAGAGACTGACAGTGAGAGACTGACTGGCAGAGAGAGACTGACTGACTGAGAGAGAGAGAGGCTGACTGAGAGAGAGAGAGACTGACAGAGAGAGAGACTGACTGACAGAGAGAGAGACTGACTGACAGAGAGAGAGACTGAATGACAGAGAGAGAGAGACTGTGATGGAATTGGGGTCAAAGTGTGTATGAAGCTATGCACAGCCTCTTAGGATTGCTACTGTCTGCTAATAAAAATGTATTATCTAAATGTGCTCTTTGTAGTTACATCTGCTTTTTAAATTCAGCATTGTCGCATTGTCTAATGTGTTGAAACTGGTTTACTCTGGCCCCCCCCCCCCCCCACTGACTCTGACCCCCACTCACAAGTTTGTGAGTACCCATGGTCTAGGGCGTTGTGTGCTTGTCTGGAGGCCACATCTGCAGTATTGTGTCCTGTACCAGAGACACATCTGTTGTGTCATTTAGTTCTGGGGTTACCACTATCTTACTGTCTCAAATTCCCGGGAACTCCTCTGGGATATTGTGAGCGGTTCTGAATAGGTAAAATTGTGTTTGAAAGTGGTTCTTATTCTTTAATTGTCCTGATTTACTTTTTTATAGCCTGATGTGAGGCGTGCAGAAACAGTGCAAGATCCTTAAAAGTTCAATTCAAAATACATGAGTCTGCAGTAACCATCCACATTTGGAGGAAACTCCACACCATGGACAGAGAAACAGCCATGTTACAGTGCCACTCATGCCTGGCACCTAGCAGTGAAAACAATGCCCTTGTTGCACTTTTGAACCATAGACTTATCACTTTGTGAGCCTGCTGTAAGTGTGAAACACCTTTCGCCAGCAAACTCTGTAACGCAAAATGTGTGTTCAACTTGCAACCAAAAACATGGGCTTGAAGCCATGTTTGCGATAGCAGTTGTGTCCTCTTGAGAGTCACATTTTCATTTTTGTTTAACTTCAGTTAGGAAATGCTTAAAAATGTCATTCTCACAGAATAAAAATAGTAAATATATATAAATCAATAATCACATTGAGTTTTTAAGATATATGCTGCAAAGGTTGACTTTGACAAAGTTGCTAGATGTTGGTCTTGAAGCTGACCAGTGAAGGCAGGTGCTTTAATTCCTTTACTGTGGTGAACCCCCGGGGCTCCCAGGTAACTAGTCTCACAAACACCTCCCTCTACAGAAAGGCAGGCAGCTCCTTCACTCTTCAAAGCACCGCCTGCACACGCGTCTTTCTATCACATCTGCCTAACAATGGTGAACCAAGGAAGCTTGCCTTCTTTGAAAGAAGGGGGTCTTAAAGACGGATTACAGCATTTCACCAGAGGGGGGAGCAGATGTGCCCAACAGAGGGCTGGAGCTGCAATGTTCTGGCTTTGGGGTGAGTTTGGACAGAGGGCGAGTGTAGTTCAGTCTGCCATAGTTTACGCTCTCTGTAGCACACAAAACTCTGGGATACATTTCTGTAAGGTCCTCGATAAGGGGGCTAATGTGGGAGAGTGCGGTTGAACCCAGGTGGAGATTGCGAGCACTTTAATCTGAGTCCTGTAGAGGGCCCCACCATTCAGAGGAGAAAAACCCCTGTAAGAAATGTCAAGTGTTATTTATGCCTGCTGGAAGGAAAGCTGAGGAGTGGTGACTCCTATTTGCCCTTGAACCTCTTGGCTTGAAAGGCTTCTCTGAGGGCCAGGAGAGCTTGTTATGTTATGCTAGCAGGTATTTGTAGAGCGCATGGCTACTCCAAGGAGTGTCCCGGCGCTATGAAACAAATCTGGCAACACGGGAGCTACTGTTAAGAAAGCCACGTTTTTAAATGTCTCCTGAAAGTGAAGAGATCCTGGACCTGTCTAAGAGAAAGCGGCAGGCGATTCCAAAGGTGTGAACCCACCACTTGAAAAGATCTGCCCTCTATCCGAGAGAGCTGTATCCTAGAGATAATAGTCAGAAACTGGGCAGAAGACCTCAGGGTTTGGCGTGGAGTATAATGCTGGAGTCTTTCCTCAAGATATGGGGCACCTATTTTATGGAAGGCTTTAAAAACCAGCACTAACGCTTTAAAATTAATCCTCTTCCGCACCGGAAGCCAATGTAAGGAAAACAGAAGAGTGGTCGTACGTGTACTCGGCCCAGCCAAAAGAATGGCTCTGGCCGCCACATTCTGGATCACCTGGAGGCGGCCAAGTAAATAATCAGGAAGGCCTAAGTATAAGGCATGTACGTAGTCCAGTCTTGATACCACCAAGGCCTGGACTACCGTCTTCCTGGGAGAGACTGGAAGCAGGGGGAGAAAGTTCCTTAGCATTCGCAGTAATCCACAGCAGGCCCCAGCCACTGATTGAATCTGCACCTTCATTGAAAGAGAGTCGTCAAATTTGACACCCAGATTTTTCACGATGTTGACAGACGTAGCAGGGGGGACATGTCTGACTTTTAAGAGTTGCACTTCAATTGATTTTGCCTAAGCCAAAAGAACACCTCTGACAGACAGGTGTTAATCACATTACCATTGAACTTGGCGCCAAGTAAACAGCAATTGTGTGTCATCAGCATATGACGCTATTTTTGCCCTGTGTTTCTCGGCGAGAAGCGCCAGAGGAGCCATAAACAAGTTAAACAACGTTGGGCTGAACAGATCAGATGGCCTGCTTCTTTCATGACAAGATTAAAATGATCCAAGACTCTTATCCCAATCACCAGTATTAGTAGGAGACGTGTCTGCCCTCTACTGGCAGCGGTAATTCTGGTCCCTCCCTCACGCATTTCCCTCCTATTACTTTGGAGAAATCCCTTGCATTAATGCAGGCCCTCAAATTCGGCTCTTCTACTGACCCTTGTCCTGCCAAAGTACAGGCATCCATTGCAGAGGTGATTAGTCCGGTCGTTAACTTAGTCTTAAATACCGCCCTGCATGTGGGGCAAATGCCGAAAATCGGGAAAAATGCAAAAATTCTTCCACCCTTAAAAAAACCTACGGCTGACCCTTCGGTTGCCAGTAGCTATAGGCCGATATCTTTACTGCCCTTCTTCTCCAAGGTTTTAGAGAGATATGTCAAATCAGTCACCACTGATTACGTGGAGGCCAACCCTCTTCTGCATTCAAGCCAGTCGGGCTTTAGAGCCAATTTCAACATGGAAACAGCCCTATTAGAAGTAGCTAAAATCATTAAAACCACACTTGACGAAGGAGGCAACACAGTTTTGGTGCTGTTGGACCTCTCCACGGCCTTCGATACCGTGCCCCACATTGGACAACTAAGAAGGCTCTAAGAGGGTAGTATTGGAGGCACGGTACTTACATGGTTTGACTCCTTCTTAAATAACCGACAGCAAACTATTTGGTCCACGCCTTTCTAGGCTCCCATTTCCCCTATGAATGTCGGGGCCCCACAGGGCTCAATTCTCAGCCCAACGTTGTTTAACTTGTATATGGCTCCTCTGGCGCTTCTCATGTGTTATATCATAGTAAGGGTCACTTATTAAGCACGCATACACAGTAGCTTCATGTACTTTTTCAGTTTGTACTATTGCAACATGTGTACCTATTGAGTTAATACTAATGTTTTTTAATCATTTTCTATAGTGAAATATAGAAGATTCAAAACCAAGAGATGGTGAAAAAGAGCACCAGATTCGGGCTGCCATTACAGAGAAGGCGCAGGCTCCTAGAGGCACAGGCTGTCTGGACTCCTAGAAGATGTTTATTATTAGATCTGGGTTTACAGGTCGACTTTTGCCTGCTGACTCTGGCTGCCATGAAATCTGGAGAAGTTTGTCACACAGCTTTATGAAAGATAACCATGACCCTAAGCAGAATTCTATTACGAAGGGGTCGCCAATGAAGTGTATTTGTAAAAGGACAGATGTGCGTTACAGATTAATAGGGCCTAGCATTTGAATCAACAGGTAGATGGGTGACTAATTTAGATGCAGATGGTAAATTGCGTTCGTATAGTCTAAGCGGGATCACACTAGAGCAGGGGTCTTCAAACTGGGGGGGCGGGCCCTCCTCCTTGGGGGGACTCAAGTGATGGTGGAGAGGGGCGCCAGGCTCTGGCCAAAAGAAGCATTATGGTGATAACAGTGCTTAGTTGTCAGCAGGGATGGGGTATTCGCTGCAGTAAGCCGCTTTGTTATGTGCCATCACTAACATCTTTTGTCATTTATATCCTGGCTGCGAGAATGGGTCAAAAGGGAGTTTACTCCCTAAACGGAGTCACGCGCACCACGACCCAAGATGGCCGCCGACTAACGGAGCTCCGCGCCGCACCGGGCATCGAGTACCCGATTTCACTGCTCCCAACGCTGTTTACGGCATCTCTTTGATGTATTCCTGAAGCGGAATACCAACACTGTGGGAGGCTGCCTTTGATGTTGCCTGCAACCTGAAAATGAGTTTGTTTCTCCTCAGGTGACTCTTTGGGGCTTTGCAGCCACCATTTAGTTTTTCTCCCCTGCATGGTTTTACCTCAATTTTTTACTGATATGCACCCTGGACTGCACCTTTTCTTATATATATTCCTCACAATTGTTTTGGGTGATAACTACTGAGCAGTATCCTTACATCGCGAAATCTCACTAAATGCTTCAACTTTAGACTTTGCGTCAAATATTCCTTTTTTCTGCTCTACACATCGTCTCTTCATTTGTGGCAGCGCTGTTCATGGGTAGGAGCAAGAAATTGCTTCATTCCTCCAAAAAGCTTAATTCTAGCGACGCAGTGCTGTCTTCTACTTCCACAATAACTATTATTACTCCTTCTCATTCTTCTGAGGAATTTCCTCTAACGACGTTCTCACGTCCTTCAGTTCTTTCGATCATGGCGTCCAAAACCCAATTACCATTGTCTACTGTCAAACGACTCAAACAGGATCCTCCCTCTCCACCTAAACCTGCCTCTCCTGTTTCGCTGGATATTTTTCTGAAGGAGATTCGACCTCTTAGACCATTTATTGAGGATACTAACTCTCGCTTACAAGCGATGGACTATAAATGGTCAGCCATGGATTCCTGCCTTACTGTGGTGGAACAACAGATCAGCGACTTACAGGATTCGTCCTCCAGAATTTCATGTTTGAAACGGGAGGTCCTGCAACTAAGAAGAGCTTCTGAAAATCTTGAAAATAGAAATCGTCGTAACAACCATCACCTATATGGTCTTCCTGAGGGTCTTGAGGGTGATGACCCGGTATCGTTCTTCACCTCTTTTCTTCCACAGCTTTTGAATTTTCCTGCTACCACCAAATTAAATATCCAACGAGCTCATCGTCTAGGCCCACGCTTATCTTCCTCTTCTGCTTCATTAAATCATTGTGGAGTGATCGTCCTATTTCTGCAATTCACTGATCTTCTACAGGTTCTCAACGCAGCTAAAGCCATGAACCATTTAAACTGGCTGGGCACCAAACTCTTTATCTCTCAGGATGTTTCCTCGCACACTGCCAAAAGATGCAAAGAATTCCTGGATCTTTGCCCCGCTCTTCGGTCTTTGGGTGCTCGATATAGCCCCTTCCACCCATGCTTGTTTAAAGTCACCTTCATGAATAAAACTTCTACATTTAAGGATCCAGCTGTTCTTCGAAATTTATCCATTCTCATTCGCCTTCTTCGATGGAGATCGCTGGTCATCTCCTGAATACTTGACTCTAGCTATCTCTTTGGAATCTTCACTTATTGATGCATGTTATTTAGTTTCATTGTACATTGTTTACCTAACCTTTTGATTCTTATTACAGGTCCTCTGAACTCCCCTCCCACCACTGAGCATGTTTCCTTGATGTTCTGGTGTGATGCGTTGTCCTTTGTTGGCTGTGTCGTCCCTGTTGTCCGTTGCCGCCTCTCACCTTCTCCTTTTGTCCCATTGTACAGGTATGTATCACAGTCGTCTTTTTGACTTGTACTGTCTTTTCTTCTTCTTACTTTATTTCCCCTTTTCCTCTATTCTTAAATGTCTTTTTTTCTTTTTCTTACAAAGGAATCTTCGTCATCTCTCTATAGTTCTTCCTTATTCCTCACTACCATTGCAGTTCTTTCATCTACCTCTCCCTTTCCTTTTGTTTCTCCTAATAAAATGTTTTCATGTTGAACTTATTGTTCTTAATATATTGTTAACATTCTATATTCAGAGTAATTTCTTGCAATGTGAAAGATTTTATTAATCCAATCAAAAGACAGAGAATATTTTCACATCTTGCCTCCTGTAACCCGATCTGTTTATTCTACAAGAAACTCATCTTACAGAACCAGAGGCATTAAAATTGAAAAAAAGTTGGGTTGGTTCTGTTTTCGTTTCTCCCACTTCATCATCAAAAAATGGCGTTATAATTTTGTGAAACACAAAATTGAAATGTAAGGTTGTATCTCAGGAGACGGATACAGAGGGGAGATGGTTGTTAGCTAAATTACTTATTAATAATATTTGTTTGACTGTATTTCATGTTTATGGCCCTACTCAACCGGATTACTCTTTTTGGCCTATGGTTACACAAAAATGTATTTAGTTTAGGGATGATCTTTTCATTCTAGGAGGTGATTGCAATCAAGTTGTCGATCCTTTTATTGACCGTCAGTCCCAGGTACGCTTCATTCATCATAAATCTCATTAACAATTTCTTGATTCTATCTCCCAAATACACCTTGTAGACGCTTGGAGACTTTCTCACCCTGAGGCCATTGACTTTTCATTTTTTTCTCCTCCTCACAATTCTTTATCTTGTCTAGACTATATTTTCCTTTCTCAATCTTTATCTCAATCTCTTATCTCTTGTTCTATTGAACCTATTGTCATTTCTGATCACGCTCTGGTTGTGACTGACTTTGATTTGCTCCCTCCTCATCCTTAGTCCTCCCGTTGGCTTTTTGAATAATTCCCTATTGCTTGATCCTCTTTTCTCATCTTCTTTTACTTTCTTCGCTGAAGAATTTTTTAGATGAACAGTGCCCATACTACCCCTTCCCATATAATTTGGGATTCTTTTAAAGCCAGTGCTAGGGGTTTTATTATAGACTGTGTCTCAAAAAAAAGAAATGTTTTCTTCAACAACACAAAGATGCACTAGCAAATATTAAAGCCCTTGAACACAAATTTTACATCTCCTTGTCAGATTCTATTCTACAAGATCTCATCTGCGCCAAACTGAACTTTAATAAATATTTCCATGGATAATGCCTCATCCATACTTCTCCGAAGTAGTGCTAGATATTACGGAGGACGTAATAAATCCGGCACACTTTTGGATAATTTCCTTAAATCCCAGAAAGACCGTACTTTAATTGAACTCTATTTACTCCTCAGACGGAAATCTTGTTCATAAAGATCAGGAGATTCTTAACAAATGTAAGTCATTTTATCAAGAATTGTATACCCCAGAAACCCCTCCTTCTAATCCTCTCATTCTCTCTTACCTCAACAATATTCCTACCCCCTCTACTGGTCATCTTAATTTTTCTACACTTGAAATGGATCTATCCCTTAAAGAAATTTCCAATGCCCTAACAGTTCTAAAGAAAAGTAAAAAAAACCCTGGACCTGATGTCTTTTCAGTCAAATTTTATTTACATTTTTCTAACTTATTACTCCCTAAACTTTTAGATCTTTTTCATTCTTTTTTTCTGTCTGGTCAGGCTTACGGTACTTTCTAAGAAGCTACGATTTGTTTGATACATAAATAAGAAGGCCGATACCCCATGTTTTGTAAACATTTTCATCCCATATCCTTGGTTAATGTAGATTACAAAATATTTGCTAAATTACTCTCTCTACGTTTAGAACCCCTTATGCCTCATTTGGTTGGTAAGGAACAGTGTGGATATCTTAAGGGTAGATTAACTTTGGATAACTCTCGTCTCTTTCTTAATATCTTAAATAAAATTCCTTTTCTATCCACCTCCCTAGCAGCAATTTCCGTCGATGCTGAAAAAGCATTTGATAAGGTAGATTGGTCCTTTTTATTTGAATCTTTGAAGTTGCATTGCTCTGGGCCCAAGATAATTTCTCTTATTTCCTTATTATTATTTATTTTTTTTTGATAACTTTATTTCGGTCAAGAGACCATAAAAGTGTACATACATACATCCTCAATTACATAGACACAGTAAGACAATAAATAACATTTAAAGTTAAAAATTCTTTTAAAAAAAAGATTAAACTTGAAGTCATCAATATGAGAATAATTAAGTTAAGAACATTTGTCTCCTTCGCCACATACTGTAGAGATAGCGGGATACAGCAAAAACAATTTTGGGATCAGTATCATAAACTAGAGTCCTACAGGCCTGCTTAAATTGGCGAAGACCCAGATTCCTACAAATGGGGATCAGCCAACTTTTCCTAATTAAGTGATAAGCAGGACAAAAAAACAGAGCATGTACAACAGACTCTGTTTTGTAGTTACAAGCAGGACAGCTTTCCAAATTTTGTGCCTGCCACTTAGAAGAAAAAGACCTAACCGGTAAAGTACCATACCTTAGCTGAATGTACAGTTTGCGAGCAAGTGGGGGTTCTATTTGATCCATGAATTCCTCAAGTTTGGGATCTTGTTTAACCATGAGGAATTCTAGGGTCAGCCTACCCGTAATTGAAGAACTCAAGAGTAAAGAAGAGTTTTTCAAGGACACCAAAGAAAGGATTTCCTTCCTTGGTATCGCGAGGCAACTTGCCTCCGGGTTTACCCACATTTCCGAAAGTCCCAATAGAGTACAAGCTTTATTAATGTACAAAAGCCAAGGGATCTTTTTAGATTTGAGTGCAGGCCAGATCTCAGCAAAATCTAGTTTGAACGAGGTCATTTCGAGCCAGGTATAGGGCACTTCACCCCCCTGTAAAATGCTATTAAATAAAACAACCAGGTAGGGTGCCCAAATCTTTGGTTGGGCCCTAAATAGATCTCCAGGCAGTTTATCCAAACCTGGTGCCTTATTTGAAAGCATTTTCCCAATTGCGGATTCCACCTCAGACAGAGTAAAGGGTTCGATGGGGGCAAGATCCATTGGGGCTAGGGGAAAGTCAAAGATGTCGACAGAAATTCTATCAAGATCATGTGTGCCATACAAGTCACAGAAATGTCTTTCCCAAGTTGAGGCAGCGATATTCGGGGCAGGTACAGAAGAATACCCACTAACTCCAGTTGCAACAATAGACCAAAATAGTTTAGTGTCCTTACAACAGAGCGCATGGCCCAACTGTTCCCATATTTCAACCTCCCCTGCTTTCTTAGCATCACCAATTGCTTTTTTATATAGAGAACGATTTATTCTAATTGCTTCTCTATCCTTGGTTTTTATTACAGACAGCAGGGCCTTTTTAGCTGAACGGCACGTTTTATTGAACCATCGAGCTGTTTCAGCCCTCGGCTGTGTAGCCCTTTTTACTGGATACAGAATATCCCGTAATGCAATAACCAGTTTTCCGTGGATATCGGTAGGGCTAACCAAAAGTCCAACTGCCCCCATCTCTTCAATAAATGGAATTATTGCTCCATATAATTCCGCCAACTTACTGTTAGACATTTGGAATACTGGCCACTTTACTCTCCTTCTACAGTTTCTAATTATCAGTGGTTCGGGCGCAAGGTTTTCACCCGGGGCCGAATTTTTAAGCCCAAAGCTTCCTGGTTTAAGGGTCAGGACTAAAGCGTTGTGGTCACTATCCAACCTCTCCATGACCACAAAATCATAAAGCCTATCCCAATGTTTGGCTTCAATAAAGATATAATCAATTATTGAGGCATAGCTTGCTCTATTGGACGTTGCTTTCCCGGGTCTGTCTGACATTACCCTACCATTGCATGCTCGCAGTGATGCAGCTAAAGAAAAAGACTGCATTTGCAAGACAAGGGGAGTCCATGCTTTTACTAAAGGGGTAAGTGGATCAGGGATGTTCCATAATAGATCCACGTCATCGCGGTCTCCCGTATTTGAATACAGTAGAGGCTCAAAATGGCAGTTGAAATCCCCGCCCAAGATTATCACAGTAGAGGAGCCAAGTGACTGTAGTAGGTTAGACAGTACGGTAATGGCCTCTGATTCAAGGCCCCTCTTAGTGGGTCTTGAATAGACATTTATCAAAGCAATGCCCGGGCCATTCTCTACTTCCAGTAAAACAAATTGTACGTCCCGTGAGTCAGTTGTAATAGCCTTTGCCTTGATACCCAGATGGGAGCCAACCCATAGGGACAACCCTCCCGAGGGCCTTCCCCTGCTACTCTTGCATGCCATAATATCAAATGTTGCAAAGCCCGGAGCCACAATCTTTTTAAGCATCCAGGTCTCTTGCAGCATGCAAATGTCAAATGAGGTGATAAATGAGCTCCACTCCGAATTGGAAAGTTTATTTTTAAGGCCGGCCACATTCCAAGAGATAATTTTAATACCTTCAGCATTAGGTGGTTGGTTAAGCATTCGGAGGTCTGGTAAGCCAGCACAACTACTCAATATGGGGGGCCCAGCTACCACCTCCTGGTTGGATACACAATTAAGGTGGGTGCGTAAAGTAAAGGAGGGGGCAATTGGTTCTGGACTCAGAGTCCCCTTCATAGGACTTTGTCGTTTCATTGAATCGAATCTATCATTATAAAGTAGCCCAAGATTCGTTAATGGGCCGGGCTGTATTTTGTCAGAGGGTAATAAGGTCTTTTGCCTCGTCTGTCAATCACAACCATCAAGATTAGAGAGAGCCTGATATCTATTTGAAACATCCAATGGTGTAAAAGGGACAAGGTGTTCCGGCCTCCTACTGTAATTTCCATATTTCTGTGGAAATACTGTATCCAACCTTTGGAATTTATCAATGGTCATTTGTTGGAGGTTAGTTTCAGGCATATTTTGCTCATATGTGCGAAATGCGCGAAAGTTAGTCAAGGACATGGGCAGAAGGGAAGCCCCGAGGTATCGGTCTCTACTCACATGATTTCTGGGGTAAAAAAAGGTTAGCTCCAAGGGAATAATAGCAGTACCTAAAGTCTCCGCAGGGTAATTAAGGATGTACCTTACCGCTGCGGGATCCCTGAAGTTGACAACAACTAAGTCCCCGTTAATATCCTTCGCTCTACTACCCAGCCAATCTAGTAGGCGAACATGGAGTATTTCGCCATTTATGTAATAGGGGAGTGGGCGATTTTGGCTCAGCCAATGAACGATCTTATTTTTAAGCTGGAAAAATCCCTCCCTCTTACCATCTGGCAATCTAGGAACTCCCGCCAGCACTACCACGTAGGGAACTGCTTCAGGAGGTAATTCAACCCGGGGCTCCCTGCAACTAGTACCCCTAGTGACATTAGGACTCATACACTCATCATTACCCGTGTTTTTTGCATCTCGTTTGTCCCCACTCCTCCGGGTTCCATTTGGGGCTTGTGTAGCCAACTGTCTTGCAGGTCTAGGGGTTAATATAACCGACTTTTTAGGGCCAGTGGTCATCTCTTTAGAGCCAGTAATCGTCTTACAGGTTCTAACTGGACCATCCTCCACGATATAACATGAGGGTTGTTGTGTTACAACGGGAGGACAGTCCATCAACACTTTATCTCTAATTTGGCCAAGTTTATTACCAACATCCAGTTCTATATTCTCCAGCCTTTCTTCGACCCTCTTTAGCCTCTCAATTATTGGTAGTATAAAGGACCTTATAAGGTGTTCAATACTTTCCAGGGGATCAGTTAAGTGTATTTTCTTAAATGGGCTAGGGTGGGGAATGCCAGCTTCCGGTGGGATTAATACGGTATTAGAAACAACCTTGGGAGTTACTACAGGCAATTTATATATAGAAGCGTTTTGTTTAGTAATCTTATTGCTTTTCCCAAAGACGGTGTGGTTAATCCTAGGTCTGCGTACCTCTCCCCCCTTCTTTCTCCTTTTTTTAGGTGGTGGACCAGGAATCTTATGCAACAATGAATTTCTAGTCCTTCTTTTGGAGGTCTCTTTGTTTATCAAGGGAGGGATTGGTATCACTTCTGGTCCTGGCAAGGAATCACACGAACAGGAGATAGTGATTGAGTGTGTGAAGTCCGAAGGGTTAGATACAAAAGGTACAGGGGATAACTCCCGGAGAAGTGCAGGGACACCATCTAAAGAAATCAAATCGTCGCCAGTGGGATTTGCGACTGGCAGGGTAGCTTGTTGTGGTAAGTCAATTGGTAGCCTATTTTTCAGGCACTCAATCGACTGGCGGCGCTCAGCCCTGCGCTCCGCTAGTTTGTACTCCCTTTCTCGATCCATAGTAGTCTTACTGAAGTAGTGGTCCAGAGTGCCCTTGGCCAAACCCCCAGGCTTCCCGGAAAATAAGTGCTCTTGACTCCCAGCCATAGTGTGATAGATAAACGACCAATCACCACAGCAGGCCAAGCTTCCAGGAAAGACAGACGGCAAGGGGTGAAGGAATATATCCTATCAGTCTATACCAAGCACACAATCAGGCTAAATACGTCCGATATCACAGGCTGGGGGGATAAAGCACACACGAGAGCTGAAACACTTACAGTTCTGCAGCAGATGTCAGAGGGATTGCCCAGCCCGGCCTCGAACGGTCCTTGACGGGCAAGGACGGGCCCGCCCTTGGCCCGGGCTTCGCCCGGGCGCTGCCTGCGCGCGTCCCGCGCCGCGGGGCACTCAACAGGCTTAAATGCAGCCCGGGCGCAACGATGACATCAACGAAGTGCGCCCGGGGCAAAGGACACTGGGAGTTGTGGTCTCCTAACGCCGTTTCCCTCACGGCGATGATGGCAGCAGTGGCGGCGAGTATCGAGGGCAAGCAGGTGAGCCCGTAGTAACAAGCCGTTCCCCTCACGGCAGGCTTAGAGGCAAAGATGGTTCACCAGGTCAATAGCGCGTCCCGTGCCGCGGGGCGCTCAACAGGCTTAAATGCAGCCCGGGCGCAACGATGACATCAACGAAGTGCGCCCGGGGCAAAGGACACTGGGAGTTGTGGTCTCCTAACTCCGTTTCCCTCACGGCGGTGATGGCAGCAGTGGCGGCGAGTATCGAGGGCAAGCAGGTGAGCCCGTAGTAACAAGCCATTCCCCTCACGGCAGGCTGAGAGGCAAAGATGGTTCACCAGGTCAATAGCGCGTCCCACGCCGCGGGGCGCTCAACAGGCTTAAATGCAGCCCGGGCGCAACGATGACATCAACGAAGTGCGCCCGGGGCAAAGGACACTGGGAGTTGTGGTCTCCTAACGCCGTTTCCCTCACGGCGATGATGGCAGCAGTGGCGGCGAGTATCGAGGGCAAGCAGGTGAGCCCGTAGTAACAAGCCGTTCACCTCACGGCAGGCTTAGAGGCAAAGATGGCTCACCAGGTCAATAGCGCGTCCCGCGCCGTGGGGCGCTCAACAGGCTTAAATGCAGCCCGGGCGCAACGATGACATCAACGAAGTGTGCCCGGGGCAAAGGACACTGGGAGTTGTGGTCTCCTAACGCCGTTTCCCTCACGGCGATGATGGCAGCAGTGGCGGCGAGTATCGAGGGCAAGCAGGTGAGCCCGTAGTAACAAGCCATTCCCCTCACGGCAGGCTTAGAGGCAAAGATGGTTCACCAGGTCAATAGCGCGTCCCTTATTATATGCAGCCCCTAGAGCCTCAGTGCTAGTTAATGGTTGTATATCTTCCTACTTTCCATTACAATGTGGTGTCCGTCAAGGCTGTCCTCTTTCCCCTCTTTCATTTATCCTATCCCTTGAACACTTTTTATCATCAATCCGTAATAACGATTCTATATCCGGTTTTTCTTATGGTGATCGCCATTTAAAAGTTTCTGCATATGCAGATTACATTATACTTTTTATTTCCAATCCTGATGTATCTATCCCTCCCTTGATGCATGAATTATCTTAATTTTCCCTGGTTTCTAGTTACAAGATTAATTCAGATAAAACAGAAATTCTCCCTCTCACAAAACTATGTTTTCAACACTCCTTTTCTTCCACTGGATTCTCTTGGAACAGATCTAAAATTAAATACTTAGGAATTTGGTTCTCTAATTCCATTTCTTCTTTGGTTAAATTGAATATGGTTGAGGCTTTATCTCGTATTGATAAATTATTTTCATGCTGGAATCCCCTCTTTCTTTCTTGGTGGGGTCAATTAGACTCAATCAAGGTGATGATCACACCCATTTACTTTATACTTTATCCATGCTTCCTATTAAAATTCTTTCTTCTTATTTTAAGCATTTAAAAATGGTAACAGAACGTAACTACAACGTTTAACTACGTCTAGACATATTTAAACATTGCCAGGTCAATAGAATAAATGAGAACATTTTTAAACGGGGGGCCCGGTGATTATTTTTTTTGCACTGTGGGGCATAGCAATAAAAAGTTTGAAGACCACTGCACTAGACCGTTCAAGATGAGAACTGAAAAATCTCTTTTCATGGAATGGGGGAGATAATACGAAGCAGCAGAAACGTATAACTCCACCAATGTGAGGGCCAGGCGATAATTTCCAGATTCCGAACCAGCAGAAAAGAAGCAGGGCAAGGGTACAGGACGGAGTGCCGTAAGGACTGACCTGGGACCAGCGGTTCATAAGGGACAGTAGGAGATCCTTCTTTGCATGCGCTGCCTTGCGTTACTTTGCCTCGGGAAGGCGTCACATAGGTGGAGCATGGGGGCTCACATACATCCTCCCATGAACTTTGAAGCAAACCCAGATTTACACAGACTTATAAACCTGGGTTTGTGCCAAAATATTTTGCCTACCTGACAGAAAGAGAAATATGTTTATTTCCTCTCGTTACATCCTTTACCATGCACAGGAACTGGAATATGCCTCTTAGTAATGCCTTTGTGCAGCAAAGTGTCATAACAGTGCGCTAGTGGTATCCAAATTAAACAGTGTTCTTAAATCTATTTGTAGCACATGATCTGTGATGTAGAAACCAAGGCATGTTTTACATAATTCTATAAAGCACTTGTTCCAAAGCAGAGAAACTGTGCTGTTACAATCCTGCCTGTGACGCAGGCACCCTTGTATTATGCTGCGAGGCTGCCTCGTTGGCGCCAGGCAGCACACAGTGCGCCAGCGCAAGGAGAGAGCAGTAAATATGGATCATATCTGCTCTCTCCCTTTCATGTTGTGTGAAAGATTAGTAAATGTGCCCCTAAGAGTTGGGCATGCAGACGCAAATAAATATGTGATAAAATAGACCCTTGTGGGACACCATAGTCGACAGCTTTGGGTTTAGACCTACGTGGTGGTACAGTAACTACCTGTTGGGGGTGCTTAATCTGTAAAATTATAAGTGCCGGGGCCCAAGGTTTTTCTCACAGATCAGCCGTCTTGTATCCACCACCACACACTCCTTGCCCCTTGATTTCTCACTTCTAAGTTCTTTTTCCTCCCTTCGTGTTCTCTTTGTCGCGGCTTTCCTACATTTCTCTTGGCCCCGTCTTTCTCCCTTTCCTGCCTCTCTGTCGCTTGCTCTGAGTCAAAGTGTGAAAATAGAAAACAACTCTGTGTCCATGAACGAGTGCTGGTTGCCCCACCTGCAACCACCGGCTCAAATTAAGCACTGTACTATTGGCGACGTGTCAAATAGGAGGTTATCCAGTTATGTGTTGTGTCTTGTAGGCCCACACGGTTAAGAGGGACATTTCTATTCCGAAGGACCTGCTCGCCGTGGAACTTCTCAAATGGCAGAGACGTTTAGACTAAATGAGATATTTTCTATACACTTTTCGAAAATCATTGTTATATTTTCAGCAAGATTCATAATTATTGCTATGGCATTTTCAGCTTCAGTTGAGGGTGGCTGGTTTTATATAGAATTAAATTTAAAAAATCAAAGAAATCACCAGTTACTGTGTTTATTAAGGTCGGCATTGTCTCATAACTAGACACTTTTAAACACCGGGACATTGCTTTGTACCGCGTTAAAAACGAAGCACCACCGCCCTCTAGAGGTCGCTTGTTTACTTTGCAGCACCACAGCGAGAAGACCATTCGCTCATTTTCATGTACTAAGGCTGCTTTAGTTTTTTTAAAGGATTCAGATTTATATTTTAATAACTCCTGTGCCAAACATCATATTTAATGTATTTCCAAGTCACTTTAATCATTCAATTATTGTTCATTTTACTAAATAGTTTTTGTTATTTTATTAGATTTCTTGACTATATGGATGGTTGCTAGCAGGCAGTGTCATCTTGAGGTCTTTAGGGGCCCTGGGCAAGTCATATTTTGGGGGCCACTGAGTGGAACATATTTCAGTGTTGTTACCCATTTTCTGATAATTCATACCCTCCGATACTAATCTTTAACAGGATCACACAACAGTTGAAATATGTCTTGCCCGGGGCCACAACAGCCTTAAGATGACACTGGACAGAGAGACTGCGTCAGTTAGAGCAAGAGAGGTTTCAAGAGAGAGACATGGAATAAAGATAGGTCAGAGAGACAGGTCACTTTCACGTGGAGCCCCTTGGAAGGTGGGGGCCCTGGGCAACTGCCCACTTTGCCTACGCCTTAAAACATCTCTGCTGGCAGTAGGGCCCGACTGGCCATGGGAGGCATCGGGTGTTTCACCGGGAGGCTGGGGGCAGTTTTGCAGAGGTAGGGGCCGGTTTTGTTACTGGAGCCCAGCTGTCGGCGGCGTTGCAATATCGGCGCCCAGTAACAAAAGCAGCAATGTTTCACAGTTGCAGCCCCTCTTCGATGCGGGGCTGGTCTGACAGAATTGCCAGGGCTGCTTTGGGTTCCCAGCCCGGCCCTGGCTGGGAGCTGCCAAACACTCTTTTCTCCGAGGAACCCCTCGCTTAGCTTCTTGTTGAAAGCAACCACACAATGAGCGCTTTTAGGGCAGGTGGGATCCATTGGCGAACAGGTCCCGGGGGTACGGTTTTGGAACTTCACATCAGTGGCCAGTTAGGAGTGACCCCTCCCTTCTGTTAGGTAGGGCGGCGTGCTGTTTTGAGGGGAGTGAGCTAATATGTCCCTCCCTTCCTTGAAATAAGACATAGAATGAGTTGGATTAAAATGGATGAGTTTGTTTTGCCCAGCTTAGCTTTTTTTGGTAGAGGCAGCTGTGTAAAAGTATTGCGTTAGTCTATGTTTGTCGCTGATGTACCGGTACGGCGGCAGGTTTCTACGGGTGGGGGTGGGGTCAGTGTATGAGAGTATCTCTGGACTTGAAGGCGGGTTGGCCGTGCTGATGCTCAGGGTGATCGGCACAGAGGGTGAATGGCAGAGAGAGGACGCGCCAGTTTAGAGGAGAATAGAAAGTTTGAGTTTACTTTGCTATAGGGACACTCCCTGGAGTAGCCGTGCGCTTTACAAATCCCATTTCATTCATTCATTTCATGTTTCTGATGGGTGCGAGTCTGGAGGGATGAGTTTGCTGCTGTACATGGTAATGTTTAAGGGCTCACTGAGGGGCGGGGCGGTGGATGGCCAGATTTACTCGACGTATAGTGAGTCTAGGCTTTTGGCATCTGTAGGGCAAGTCTCAAGGGGAGTTGATCTGCATTATGCACTTGTCTCGTTAAAGCGGCCCCTTTTCACACACTATGGAGACTAGAATGGTTCCTGGTTGTGTGGTCCTACACGATCCCGTCTCCCCCATAATACTTATAATAGAATGCAATATAACGTTACAAGTCGAGGCCTCCAAGCCGCGGCTTCGCAAGATTTGTTGGCTTAAACAAAACAGGACTGTCTTAAGGTCAAGGCATGAGAAAAGTTGGAAGCCAGGGGAATTCAGTGGAAAGTAAAGTTGGCCTCTAACTTCTGTGTTTTTGGACCCTCAGCTTTGACAGTAAATTACACAACTGTTTTCCTGCTCAGTACCCTTACTCGCCCTCCTCCACAAGTTAAACACACAGACAAGCAGGGTCCACACCATGGTTGGCACATTCAGCTAACCCTACCTTTTTAACCAGCAGCACTTTGCATTCTGGGACTTGTCGTTTTGCGTTTCCTATACATTCCTTGTGAATAGCTATCAGCAATCGCATTTACCACTAAATGTACACATTTACGTGTGGATGAGATGACACACCCTGTAGCTGTTGTTAACCTTTACGGTTTCTCTGTGCCAAAATTGGTATGTCTATACTTCATGAACACAGAAATGCCAAATTAACCAAATCAGCTGAATATGATAAACTTACAATAACGAGAATACCCAATATTTGTGCCATGTTTTGGGCATTCTAAATCTGTGGTTCTTAACAGGTGATCTGGAGTCCCCTGGAGTTCCACAAAGCCTTCTCAGGGGGTCCGTGACTGCTTAGAAAATTAAATAATATTAACAGATTAACTAAGTATATAAAATAAAAAAAAGCAAAATGTACAGTTGAAAATTTGGCCCCAATTAAATTTAGAAAAACACAACCTGCCCATTAAAATTAACATTTATATTTTTTTATATTTCTTTGTGAATTAAATAAATATTTCATCATTTGTATATTTGTTACTTCTTAATGTATTTTTCATGTATTGTTTTGAGGTTCAAAATATTGAAAATGCTTAGGCCGGGGTCCCTTAACTACTCAGTGGGGGGTACATCAAACATTGAAGAATATCCCCATGTTCTGATATTGCCAAAGAGTACCTAAAATGTGTCAGTTCGTCATGTTCTACATTGATAAAGTCTATTTTGCTATTTAATGTGACGTATAATTTTATATTAACTGTAGGAAAGTGCCCCTTTTTGCATGATTGCCCCCTACTTTTTGCCTGATGGTTGATGCTTCTTGAGTAAGTGTGCCCGGGGTTCCTGCTCATCAGGTACCCAGGGCCTGTGGTCTGTCCCCCAAACTTTACCTGTGCTCCCACATTGGCACTCCTCTGGCCTCCATATAAGTTCCAGAGTCAAAGGTGCCAGGGGCACCAAGGACCTTGTAGACAGAGAAAGTCTCTGAGGGCCGAAGCATATATTTTGCCACCCTCGGAGACTCCTCCCTGACCCATACACACTGCCAGTGCATTCTTTCTGCAAGGGGGAGACCCTAAAACTACAAGTCGACATGGCATATATCCCTGTTTGCCATGCCCTCCAAAACACTGCCCGTGGCACAGGTCCGTCACCCCTCTAGCAGGCCCTATAGCCCTATGGCAGGGTGCACTATACCACAGGTGAGGGCACAGTGGCATGAGGCCTGGGCCCCTACTGTACCTGTGCCATTCACAGATATTGTAAGTGCAGTGAAGCCATTTTAGACAACGGGCTGGGTATTTAGTACCCCAAACTCCATAGCTACATGATGGCTTTACTAAAGACTGAGAAGTTTGGTATCAAACGTCTCCGCCCCTTAAACCCACATTAATGCCAGCGTTGGATTTAAGATAAAATTAACTCAGAGGGAAAAAACGACTTATCTCTAGTGTCCTGGCTGAGTGGCTGCTTGCCAGCTGCCACCCCCTGACATGTTTCTGGACCCCTGGATCTCCGGGTCCTGAAACAAAGCACATCCTGGGCAGAGGTGCCAAGCCTCCTCTCCCAGGATGGGCAGGGTCCACGAAGGGGAAGCTTCAAAGGTTTGGCGCCTTCGTTAGCTGACGCTGCCTTTTGCTGCTCCCAGTAACTGGCCCCCACCAGTTCTAACCCCCACTTTGGGACGGAGAATCGTCGGGAAAACCAAGATAGGAGCAGAGGTGTGCCCACCTCTGCCAACTCCACCCCTCAGGTGAAGGAGGCGAGGCAAAACACAACTCTCAGTCCCCTCCATCTTGAAGTTGGGGGGGACCCAGCCAACCAGAGAGAGGCTTATGGTCCCCTTCCACTGGAGGGTGGCATAATAGGGAGTGTACCCACTCAAGCAAGGAACCCATTGGCCCCGGCTTGTACCTACCTGAAACGCCCCTAAATTTAGTTTTTAGGGGCTACTCCGAACCTTGACTCCTCAGATAAGCAAGAAGAAGAAGAAGGACCAAAGAGCCATGCTGAAGGAAGAGGAGGAGGATACCAACTGCCTTGGCCCCAGCCCTACCGACCTATCCCAATCTCGACCTGCTTCAGTGGTATCCCGGTATGTCCAGAAGTCAGTGGCCCCCCAGAACCCAGAGGACCTGCCCTGCCCTCCCTACAAAGAATCTATCTCCCGTGAGCAACGGACTTGCTCAAAAAACAGACTCTGGCTCCAGACGAATTTGCGAGTCTGCACCACTCTACACCCAACACCCACGGCCCAAGTTCGAGAGGCCCAACACCCCGAGGAGGTCCCTCATCAATCCTGACCTGAGATCTGGTGATCTCTGACCTACCTCAAGCCTCCCGACGACGCCTGCAGCCTCTGTCTGGAGTCAATTTCATCCAGCTTGCTTATTCTTATCAACCTGTTCGAAAAGTACCATTTTACTTACCTGTACCAAATCCTGCATTGGTTCAGAAAATAAAATACAGCTAAACAAATATTTTTTATACAAACAATTGGTCTGAGTTCGGTCTTTGAGTGTGTGACATCATTTCCTGCCCGAGTGTGTACAATAAATGCTTAACACTATGCTCGGATAAAACCTTACTGCTCGCCCACACTACCACAAATAGAGAGTGAGGTATTATCTAATTTTATCTCTGTAAGCCTTTGGGGATCCACTGGACTCTGTGCACACTGTACCTTACTTTGGTATAGTAGTAGTATATCTTTATTGCTTGATCAACAAAAATCATTGCAAGTAAAAACTTTAGAAACTTGTACAAAAAAAAACAACACTGTTCCAAATTCATTGATCAATAAGTGCTAATTCGAAATGGAATACTTTTAAGGTTACAATGATAAAAACAATTCATTTTAGATATTATCCAAATATACTGTATAGTGCATAATATTGTAATTCAGATTACAAATAAATGGAGTAGTATCTCTATATGTCTTAAGTCTAAAGCCTGTAACCATTCCGAATCATAGAATTTCTACAAAATAAATCACATTGCACTGACGGCTTAAAATCCATAAGGTGCAGGAAAACTGTGAAGGAGCAACAACGTTTTTAACAATCACGATTGGGACTGATTTCCATAACAGCAACATAGACACCTATAATTTAAAACTGACCCAATTCATAGATCCGATACCAAATGAATTCCATTGTGCAAAAAGGGGGAAAAAAAAAAAAAGCTTTGGTATAGTATATACATAGCCAACTTCCTACATTAATCATATACAGGTGAGGTTTCTGTAGCGCGCAGATGCTGTGCTGAATTACTTCAATGTCCTCTCAAACTGGATGAAAATGATACATAGTGAAGTAAAGTGATGGGGCGTGGATCACACAGTTTGGTCAAGTAGGAAGCTGGGATTAGAGTCCAGATGACATATTGTACAGTTCAGAGACTGTAGCGTTACATCCTTCTCTTTTCTGTTGAACACCAAAGGTCACTGCTGTGTGTTCAATTATTCTTATTCAATCAGTGTTAGTATATGGAGTTCGATAAATGCACTCATGTGTGGTTGTCGCCGGTGATTTTAATTGCACCTTTGAGCCCCTTAGCGACGACGACATCTTGGGCACGGATGAGGTTGACTCCAAGCGAGGCATTCCCCCACTTAGTCTCCCACCTTTAAAAAAGTGGTCTAAAAGGGCCGAAGAAAAAAAAAAATGCACTCATCACATCTTACATAAAGCAGATATCAAACAGACACATATATACAGTTGTGCAGCCATGACCTGTGCAGCTGTGCTTCTCTAGTTGGAATGTTTCCACAGACACTGAGGATCAAACACACTGCCAGGGTTGCCTCTCTGAAGTCAAGCTGCAGGAGCAATCTCAGTTAGGGATTCGAGACTTCTCTGTTTTTCTCTAATCATGTAATTGTCATCATCGAGGGGGTGAGACTCTCCTTATTCTCAAGTCTGCCGAGCCAGCAGGAGCATTCCCATAACACAGCATCTCTGCCTCCCCTTGCACTGCTGGCTCACCTGGCTTGACACACAGAATGATTTTAGGAGAGGCTCAATGCCTCACCGACCACAATTAAATAATTAACAAAACAAAGAGGTCTTGGAGCCCCCACAGAGTTTGCTTCTCAGATTAAAGAGCTAGACCTTGATTTAGGTCCTGTGCAGCATGGCTGCAGAGAGACATGTCCTGTCTGCCGCTGTTTAATCTTCAGTTCGACTTAAAAATGTGTGCGGGGGTACATTGTCCCCTGCCTCCCTCAAATCCAAAATCTGAGGGGCGATAAATCACCCCCTCACCCCCAAACGCCCCAGCCACCCGTTCCTGTGGCGGTCAGGAATATGAAGGGAGTGGCGGGGAAGGAAGGGACCAGAGGTGAGCGGCGTAGGGCTGCAGGAGTGAGGGCAGCGAGACTTGTAGTGTTCGTGAGTGACTGGCAGAACTCAGTAGATTAATAGTTTGTTGAGCTGGAGAGTGTGGGGTCTCTGGAGACATCATGGCTGCCAAGTGCAGCTAGGAACTCAGCAGCCAGACTCATCCTCAACCTCCCATACAGAATACACACTACACCCCACCTCAAGGAGCCCTACTGGCTCCGGATACACAAACACACTCATTTCAAATTCCTCAACCACACATTCAAGGTGCTACACAACACACACCTGACCCACCTAAACAGCCGCATCTCCTTCCACCAACCACCCAGACACCTGCGCTCTGCAGGACTCCTAATCACAGACATCCCACGCATACACAGAACCAGATCGGGAGGACAGGCGTTCTCTTACATCACTTCTAAAGAATGGAACGGCCTCCCACTTCACCCAAGCCGCCTCCTCCTCTCTCACTGAATTCCACAAGAAGCTGAAGGCCTGGCTTTTCAATTAACCAACCTACACTAGGCAGGGCTCAACAGGGCTAGACACATATCTGGTCAGCGCCACAATAGTGGGCTTTACAAATACACAAAACATAACAAGTGGAGCGATGTCATGTGTAACCCGTCGAAAAGATGACTTTTAGTTAACTACAGTTTGTATGCTAGGATTTTTAAAGCTTGTACCATTAGTGAGAAGGGAAACAAACATGTCCCGGAATGCAGGGTAATGTTGGCTAAAGGCTGCGAATGACTGCAAGTGTCATACATGACGTTGGGACGGTAAAGTCCTCTGCATGGAGCACCAGTGCCTGCCTGCTTTCCAAGACCAGTGTGCCATGAGAGGAAGAGGAGCGTGTTGGAGGGAGCAAGGTCCAGTAGGGAGCCCTACCGTGAGGACTCCATGTGCAAGGTGTGAGGATTCGTCTGTGACTAATCAGGACGTCACCCGTGCGCAAGATTATTTTCAGCGACCCCCGTATGCTAGGAGTGGGCCGCCATAGATCGAGCTGTGTGTTGAGTGCTTCTGCAACACCAGTACCACTGCACTGCGGTGATCCTGTATGCCAGAGGGCGCCACCAGTACAGTTGCCACTTCAAGGAGTGTCAAGACTAGTGACCGTCTAGGCCAAGGTGCTTGGGCTGGGAGAGCCTGTTCCCATATAACCATGTATCGAGGCAACATCTTATGCCAGGAGGGGCTTCCAATATCTACATTGCTAAAGTATTCAGTACACCACTCGAAGACTGAGTCTATGATCCACGGGTTCGACCCGAACTATGAGGGAATTGCCCCCCGACTAACCAAAGAGGACTGTCAGAGATGCCGTGGACGACGTCGCACCTTCGCTGGCTTTAGTTAGGAGCTGAAGAAAGAATTCCCATCACACCCCGTTGAGCAGAGTCAAATAGCAAGGTGTTGCTCCGACATCTGAGAGACCTCTGGCAGCACCACTTAGGAGCGGGAGCGTGCACTGCTGGGTGCTGCCGTGTGGGCGGGCAGCCTGGCTTCTCCGAACTGAGCAGGACTCGCGGGGCACGTTGAAGGCGCCCGCTGCATCGCTGAACTCTTCCGCTGCATGAGCTGGGCCAGTTGGTCCCTGGGGGACTCGCTCCTAATGGTGTTGCAGCAACATAAACGCTTTTGATGTCAAAGGGGGAGCTCTGGAGTATGGCCTAATAGTTTGCATTCCCAGGATGCGGCTACCAGTGAACCCTGAACACGTTAGATGAAGGAGGGTGGGACAGGCATTCGCCGGACAACTACTAGAGCCCCGACCTCAAGGGGGACTGTCTAGTTGCTTCTGAATGTCGTAGTTTGTTGCATATGTAGAGTTAGAAATAAAAGACTACTTTTTTTGTAAAAACAAGTATTTGGCTGGGCATTGATTTATTGTTTGTACTATTTGCACTCTGAGTTATGAATCGTGTTCACCGACCTGTATCTACATCACCCCCCTTAGGAGCTTCGACTGCTCAACCATTGCTACCACTGAATGTCATGTGCAGAAGGGGTCCCTCACCAGATACATTAGGTCATCTTACATAGGGTCTGATTAGCAGAACCTGCTTTTTTGTGACCATGAAGAATCTTTTCACTCCATATCGGTGGTCAGACGATTGATCCAGAGTTTGTGTGACTGAAGTGCAGGTGGACAATCCTCATTACAAGGATTACCGCTGTCCTGGAAAACACAGGCATCAAGTACTACTGTCAGCTCGCTGAGCTACCAAGCATCTCCTCTTTAGGCGTTGACTTTCAGTGGGTAGTGGAGCTCAACAGACAAAGCTGGCCCGGTGTGGGGTCAGGGAGAGGCTAATATCTTACAGGAGGAGGGGGAAAAGGGATCAAGAAAGTAGGAGGAAAGTCTGAGCTTTGTTACATTATGTATGTGATCGTCCTGGAAGATTTCTCCGAAGAGTGACCAAGGGTCAGACGCTTTCTTTCATGTTGACTCAGATTTGGAGTGAGAGAGTGAGAGTTCAATCTCTTTTATTTTCTTCTAAAAAATAATTGTGAGACTTTTTCACATTTTCCGTAGAGTTCCTTAGATCTACATGGGGTGTACAGTGTGTGTGTAATTTGAAGAGCTCAAAACACCTTCCTGGTAGCTTTATTTTGCTAAGTGGGAGTGTCGAGTCTGAGCAGCCGTGGAGCAGGGCGTTGCCACCACTCAGCTGTGAGAGCGTGAGGGCTCGGACAGCTGTTGTAAAATTGCTTTCTGGAATAAACTGTGTCACTTTCTTCAGATGAGCGCTGCTACCAGGCCATCTTTGTACGGGCGAGGTTGGTGCCCAGAGTGAATCCAAGTGACTTGGATTTCCGTGCAAGTTAGGGTTTGAAGTCGTCACGTGTCATGTCATTGGAACAGGTTTATATTGTTTATTGTTTGCTCGTCTTTCCAAATACCAGGAATTCTGGCTTGGTTGGGTTGAGCTTCAGGCCGGCACTGGACATCCTGCTCTGGATGAGGGGCAAGTAGCTTTTGAGGCGTTGAATGTCTGAAACAGAGGAGGCTTTCAAGTAAAGTTGTGTAACATCAGCATATTGGTGAATCTTGATGCTGTGATCTGCACGCAGAGCACAGAGAGCCTCTATGTAAAGATTGAAGATGACAGGGGAGTGATTAGAGTCCTGGGGTATTCAGTGGTGATAGGGACTGTTTGAGACCTGGAGGTGCCCAGGTAAACACACCGGTGTTGGTTGGAGAGGTAGTACTAGTTAACAATATTTCTGGTGAATCCCATTCAAGACTCCAGGGTGAGTATAAGGGTGGGATGGCCGACTGTGTTGAAAGCTGCGAAAGCTGAAAGGTCCAGCAGTATCAGGAGGCATGGTTCATCTTCATCTATTGGGCGTCATCTATGATGTGTACGGTAGCAATCTCCATGCTGTAGAGTAATCCAAAGCTGGGTTCGCAGTCATGTACGAGATGGTTAGCAATTATATCATCCAGGAGTTGAACATACACTATGTTTCCAATGATCGTGCAGATGAAGGGTAGATGAGTGATGAGCCAGTAGTTGGCGTGGTCGTCTTGGTCTAGTGTAGGACTCTTTAGGATTGGGGGCGGGGTCTGGAGTCTTGAGAGCTTCTGGGAAGGTGCCTAGAGTGAGGGAGACATTGACAATGGTGAGTAGGGATTGCTGCCAGAGAGAGCTTTAATGATATATATTTATGTGTGTGAATATATTATATATCATTCATCCAAACAAGGTAAGAGATTGACACCTTAATAAAGCTGTCAAACCTGAACTCAATGTAAATGTATGTCATACAATGAAAATAAATGCTGCCCAATAACACATGGAACAAGTGCACAAATAAAAACAGATACACACATTGACTACTACACTTCAAAGGTGTTATTACCATAGGGAAATGGAAGTGACTTGAGAAAACACTGATTAAGGATCATTTTTTCTTTTTGAGAATCACTTTACAGTAGAAAACAACTGTGGCTATACTCGGAAGGCCTAGTTCTTGTGATAATATTGTACTGCACAGATTTAAGACCTTGTGCTCTGATTATGGGTAAAAAGCTTTGCTTTTATGTTTAACTTTGTTTTATTGACATGTTACAAGAAGGAAACCACATACACAATTGGAAACCCCACACCCAAATCACATTGTCTCCCCCCCTCTCGGCAGACATTGCAATCAAAATCGTCTATGTAGAGGCAAGCTTTCTTTTGACTACCGTACATGGAAAACAGCACAGCGGGATCCACTGAGTGTAATATGCTTTTTAGGCATTGACTCTCATGAGTCATTCTCCCCACGCTAACCAATATATATGTTATCTACTGGCGGTTGCCAGTAGGTAGTTATAGTTAGGACCATGTTTCCATAGGAAAAGTATTTTTTGACTTGGCTATAACTTTGGCCAATCTTCATGAAATTTTCCCAAAATTAGGGGCCTATTATGATGGCGGGTGGATGGCCACTGCCCGGCCGATGGTGGCGATCTGCCCGCCATCACAAGTACATTCACCCCCGCCATATTACCATGGTGGGGGGTACCGCGTGGACGGAAAGTCCGTCCGCCGCTCGGCAATCAGCACGATTGCCAGCCGGGCGTAAAAGGCCCACAATATGGTGGTGGTGCCTTGCAGGCACCGCCATCCATATTATGATGCATGCGGTGGGTATGCATTTACATGGCGGAGACTCCGCCATGGAAAGACATACGGTAAATCACTTTGTGGGCCCATTGCGGGCCCCCGGGGCAGTGGGGAGTTAGGAGGCTGAACTTGGTGGGTACCTATGGTACCCCCCTTCATTGTCATGCACAAGCCAATGCACAACATGCCACTTTAACATTGTAGCGGGTGCTGCGTACAGCACCGCCTGCTGCAATGTTAAAGATGCTGGATGCGACCGCCAGGGTGGCGGTCGCATCCTAATTGGCCTTGCGGGACCGCCGCACCTCTGGCGGTCGGTCCCGTTTTCTGTTACCGCGGTGGGCGGACAAAGTCCGCCAGCCATCGTAATGGGGCCCTAAGTGTCAAGGTGGGTTCTATTATCATGGAAAGTTCAGGGGTGAAAGCTGCAGTGGGGACCGAGAATTTGGGGCATAAAATAAAGTTGCGTTTGTAATGTTCATTCCCATAGGTACCTTTAGCCACACCTACAGCTTAAACCTCTGAACGGTCTTACACCAAATTTGGCAGAGAGGTAGATGTTGGTTCAAGGAAGTGCCTTTCGCTTATTTAGTGTAAATCTGTTCAGGAGTTGTTGAGAAATTTAAACTTATAGTGATATCTCTGGCCGCTGATTTTTCGCGGTGAATCGTGAATACACGCGCCAGCTGGAATGCTCTGATTGGCTGGACGCAACCTGAACAGAAAGTTGCATACGCAATTTTATCTATCGGGAACGGTTCCCGGGATTGAAAAATTGTGTGAAAGCCCACATAAGGGGTCAGGGTGGAGATACTCAGACCCCATGGTTTGAAAATGGGGGTGTTAGAGACACAAGTTATGTGTCCAAAATTGATTTTTTTAATCGCCTGCAATATTCGCAACAATGCTGCAGCCGCCAGCGCACACCCCGGGTACCATTGCGGGGACATCGTGACTATCAATGTCGTCACGGATATTGTTGGAAATATAAAAAACAAAATATCAGTGAATCATTAATTTGCATTCTTATAGAGATATTAAGATTCTGATAAATATTTTTACAGAGTTATTTAGCTAGTGAGTTATCTACTGTAATGGTTAGAATTAATTATATAGTTATAATTTGTGAATGTGGTGGTGGCTATTAAATTCCTGCTTTTGTTTTCAGTTTTGGGAACGTGTCCAGGGGGATCGCGATTACCGACGTGATCGCGATCGCCGGAGTCACCGTGAAAATATAAAATAGGTTTTACAGATGGTTTTTATAGAAAATCTCTAGGAAAACATGAGTTTAGAGAATATTGTAAGAAACTCCTGTGGTGTGAAATACTGTAGTATGTGTCTATATATGTATTTTACTCCTTATGGAAAAGGCACGATTGTTGCGGTTAACTACGTCATCGCGATGACCCAAATAACCATGAAAATGGAAAATAGGTCTGAAAGATGGTTTTAAAAGAAACTTAGTACAAAAATATGAGTTTAAAAATGCTTTGAAAGAAGTATGTATATAGTAATATGTGTAGTGCAATGTTTAGAATGGATTTTTTCACATAACATTTTTGAATATATTGTGGCTATTGAATGTCTGCTTTTGTTTTACGCTTTCATGACGTGTCCGGGGGTATCGCGTTTACGGTCTCCAGAGTCACTGTGAAAACGGAAAAAAGGTTTTAGAGATGGTTGTTCTAGAAATACACTCGAAAAACATGAGTTTGAAGTGTACAGTAATAACCCCCTAGTGTGTAAAATACTGTAATATGTGTGCATATGTGTGTTTTCACTTTAAGGAAACGGCGCAATTGTCGCGGTTAATGAGGTTTCAGGACGTCCCGAATAACCGTGAAAATGAAAAATAGGTCTGAAAGATGGTTTTTAAAGAAACTTAGTAGAAAAATATGAGTTTAAACATGCTTTGAAAGAAGTATGTATATAGTAATATGTGTAGGGCAATGTTCAGAATGGATTTTTTTACATATTATTTTTGGATGTGTTGGTGGTTATTGAATGTCTGCTTCTGTTTTCTATTTTTGAGACGTGTCCGCGGAATATAACAATTTAAAGAAAACAAAAACAACGCTTATTAATCCACTGAAGAAGATACAAGCTTATAAAAATACCCATTAAAGAGCCATTTTAAAATACAATTTTAAAACCTCAAAAGGCCCTAGGGAACCCAGCTCCAATGATGTGTCCTAGGGAACCCACTCCTGGGACACAGTTTCCTTGCCTGCATAAGTGTGGGCAGGGAAAAAAACGGGCACTCTCACCCGGCGAGAGCACCAAAAATGCTTTGCTGCACTCAGGATGGGTGCATGCAGGGGAGCCGGCAGGTTGCAGAGGCCTGGGGCTCCCTCTGCAGCTCCCACCGTTGTTTGATGTGGGTCTCTCGGGTGGGCACCAGGACACTCACATTTAGCCCTGGGTGGTGGGGTAATTGGGGCCTACAAAGGCATGGGGAGAGGGGTAGTGCGCCCCCTCCCCTTAAAAAAAATAATATGGCCCAGGGTATGGGGTCCCTGGGGCCTGTAAAGGCTTGGGGATGGAGGCCACACGGCCTCTTCCAAAATGTATATGGGGAAAAAAACTGAATTTGAGGCTCCTGCCGGCACCCAGGATGGGTGGTGGCAGGAGGCCCAGCAGGCTGCCTGGGCCCTGGAGCTCCCCCCAAAACACCCAACAACAAAAAGTTAACATATGGGCGTCCCAGGCATTGTTCCCTTTAATATCTTACCTTTGTGTGCGTCACCAGACTGTACATGTGCAGGCTTTCTTAATTTGTGGGCAGAATCAAGACTAGCTGTGAGCTAAGCGAGCAACCTACCACTTCTGTGTGTGGTGTATGGGGGAGGGGATTTGATCCAGGATTATTGTACCCACTGTATACATGAGGGGATAGGTATGCCCTCTCCACTGTACAGGTGTTAAAGAGATGTAGTTATACAATTTTGAATGTTATTTTTAATAAAATTACCATACCAAGCTGTGTTATTCTCAGTAGAGCAGTGTGAGTTATACTCTGACCGGGTTTGTAATCTCAGCTCAAGCACACCTTACCTCCTCGCCACACCTCCCCGTCACAGTCCTTACGTATGTGAGTAACAGCTTCTTCCTGCAGACATTCTCACGCTGAAAACTCCCCTGCTCGCATCCCTACCCTCCAGACTACGCCCACATCATGTGGAACATTACCCCTGACCTTACCTTCAGAAATCCTGTTATTTTTTCTGCGTCTAATCAAGTTGTTGCTGTCGGTGGTGTCAACTACTACTGGTAAGTATGGTTTAAGGTCTACTGTAGCAATCTTTTCTTGTGGGGAGGGGAGGCGTGGCTTGAGTCTCTGCTGTAGCGGGACAGCCTCGGGCTCCGCTCCGATCACGTCGGAGCCTCATTAAATGGGGCCGTTGTTTCCTCTCGCTCGGATGAGGGCGTTGCACGTTGGTTGTGGAAAGCCATTCGCGCCTGGAGCGTGGTGGGTCTAGGTTCCTGTCTCCGAAAAGGTGTGCTTCTCCTGGCCCCTTTGGGAGAAGTTTCTGGTATTAGTGATACTGCGCGGTATCGGCGAGTTTCGCAGGTGAGCCGGCTAGGGTTGTTTCTATACTGGGATGTTCTGGAGCTTCTCCAGCACGCTCATTCGGGCGTGTAGGACGTGCACTGTAATTGGCCGGCAGTGTGCGATGGTGTATGCTGCTGCATGGGCATTGGCTTGATGGGTATCTTGGCAACTGGTGTTTAAGGAAGTAAGAAGGCAAGTTTGCATGCCAATTGGTTGTGGTATATAGGGGGTGTGCTTCTACTGGCCTCTGACTCGTCATGGATGGGGGAAAGAGAACAGAGAAGTGTAAGTATTTGGAGGAGGAGGTGGTGCCTGGGCCTCCGGCTGCTCCTTCCTTGGCTGATGTCCAGAGGATGATTGAGGCTGCTGTTTCAGCTGGTTTTCAGGCCTGGGAAGCACTGGGACCTGAAAGGGGAAACAGATGTTCCTGAACTGGGATGACTGGTTGGGTTCTTCCTCTTCTTTATCTAAGGCTCAGGATTTCTGCAGTCTTCTACAGGGGTTTGGGTGGTTGCTGAACCTGGAGAAGTCCCATTTGATTCCCACTCAGGAACTGTTGGTCATTGGAGGGGTCTTCAACACGAGCATGGGGAAGGTGTTCCTTTCAGAGCCTCACAGGATGATTCTTGTGAAAGAACTGACGGCAGTTTTCGCCTCTCCCGCTTCCACAGCACAGCAGCGGTTGAGGGTGCAGGGATTGATGGCTGGTACTGTCATGATTGTTCCTTGGGCCAGGTTGCACTTGTACCCCTTGGTGAATCACATCCTTCACCTCTGGAGTCCGGGGTCTCAGGATTATGACCAGTTGATTCTGAGGGGTCCGGTTATATCCCAGGAGTTGGCCTGGTGGTTGGATGTGGGGCATCTCATGAAGGGTTCTCCGTTTGTGCTCCAGGACAGGTTGGTTTTGACGACGGATGCCAGCGAACTGGGTTGGGGGTTGTGCTGGCTCAGGATTGAGTTCAGGGGATCTGGTCAGACAAGGAGGCTTGGATGTCTTCCAACTGGAGGGAGTTCAAGGCTATCCAGCTGGCCCTGGTTCAATTTCTCCCATATCAATATATAAAAAGTGAACAACATTCCATTAAAATAAACTCCACATTTTAAAGTCACATACTATTCTAAATAACAATTCATCACAAATCCATTTCCCAATGATTGTTTTCTACAAATGACACAAAAGGCACCATCGGGTCGTGTTCGTGCTATATAAAACTGCAAAATATTTTTTTTTAAAGTGTTTCCCGCACAGTTGCCCGGTTTTACATAGTCTACGCCTCTGTGTAGTTTTCTCCACAGGTTGACAATATTTCCTCGAGAGTTCTTGTTGGCACTGAACACATATCTGCCGTTTCCCCCGCAATTTATTTTTCAAATAGTTTATCTCGAGACTTTGAAACCGGGTTGATGTTGGCAATCTTTTTTTTCCCCTCAACAAGTTCAAAGGGACGTCAAAGTCCTGATTTTCAGGCAAAAACCTACACTCCAGAACTGCACACAATCTACAGGCAGGAACCACACAGCTCACAAGAATAACCGGAAGTTAGAGAGAAAACACATTTCCAACTTTTCTTATCCCTGCCAATTAGATGCTGCTGGGAAATGGGGAACTTCCGCTGGGAAACCCAAGCCAAAAACTGACAACAGACATATATTTACGCCTGTTGAGCTGTAAAATGCACCATTGTTTTCACTGGGGAGAATAGCAGCCCGACCCCCATTTAGGAGGGTCTGGCTTTCTCGCACCAACTGGAGCGGGGCATTAACACCCCACCTGCTGGAAAGTTCACCAGCTGCCTGCAGCTCGACAACACGTCACAACTCACTACTCATGTTGTGAGTCAGGCCCTGAATATCCTACATGGACAGGGGTACATTCGGCTGTGGCTGGTCCGCAAGGAACAGGGTGGCCGCAGTGTGGTAGGTTCAAAAGACGATGCACATACATGTTGTATCCGTTTATTGGGGCATCGAAACGCCTCAGGCACTTGCTGATAAACACTGCTCTACAGCTGCACAGGACCTGATGGTCACAAACACTACAAAGAAACAACCTTTTTGTATTGGTCAACACGTTTCGACTCTCTACTCATCTTCTTGAAGGCAAGAGCTTGTGGATGAGTTCCAGAACTTGATGGTAAGTGACTCATCCGCTCTACTAACCCTGGGCATAGTGGGGCTACGCGGAGCGCCACGGAGTTGAAAACAAACTTCGTGAAACTCCGCGTAGCTCTGCTACGCCACCCGCCCTATTAACAAGAAGCAAAAACTTTTAAAAAACAATTTTAAGTAAAGAAAAATGCCTTACCTTAGCGGCGGCGTCCATGGGCTGCCCTCTTCATCGCGTTCTTTGTCAAAACTACATATGCGCGGTCATCCGCCACTGCAGACACCACTTCCTCACACCGCTGCTGACACACCGCTGCTGACACACCGCTGCTGACACGCCGCTGTTGATACGCCGCTGTTGACACGCCGCTGCTGACACACCGCTGCTGACACGCCGCTGCTGACACGCCGCTGCTGACACGCCGCTGCTGACACGCCGCTGCTGACACGCCACTGCTGGCACGCCGCTGCTGACACGCCACTGCTGACACGCCACTACGGACACCCCGCTGCTGACACCCCGCTGCTGACACGCCGCTGCTGACACGCCGCTGCTGACACGCCGCTGCTGACACGCCGCTGCTGACATGCCGCTGCTGACATGCCGCTGCTGACATGCCGCTACTGACACACCACTGCTGACACGCTGCTGCTGACACGCTGCTGCTGAAACCACTGCTGACACATTGGTGCTGACACACCGCTACTGACACCGCTGCTGACACACCACTGCTGACATGCCTCTGCTGACACACCGCTGACACCATTGCTGACACGCCGCTGTTCACACGCCGCTGCTAACACACCACTGCTGACACACCGCTGCTGACACACCGCTTCTGACACGCCGATGCTGACACCACTGCTGGCACACCACTACTGGCACACCACTGCTGACACGCAGCTGCAGACACCACTGCTGACACACCGCTGCAGACATGCCTCTGCTGACACGCCTCTGACACACCACTGCTGACATGCCGCAGCTGACACGCCGATGCTGACACCACTGCTGCTACACCACTGCTGGCACATTGCTGCTGACACACCACTGCTGACACGCCGCTGCTGACACGCCGCTGCTGGCACACCACTGCTGACACACCACAGCTGTGCGCCCCAGTGATGAAGGCAGAATTGAATGCAGTCAAATTTGGAAGAGGTGGGCATGCACAGCACAGACCCACGTCATCTGAAGGAGTCAGAACAAGGAGGAAGGTGCATGAAGCTGCCAGCACAGCTACGATAGGAGGAACATTAGACAGGTGCATGAAAGACCAGGACGAAATCCATTTGATCCCAAAGCGGAGTCACGCGGGTGGGGGATAACAAGGTGGGTGCAACTAAAAGAGGTGGAGTAGGAGGAGGCAAGAGCTCTGATGTAAAGAAACAACTAGCTCCGAAGAGCAGATGGACGACAAGGGGTGCTACCGGATGGACAAGGCTTTACAGAGCAGATTACGGCTGCTCGGCCATCACTAAGGATAGTCGCAGGTGCAGGTAGAAGGGATGTTTGGCAAGGATTGTAGGGGGAGAGGACATGGGACAGTTACACAAATAGAACAAGCATTGAAAATGCAATAGGTCTTGCCTTTCATTAAGTTTAAGCCTTTTGCTTTGCTAATGCTACACTTTCCCCTCGAAAGACAGACAGGCCAGGAGCAGGTGTCACAAGAAATAGTTTATCCTCCTGCAAAGCCACGCTTTCTCTCACACCACACACACAAATTGGGTCTGGTAACAATGTTATTCTCCCAAGGGCAAGGTGGGTGGAGGGGGAGGGCTTTCCCATTTTAGGATTCAGTTTGGGTTTTCTCTCCCAGCAGCTGGCGTGGTGCCCCGGCCTGAGAGTAGGCATGCCCGCTATGCTGTTTATCTCCTCGCAACAGGCTCTCTCTCTGTGGTTACATATCTTGGAAGAACTTTGCTCACCCCCAAGACCAAGTCGAATAGTGCAGTTGTGGTTATGGGGCGTGCTGTTGTTCTGCAGCAAGGAGGTCCCAGGCTGCTTCTAAGCTCTCATCAATACCTAGGAACCTCGGACTGCATGCCCAATTTAAGAGAACCAAGAAAAACATTTCACTTCACTGGGCGAACATCTGCCAACCCTACTGATTTAAGAAGTAAGCGTACCACTTTTTATCAAAACGACAGCCTACAATTTCTTGGAGTCAACTTGCTGGTTTTAGGGAAGCTGTAGATTGAACCTTACCAAGAAAGCTGAAAACTGAGTAATTTTCTGAAATGGATTACGCAGAGCTGCTACTCAAGTTACTAAATGACATCACTGCTCAGCACAGGTGGGACTGCTTTGAAGAGATGGGGAGGTTAGAACAGGCTACAGTGCATGAAGGTTACTCGCATATTACATAGCATTTCATCCGCATGTCGCCACCCGAATCAAAAGCCATGTGGTGCTTGCCTCTGAACCCTGGTTACTAGTAATACGGATTTAGGTGCAGGGCTATTGTGAGGCCGTAAATAACTTTTCCGCATGGTATCCCGGCTCATAAATACCGATTTTAGAAGTTTATCTCTACAAAGAATGTTAAACAAGCAATTGCAATGCAAAAGGTTTCAAATTTGCGAGAATTTGAGCTGTTGGCATTGTAAATGGCAATGCCTTTTATTTATGTTTTGGTTTTTAAAACAAATAAAAGGCATTACCATTTACAATGCCAATAGCTTAAACTCTCGCAAATGCGAGACCTATTGCATTGCAAATGCTTGTTATTTACAGCGCTTAGGAAATGGAGGTGGTGCAGTAAGAAGCACTATACAACGTTGTTCTATGGCATGCTGGTGTTGTACCCTAAACATTTTTAAAGAGGGCTCTTGCAAGGATGCAAGGGCAGGCCGGCCCTTTTCCTGAACATGCTGATGCCCGAGCCAAGAGTTTGCATCAAACACTTTAGAGCGTTCTTTTGCGGTTTATGGCATCTTCCGTCCATGCCACATTTCTGCTACGTGCCATACGAAAAGATTACATTTCAAAACTAAAGCACACATGCCCAATCATGTAAACAATTCTTGGCCCTCACAGAAATCGTCTTCACAGTATGGGGCTGCTCTGAGCATCACAGTCTGCTCAATGTGGCAAAGAAACACAGGTACCAGTCGGGCACTGGGACACACAAAAATAAATGTTATAATAAAAAGAATTAATGTGCATCAAGAGCCGCTCATTTATTATTCACTGGCCCTTTCAAGGCGCGCCCCATAATATGTAGTGGGGGGCTGCAGCCAGTGTTGCAGCCCCCCAGCATCATTACAAAATCAGTAAGTCTCCTGGGTCATTAAATCCATAATCCCATCGAAGCTTGCCATATTTGTTTAAGCTCTTGTAGCTGGAGTGCAGAGGCCCCTTGTGGTTGGCCAGGTCCAGGCCCTGCCTCCAACCCCACGCCGTACATGGACAAAGGCTGTGCACGGTGTGGGGTTAGCTGCCCGCATCCGGTGTGGGGTTAGCTGCCCGCAGGTTGGAGGCCTCCGTGAAGAACTGGACGCAGACACTGGCTACAGGCCAGGTCCTGCGGTTATCCCCACGCTGAGTTCGGCTGTGTGCGGCATGAGGTTGGCATTAGGTCAAAAAACACTAGAAATTGACTGAAACAATCCAAGGTTAAAGTGACTTTATAGTTAGATGTGGTAATAATATCTTACTTTTCTTTTTTTTAAGGGGCGTTATAATTAGATGAAAATGTAATTTAAAACATACTTGTGCTCTCACCATGCCCTGCAAATAACCCACATATTACATCACTCGTGGCATGATCTATGGCATCACTGATAACATGGCTGTAACATCGGAAATGACATCATTGATGACAACACCGTATATGGTGGGGTGTGAGTAATAGCTAAGATAGGGCCCAAGCTATAGTTACTTGACATAACTATAGAGAGTGAATGTGTGTGTTTAATTCCCTCCTAATATTCCATTATGGCATTTGAAATTAGTGGCTATGGAAATCTGTCTTCTTAAAGTTTTGGACCCGAAATAAATGTAATCCGAACATCGTGGGACTGCTCCAGTGGAATCCGTTGTCAGAGCAATCCAAAAATACAACTTTTTAACCCTTTTAAAAGTACTTTTCCCAAATATTTTAGGGTTAGAATAGTAATTTCGGCTTCCCAGCGATCACACCACCAAGGCAAGCGAAGCATGCGCAGTGCCCTGGCTTCAGGACGCTATGAAGTGAAAGTGAAAGTAGATCAAATGAGTTCGCCACAGCCCTCCCCACCCCCTATTGTCATAGAGAGAGCGACGACAACACAGTCGGGGCAAACGGAAGAGACAGACACCAGCGCAGGACGCATCGCCAGCCGATGACACTCGAAGCGGCGGAGAAAGCCTGACTGAGAAGCAGAGGATCACACGTCTCTAGCGCCCTGCGGCAGTCGCTCGTCCTCTCTTCAGCCCTCTCGAGATGGCGCAGCCGTCCACAATCTACAAACTGTCTCTGCTGCTGAGTGCTGCTACGGGTGAGTCTCTGCACGGGGGGTGGGGGACTCACTTTCTGGGTGTGAGTGCCTCTTCCCCCATGGACGTTTTCAAGTCCTTTTTGCTGTCTCTTCCCGGGCTGCGTATCTCCTTGCCTCAAGGTGTGTGTCTCTCTACGCGAGGGCCTCTTCATGAGAGTGAATCTCTTAGTCTCTTGGTGGCCGTCTTATCCCCAGCATGGCTGTCTCTTCCTGGTTCTGAGGTCTCTTGCTCACTTGAACTGCCTTTCCTTTGCGCCGGATCAGGATGTCGATTTCTCCGTCTCTCACAACAACAGGTGTCTCTCTTCCGCCGCCTCATGGCCCATTTACAACCCCCGGGGGCGTCTCTTTACGCCCGGTCTCCGAGTGTCTCTTTTCCCTCGGTCCCAGTGTCTCTCAGACAGGGGATTTCCAACGGGAGATTTCTGGCGCCTTTCACTTTCACATTTGAGATGTAAACTGATCTGCCCCTCCCCCCTCCGAAGGCCGAGATCCCTGAGCTCCAAACCCAGCACAGGTCGGTGAAGAT
The DNA here is from genome assembly GCF_964204655.1 of Triturus cristatus. NCBI lineage: Eukaryota > Metazoa > Chordata > Amphibia > Caudata > Salamandridae > Triturus > Triturus cristatus. Next base: position 141,496,024 of record NC_140579.1, on the reverse strand, counting down.
ACACCTGCCCCCACCTCCCATAAACCTGCCCCCACCTCCCATAAACCTGCCCCCACCTCCCATAAACCTGCCCCCACCTCCCATACACCTGCCCCTCCTGCCGTACACCTGCCCCCACCTCCCATAAACCTGCCCCCACCTCCCATACACCTGCCCCTCCTGCCGTACACCTGCCCCCACCTCCCATACACCTGCCCCCACCTCCTATACACCTGCCCCTCCTGCCTTACACCTGCCCCCACCTGCCGTACACCTGCCCCCACCTGCCGTACACCTGCCCCCACCTGCCGTACACCTGCCCCCTCCTACCTACACCTGCCCCCTCCTCCCTACACCTGTCCCCTCCTCCCTACACCTGTACCCTCCTCCCTACACCTGTACCCTCCTCCCTACACCTGTCCCCTCCTCCCTACACCTGTCCCCTCCTCCCTACACCTGCCCCCTCCTCCCTACACCTGCCCCCTCCTCCCTACACCTGCCCCCTCCTCCCTACACCTGCCCCCTCCTCCCTACACCTGCCCCTCCTCCCGTACACCTGCCCCTCCTCCCGTACACCTGCCCCCACCTTCCGTACACCTGCCCCCACCTTCCGTACACCTGCCCCCACCTTCCGTACACCTGCCCCCACCTTCCGTACACCTGCCCCCACCTTCCGTACACCTGCCCCCACCTTCCGTACACCTGCCCCCTCCTGCCGTACACCTGCCCCCTCCTGCCGTACACCTGCCCCCTCCTCCCTACACCTGCCCCCACCTGCCGTACACCTATCCCTCATCCCGTACACCTGCTCCCACCTTCCGTACACCTGCCCCCACCTTCCGTACACCTGCCCCCTCCTGCCGTACACCTGCCCCCTCCTGCCGTACACCTGCCCCCTCCTGCCGTACACCTGCCCCCTCCTGCCGTACACCTGCCCCCTCCTGCCGTACACCTGCCCCCTCCTCCCTACACCTGCCCCCACCTGCCGTACACCTATCCCTCATCCCGTACACCTGCTCCCACCTTCCGTACACCTGCCACCTCCTGCCGATCACCTAACCCCACCTCCCGCACAGCTGTCCCCTCCTCCCGCACACCTGCCCCCTCCTCCCTGCCACCTGTACCCTCCTTCCTGCCCCCTCCTCCCTTCCTGCCCCCTCCTCCCTTCCTGCCCCCTCCTCCCTGCCCCCTCCTCCCTGCCCCCTCCTCCCTGCCCCCTCCTCCCTGCCACCTGCCCCCTCCTCCCTGCCACCTGCCCCCTCCTCCCTGCCACTTGCCCCCTCATGCCGCACACCTGCCCCCTCCTGCCGCACACCTGCCCCCTCCTCCCGCACACCTGCCCCCTCCTCCCACACACCTGCCCCCTCCTCCCACACACCTGCCCCCTCCTCCCACACACCTGTACCCACCTCCTACACACCTGTACCCTCCTCCCATAGCCTGCCCCCTCCTCACTGCCCCCACCTCCCATACACCTGCCCCCACCTCCTATACACCTGCCCCACACCCGGCTCCACATTCCGTACACCTACCCCCTCCTCCCTACACATGCCCCATCCTCCCTACACTTGCCCCCACCTCCCTACACTTGCCCCCAGCTGCGGTACACCTCCCGTACACCTCCCGTACACCTGCCCCCTCCTGCCGTACACCTGCCCCCTCCTCCCACACACCTGTACCCACCTCCCACACACCTGTACCCACCTCCCACACACCTGTACCCACCTCCCATAACCTGCCCCTTCCTCCCTGCCACCTCCTCCCATACACCTGCCCCTCCTCCCTGCCACCGGCCCCGTCCTCCCGTACACCTGCCCCCTCCTGCCATACACCTGCTCCCTCCTCCCATGCATCTAATCCCTCCTCCCACACACCTTCTGTACACCTGCCTCCACCTGCAGTACACCTGCCCCTCCTCCCTACACCTGCCCCCTCCTCCCTACACCTGCCCCCACCTGCCATACACCTGCCCCTCCTGCCATACACCTGCCCCCTCCTGCCGTACACCTGCCTCCACCCGCAGTACACCTGCCCCTCCTGCAGTACACCTGCCCCCTCCTCCCTACACCTGCCCCCTTCTCCCTACACCTGCCCCCTTCTCCCTACACCTGCCCCCTCCTGCCGTACACCTGCCCCCTCCTGCCGTACACCTGCCCCCTCCTGCCGTACACCTGCCCCCTCCTCCCTACACCTGCCCCCTCCTCCCGTACACCTGCCCCCTCCTGCCGTACACCTGCCCCCTCCTGCCGTACACCTGCCCCCTCCTGCCGTACACCTGCCCCCTCCTGCCGTACACCTCTTCCCTCCTGTCGTACATCTGCCCCCTCCTGCCGTTCACCTGCCCCCTACTCCCACACACCTGTACCCACCTCCTACACACCTTTACCTTCCTCCCTGCCACCTCCTCCCGTACACCTAACCCCTCCTCCCGCGCACCTGCCCCCTCCCGCGCACCTGCCCCCTCCTCCCGCACACCTGCCCCCTCCTCCCGCACACCTGCCCCCTCCTCCCGCACACCTGCCCCCTCCTCCCACACACTTGCCCCCTCCTCCCACACACCTGTACCCTCCTCCTACACACCTGTACCCACCTACACACCTGTACCCTCCTCCCATAGCCTGCCCCCTACTCCCATACACCTGACCCTCGTCCTATACACCTGCCTCCTCCTCCCATACACCTTCGGTACACCTGCCTCCACCTGCAGTACACCTACCCCCTCCTCCCTACACCTGCCCCCTCCTGCCTTACACCTGCCCCCTCCTGCCTTACACCTGCCCCCTCCTGCCTTACACCTGCCCCCTCCTGCCTTACACCTGCCCCCTCCTGCCATGCACCTGTACCCACCTCCTACACACCTGTACCCACCTCCCACACACCTGTACCCACCTCCCACACACCGGAACCCACCTCCCACACACCTGTACCCACCTGTACCCACCTCCCCTACACCTGCCCCCTCCTCCCTGCCACCTGCCCCCTCCTCCCTGCCACCTGGCCCCTCCTCCCTGCCACCTGGCCCCTCCTCCCATACACCTGCCCCCTCCTCCCATACACCTGTACCCTACTCCCATACACCTGTACCCACCTCCCACACACCTGTACCCTCCTCCATTAGCCTGCCCCCTCCTCCCTGCCCCCTCTTCCCGTACACCTGCCCCCTCCTGCCGTACACCTGCCCCCTCCTCCCGTACACCTGCCCCCCCTCCCGTATACCTGCACCCACCTTCCATACACCTGCCCCCCCTCCTCCCATACACCTGCCCCATCTCCTCCCACACACCTGCCCCCCCTCCTCCCACACACCTGCCCCCCCTCCTCCCACACACCTGCCCCAACCTCCCGTACACCTGTACCCGCCTCCTACACACCTGTACCCTCCTCCCATAGCCTGCCCCCACCTCCCATACACCTGCCCCCACCTCCCATACACCAGCCCCCACCTCCTATACACCTGTACCCTCCTCCCATAGTCTGCCCCCTCCTCCCTGCCCCCACCTCCCATACACCTGCCCCCTCCTCCCATACACCTTCCGTACACCTGCCTCCACCTGCAGTACACCTACCTCCACCTGCAGTACACGTACCCCCTCCTCCCTACACCTGCCCCACCTCCCGTACACCTGTACCCACCTCCTACACACCTGTACCCTCCTCCCATAGCCTGCCCCCACCTCCCATAGACCTGCCCCCTCCTCCCGTACACCTAACCCCACCTCCTATACACCTGCCCCCACCTCCTATACACCCGCCCCCTCCTCCCGCACACCCGCCCCCTCCTCCCGCACACCCGCCCCCTCCTCCCGCACACCCGCCCCCTCCTCCCATACACCCGCCCCCACCTCCCATACACCTGCCCCCACCTCCCTGCCTCGCACCTGACCTGCCCCTATTAGTGCACGGGGTCAGAGGTAGGGTGACCAGATTCTCAAAACAAAAAACGGGGACAGGTCATAGACATAGAAGTAGGACTACGGTTTGCAGTAACCATCGACATAAAAGTGGGACTATTTGACAGCTGTCATAGACATAGAAAAAGGACTACCATTACAGCTCCCTCCACAGACCGAGATGAAGCATTACAGACAACAAATCCGCGGTCTTTTATTGGCAACCCTCTCCTTCACACAGCAGCATTAGTACTTTTTATTACATTTACACTTTTAAGGACTATAGCATATATTTGCCAGAATTCAATAAAACATCACAGGCTAGCAAACGCCAGATTTACTAGCTTTATCAATGCTCGTTTCTATAGCTGCGCGTCAGCACCACATAAAGTACAACTCACCAATGTTGCTTAGTTGCTCATGACAGAAAAGCATGGGAGGTAAACTGCAGAATGCTAAATTGCCAAATGGCAGCCATGGACCAATGTACAAAAAAAAACTTCTCTCCAGGTATTACTGCCTTAGGGTCTTAAGGGTGGCAAAGGTTGGCCGACCACACTGTCCTCCCACATTTGCGTAGTTACTGCTGAGATGTCATGTTACCTTACTGGGGTATGTATAGTGCACTCTAGCCATTGGTATCATCTCATAGTGCAATAGTGTGAAGACCTGAGCAAAAAGCTCGAGCAGCGCTGCTCGCCTCTCCCACAGGCGTTAACCCTGCTCCTTTAAGTCCTTTCCAGCTAAACAGTTTGCCGTGATCTGAAAGGTCAGTCAAAAGGTCAAGTCATAGCTTTGATATGGAGAACACAAAGCATGCATCAATTGGTTATGAATAAAACATGCAATGAGCAATGCATTAATCCTTGCACGGTATGCATAAGGCTACTGAAAAGTTTGTATGGCTATGAATACCACCTACAGGATGAAGAAATATTGTTTTATCCAAAGTAGAAACTTTGGCTGGCACGATGACGTAGGTGGCGCTGCGTGTAAAATGTCTCTCTTCAAAGGATTTCCCTTCTCGCTACAGCGCTCACCTCAGTGACGACACATGCTGTAAACAGTGCAAAGAGAGTATGCGCGCGCATGCTCAACCGGAACAATGAAAAACAGGGACATTTCTGTGTTTAACGGGGACACTGTTTGAAAACAGGGACATTTGAGTCACTTGGAGAAAAGTGTCGGGACACGGGGACACTTCCCCAAAAACGGGGACCGTCCTGGGAAAACGGGGACGTCTGGTCACCCTAGTCAGAGGGAACTACCTGCGTCCAGCACCATGAGGCATCTGGGCTGCTCAGGCGACAGAGCGTTGCATTCTGGAACTCGTAGTGTCGTTGTTTCAATTGATATAATGGGGTCACGTTTTCCGATATACCATGTGCCGCTGGCTAGAAAACTGGCACCTCGGCGATTGCACGCTCTGACTAGGGGTACTCGGCCCTTGTGACTGGGGGCTGGGGAGACGTGCAGCAGGAAGGATGGACATTGGGGTGGCAGTAGGACTAGTTGGGGTGGTCTAAAGTCCTAGATACGAGTGTATTAATAGGGCTGTAAGGGGGACCCCTGTACATGAAGGAAGGTATGGTCTCTGTCCTGCCCTCTTCTTACACACGTGTATTCCGTGTTTCTGCAACTCAAAGGTATCTTCCAGCTGTGTCTTAACTCATACTTACCTTCTAGCTGTGTCTAAAACTCACACCAATTTTCGAGCTGTGTATAAAGCTCACACGTACCTTCCGGCTATGTCTGCAAGTCACACTTACCTTTCAGCTGTCTACAACTCACACTTACCTTCCAGCTGTCTACAAGTTACACTTACCTTCCAGATGTGTCTACAACTCACACTTACCTTCCAGCTGTCTACAACTCACTTACCTTCCAGATGTGTCTACAACTCGCTCACATTCTAGCTGTGTCTAAAATTCACACCAATCTTCGAGCTGTGTCTACAACTCACACTTACCTTCCAGCTGTGTCTACAACTCACACTTACCTTCCAGCTGGGCCCACAACTCACACTTACCTTCCAGCTGTGTCTAAAATAGGTCTGGTTCTTGCAGGTGGGCCAGCCCTATCCAGACATGACCTTTGGCTCACCCAGTCGCGGCAGAAGTGGCCATGGAGAAGGCACTTGTGAAAGTGTTTCCTGCAGCTCAGCTTTGTAACGTTTTTTCCACTGCCTCCAAAACTGAAATTGGGCGGTGTCTTTTGGGGTAGAGGTGGGCGAGCAAACAAATTAACATGGAGAGCCGAGCTAAGGCTCTGGCTTGGCTCTTAGAGCCCATGCATGAGCCGAGCCCTGAAAATGTTTTCTAAGTAAAACATACAACAAAGATTACGAAAAATATGATAGTCTCTAAAATAAAAAAGTGTATTTCTTTAACACACGGAATCTGTGACATCACAACAGAGCGCTGCACTGAGAAGTACTTATTAAAAGTGATAGTTTTTAAACATGAGCTTAGAACCATTCCTGTCCCCTCCTCACTGGTGAGAGTACCACTAGTGCTCTAACAGGCATGGCAGGTGTCACGTGGACCCTGTATGTGGCCCAGATTATTATAGGGCAACACTAGTCTATAAATCAAACACAATAGGTTTTTGTACAGTTGGTTTTCTGATTCATGTATTTGGATGTGCTTTCATGGGTAAATATGAAGAAAAACAAGTTTTAGTGAAATAAAATATTTGCCCAAGATCACACAGTTTAAGTGGGGATGCTGTAATTTATCCTGTGTTTTTTTCACTTAGTACAAATCAGCCGTGGCTATTTGTCTCGCCTTTTTACGTTAACGCTTTGTTTTTACCTCTTTGTGCAATTTTCTGCTGTTTTTTTTTTATAGTGCGAACTCGACCTAGATGTTTGAACTACTTTACATGAACACTAGTTACAATACACAAGGTCACATTCATTTCTTTTAGGCACTGGAGATTTGCCCAGAATCACAGGATGTTGAGTCAACGCCGAGACTCAAACCTAGCTTGAACAGTTCGAAAGTTAGAAGCTCTTGCCGTTACCCCATATCCGGTATAGATTGAGGGTGACGGGCATAAGGTACATGAAAGCTCGGCTCGTTGTGGGCTCGAAGTTCAAACTGGATCTCAAGCTGAGCCAGAGCCCGGCTTCAGGTTCAGCCTGGATCCAGCTTTCAGTGGGTCCCCCATCTCTAGTTGGGAATAGAGGGGACAGAGGTTTACCTGCCAATGATGCAGCAGCTACAGTGACACCAGGGCCCACGCCTGTGAACTGTGTGGGGGTTCTGAGAGTGTTTATGTATTCTAGCCTGTGTAAGATGCACGCAGTAGTATACTGTGGGACGGGGCATGCATTACACTATGCAGATACTAGCAGTGCACGCCTCGTTGGATGAGCAGCCACCAGGGCGAGGGAATCCTAAACGTCCCCCAAGAATTCATGCGGCATTACAATGCCTAATACAGTAAGCGCCTGATTCACAAAGGTAAACGTACACTTTTGTATAAGTTTACAATTCTTTTGTATTCACGAACTCGGAGTTTACTTTTACTAACATACTTTTACGACTCCAGAGATGCCGCAGTCAGGGTGCAGAGTTCCACACATAAAAAGTGAGGCCTGTCCTATCTTTATACGTGCGGAGTCTCTGCCATGAACGCAGAATCTTCACAGTCATAAAATTACTATTCGTAAACTTGAAATTGTAGTTTAGGAATACCAAAAAAATAGTAAACATACACAAAAGTGTAAGTTTACCTTTTGAATCGGGCGCTAAGCATGTCTGTCTGTTTTCTGCCGGATGTTGAAGTGAAGTAAGTAACTGTGCTATCTCAAGTAAGATATTGTGTTGGGCTGAATGACTTCTCATCAGTATGGCAGAGCTACAAAAGTGAGCATTTCATACTCTGATATCTTGTTACAGTAAATTGCACATTCCCAGGTTATTGTCAGTGCAAAACCAAAGGGGATGATGGATGGAGTGTTGAACATTGCAAGCACTCACCCCCAGTCAACTGATCTGGGTTTAATCCATTATCATTATTTAGCTCACTCTGCCACCCCAGTTCAGACCATATGCAAATTAGTCTGACCCTGTGCCTCATGGGAACAGTCCAGCCCAAACTGCAAAGCCATGTCTTCCCTGGACCGGAAATAAGCATCCTGGGACCGGTTTCTGGTTAATCAGCCGTCATCAGCCAGGCTAGCTTGAATCCAGTGGCAAAGTGAGCAAGGGACCCACGTCTGGGCAGACCCAGCCAATTTAGGGCGAACAAAGCAAAACCAAAGGGTCCACTGCAGTTATGCACTTTTATGGCTATGGTGTTTTCTGCCAAATATGGATTTGCCGTATTTGCCACATAATCTATCATCTGCTGAATAACCTGCAGATTAAAAAAAAAAAATTCTAGTTCAAAGGGATCAAAAGTTACTAATTAATGAATAGTGTATTTTATGAGGGAAGGCCTACACAGACCGGGGAAATTTGACTCTGACCTCTGCTTGAGTGGGGTTGGTCGGAGAGATACTCTACTCCATACACTATGGGATTGCCCGCTCATACAGAAGTACTCGGAGCGAGTGCAGTCGTGACTAACGGAGGTGGTGGAGATAAGTATTGTTGTAATGAAGACAGAGTCGTCAGAGACGGGGTAAGAGGATCTCAGTTCATTCCAGTCATCCGCTCTCCTGAACAATGGAATCTTATGATGTCAACATTCTACTGTCACCTCTCAGGCAGCCATACCAACAGAGGCTGGCAGAGGGGTGTGTGGAACATACCATTAAGACACAGTAAATGAGATTACAACACATCTCCCTATATAGGGAACAACAAGACATTCATTAAACTAGAGGAAACTCACAATTCCAAAACACAGTTCCTTAAGGTTGAGATGAGGCCACTATTCTGTCCTTCCTCCAAGTCTGACCATTATCTAGGCGAACCACATTTTTACCATTCTTTTTCACCCATTGGTGTGCATGGTACTTGCTTGAACATGGTTGCACATGCGTGGGCTTCTTAACAGCCACTGTGGTACCCATCTTGTACTCCTGTGTTTTGACCCCATGACTCTGGTCATACCACCCTTTATATTTCCGTTGGTGTTGAGATCTCAGCTCTCTACTCACCCCAAGATCTAGGACCACTTTGTTCCCACCCCTCAACCAGTGTGGGTTCATTTTGGTACACGGTTCCCTTCCTCTTAAGTTAACAAAAGGAGACACTCCTGTGACGAGATTGGGAGTAGTGTGGTATGCCCAAATGCACACTCTCAATGAATCTTCAACATTGAACCCACTGGAGATGGCCAATTGAATGTGTTTTTTAATTAACCTATTTGTCCTTTCCACCAGCCCATTAGCTCTGGGACAATAGAGTGCAGTTTTCTCGTGTTTTATGTTTAAATCTCCCAGAAAAGTAGTCATGGCCTCTGAGGTAAACTGCACCCCATTGTCGGTAACCAATGTTGCCGGAATGCCTTCATACACAAAAACATTCTTCAAAAATGAGATTAGGTTACTCGTGGTGGTTTGCGAAGTAAACTTAAAATTTACCCAATGGGAAGTGTAGTCTACTAACACGAACATAAACCTCTTCTGGGTACCTAGGACTTCCATGGGACCAATTATGTCTACTGCTAATTTGGTCCATGGAACCTCTGGAACCTCTACAGGAGATAAAGGAGTTTTACGTGTAACTTTACTTTTGTCGTTATTAGCGCAACTATTGCATTCCTTTACTTTGAGTTCGATCATGGAGTCCATCCTTGGGAACCAGAAATAGTTCCTGACCTTGTTTTTAGTGAGGCTCCTACCCAAATGTCCCTCGTGGGCCAGGTCAATTATCTTGTCCCTCAAGTTACAGGGGGGAACTGCTCTGTCTCCTCGATGTATCATATCCGACATTAATGACAGTTCATACCTCACCTCCCAAAAATCTTTTACCTCTTCCGGAACCTGAGAACGGTTCTCAGGCCAACCATTTAGAATGAACTGCCTGAGGATGCCCATCTCCTTGTCTTCCTTCACACCTGCATCCCATTCTTCCTTTGTCAATGAAGGGAGATGCAAGGATAAAATGGGAGCATCTAACTGTTCCTCTCTAGAATACTCCAAGAGTGGTGATCTGGACAAATAATCAGCGATTACATTCTCTGGACCTGGCAGGTACTCTACTTTGAAACAATAGTTTTGTAGGCCCAGGACCCATTTCGAAATACGTGGAGAATTATTGTGTGCATTTTTTGGCGAGAACATAAAGGTCAAAGGCTTGTGGTCGGTGTGTATAACAAATTGTATCCCCCACAAGAAAAACTTAAAATGGTTCACAGCCCAGAAACACGCCAATGCCTCCCTCTCAATGACAGAATAGTTCTTTTCCGCCGAGTTGAGGGACCGTGACGCAAACGCTATAATAGTATCTTGGCCCTGGTCTTTTTGATAAAGCATTGCCCCCAAACCTTTGCTGGAAGCATCTGTGGTCAGGAAGGTTTTCTTGCGTGGGTCGAATGATCCTAGCGCAGGCGAATCTAGGATGCTCTCCTTTATAGACTTTACCGCCCTGCTGTGTCTCTCCTCCCACACAAATTCCCTGTCTTTTTTTTAACAGTTCACGCAACTCATCACACAGGTCTGCAAAATTCTTTACATACTTAGACATGTACTCGACTAGTCCTAGGAATGATTTCAGCTCCTCTTTGTTTGTAGGGTTCTGAGCATCCTTTACGGCTTGAATCAAACTGTATTTTGGTTTGAATCCATCTTTCGATATTGTGTGACCCAAGTAGTCAACCGAGTCCACTTTGATTTTGCATTTCTCAAGTTTCACAGTTAATACTGCCCTGGCCAACCTTTGGCACACTGTGTTTAGAATAGCATCATGTTCTTCTTCAGTCGCCCTGTACATCAGTATATCGTCTTGGAAGCATAAGGTGTTTTCGATACCTTCCAACACTTGTTGCATCACTTTTTGGAAAATAGATGCCACCGATGCAAGACCAAACGGCATCCTAACAAACATGTAAGCCCCAAACGGGGAGGAAAACGCCATAAGTGGTCTCGAATCAGGGTGTAACTCGACCTGGTGGTAGGCCATGGACAAATCAATGACTGAGAAAAAACACCCTTTCCCCATAGTGCTCATCATTTCATTTATATTGGGCAGGGGAAACCTCTCCACCCAGATGTTGTCATTTAGGCTGCGCAAGTCCACGCAGACGCGGATACCCTTGCCATTGGCTTTTGAAGCTAGGACCAGGGGGGCCAACCATTCAGACGCGTCTATGGGTTGTATGACGCCCATGTCCCACAATTTGTCCAGCTCATTTTTTAGAACTTCCCTCAGACGCAACGGCACTGGGCGCGCTCTATGAACCACTGGTTTTGCGCCTTTCTTCACTCTAATCTTATGTTGCAAATCTTTTAATTTTCCCAACTTTTCAGTAAACAGGTCAGGAAAAGCATTTTGTAGGAGATTGTTGTTGTTGTTGTGAGTGTCTACCAAGATGACTTGATCCTTGTCATTTAGGTCTAGGATAATGCCCAGTACCTTCTGGTGTTGCCATCCCAAAAGGTTCGCACCCTTTTCAACCACATACACTTTACCAACCATGGATCTACCTTTAAATTCAATGTGGCTACTCAACATCCCCACCAGGGGAATGGGGTCTCTGGTGTACCCCTCAGGAGATATGTCGGGAGAGAGTAGCATGCTCTTACTGCAACCTAGAATTTCCTCAAAGTCCTTTACGTTTATTAGTGTATACGGTGAACACGAGTCCGCAAACACCTCAATAGCTTTGTTGTCTATGTGTATGACACATTTAGGATAGTTGGGCTTAGTAGTTTCCTGGCTGTCCTTAACTTGAAAAATGAATCTTGCTTGTGTTTCTCCAACGGGATTGATGACCCTAGAAGTGTTACTTAACCCCTCCCTGCATACTCTGGCCAAGTGTCCTCTTCTATTGCATTTTTTACACAAAACACCGCGTGCTGAACAAAATGGACTGTTAACCAAGTGGTTATTGCTTCCACACCTGAAGCACTTCAAATTTTGTCCTTCCTTGCTGGTGGGTATATTTTTAACGCCTTCCCTATTGTTCACTTTAAACACGTCCCCTTCAAACCCTTCACACTGAATGGGCGCCACCACTTCTTCTTTAACTTTCATCTCTCTTACGCACTTGGCTGTATGCTCAATAGATTGCGCAATAGAAATGGCATCCTTCAAAGACGGGTTTTTTGCGAGTAATTTTTCTTGCACCTTTCCACTGTTTGTACACCTTACAAGTTGGTCTCTAATTAATGAATCGTTGAGCTCACCAAAATCACACAATTGCGTAAGTCCTCTAAGGGCCGCTATGTAATTGTTAATTGATTCGCCCTTCCCTTGCACCCGGCTAAAGAATTTGTGGCGTTCAAGCACTACATTGACCTTGTCACCAAAATGAAGCTCCAACTTCATCAGAGTGATGTCGTACACATCAGCGTCATCCTCTTCCTCCAACTCTGGCTCAGGTAGAGTTTCATAGACTTTACGTCCATGAACACCCAAATTATGTAAAAGAATATGTTGTTTACGCAACGGAGAGAACCTTTCTCCACCCATAGCAATCAAGTAAGATTCGAACAGCTTTGTCCAATCCTTCCAATGAATTTCTGGATCACCACAGTCATTTAAAAATGATGGTGGTTGACTCATTCCAGGCGTACCCATCTTGTAATATAGTAGGGATTACCTAGGCTGGGGGTACCTGACACTTCTCTTGTAGAGGATGTACACGACAATTTGACCTGGGCGGGGTGGGGAGAGACTGGGAGTGCACCACTCTTCTCAACCACCACAAGGCTGGGATGATAACCTGCACCAAACGGTGGACTATTAAGGTAAAGCAAACACGCACAAAGTGTGCGTATCACTGTAAAGACCTTGGCAACGCTGGATGGGTGAAAAACCCCCTTAGACAAGAGCGTTTCAAATAGAATTACATCACGTAGCTAACTAACATTGAGATGCGCAACCCCTGTGAGGTTCCCAGCAGGAAAATACACTTCACAGAAACTCTAATGGAGTCACGCACAGAGAAGAAAACGACAAATCTGCAGAGGCATTAAATAAAGGCACGCACAGTGTGTGCGCATCACAGGGAGGAATCCGTATGGAAGGCACGTACAATGTGTGCCTATCACAGTGACACAGAGCTCACGCAGGGAAAAGGAAAGATCTTACTTTTCACCAGGCACGACTGACTCCGGAGGTTGCTGACGGACTGATGCACCGATGACAGACTGGTGCCTTGGTAACGCAACGCCGGAGGCAGGGAAATCTTCGCTGGACCTGACGTTTCCAACCGGCTCTCGAAGACTGGTGCGCCGGCGAAATCACAGCAAGAGGCGTGGCAATCTTACACTTCCTCGATATCCTGACGGAAACTGCCTGCTGACTGAAATCTGGAGACGGGGAATCTTCATCACAGCAAGAGGCGTGGCAATCTTACACTTCCCCGATATCCTGACGGAAACTGCCTGCTGACTGAAATCTTGAGACTGGGAATCTTCCACCGGACCAGGACGCTTTCGACCAGTTCTGTGAGGACTGGAGCACCGGCAAACACAGGAAGAGGTGCGACCAAACCACGCTTCCGCCGAACAGCTGACAGGACTGCCAGCTGCCTAAACACTTGAGCCGCAGCCCTGCACTCAAGTAAGTTCCGCGCTCCTCAACACACCACAGCACCCCGGTACCACCAGTCCGACCTGGAACGATGCAGGACTGAGGGAGTCCCCTGTGCGTGGACCCAGCAGACAGGCTGATCCGTAGTATTCCGCTGACACAAACTCTCTGAATGCTTTTGCGAATGTAGAAAACGTAGTGCCCAGCAAAGGTCAGAGGCAACAGCTTCAGCAGGAGAGATAATCAAAAAGGGGATATGACCAGCTGCCCCCTCTGCAGTGTCGTCGCCAGTGTTGTAATGAGGACAGAGTCATCAGAGACGAGGTAAGAGGATCTCAGTTTATTCCAGTCATCCGCTCTCATGAACAATGGAATCTTATGATGTCAACATTCTACTGTCACCTCTCAGGCAGCCATACCAACAGAGGCTGGCAGAGGGGTGTGTGGAACATACCATTAAGACACAGTAAATGAGATTACAACAAGTATCTGGCTTATACCTCAGCTGGTGGCGTTGGGTATCAATGGGGAGCAAACATTCTAGTGGTAAGCCTTGCTCTTCTGTAATGTGGCCCCGGCAGTTGTGAGGAGAGATATAGCCAGGCGATAAGGAAGACCGGTCCTGCCAATAATGTCGGAGTGTATCTCCTGAGGCGGAAAGCCGGGAGCGTGATTCGTGCTATTTTAAAAATTTGAGTGTCACTATTCTCTGTGTTTTTACTACTCACTCTGCTCCCTCCCAGCTCCTCTTCGGTAACTTAATCACCCGACCACGCCGCGCAGCGGATCCAGCGCTGCTGCGGTAGTCGACCCGGGATACTCTTGGCGCCATCACCGGCGCTCGCCGAGGCCACGCCCCTCAGTGAGGCCACGCCCCCTTCGAGCCCTTTAAAGGCGTTGATTACAAACGCCGAGCAGACAGATTGTATCTCCTGAGGCGGAAAGCCGGGAGCGTGATTCGTGCTATTTTAAAAATTTGAGTGTCACTATTCTCTGTGTTTTTATTACTCACTCTGCTCCCTCCCAGCTCCTCTTCGGTAACTTAATCACCCGACCACGCCGCGCAGCGGATCCAGCGCTGCTGCGGTAGTCGACCCGGGATACTCTTGGCGCCATCACCGGTGCTCGCCGAGGCCACGCCCCTCAGTGAGGCCACGCCCTCTTCTTTCCCCGCCCTCTCTCTATAAATCATGTGCCGTTTCAGGACGCGCAGCGGACGAGCGCAGCGGGAGCACCGTTTCCGCGCCAAAGGCGCGCCTAAGGCAAGCCCGTCTGCGCCCGTCCGCGCCAGGACGGGCCCTAGGGCACGCCACGCTGACCATCTTATCACGTATTCACCCCAATTACTCAGAGATCTACAACATACTACCACCATGCCATCCCCAACGGCCATTCGCCACATAGTCACTGCTGGCCTTATGCGCCCTGACGAACTCCATCTATGCGGACGCACACCTTCAGCTATGCCGATCAGGAATACCACGTCCATCAGGGTGTTATATTTGAACACTCGTTCGTTAGTGAAACACTCCGAGGACATTTTCATCTTGTTATCCAACACCAATCCTGACATGCTCCTGCTTACGGAAACTTGGCTAACATCAGAGTCCCTCCCAGATATCCTGGCTGCCCTCCCCCCTGATTATTACATCCTCCACGCCGATCGCCCCGGTGATCGGCCCGGGGGTGGGGTGGCAGCCATCATATCTAAACGCCTGAACTCTATCTCCTCTCACTCTCTTCCCCTCCCTGAGGTGGAGAACTTACTCATCCGTGTGCAAACGGACATCGGCACCCTTACTTTCCTCCTCTTATACCGGCCTCCCCATTCCATGCCATCCTTCTCCTCCATTATGAGTGAACAACTGGCCACACTCTTAACGCTGCACTCCAGTTTCGCCATCTTTGGCGACCTAAACTATTGGTTTAATGACACCAATGCCGGCCCCCATGCCACAGAGCTCTTCGAGACTCTTAAAAGTCTGAATCTCACTCAACAGGTCACCCAACCCACCCATATCAAGGGACACATCCTGGACCAGATCTGGACTTGCAATCTGGCCCTGTCCCCAACAGACATACTCCCCTGCGTCTGGTCCGACCATTACCTAGTTGACACCACCATCACAGTCGCCGGTCAGATTTCTGCCCCCCTGATGGCTGGTGGCCTCTCACGGAAATGGAGCACATACGACTCAGGGTTTCCTCACTGCCCTGGCCGACACCCGCCCAGCCTCTCCCCCTTCTAACGACATCGATGAACAAGACATCGGCTCCTGGTTAGAATCGGCCAGCGACCTGTTTGCTCCCCTAGTCAAATTCCCCCGCACCAGGCATCGGAACTCCCATAGGTGGTTCTCTGACGACCTCAAGGCTCAGAAATTAAAAACGCGCCAGTTAGAACGCACCTGGAGACGCGATTATTCAGATTCAGCCAGACAGTCCTATCTGGCCGCGCGTAAAGATTATAAAGCAGCCATCAGTTTTCCAACAGGATCTCTTCGGCGGTCGACAAATCTAAGGAGGTGTTCAGAGTCTTGAATGAGCTAACTACAGATGACAGAACCCTCCCAGCCCAGACCCCCACTCAGGAGGCTTGCGACAGCCTCAACTCTTTCTTCTTGGAAAAATTAAAAAAATCTATCCCCCCCTTCCCCAGTCACATTCACTGGATATCTCCTCTAATAACTCCTCGACGTTTACCACTTTCCCCGCTTTAGACCCTACTTCCCTAGCGGAACTTGCCACCCGCGTGAAATCTGGCTCCCCGAACGACTGCTGTCCACCGTCCGTCCTGCGGAGTATATGCCTCAACTTGCCAGATTGTATCCTACATTTACTTAACAGGTCTCTTAGTAGTGGCATCTTTCCTACTTCTTTCAAGGAGGCCATCCTAGTGCCCCTCCTCAAAAACCCGGGGCCGACCCTGCGGAGCCGTCGAATTATCGCCCCATCTCCCTCCTCCCATACTTCTCTAAAATAATGGGGCCCACGTAACCCGGTGCCTGTCAAACTTTATTGAATCTTCCTGTCATCTTGAGCCTAATCAGGCCGGCTTCAGACCTGCCCACTCTACAGAGGCCGTCCTCCTGGCAGTCCTTGACACACTCAGGAGCAACGCGGACGCGGGGCTCTCTCAAGCCCTCGTTCTCCTGGACTTGTCGGCCGCATTCGACACGGTGGATCATAACATCCTTCTCCACCGTGTCGAGCAGGCAGGCATCCAGGGTACTGCTCTTGAGTGGGTCAGGTCCTTCCTCACTGGAAGAACACAGCCTGGGTCCCTACACTGCCAAAAAAAAAACACGTCTTGCGGAGTCCCCCAAAGCTCCTCCCGTTCCCGCTTCTATTTCATCTATATCTCCGGCCACTGATTCAATCTCTTTTGAAATGGGACATTATCGTCTATAATTACGCCGACGATCTACAAATCATCCTATCACTCAACTCACCACATGCCATCAATACGTTCCACGCAGCCATGATTCACATCCAATTCTGGATGAACCAGAACCAATTGAAGTTGAACCCCGGTAAAACTGAGCTCCTTCTCCCTGGACTCAGTCACGCCCACTGGGGCCCGCAGTTCTGGCCTCCGGAGCTTGGCTCTCCCCCTGTCCCGGCAAAAACAGTAAAGAGTTTGGGTGTAATCATTGACGCCGAACTCTCCCTTAGAGCCCAAGTTGGAGCGGTAGTCTCATCCTGCATGTACCAACTTCGGAGGATCCGCAAAGTCTGCCACCTTCTTCACCCTGCGGCACTTACCCAAACTGTCATCTCACTTGTGCTCTCCCGTCTGGACTTCTCCAATTCCATTTACCATGGTCTCCCACAATTCTTGCTACATCGCCTCCAAGTCGTCCAGAATCAAGCGGCCCGCTTAATTCATGGAACCCCCAGATGGCAATCAGCCAAGCCTTTGCTCCATAGCCTTCATTGGCTCCCAATAGACCAAAGGGCAGCCTTCAAGGAGGCATGCCTCACTTTCAAAGCCCTTCACTGCTCTGGCCCCGCGTTCCTCAAATCTCTTATCCGTCCTCATTGTCCAATACGTAACCTCCGATCAGCTCACCGTCATCTGCTAGTCACTCCTAAAAATAAAACCAAGAAATTCGGCGGTCGCCGTTTTGTCTACATGGCTCCCGTGCTTTGGAATCTCCTTCCTCTTTCAATCAAATCCTCCTCTTCCCTTCTGAACTTCAGGAAATTGCTAAAAACTCACCTCTTTCCTCCCCCTAGCTAGAATCCCGCCATTCATGCTCCCTCCTCTCTCATTCTGTCTATCAGCGCCAGGAAGCTTCGGCGTCAGTGCGCTCTACAAATTGCACCTAAGATAAGAAGAGTGGGAATCGAACCTTCATTGGTGTATGCGGGCAGAGGAGCGGGTATATAGATCGGGGGGGATGTCCATGCAAGTTTGAAAGGTTCTGGCACCCTTGGCGAGAAGTCAAAGCCTGTGACTAAGGGGCAGGGCCCACCAGAGGGAAGTCCCTGGGGGTTTCAGTGGTGTGGATGGCTTGGGTGAGGTGGCCAGGCAGCATATCTGAGTAGCCAGAGGGAAGGCTGTCCCTATGGGGAGTAAATGCACACCATCGTACTGAGAGGTGGCAAGGGGGGCAGGGGGAGTGATACAGAAACATGGGTTGAAGTTGGTGGTGCGCGCTACAACAAAGATTTGAAATAAAACTTTTTGATGTAGTTTTTTGGGGAATTTTTAAATAAAGTTTTGGAGGTGCTCCTGGGGCGACGTTTCGGTCAGTGGTTGTTCTCAAAATCAACCCCAAATATCAACAAACGGACCGTTCTAGTATCTAAATATTCCACAGTAAGTAACAACTTCAAAAAAATAATCAAACGACATTGGCCTATTCTAAAACAAGAACAAGACTTCAACAACTTATTCAACGAACTTCCGATCTTTGCATTCACTAGGAATAAAAATGTGGGTGAACTGTTGAAAGCCAAAGATGAAAGTGCAAGCACAATATACAAAGGTACCAAACCATGTTACAACTGCAACAATTGTAACAGTATTATTCAAGGATCCTTCACCACACATCCACGGAAAGGACACAAAATTAAACTACATGTTACAGCCACCTGTGACACAACCAACGTGATCTACCTATTAAAATGTCCATGTGGCCTAGTCTATTTTGGAAAAACTGAACGAAAAATCAAAACAAGACTCAACGAACATAAATCCAACATCCGCACCCGCAACATCAAATCCAGCATTGCTACTCACTTCAACGAAAATCACCACAACATCAGTCAACTAAAATTCTTAATTTTGGAAACTGTGACAAGAAAAGAAGGCAGAGACAACAATAAACACTTATTACAACGCGAGAACTTCTGGATCAAGAAAATGGATTCACTAAAACCATACGGTCTTAATGACCGTATGGAATACCAATGCTATTTATAGAGACAAACAACTTATCTGTATATTGAATTCATTATGATTACTTACTTCTAAAAGTGCTTACATGTCAACATACCAATCCTATTCACAGAGACAAACAATGTATCTAGATGTTGAATCCTCCATGACTGTTCAAACCCCATTGTTTATACGTTATTTTGATATTGATACATCATCTTCTGTTTAATTGTTGACTTTTGTCATACTTGTCTATCTTATCCCACATGGTTTATACATAATTTCCTTAATAGCACTTGACTAACAGTAGCAGGTATTCTTAAATGTATTTATATACATCACAAACATCATAAACATAGCCCTAACCCAATGAGCCAATAATGCCATATAACGCAACATTGTTCGGAATCAAAACATGAATGTAGATTAATTCCCTTCACTCACGTTCTTAACACAACATGGCCACCAACAGATTTTGTTATACAGGAGTTACGCTACATTCATTGGCTTTTTCTAAGCGCATTAACTTAGTTTAACCACCAACAGATTAAATTACCATATGGGAATAACACTCTATATTTCTTTAAGTGTATTCACAATTTAGTTCATTATACAAACACTATCCACGTTTAAATCCAACATGGCCACCAAAACACCCCTTTACATATTCAAGTAACGCTCCATCTTTTGTTTCGATTATACGCTCTAACAGATTAGTCCGTTATTTATGGCTAGCTCCAAACAAACACCATTCAACCACATCAAGACAAGAAGAAACACACACCAGTTCATCACGAACTTGAAGTAAGTGATCCTCTTATAGCTCGTTTAGCTTCGTTTAGTTATCAAACAAACGTGCGAACATCTTTTGACATCTTAGAAGTTTGTCACGAAATTTGACATACATTGTGAATATCGTGTTTAAACAACGCGTGAACACTTGTCGACATCTTAGAAGTTATCACGTAATTTGGCATACATCGTGAATATCGTGCTCACAAACACATCGCATACTATTTTCTTAACCTTAACACTTCTCTAAAATTCACACATACGATAACTCATGTCCTTCCTTCCATACGTAATGATTGAAACATCGACACATCGAGAATACTTAGTTTTTCCCCCAAACTCAAATGTATAACAACTAAAGCCTTGTTTATATCGATAAAACATTTGTTAGTACCTTGATAACCATTCATCATGTATTAGAGATTTACTAGCCTCCTCATTATGATTGCTTTGTAGATGTGTCCCTGACGAAGGGTTCAAGGAACCCGAAATGCATTGGACAAGAAACAAACATCTGAGTCACGAGATGTCTCACACAATTTGAAGTAGTGATTGAACTAAAGTACAAATGAACAAATAATTATTGAGAAACGCAATGAATAAAATTGCTAAAACTATACACAACGTGTAATTGAATCTGTTTTCAAAATTTGACGTCTCTAAAAGGAGATCTACCAGTGTGCCCAGGGGGACACATTCAAGCATGATTGTGCTGTTATCCTTCTACAGAAACATGGGTGCCATAATACAAACTTGAAATCATGCCATCTATGTTGGGTGAGGAGATGGGACTGTTGGTGGGGGGGGGGGAGTTAATGGCATGTTTCATGTTGGGGGTCAGTTGGCCAGATGCTGATCATGTGTCCTTTAAATTCTCTTGAAATACTTTTTGTGCTACACTGATAAATGCTAATAAACAGAGATGAAAAAAATTACTAAGTAATGCTAGAATACATGTTCCAGCGCTGTTGAAGACCCTGTGCAAAGGTTGACTGTTCACCTTTCAGTTGCTTATTGCTGTACGCGTGTTAAATCTGTACTAATGAGGTGCAACCTAGGCCCATGCAGTGTTAACATGAGTAAAAAACATAACAAAATAATGCTACACAAAATGTGCTTTTTTACACCAAATAATGTGTCTTACCTTGCTGCACAATTGAGTCAACTCTGCTGCAGTTTGGTTCTCCCCTTCTACATACATTCAGTGGCCCTGGTGATACTCTTTCTGTAACCACACCTACTCGCAATGGGACTGGTCATACTTCAGTTCAATAAGGAGCTCACACCGATGATGCAATGTGGAACGATACACATACAGTGGCAGTAATGCTAATTATCTAGACTTACCTCAGAACTAAATAACCCACACCAAGAAAAGTTGGATCATCCTTGCCTGCAAACTCAACATCACAGCCCAAGTCAATGCCTTCAGTGCCTTACGCTTCCGCAGACTGAAGATGCCGAGGAAGAGTTTAAAATGGCTGCCAGTGAACACGCAGAAAATCATCACCCGTACTCTCGTCACCGGCAACCTAGACCACAAGATCACCCTCTATGCCGGGAACAACAAGCATCTCATCAGGAGACTGCGGAACATCCAGAACCCGGCAGCCAGAATCACTCCCACCCTCCCACGACACTCGCACATCTCACCTCGCCTCAAGGAGCTACACTGGCGACCCATATAGAACCTCCCACGACACTCGCACATCTCACCTCGCCTCATGGAGCTGCACTGGCGACCCATATACAACCTCCCATGACACTCACACATCTCTCCTCACCTCAAGGAGCTGCACTGGCGACCCATATACAACCTCCCACGACACTCGCACATCTCACCTCGCCTCAAGGAGCTGCACTGGCGACCCATATACAACCTCCCACGACACTCGCACATCTCACCTCGCCTCAAGGAGCTGCACTGGCGACCCATATACAACCTCCCACAATGCTCGCACATCTCGCCTCAAGGACCTGCACCAGCTACCCATACCCAAATGAACACACTGCAGACTCCTCACCCAAACCTTCAAGGCACTCTGGCCAGCATACCTCAACAATACCATCTGCTTTCACAAGCCTTCCAGTCACCTCGTGTTTGTCATTCTCCTACTTATTCACAACTTGCGCATATGGAAAAGCAGATCTGGCGATGGAACCTTCTCCTACATCGCCCTTAAGCATGAAAAGATGTGCCGTTACAAATTCGAGCCTTCTCGAATTCCACTAGAAGCTCTTGCTTTACGAGTAACTACATTAGGCCCATGGTTTGGCTAATCTCACACCTGCCCAGTGACGGTATGCCCTCCTGGGTGAGAGTGCGCTTTACAAACCAACATAACATGACCTGGCACGGGAGAAGAAAATGCACTTTATGGAGCATGCAGTTCAGGCTGGTACAAAACCCAACCATGAGTATTCTGTTAGTCTGGATGATTGCTTTTGTTACCCATGTTTTGTGCCTGTTTGCCTCTGCGCCCACATCCATAACAAGGACAGGCTAAGAGGCAAAATGGTTCCGTCGTTTGCATGGGGTCTTGGCCCTTGCGAATGAGGGAACGTCCTCTGAATATAGCGTTGGCTATACATGTGCACCAGTGCTATCGGTATTACAGAAGGGGCTGCAGAAGCATCTATGGCCCTCTCTGTCGCCGGGGCACTCTGTGTAATATGGCCCCAGAAGGTTACTTGTTTGACTGTAAATACTGGGTTTACACTTGTCAGGCATGAAATCTGCTCTTAGTTGTCACCAAGTGTACTTTTTTTTCAAAATGTGTTACTGTTTTTAAAACTTTATTTATCAATGAAAGTACACTGCAAAAAACTGACATGAAAATAAACAGTTACAAAGTTCGCACTATACAAAGAAATAGGTGTTGGGCAAATTGCACGGAGTATGTAATCAGACTTCCTAGTGCGAAATGTCAAGACTTTGGTGTGGTAACAAGGATCGCCTTAACCTTAAACTAGTGTTAGAGTCTGCTTGGAATCCTGGTGCTGGTGCTAGAGCCAGGCCGGCAGGAAATTATAAGGGTTGGGCTGTTGAGTGTAGGCATCAGGTCCTACTCTCAAATAACTCTTTAGATGCACTATATGCCTGTTTGGAAGAAGATATGATGTAAATCTCGGGCTTGTCGGCTACCTACAGAATTAACAAAACTTGGGCCCACATTGGTCAACCCGAACGAACGACTTGGCCCATTCAGATGAAAATTCCTGGAACCGGGCCTGTTCTACAAGTCACACTTACCTTCCAGCTGTGTTCACAGCTCACACTTACCTTCCAGCTGTGTTCACAGCTCACACTTACCTTCCAGCTGTGTTCACAGCTCACGCATACCTTCCAGCTGTGTTTACAAGTCACACTTACCTTCCAGCTGTGTTTATAGCTCACACTTACCTTCCAGTTGTGTTTACAGCTCACACTTACCTTCCAGCTGTGTCTACAGCTCACACTTACCTTCCAGCTGTATTTACAACTCACACTTACCTTCCAGCTGTGTTTACAACTCACACTTACCTTTCAGCTGTGTTTACAGCTCACACTTACCTTCCAGCTGTGGTAACAGCTCACACTTACCTTTCAGCTGTGTTTACAGCTCACACTTACCTTCCAGCTGTGTTTACAGCTCACACTTACCATCCAGCTGTGTTTACAGCTCACACTTACCTTCCAGCAGTGGTTACAGCTCACACTTACCTTCCAGCTGTGTTTACAACTCACACTTACCTTCCAGCTGTGTTTACAGCTCACACTTACCTTCCAGCAGTGGTTACAGCTCACACTTACCTTCCAGCTGTGTTTACAACTCACACTTACCTTCCAGCTGTGTTTACAGCTCACACTTACCTTCCAGCAGTGGTTACAACTCACACTTACCTTCCAGCTGTGTTTACAGCTCACACTTACCTTCCAGCTGTGTTTACAGCTCACACTTACCTTCCAGCTGTGTTTACAACTCACACTCATCTTCTCACTGTGTCTACAACTCTGCACGTTTCTCTGAGCTTTTATAAAACTCACAGCTGTCTCGAAGCCGTAAGGAGAGCTCACACGTGTTATCGGTCCTCCGTGAAACACAGCTGCTACCGAGCACAGGGTGGATGACGCCATTTGCCCCGGCCTGTTAGCATGATCTAACCCTCACAGGGAGTTGTGCAAAGGTTCGGTCATGGTGCGTGTCTAGAGTGAAACTCGTGCTCAGCGCAAGTGTTGGTGCAGTCAGGCCCCCGGAGGCCATGTGTGCAGGGCGTGCACTCTCACTCTTCACAAAGGTGTGAACTTAGCCAAGTAACTCGGGTGGGTACACGGCTCAAGAGTCCTCCGTGCCGACAGAGCTTGGATGTCTGTGGCAAAAACACGAGTGAAGGAGTAAATCCGCTTTACTCCCCGGTGCGCCTCACTTCAGGAACAAGCCCACCACCGCCTCCTCTTTCTAGAACCAACAGGAAAACGAGCACATTTGAAACATTTATTACAGATTCCATGTCAGAGGAACCTCACAGGGAATGAGGCAGCTAGAAGGACCCTCTGCAACTGATGACACCTACAGTGATGCTGCCGACATTACACAATCAATCGCTGTATTAGGTCAGTGAAGGCAGGAGGGCAACCCATTTATTGTGATTGACCGTGAAGGCTTGGTCTCTAGTCTATTATGACATCGCAAAATCAAGCACTCGCTCAGGATAGGGAAGACGGGGGAGGGGGAGGATTGGCGTTCAGTGTGACATCACGTGAACACAGTCAGGATAGTGAAAGCAGAGGAACGTTTCACTGTGGCGTCACAAACACTCAGACAGTATACTTAAAACGCAGGAGATCAAGTTGTGACGTCACATAGTCAAACATAATAGGACAGAAAGGCTTTTAGATCTTCTTGGCTATTATGACATCGCACAATCAAACATTCTTACTGGAGCGTTTCACTGTGACGTCAAATGTGCCCAGACTGGATAGTGAAGACGCAGGAGAATCCCATTGTGACGTCACATACTCAAACATTCTGATAGGCCGTGAAGGCTTGGTCTCTAGTCTATTATGACATCGCACAATCAAGCACTCAGTCAGGGTAGGGAAGAAGTTATAGGCTGCTATAGGTAGACACAACGGGGCCGTTGTGCCCCCTTTTCCCAAATAAGCCGTTATCATCCAAGGTTGAGAGAGAACCAATTATTTGTTTTAGGATATTTTTAAAGTCTGTTCCCCAGACCGTAGCATTTTATTCTGGCTTTATCAGCAGCTGGATGCCACGGAGTTGTATTTACATATGCAAGAGAGTCAAATTTTCGTCATTGATCATCAATGAACGTGCCTGCAGCTTCTAATTTGAACCAAAACGTAAAGGATAGCACCTGCCAAAGATGCTCAACAGTCACACACACTGACACCTTTCAGTCACGTGCTTATCACTTTCAGAGATTGGCAGATAATGTCTTAATTGAAACGGTGACCAAAGGTGGGGGGTAATCGGCAGCGAGAAGATGACTATTAGCATTTAAGAACCTTTCCGGTTTCTTCACAATTGCATACCTGCATGTTTCGAAGACGTAAAGGTGAGTGGAAATGACGGCAAACGGGTGACAGGCAAAGATAAACGGGCGCTCCACAGTGAAAGGATAGTGAGTGCTGGGATAGGTAGCGTGAAGTAGATGACAAGCGACACGAAAGAGATGGGCATTGATTAAAAGACACAGAGGGTTCAAGGGCCTCCTTCCTTGTTCGCCAATTTCTTCCCCCAACCCTCTAATCTAACTCCAGTCTCCCCAACAATGTACCCCTAAACATGGCTCACCTTCCCTGCTGGTCTTACTGTAAAGCAGTCCCCCGCTCCACTGCACAAGGCCTGGGCTCTGCAGCAACAACCGCCGCCCGAAAGACACAACCAGCGAGACACAGAGGGGGAGAAAGATGGTCGCCTGCCAAACGCCGGCACGTAACGTCTCAGTGCAGAACGAGAGCTCAATTATGAATCGGGAAACTATAGGTACCTATTTAAAAATCAAATTTTGACAATGCCGTAATGCCCTAATAATGAATTATGTAAAAAGTTGCTTTATTATTCAATAATTATTTGTAGGGATTAGACTCGTAACTTTAAAATACAATTAAAATGTGTCGTCGTGTAATTTCATATACGTAAATGGTAAATGTCCGAATTTAGTGACTGTTTTCTCGGTTGATGTAAATATTCACGTGTAAGTTAGCCCCTTTCGGCAAGGCTTTGGTTCCGCCCCCCTCACCATGAAGGAAACGTTCTTCTCGGCATCAATGGGGTAGTTTCCACGGAATTAAAATATGTCGTCGTGTAATTTCATATACGTAAATGGTAAATGTCCGAATTTAGTGGCTGTTTTCTCGGTTGATGTAAATATTCACGTGTAAGTTAGCCCCTTTCGGCAAGGCTTTGGTTCCGCCCCCCCTCACCATGAAGGAAACGTTCTTCTCGGCATCAATGGGGTAGTTTCCACGGAATGGCGGCCATCAAAATCGCAACAAAACGATAACAAATGCTTTTACGGCAAAAGTAAAGCAAACAAGTCTGTCCAAATGGGACAGCTCGAAAAGCAAAGCAAAAACGTCATAGACACCTCTGTTCCAATGGCTGTCCACCGTTTAGCATAAACGGTGACGCCAGCCAATGGAACAGAGGGGCGTGGCTTAAAGCCCCTTACTGAAAATACCCTGCTAACACTAAATCTCGCCAGCGAGACTGAGCATGTCTGCGCAGCCTACGCCAGCCGAGACCTAACAAGAACGGCACCTAAAACCATCCTTGCCCCCCTCTCCCCCCACCGAAAGTCGTTCTCTCCCCGTGCCAGACCCACGCCAGTCTCCGTTTACATAGGTACTCCTGCATTCTTACCTCCTCTTCTCGTAGTCCTTCCTCTCTGTTGGCTCTCTTGTGCTGCTTGTGTGAGCTGTCATTGCTGTCACTCAATACTGGACTAGCTTTGTTGCTATAGAACACTCTCCCCTCTTGCTGCACATGCCACACCCCCTCACGCCCCAGTTGCTCCCAGGGCCGGCTTTAGTGCTGGTGGCGCCCTGTGCAACAATGTTTGTGGGCGCCCCCCACAAGCTCCCTCACTACCATGCTTTAACAGTGCCCCCTCAGGTCTCCATAATCACTCTCTCTCAGATGTATAAAATTAGTTATATAGCGCCACTTATACCAGTGTAGAGTGTCAAAGCACTTTACATCACACACACATTACACGGAGACAATCAAGCATATGTGTGTAAATTAGTGTATAGCAAATGCTACATAAGCCAGAAGACTACAAGGTGGGTCACATGCCATCCATACTGGTTGACAGTATAGTTTAAGAGAGCTTAGTCTGGAGAAGCACAGACTCAGAATTTAAAACATAACCCCATAGTTGGGGGTTACATTTAATAACAAGAATTTTTTTTACCGAAATGAACCCTTTTTGAAACATTGTAATCATGAAAGACAATGGAAAACATCATAAGGCTCCAATCTATACCTTACAGTTTGCATGCAGCTCTTTTATGACAGTTATTAGTTCACTGTTCCATGTTAGGATTTTAACATCTACACTGCTAGTAAGAAAAGGATCTCTCTGACAAAAGCACTTACCTGTTTAAACTGTATGCACTTTGTGATCTGCATGGTACACATTCTTTGCAGCAGACACATTAACCCTCTGTGCTACCATAAAATGAGTTGAAACTTACACTTGACAAAACCCCTTCTCTCTCCAGGAAGAACCTTAATCACCATGTTATCTTGACATTTTTATTTTTGTATGAAAATTTTGGAGGCCAGCAATGCAGCAGTAGGTACTTTTAAAGCCATAAAATATATCCAAAAGCGGCGCACCCTGGAAGAGTACCAGCACTCCTTAGCACTGCTACAATACATTTAATGGGAGAGTGCCGGCACTCCTCAGCACGGCTACAAAACATTTAATGGGAGAATACCTGCACTCCTCAGCACAGCTATACAATACGTTTAATGGGAGAGTACCTGCACTTCTCAGCTCTGCTGCAATGCATTTAAAGGGAGAGTGCCGGCACTCCTCAGCGCTGCTACAATACATTTACTGTGAGAGTACCGGCACCACTCAGCACTGCTACAATACATTTAATGGGAGAGTGCCGGCACTCCTCAGCGCTGCTACAATACATTTAAAGGGAGAGTACCGGCACTCTGCTGCACTGCTACAATACATTTAAAGGGAGAGTACCAGCACTCCTTAGCACTGCTACAATACATTTAATGGGAGAGTGCCGGCACTCCTCAGCGCTGCTACAAAACATTTAATGGGAGAATACCTGCACTCCTCAGCACAGCTACAATACTTTTAATGGGAGAGTACCTGCACTTCTCAGCTCTGCTGCAATACATTTAATGGGAGAGTGCCGGCACTCCTCAGCGCTGCTACAATACATTTACTGTGAGAGTACCGGCACCGCTCAGCACTGCTACAATACATTTAATGGGAGAGTGCCGGCACTCCTCAGCGCTGCTACAATACATTTAAAGGGAGAGTATCGGCACTCTGCAGCACTGCTACAATACATTTAAAGGGAGAGTACCGGCACTCTGCAGCACTGCTACAATACATTAAAAGGGAGAGTACCAGCACTCCTTAGCACTGCTACAATACATTTAATGGGAGAGTGCCGGCACTCCACAGCACTGCTACAAAACATTTAATGGGAGAATACCTACACTCCTCAGCACAGCTACAATACGTTTAATGGGAGAGTACCTGCACTTCTCAGCTCTGCTGCAATACGTTTAATGGGAGAGTACCTGCACTCCTCAGCGCTGCTACAATACATTTACTGTGAGAGTACTGGCACCGCTCAGCACTGCTACAATACATTTAATGGGAGAGTGCCGGCACTCCTCAGCGCTGCTACAATACATTTAAAGGGAGAGTACCGGCACTCTGCAGCACTGCTACAATACATTTAAAGGGAGAGTACCAGCACTCCTTAGCACTGCTACAATACATTTAATGGGAGAGTGCCGGCACTCCTCAGCACTGCTACAAAACATTTAATGGGAGAATACCTGCACTCCTCAGCACAGCTACAATACGTTTAATGGGAGAGTACCTGCACTTCTCAGCTCTGCTGCAATACATTTAGTGGGAGAGTGCCGGCACTCCTCAGCGCTGCTACAATACATTTACTGTGAGAGTACCGGCACCGCTCAGCACTGCTACACTACATTTAATGGGAGAGTGCCGGCACTCCTCAGCGCTGCTACAATACATTTAAAGGGAGAGTACCCGCACTCTGCAGCACTGCTACAATACATTTAAAGGGAGAGTACCAGCACTCCTTAGCACTGCTACAATACATTTAACAGGAGAGTACCGGCACACCTCAGCACTGATGCATTAAATTTAATGGTAGAGTATCGGCACTCCTCAGGGCTGCTAAAAAACATTTAATGGGAGAGTACCTACACTTCTCAGCACTGCTACAATACATTTAATGAGAGAGTGCCGGCACTCCTCAGCACTGCTACAAAGTATTTAATGGGAGAATACCTTCACTCAGCACTGCTACAATACATTTAATGGGAGAATACGTGCACTCCTCAGCACAGCTACAATATGTTTAATGGGAGAGTACCTGCACTTCTCAGCTCTGCTGCAATACATTTAATGGGAGAGTGCCGGCACTGCTCAGCACTGCTACAATACATTTACTGTGAGAGTACCGGCACCGCTCAGCACTGATACAATACATTTAATGGGAGAGTGCCGGCACTCCTCAGCACTGCTACAATACATTTAAAGGGAGAGTACCGGCACCGCTCAGCACTGCTACAATACATTTAATGGGAGAGTATCGGCACTCCTCAGCGCTGCTACAATACATTTAATGGGGGAGTACCAGCACTGTCAGCACTGCTGCAATACATTAATGGCTGAGTACCTGCACTTCTGAGCACTGCTCCAATACTTTTAATGGAAGAGTGCCAGCACTTCTCTGAAGCAAAAAGGTGCTCTGGATAGTGAGTGCCTGCACTTCTATATTTCCATTTAAAGCATTGTTGCTGCCCCTATGGTGTACTCGCTGCATGTGTGTGTCCTGTACCCACACACTCCACTACTGTACATATCGTGTACCCAGGGCCCCACTTGCACGTGTCACGTGCCCCACGCCCCACTTCCTGTAAATGTCGTGCACCCACACGCCTCGCTCACTCGCTGCACGTGTCACGCACCCACAGGCGCCGCTTGCCGCATGAGTCACACACCCACAGGCCCCACTTGCTGCACTTGTCACGCACCCCACATGCTCCGCTTGCTGCATGGGTCGTGCACCCACACGCCTCACCGTCGGCTGTTCTAGCTGTACTCTAGCAGCCAGCGCCGCATAAATAAAATAAAAACTTGTTCCACGCCCTATGCACGGTTCACATCTCACACCAGAGTCCTGCTTCAGGTCAGCAGCGCCTGCTAGAGCAGGAGAGATGCTTTAACCTCGTCACACACGTACTGGTTCTACCCAGTGCTTGAAATGGAAAAATAAAAGTGCAGGTACTGTGTAGCAGAGTACATGCATGTTTCTGAGAAGTGCTGGTACTCTCCAATTAAAGGTATTGCATTTCTCTTGAGAAGTGGTGGTACTCTTCTCCTCAAAATAAAAAAGTGCCGGTACTCCGTACCGGACAGTACCGGCCCATGTAAAGCACTGGTTCTACCGCCACACCTCACACTGGTGTTAGTGGTGGGTCACGTGCCTCACGCCAGGTACCGTGGGTTAGCTCACTCCAAGTGTATACGTCCCAACACGCTCATTCAGGCTTCCAGGTGTATGTTTCACTCCACGCCCTGGATTCCAAGTGTATGTTCCACACTTCACGCCAGGTTCACAGAGTATGTTCCATGCGTCTGACCGCTTCAAGGTGTTTTTCCACGCCTCATTCCTTTTTAGGTCTCGGCTAGCGAAGGCTGCGCTTGCGCAGTCTCGCTTGCGAGATTTAATGACTTGGAGAAGAGGGGCTTGAACCCGCCCCTCTTCTCTCCTCTTCTCCATTGGCTGGCCTCTTAAATGCTGGCCAGCCATTGGAGTAGAGGTTTGTCTTGCAAAACAAGCCCCGTCCTTTTCGGATTCGGGGGCGTTTTTTTTCGATACTTTTCGCTGGGCGTGTTTTTCTCTCCTCCACACGCCCCCGAATCCGAAAACACGCCCCCGAATCCGAAAATGCCGCTGCCTTTCTCCGAGGCATTTCTGCTTCACCTCGGAGAAAGGCAGTGGTGTGCTTGTTTCAGTTTTCCAGGGTACTGGCTCAACCTCTTCAGCTGGGGCGTGGGCGGGTGTTACTTTTTGCAGGTCGTGTTTCCCTGAAAGCGCGGTTTGTTTCACAGCTGCTGTAACATGGAAATCTACTGGAAACACGCCGCTTCCCTTCACCGAGCCAGGGCGGGCACTGGCAGAGAGGGCCATGAGATAGTACGGCCCAGCCCAGCCCACTATCTCAACTTCTTTGCTCCAGAGATTGAGGCATGGCGGGCCGGGGAGGAGCTTGACCCGGACGGGCCCCAGTGGCATCACGTCAATGCGGCTCCTCGTTGTTGCTTCGGGCCTCTGTGGGAGCAGGAAGGAGGGACAGGCCAGCGGTAAGGGCTGAAATGCAGGGAGCGGACTCGCGTGTGAAGGCGGCACCTGGGCGTGGACGAGCATGGGAAGGAAGGGGACAGCTACGGGAGGTGGGCAGGGAAAGTAACCCAAAGAAGAGTGTGTGGGCGGTCCGAATAATCTTTAGGGGCGTTCGAAAAGGAGGGGCCTGCAGGGGACCCTCCTCCGCCCGCTCACAGAGTGCGCCGGAGTCCTGAAGTCCTTGGTGCCGTTGGTGATGGGAATGTGAGCCGGATACGATTGGACCGGGGGATCTTGGAAGTTCCCGGAGCGCCACAGGTACATTTCACAATTAACTTTGCGCTGCCACCGCACCCCCATGTACCACTTCCCCCGTGTGTGGCTTGGTGCGGCCCTGAATTCAGGAAGGAGCTGCCGAGAGAAGTGTTCGAACGTCTTTGAGAGGGGAGGGGAAACCCGAGGGATCTGCAGGGACTTGTCGTGGCACAGCAGCAGCATCGACAGTCGCCTACCTGTTCCCCTTGACAGCCCTGGGCTGCTGCGTGGATTAGTTTGAACATTACGATGGTGGCACATGAGGGAGCCCCCTGAGTTTCTCAAGTCTTGAGTGTTGTGGTGAGTAGTTTGTGGAACGAAGGGGGCACCGAGGTCGAGAAGCCTCTACTTTTTCACCTGTGACCGCATCTTTGTAACTACCTGTAAGATCTTCTATATGGTGTTAGAAGCTAAACTTGGGGATGGTTTGTTCCTTCTTTCTCAATAGCCCGTAATTGACACTTTCATTTGGGCTTTAGCGATGCGGTGAAGGAAAAATAAAAAAACACTGATGGGCTTCCTTCCTCGCCTCAGACACTCTTACTCTACTCGACGAAGAGTTGATAATTCTGGTTGAGG
The DNA here is from genome assembly GCF_964204655.1 of Triturus cristatus. Taxonomy (NCBI): domain Eukaryota; kingdom Metazoa; phylum Chordata; class Amphibia; order Caudata; family Salamandridae; genus Triturus; species Triturus cristatus. The sequence goes on along the minus strand of NC_140579.1, from coordinate 141,463,828 downwards.
CAAGTCTGGAAAACTGCAGTTAGAGAAATTGTGGTAGGGAGTGGCCACTCTCTGATTAAAACGTTTTGGTCATATAGCTAGCCCTGTTTGTTTTCCATTAAACTGCCCTCCGGTATCCATCACTACCCTGTGCTGATGGGATGGTCGGGTTTGTGTTACACCTAAAGTGAAAACAATCTAATGCATATATAACCTTGTCCAGTGCAGTGAAGATTTATCACCCATGATAAAAGGAACCATCCGAGCGGACTGTTCCCCCATAACCAGCCATGGCTATTCAGTTGAGGTTTCTTTGAAGTTGTCTTCCCCCCAGAGGGCAGCGGAAGAGGATAGATATCGCTATTTTAATCCAGTTCAGGGCTGCGCGTGTTACTGCCAGGTACCTTCAGGCCTGTTTATCTCCAGAGGAGATTAGCCTAGCCAGACAGCTCCATGCTCGCATCTGGATGGGCCGGATAAGCTTTAGAACACAGCTTGAAATGGAAGACCGCATGTTCAAGTCTGCTGAATGCGTCCAGGCCCTCTCCGAGTATGTCCTGGAACCCTGCTGCGAGGGCCACTCTTCCAAATATGTCCTGGCGTTCTTCATTGAAGTGCCCTGGGACTCTTCCTGATCTGACATTCTACTGTTTGTTTTTGCACTCTTGGTGTATTCTGGGAATGTGCAGCCATGAGTCTGCGAATGTTGTCATACTCGATTTTAGTGGCATGTTTTGGCATGCGTAGCACTGGTGGGTGGGTACATATCCTGTCTGTGCAGGCAGTGGTGACACAAATGCCATCAGAAGTTGGTGACTGAAGCACTGTCTGTTTTGTCACCATACCAGTTCCGGGTATGCCCAGGTACTACTTGTGCTGTATGCTGCTTTTCTGACCTGACGGTCTTCAGTGCATTCCCCGGACCTCCTATGGCTATACCATGCCCCCTTTGGTGTATGTTCAAGCGCTTCCTCTATTGTGTCCTGGCACTCTTCAGGTTATGTAGTGGCACTCATTTGCAGTGGCATGCTTTACGCTATGAAAAGTGGCTCGAAGCTTTGTCCATTTTAACAATTATAATATTGTCACATATTCGGAGAGTATAATGTTCCTCAAACCTAGAAAAACGCACCATCTCACGTATTGTTGACATCTTTACATTGGGTCATGCCCTGACAGTTTTCAGGTTATTTTCTGTCTATTTGCTGACACAATTTCAAGTTTTTACAGTCACTATTTTGACATATCCACAAATGGTCCCACATACTATTGTGACAAAAATAGCACAACTCACTAGCCGCTAAAGGTTCTCCATTAATGCTTTGGAATGTGTGAGTTGTAGACATTTGTTGTACACTGCCAGTGATAAAAATATTTTATGTCTGCTCACCAGTGCAATACATGATTTGTAACCACTGTAAGTCTTATTCAGTTTGTGTACACAACCGACTTAATTTTGTAGGGAACTTTTGGGGACTCTGTGGGGTTAAAATGCATCATTTAAATAAAAAGCTCTTTAGATGTACATTTTAAAAATTGATATTTCTAGAGACTATAGAATGAAATTTTGTGGTCAAAAATCCACAGTTGAGTTTTTTTCCCCAGTTGGTTCTGTGGGGCTTCTGCCATACCATATGAAATGTTAAACAAGCATTGGCATAGCCAATAGGTCTCGCCTTTGGGACCTAATAAGTGTTTAGCCATGCAACAGTTGCATAACTAAATACTTATAAGGTCCCAGAAGCGAGACCTATTGGCTATGCAAAGCGACCATGCGGCCGCGAAAGTAAAAGTGATCGCGATCACGATCAAACATCAAAGCGGCCGCGAAAGTGAAAGTGATTGCGGTAAAGTGCGGCGCCCGCGCACATGCACTGTAGCTCTAGGCTGGCCTGGTAGCACTTTTTGGAGCCCTCTTAATAAGTCTCGTCAGACCAGCGCATGCGCTGGGTCAGGCGAGACCTAAAAAGGTATTTGTTAGTAGCAACCATGAAGCAGATTCACAAAGGTTTTCATTGTCCTTGAATTGGCGTGCACCAATACCAACCGTTAGTAATGGGTTTAATATGCTAATGCATAAAGCATTAGCACATTAGAACAAGACACAAAGGGAGCCAGCAAAGAGGAGAGAGGGCTCTAGTTGTATAATAGTCCCTCACGTAGGTCAGTTCAAGCACTCAAGAGGAGGCAGGGTACATCCAAACAGCCTATGCCATTAGGTGAGTCATGAATGTTCCACTGGGCTGGTCCAACACATGACTGACAATGTCTGAGGCCAATGATTGCAAGAAGCTGGTTGAAGAAAGCAAATGGTTTAAATGGGGAGATCCAAAGCCCACTCCGCTTATATGGTTAGCAAGAGGTCTATATGACTATACTGTCAGAATCTAGACCTAAAAATTAGCAAAGGTCGCAATATGCAAAACCCCAAAATTTAAAATGGATCTGACCTAAATTACCCTGCGAGTGTTCTGTATGTGTGTAATTTACTCTACTTGCATGTAACTTGCATATGTTCAAGTTGCAAGCCACCAGTGAAAAGAGTGAAGAAATAGTTGTACCTGCAAAATCACCTCATTTGTAAAATATAAGTGTTCAATGAGTGGCCATGGACGCACGAATCGAACATGGTTTACACCCAAAAGAGCAAATAATATACAATTTCACAGCTTTGTAGCAAATAGATTGCTTCTGTTTATAATGTTAGTAATTTGCACCTGTTCAATCAGGCTTAAATTTGAACGGGATAAAGATGAACACCTTCTATTTCCCCTCAGAATTCCCGATACATGAAGACTTTCTCCAGAGGTTATAACATTGATTGGTGTACACAATATAAGTTTTACAGTGAATTGTTCAAGTAAAGTGGGGGTGGAGAGTGAACATTCAACGTCAAGAGAAGGGTTTGCATTGGATTGAGGAAAGGCACTTGCAGGGAAATTGGGTGAGTGGCAGAAGCTCTGGTTGAATGGTGGTGGTTAAACATGCACAATTTTACTTTCTTTCTTCTTGGGAGTTTCAAGAGTGTTTTATGTTATCTGCTTTGTGTGTCATGTAGCTGGAGAGAAGAAGGTCATCACTAAAATTAAACTTGGGGACTGATGTTGAGAAAATCATTTTCCAGTCACAGTTTGTGCTCTAGCTTTGAGGAATTCTTGTTGAAATGGCATCAGCAAGAATGACATGTCCTAGAAACGTTAACTTAATATGTTGTGGCAATGACACTAACAGTATAATTTCTTACGTTTAGCTTTAATTAAGACCTTCTGGTTTTAGTAAAAGTACGTATATAGTATACTAAAGACTTTCAGCAACCACTCTTCATGCATTGGTCTCTGGTATCATGCACATGTTTGCCCCCCCCCCCCTCCCCCGCTACAGCTTGGGGCATGGGTCAGCCCACTTCAGATTGTGGTTTCCTTCACTGTGTGTATAGCACTCTGCTCTTTCACAAGGAGCACATGCACATGTCAAGTAGTTCCTTTCAGTGCCAGGGACTAGTATGGCAACTTGTGCTTCTTTAGACCAAAATAATGTTGGTGTTAGCCATTTTTAGGTCTCGGCTAGCGAAGGCTGTGCTTGCGCAGTCTCGCTCGCGAGATTTAACGTTTTCAAGAGTGGGGCTTTAACCCGCCCCTTTTTTTCCCTCTTCTCCATTGGATGGCCTCTTAAATGCTGGTCAGCCATTGGAGAAGAGGTTTGTCTCTCCAAACAAGCCCCGTTTTTTTCGGATTCGTGGGCGTGTTTTTTTGATTTTTTCGCTTTTTTGAAGCCCCGCCCCTTTCAGCCCCTTTTACACGTGGTGGGCGTGTTTTGTTTTTTTTTTAGCGTCGGAAGATTCGTCCATTTTGTGCGCGGTCGGAGCTGACGTGGGGTCGCCTCTTCCTTGCTGCTGGATCGGTGTTTCAAGTCCGGTGAGTACAAGCATTAAGGCAACAATGTTGTTCCTGCTTGCATTTCACATGGTTCACGGGCGGCAGAGAAGTAACGGGACTCTGTCTTTTCCTTCTTACTAGAAGAAAAATACAGTGTACGCTTCTGCTCTGCCGCTTCAGCTGCCCCCCCCACTCTTTCCCATCTAAA